>NC_056751.1:234954671-235629671 GCF_019279795.1 Protopterus annectens
CAGACACAAGCAAAGTAAAGTCACACCTACCAGCACAGGGTATCAAACCCCGGACGACTATGTAGTGCTATCACATTTCTATGCAGTTATCAGATGCACCACATAGGTTACATGTTGAGGAGCCCTCAAAAACATATATGTGATGGTGAGTGGCATCTGCAACAAGGATATGGTAGCTATACGGTAGGTGTAGTACACATGCCTGTCCGCATGACCAGGTGCCAGTATCAATACAGCCACATTCTCACAAGGATGCACACACATCGACACACATGGCAGGGCCAGGAATACAACTCATCACTAGTGAGATTACCACAACACATTGCTGTGCATGTATCACATGCACCACAGGGGTCATACAGAGGTTATATGGGCAAAGGGTATGTGGAGGTGTTTGACATTGGACAGCATGCTACAGTATGCCAATAGGGGTTGTAGTGAGTGCGAATGTGATCATACAACACACACGCACACACACACACACACACACACACACACACACACACACACACACACACACGCACTGTGCCAGTACTGACATGCATGGGTGCATTGCTTCATGGGTGTGTAGTGGCCGACTGTGCCAGACAGCTACACAAGGCTAGGTGATGGGTATACCTTGGCATCAGCCCACATGACAATGGTCTGGATTGTGGTTCAGGGGTATAGTTTCTGGATTTGCCCACACAGGTGGGTATTGTATTCACCATCCAGTCATCTGGGTGACTATTGTGTGTGGCCAATGCTGTGTATTGTTTGCCATGTATGTGTTCCTTAGTCCATGAAATGGATGGTGTCTGGGATGTGCACACCTCCCACATGCATGTACAGTGACATGTGGAACTGTCCCTAGGGTGTCTGACCCATGTTGGGTACACAGATTATCATCAGATGTGCCAGTCCTGGCCTCATGTGGCAGGAACTGGTAATGGATAGCAGGTTTACCCTGCACCTACATTGATAGCATACCGGCATTCCTTGGTGTCAGTGGCATCTGTCCATACAGGGCATGTTTTCAGGCATGGTATGTCCTTTCTGGGTCACACTTGATGGCACCACAGGTTGCAGGTGTCCAGTGGGGAACATGGGGAAGGTGCACGGTCAGCATTTATGTGCCTATTGAGCAGATGGACAGGGTGCCATGCCCCCTGTAGCACACTGCAATCACACCATAGTTACTATCAGTGAGCAATATGCAGGGTACTACCAACATAGCGACTGTTGCCTAGGCAAGTGTGTGTGTGTGTGTGTGTGTGTGTGTGTGTGTGTGCGTGTGTGTGTACGTACGTATGAGACATGGGTCGAGAGTGTTCACTGGGTAATACTACGGTTGCTAAATTTGTTTGCCTGGCCTTTATGTCACATGTATGGTTATGGATTTGCACCCCAGCCTCTTGGCTATTTCACATCTGTTATCCCTGTATGGTGGACACTGTGATACATACTAGGGCCTCCATATAAGAAATTTGCAAAACCTGCTCCACATTGAGCCCAGTTGTTACACACTCACAACCACTTCCACACAGGATACGAGTTGCAAACACAGACGCACACACTTGTCATGTGTGGGATTAGAACACTACAGTGCTATGCAGTTATAGGATGCATCGCAGAGATTACTGCAGTACTCCTTCCCCAAAGGTACATTTCACATTGGATGACTTCAGCAGGACTGCCAAATTAGGGCATTCAAATTGTAGTGTGTGTGGCTAGGCTAAACTGCATTGCTCCCTACACAGACAGTGAAACACACACAAAACATCCACAACTGACATGTGTGGGAACAGAACCCCTACTAGAGTTCTATATCACACTACAGCATGAAGCTGTTATACGACGCACCACAGGGATTACTGGAGTACTCCATCCCCAAAGGTGTATTTCATAATGAATGACATCAGCAGGATTGCCAAAGTAGGGCATTTGATTGTAGTGAGTGTGGCTAGGCTAAAATGCATTGCTCCCTACACAGACATTGAAACACAAAACATCCACAACCGACATGTGTGGGAATAGAACCCCTACAGAAGTTCCACTAGAGCATGCCGCTGTCATAGGATGCACCATGGGGATTACTGGAGTACTCCTTCCCAAAGGTGTATTTCACAATGAATGACAACAGTGGGATTGCCAAAGCAGGGCATTTGATTGCAGCTAGGCTAAAATGCATTGCTCCCTTAACACACACACACACACACACACACACACACACACTTGCCATGTCTGGGATTAGAACTCCTACCCAACTAGTTAATCGCACTACAGCAGTACGCAGTTATATGACTCACCACGGAGATTACTGGGCTACACCTTTCCAAAAGGTGCATTTCACAGTGTATAACATCAGCAGCCTTGACAAAGTAGGGCAACTGAATTGTAGTGAATGTGACTAGCCTAAAAAGCATTGCTCTCTACACACACACACACACACACACACACACACACACACACACACACACACACACACACACTTGCCATGTCTGGGATTAGAACTCCTACCTAACTAGTTTACCACACTACAGTACGCATTTATAGGAAGTGCCAGGGAGATTACTGGCCTACACCTTTCACAAAGGTGTATTTCAAAGTGGATGACCTCAGCAGGCTTGTCATAATTATGGCTATGGGGAGGGCAGTGTGTGTGCATGGGCCATAACCCATTCATCTAGAGGTTGATACACCACATGCGGGCACATGCAGGGTTATATTCCACAGGTACATGTATACAGCTGGTAGATTACTACTTCCTTGTACAGTCATGTTGCACAGCTAGCACTTGCACCACATAGCCCATCATGCTGACAGATACCAGTGGCTAAGGTCTACAGTGAGTGACATCCAAACCTCATGTGGTTGTAGCCAGTTGGCTGTATGCAGGGTCGAACAGGCCTCATAATGGATGGCACCTTGTAACAGTCACTCTTCCACACATCTGTGTACGTCTACTTTTGGCTTATTGTAGTGCGTTGTCCTTGGATATATGCCTGTATTCCTATCCAGTTTGTGTGTGCAAAGCATGGGTGCTGCATACTGTGGAGTGTCTGCACTAACATCTGCAAATGCCAGATATGTCAGTTCCACTCTTGTTTGCAGACATGGCCTTCATTTGTTTAAGTGCATGAGCATGCCCAGTATGACCTTTTGGTATGTTGTTGGCTGACACTGCCTTCATTTCTCTAAGTGTGTGAGCATGCCCAGTATGCCCTTCTGTACTGAATGTGTGGATTGATTCCAGGTAGTTTGTACTGCAGTGAAGACCTTTGTACTGTACACCTACAGGTAGCATACTGTTTCTGGAGGGTATCCATCTATCATTTGGCAATATGGGGGACAAACTGTGCAGGGGATAGTGTGCACTGTAGGCGAGTGTGTCTGTGCTGCTTCAGCTGCATGGTACTGCTGTTAGCAGATATATTCAGACATGTGTACTGTTATACACGGTGATATTTTATGTCCTCATGTACTGTCAGGTGGATATTCTTGCTCTCAGTGATGACTTGGGGGACAAAGGTGACTGCAGCTGTGTCCAGTATTGTGGGAAGACATCTACGTATTCATGGTAAGTTATGGCATTCTGGAGGGGGAGCTGCAGGCACTTGTTGCTGGGTTTGTGTATGCAGTTCAGCACCTTGGTACTGTGCTGGCAGAGGATCCCATACTTGTCTGCCCATCAACATGGTAGTATGGTCTTGTCTTGCTGTGGCAATGCCTCAAAGCTGTACAAATCTGCACATTAGCCAGAGGCAGGGGCCATGGCTCAGAACATTTAATCTATTGTGGTGTACGGGCAGGTGTGTAGCCACCCATTTATGTGTTTGCAGCCAGGGATAGTGTGCACACACCTCGGTGTCAGACCCTGCACATTCCATGCTGCCCATGCTCCCACACCTCCCGTTATTCTAACCTCTTCCATACATTATGTATACATTCTCTGATATTTTCCCTAAGGGTATCACCACATCACAGGTGTGTGTTACTGTTGGTCCACAGTTCATGCAGTGGGACATGGTAGAGATGTTACTGTGGTTTGTCCACAAGGCCTTGCATATGGCTTAACTTGAGTGTGTAATGTTATTTGGGTGTCCATGACATAACATGCATTGGCAGTACATGTGAGACATGGGCCTTTGGCAGGCATCTGTGGGGCATTAGGTGTTGATGCAGCCCAGATGTAGCAGGCCATTGTATTCTGTCAGTCCTACAGTCCCAGACCACTATACAGTATATTCCCCTAGAGTGACAGGGTAGCTGTGATAGTTGTTCATGCCAATACCTTCTATCAGTCTTGATCAGGTGGTGTGGATGCTGACAGGGTGCTACCTACAGCTAGGGACACACCTGCATGGAACACCTGCACGGCATGCTGCAGTCTTCCGCTATTGCCATATACAGGTGGGGTCGTACTGTACCCATTCCCCACAGCTGGGATATTGCCAGAGAGGTGCCTGTGGGTGGTGTTTGCGTGGCTGGGTGCATGTGTACTATGGACACTACTTGCATCTCACACACAGATATGCATGGGGCATAATAGTTATGTTGGCATGTGCAGGTAACATCAGCTGATTCGCAATACATCAGTCCTATCTCCTTTGTGATCTGCAGGTGTTCAGGCAGACATCATCGGTATCCCCTACTACAGGTCCTGTTACCGCAATGCATACCTATATGTACAAATCCAAGGGAGTCACCATTTCACAGTGACACAACTTATATTGTATGTCTGGGGTACTTTCCCCTGTGTACTGCTTGTATATCTAGCCCAACAGCCATGCCATGTCAGTCTTTCAGATGGTGACACACATTACCACCATACATTTACAATGGTTTACTGCTAACATGTGTTATACCGGTGTGGATTGTCTTTGGCACTGCAATCGTGAGGGCTTGTCCCTGTTATCAGCAGTAGTGGGCAATGGCCACCAGGTCTTACCTCAACATGCATACATACTGACCACTCTCTCACATTATGAAACACACACCATCCTAACACAAATAGACCTGCATATTGTGCAAATGCTACAACCTATCCTGCTACCTTGGCCACCTCTGGCCATCTGTGCTCCACTCGTATTTACCTACTCATAAATGTTACTACATTTCTACACAGGATTGGGGGGGCACACTTGACTTTTACTACATTTCTACACAGGACTGGGGGGGGACACATCTGTTTCTACATGGGAATGGGGGACACACACAGTACAGTTGTGTACACTTACCATAAATGTAGACGTTCGAGTGTATTCACTGTTGCAGGCCTCACATATGGGTTATCCATCTCCTGGTAGCCCTCAGTCGACCCGAATACCAGAGTCCTTGGTAAATGATGTCGGCTGCCGCCAGTTGTAAAACTAATGTCAGAACGTCTGGTATAAAAAGGGAGGCAACCAATGCCATTTCCTCAGCTTTTCTTGCCTTAACTGTCAAGAGTCCCCAAAAGAAGGCTAACCCAGGAAGGTAGCACCATGGACACATCATACAAAAAATAAAAATCTATAGTCTGTGCCTCAGGAAAAAAGGGGGAATGGAGGGTGGGAAACCAGGACTGCAACAGTGAATACACTCGAACATCTACATTTATGGTAAGTGTATACAACTGTATTATGTTCTTCGTGTTTCACTGATAAAGTCCTCAAATTTGGGTTGATTCCCAAAGCCCAGGAAAAGGACAAAGGGGGGAGGAAGGATCGCAGATTAAGGGTTGGTAAGAAGGCCTTGCAAAACTGCAGAGGCAAAACCAGCCCTGGATTTAGAAAACAAAGGTAGATTGTAATGCTTTGTGAAAGTATGGACAGAAGACCAAGTAGCTGCTTCCAGAATGTCCTTAGTAGGCACACCTCTCAGAAAGGCTGCAGAGGTAGAGTCCACTCTAGTAGAATGGGTCCTAATACCCTGAGGGGGAACCTTCCCATGCTGCAGGTAACAAAAGTGAATACGATGAGCAATCCATTTGGAGATGGTTTGTTTTGAAATAGCTTTAGCCTGAGCCCCAGGATCAAAACAAGCCAACAACTGTTCGGATTTTTGAAAGTATTTAGTCCTAAGTAAATTCTCAGCTGTCTATACACATCAAGAGAGTGCAGAATCATTTCCCCTTTATTTTGGGGATTGTTGAAAAATATAGGCAGGTGAATAGACTGGTTAAGGGTTAAACTGGAAACTACCTTAGGCATAAAGGAGGGATTAATTCTCAGAGAAACCCAATCTGAGTGAAAAATAATAAAAGGTTCTACTGCCATTAGGGCTTGCAGCTCAGATACCCTTCAAGCTGAAGCAATAGCTAAAAAGAAAGCAGTCTTCCAGGATAGAAACTTCAAATCTGCAGAGGCAGCTGGTTCAAAGGGAGGCAGAGTAAGTTTTTCCAGGATAAAATTAAGATCCTAAGCAGGAATAGGAGCTCTTCTGGGAGGTCTAAGATTACTAGCTCCCCTCAGGAACTGTTTCATCAAGGGGTGAGAAAAAATGGGTTGCTCAAAAGAACAATGAGCTGAAATTGCTGAAGCATGAATTTTGATTGAAGAAAAAGGTAAGTCCACCATTAAGCAATCCTGATAGGTAGTCAAAAATGAGGGAAAGAGAAGGATGAGAAGAGTCTTCTCCTTTAGCCTGCATCCAAGAGAAAAATCTCTTCTATTTCTCTGCATAGGATTTTCTGGTGCTAGGCCTCCTGGCCTCATGAAGAACTTCAACCACCTGTTGGGTAAGATTTAAAGTATTAGCCAGGCAGTTAAATGCATTCATTTGAAGATGAGGATGAAGGCACTCTTCCCCCTCCCTGAACCAACAGATCTGGTACCAGGGGAAGATGCCAAGGCTGAGCCTGGGAAAGTCTGCGAAGGAGGGGATAACACTGCTGCCTGGGCCAATCTGGTGCTATCAGAATAGCCTTTGGTTTTTCATCCCTTATCTTTAGCAGCACTCTGGGAAGAAGAGACAGAGGAGGGAATGCATAAACTGAGAGATGTGTCCATGGGAAGGACAACACGTCCACCCTCCAAGCTTTTTTGTGAAACTCCCTGGTGCAGAAGGTTGGAAGGAGATGACTGGTGTGAGAGGAGAAAAGATACGCTTGTGGGGTGCCCCAATGATGAGTGATGGGATGGAAAATGTCCTTGTTCAGTTGCCACTCATGAGGATCCAGAACATGTCTGCTCAAATGATCTGCCAAGGAGTTTAGCCTCCCTGGAAGGTACTGCGCTATTAGATGTAAGCCCATGGATGCTGCTATGGACCACAGTCTCATGCTTTGTCTGCACAAGGGGTAAGAGCAAGTCCCCCCTTGCTTGTCGATGTAAATGACTGTGCTATTGTCTGTCCTGATAAGCGGAGTCCCAGGGTAGAGTAGATCCTTGAAAGCCAGCAAGGCCTGCTGCACTGCCATCAATTCTTTTAGGTTTATGTGCAGATGAATCTGCTGGGTGCTCCAAGTCCCTTGTATGCCCCTGCCTTCCAGATGAGCCCCCCATGCAACATTTGAGGCATCTGTGATGAGCGTCTGTCTGGCTGGCGGTGGACGGAAAGGCATACCTTTGTTTTGAGAACAGGCTGTTGTCCACCAGAGGAACTCCATTTGTAGACAGGGAATCAGGGGAAGAATCAATTCTAAGTCCTGTGTGTGTTGACATCAAAGATTCTTGAGGTACCATTGAAGCTTTCTCATATGCAGCCTTGCATATGGGATAATCTAAATACATGAAGCCATGAACCCCAGTGCTTGCAGGAATTGCCTTGCAGACAGCTGGGTCATGCTTGCCAAGTTCATGAAATAAGCCGAAAGATGATCTTGCTTCTGTTGAGGGAGAAATACCATCTGGGTGGCTGTATTCAGACTCACTCCCAGGAAAACAATCTCCCTTGTAGGAACCAACTTTGACTTCTTTTCATTGAGTGTGTAACCCAAAGAGGTGAGTGTGTTCTTCATGAAATCCAAATCCTTTTCTAGTTGTTCTGGGGAGTTTGCTTAAATGAGACAGTCGTCCAAGTAAGGATAAATTTGAATGTTTCTTTGCCTGAAAAGAGCAATGGCTGGAGCCAGGCACTTTGTAAGAACTCTGGGAGCAGTAGATAAGCCAAAGGGCAATGCAGAGAATTGAAAGTGTTGCTCCATAGCCCTGAAGTTACCAGCCATGAATCTTTGGCCAGCATTGGTAGTAACTGTTGAAGGCTGAACATCTTGAATTTGGGAATCACCAGAAAAGTGTTGTTTAGAATAGACAGATCAAGAATAGGGTGCCAGGTTCCCCCTTTCTTTGGGTACCAGAAAAAGTCTTGAATAAAAACCTAGGCCTACCTGATTTGCAGGAACTGGCTCTATAGCCCCCATAGTCAGTAGAGAAGAAATCTGAGTTTCTACCTCTGCCCTGAGAGTTCTGGGTATGTCTGGGTACCCTTGCAAAACAGGGAAGGTGTGAAAGTAAAACTTGTAACCTTGGTTTACTATATTGAGCACCCATTTGTCATCTGTGCTGGTGGACCATACCTCTGCAAACCTGGCTAACCTTCCCCCCAAAGCAAACCCAGGGGCCGCAGAGGTAGGCACAAGAAGGCCGGAATAATTGAGAATGTTTGCTTTGGGAAGCTGGCTTAGAACTCCCTGATTTAGCAGAAGGAGGGGTAGAAGCCTGCCCTCTGGAAGATCTGAAACCCCTAGGCCTAGAGCAACCCTGCTTGCCAGGATCAGGGAAAGACCAATTCTTGTAAGGATAATGCCTACTAATCCGAGGAGGCTGAACCTGAAGGAAATCTTTTACAGCTTGCATAGCTTTTTGCCTTATCCTCCAACTTCTTCAGTACCGCCTCAGCCTTATTACCAAAAAGATTGTCTTTGTGCAAAGGAACATTCAGCAATTTAAATTTAGCAGGTTCAGAAAGAGGCTGCTCCCTGAGCCAAGCATGCCTTCTAAATTACGGAACCAGTGGCTGCTGCTCTGCAGGAAGCCTCCAAAGTGTCAAAACCACAATGAAGTGAATGCTTATTAAACAAAGTGGCAGAATTCAGTAAGTCTTGTAAATCTTTGTTCTCCGTCATGGAAGGAATGTCCCCAAGTTTAGCCTTAAAAGCCTCCAAAGTATGTGGCTCATAGTTAAGTATTCAAAGTATCCTCAAATAAAAAATCTTCTGGAGGGGAGGCAGAAGGGATAGAGTCCTCAGCATCAGAATCCTCAAAGCTAGAAAAAAGTTGAGAACTTCCTTCTTCACCAGCAGACATACTGGAAATCTCAGAATCTGAGACAGACAAAATTATCAGGAGATAATTCCCTAGCCCTCTTTGAAGGGGGGGGGGTGAGAGCCCCTAATCACGGAAAGATCACCAGCCATCTTTACCAACTGGGACTGAGGCACAGGAGGAGAGGCCGACTCCTGCTTGTGAGTACGTTTGTGATTGGAAGGTTTACTAGCAATCCAGAGGGACTCGGGAGGCCTAGCAACTGCAGAAGTCTGAACTAAGGTAGTCAGCCTGGTTCTGGTCTCATGTCGAAAAGAAGAGGTGTCAGAAGCCGGTGCCTGCAATGCGGTTCAGGACCCATCTGAGGCAGCGACAGGTGGAGGGTCTGAAGATGAAATAGCAGCCTGAGGCATGGAGGACTCTGTAAAAGTCTCGGCAGAGGCTTGCAGCTGAAAATCTGCAGCCTGCAGGGGCTGCGAAAGCACCTCACTGACTACCACTGTGCTGACAACCAATTTCACTGGTGTGTAGTCAGCAGATTTAACAATAGGCCTGTCGTGGTCCTTATCTTTGCATTTCCTAGGTATATCCGAAGTCGGGAGACAAGAAGATGCCATACCAACGAACTTAGGCCAGACTCCGAAATGCTTATACAAAATCTTAGTTCTATGGCATATGGTACGTGGGTTAAAGGAAGCACAGAGACTGCAGTTAGGAATGTCATGCTCAAGGCCTAAACAAGTTATAAAATAGGAATGGAAATCATGGTGCGGAAGCTGTTTTCCACAGGCAAGACAGTTATTAACTTCATCTGACAATTGTTAAAGCAAGAAAAGAGAATCCCCAACTGGGTACAAATCTGAAAGGCATCTTCAACTTGGTAGTCAAAAAGCAAAACGAAGATAAACAGCTGACCGGCACTAGTGCAAATTGCATCTGCTTCGGGCTCCATGGCAAGAAAGACTGAGGAAATGGCGTTGGCTGCCTCCCTTTATACTTGACGCTCTGACATCAGTTTTACAACCGGCGGCAGTCAACGTCATATACCAAGGACTCTGGTATTCGGGCCGACTGAGGGCTACCGGGAGCCGGATAACCCATATGTGAGGACTGCAACAGTGAAACACGAAGAACATCTGACTGTTCCTACATTTCTATACAGTGTTGTGGGAGGACATATCTGACTGTTTTTACATTTCTGACTGTTTCTACATGTCAACATGGGAGTGGGGGGGCACACCTGACTGTTACTACATTTCTATATAGGGTTATGGGGGGCACCTGACTGTTACTACATTTCTACACAGGACTGGGAGGGCGGGGGCTCACCTGACTGTTACTACATTTCTACACAGGACTGGGGGGGGGCACACCTGACAGTTTCTACATTTCTGCACATGATTGTGGGGCACACCTTACTGTTTCTACATAGGATGGGGGGGGGGGGACACCTGGCACTTGCACACATTTGCTATGACTGTACTGGTATGTCAGGTGCACCATTTTATTCTGTATTCTAACCTATCATGCTAACTAGAGGCATATCAGTGTACTACAGGTCTTAGATTTGATTGACCTACATTTCAGTTTCTGACTTCCTACGCTTCAGAACTAACATCCCACTGCCTGACCTGCTGTAGTCTGTCTCTGTAGGTCTGGGGGGGGGTTACCCATAGGCATCATTCAGAGGCCATAGCACAGGTTCTGTTTGGGTTTGTCTACACCTGTCCTGCTGGCTGAGACTGTTGTTTGGTATGTGAACCTCCCTGACTGGCATGTGTGAGTCATATGGACACACATGTCGCCCAGCACATTTCTTGCAGTGAGTTTTGTCACCCTGTGTAGCACTGGCTACTATGGTGACTCCAGTATGTGTTACAGATGTCATGGTGCCACTATGGATGTCTACTATCTGCTGCCATAACATTCAGCCACACAATTCCCTTGCATGCTCACATCCATACCATAGATACAGGTAACGACACATTCAACTCCATTTGGCAATTGGTAGGTTGACTGACTTACCTTGTGGGTGTGCCAGGAATGAGGATGGTGCTAGAGGGATGCCTATTTTGGATGCACATATTACACTCGCGATACATGGCTGAGCACAGTAGTGTCATGGTTTGGCATCCCTTTTACTATATGTTAGAGTCAGACAGAGGTGTCATTCCCTGGGTCCCTACTGTGTCAGTGTATGTGCTATGTGTTGTCTCTTTGCCACGGCCACGGTATACTGGGCATGCCTCCATCTGCCTACTGGGGCAGGCTCAGGTTGTTCCTCCTCAGAGTCACTGTGTCTGTGCAGGCCTTGGCATTGGTGGGGGGCTGTGTGGCCCTGCCCCGTGCTGTTCCTGCTGCACCTGTTTCCGCAGAATCATATTGTGTAGCATGGCACATACCATAACAATTTGAGTACATGTAGCTGGTGAGTACTGCAAGGCTCCATTGGATGTGTACAGACACCGGAACCATGACTTGAGCATCCCAAACACATGCTTTATTATAAGTCTGATCTGTGCGTGTGCCTCATTATGGAGTTCTTGTTCAGGTGTGTGTGCATTTCTGATGTTTGTCATCAGCCACGGCTCCAGTGTGTAACCAGTATCTCTCACTAGGTGAACGTAGGGGATGTCCCCATTGGCAAATATCTGGTACAGCTGCGTCAGATGCCAAATGTGGGAATCGCGATAGCTTCCAGAGCAGCCAGCACACACATTCATTATAATGTCCTGGGCATCGCACACGACCTGGCAATTGATGGAGAGGAGGCCCCTGTGGTTGATGTAGGCCCTACCATGATCACCGGGTGGTGCTTTGATATGTATGTGCGTGCAGTCTATAGCACCCACTACCTCAGGGTATTTTGCTATTTGGTGTAAGAGACGCATACTGCTGGCCAACACCTCATGGGTGTTGAGGAAATATACATGCTCGCTGGCATGTGCTGACATGGCATCCAGGAACTGGTGGAATACTCTGGATGCTGATGCCTGTGAGATCCCCATGATATCCCCAGTTGAGTTTTGGGTGGTACCTGTGGCTAGTATTCCTAGGCCTATACATACCTTGGTATCCACTGGGATGGGTTCCCCTCGGTCAGTTCGGTGTGTCAGGCATGGCCGGCACAGCTCAACAATTTGCTGTAGGAGGTCCCTGTCCACCCTATAGCGCACCACTATCTCCAGCTCATGTAGCCCCTGGGAGGCTACCCTGGGTCTGTACACTCTTCTCAGGCTCCTCACTGTGGGTTGATCGGCAGCATTCACATCCTCACCACCCTCAGCCTCTTGCACATGTTGTTCTATGCTGCCTGCTGCAGCCCCTATCATGTTGTAGTTTTGTTTGTTAAAAGTTCCTCGCTTGTTTACACCAGTGGTGTAGTGTGGGAAAAACCAGAGGGGAAGGTGTTTGCATAGTTTATAGTAGTGTTCTGGGCTGGGCTGGTATGCTGCCTATGTAATTGGCTGATTTTGATACATTTCACCTGCCAGCTATGCTAGTTCTCCTTGATTACATTCCTACTGCTGTTTTCCCTTCCCACTGCCTTCCTGTTTAAGCCCTGGGGCACGGTGCGCAAACAGAGTGCTCAACTGTGCACAGTGCTACTATTTCCTGGTTTAACTTTTTTTTTCTTCCTTTAAAACCCAGTGCATGGCACGCACACCCACTTAGGCAATGTAAGGAGAGCTAGGCAGATTCAGACACACCCCCTTGCTTAGCTGTGCTAACCTAGGAGCAAACCCGAGCCCACAGTGCTCCAATCCGCTTACAGTATGCCTGACACACACCCCTATGATGTCAGCTACCTCCTAGGCTTGCACCAAGCTATTCCTACTCTTACACTGTTGGAACCTGATGGGGAAAACTGGGATTCACTATCATTCCCCTCATTTGCATAGGATTGCCTGCTAATGCATAGTTACATGTCTCACACTGAGCCTCCCCCCTTAGCAATCACTACTCACTGGCCATGTTGTCTTCTGACTGACACTGACTTGCATGGCAGAATAGTGGTTTTAGTTAGAATGCTTATTTTAGGTTTATTTTATTATTTTCACCCCGATCCTGTTTGCGCACTGCTGTCCTACGCTTTAACAGCCGAGATCGGCTAAAAAAAAACAAAAGTTGATTTTTTAATTTTTTTGGCTGTTTGCAAAGCCAATAGCCTTATACTTGGCCAATGGCATGCTTTCTGACTGATATGCAGCCTTTATTTGGAGCTGTCACAACTCCGTTTTGGATTTTGCAGAAATGTACTCGGTTACCAACAGAGTACATTTCTGCAGATTGCACTAGTCCTGCACGGCCGGTTTCAAGCTTCCTGGATCGCAAATACACCTCATTTGCATGGATTTCTCCTGCAAATTAGGTGATTTGCATACAGGGGCTTAGTCCGTGCAGGAGCGCTCATGCACACCCCTGCAGGCTGTCGCTGGATCGCACCGCAGACAAATTGCCTGCTAGAGCTCCTGCACTGATCCTGCATGCCATGCAAGGCATACAGAACCCGGGGGAGTGTATCATTAATTTATTTTATTGTTTGAAATCCACTAGATTTAACTGAAACTAACTGTACCTAAGTAATTAAACACAAAAGAGCATCACATCAATAGCATTTTGTTTTTTTGGACACACAACTCTTAATAAAGTTTGCAGAAAGTACAAGATTAATTTATTTCATAGTAACTAATGTTGTGAATAGATGCTTGTATTAGAACACTTCATACTCCTAATTACTTTTGGTCAATTTGAAATAGCTCTTCTCATGAAGTCAAGTACTTCGAACAGTTTACAGCTGGATAAAGTATCAAATGCCTAGTTTGTCCATTACCTCTCTTTGCAACACAGTTATTATTTCTGGTTGACTTGCTAGTTTCTCTGTCTAGGTAAGTGAAAGGCACATGGATTAAAACGTTCAAAACAGTCTGTTATATTTTCATGTATAGTTCATACAGTCTGTTACATTGTTATATATGGTTTAATTTATTCTTATGTCAGACCTGCCCATAAAGACATGTACTGTACAGTATTTTCACTCACAGAGGCACCTACCAGTTAATTAATTAAATGCTACCAGCACACTGCCTTTCCTGGCCTGTGAAGCATAGTATTACTTTTTTCTGCTGCCTCACTGACTCAGTGGCACTGTAACACTTATTTGGCACAGTATCTTCCATTCCTGGACTGGATAGTCCACCCTATCACTTATCATTGTAAAATACATATTATTCTACAGGGATATTCTGTGCTTAAAAGTTCACAAAAGTCTCTGACCAGAATTCCAGGGGTATTTTCCATCTGGTAAATTAATCTTGCTGCTATATATGCAGAGATAACATTTTTTCTGCACAAAGCTAGGAACTTTGAAAGAGAAAACTTTGCTGCTTTTGGTATTTTATATTAAATCCATTCTGAATCATGCTTAGGAATTTAAATGTAGTTCTTTTTGGTCACTGCTATTATCTCAGCTTGATTAACATCCACATCTGGCAAGCATCACTTTTTTCTTTTGGAATTCAGTCATTGAAACAAGAGACACAATAATCCATATCTCTCAATTTTTACTTTCACGGTTATGCAAAAAGGCAAATATAATTAGTGGTAAGGCCCTAAATTATGCACTCTCTTTAAATGCTGGCATTACAGACCTGTACCGTCTCAAAATAATTTCAGGTTTTATGACAGCTGGAGCAAATGTCTGAGAACAAATTAGGGGTGTCCCTCTAAAATCTGGATGGTTGAAAGGTATGCAGTAATCTTTAAAATCAGTCTGTTGCTGTAGTCTCCAGCTTTTTCATAGCATTAATTTTAGATGCATTCTACAATTTATAACCTACATTCTCTTGGAGATAATCACCAAGCTTAACTCTCAGACAATTCACAGCAAAAACTTTTTCCATTAAGCAAGTCCAGACTGCTGTTTACTCTTTAAGTTGGATACTAAGGCATCTTTCAAGTTAATTCCTGCATAAAGTGGTGAAGATGCAGTAATAAAACGCTGAATCACCATTAAAATCACCAGAACTACTACCAATAAGGGTAACCATATAAGCTTACAGTTTTCCATGAACTAACCAGTCTTCTTACTAGCAGCATCACTGAGTTTAGGTCTTGGGATGGGTGCATTCCACTTTGCAATTCCACAAACTATGACTTTTCACTGAATCGCCTAAGCAAGATTTTAGCCATGGTTTAAAGAGTAGCAAAATTCTCACCTGAAGACTATTTATTCTTAAAACATGTTTAGACACTGCCCACATTAATGCAAAATATCTTACAAGTAGACAACCCCAAATGCTACCTATCATTTACTATTAATATTACCTCTGCACCCGTATTTTTAATAACCTGACTCAATTTTCCCTTTGACAGCTGCCTATACTGTTGTTATGCTTTGTTTGCCTGATCTACTTGTGACTCAGTGTTACATTTTAAGCATAAAAAGAACCAGTCCTAGGATACAAATTTGTATCCTAGGACTGTTTTTTTTTTGTGTTTCCTGGTTTGGTCTTTTAAAAGTTTTTTACATTTTAAACATCTTACTGCAGGTCACTTTTTTTGTTCTCTTAGACCTCTTCAGATCTGGGTTTGAAGCTGAACTTTCCATTAACTGCCCCATTACATTTACAGTTTAAATCATTTTGGATCACACAAGCTACTGCATTTCTTGCATTCTTACTTGTACTGAAAGCCTAAGTACATAAGAATCTGTGTTGCACACGAATACACATCAAATCTAACCAAACATACCATTACATATCTGCATGGAGCAAGTCTCAGGGCAATAAAGAATAGCCAGCCAGCACTGGCAGCTGCTTCTTTTCCGCTGCATTTTTATAATGCCCAAGTCTCATTTAGTAGTATAGTCAAGTTGCACAATGCAATTAACATTACTGCATCTGCCTTAACTGCTGATTTCCTTGCTTTAATGTTTTCCATCTCTTATTTCATATCAGAATGGCTGTGGCATCTAACCAAACCTTCTCTAAAGCTACAGCTGATACAACACTAGATCATTGAATTTTTCAGCTATTCGTTATCTGAAACTGCAATGCCTGTGTTCTGTTAAGTTGTTCTAACCTTCAACAGAGTTTGCAACACTTACTACCATTTTCACCATGTCATCCCCATTATATCTGAAAATTAACTTGCAGACTACAGCATAATAAATAAATCACTACACAAGTCCTTGCTAGACATAAACTTCTAACAGAAGCATTATGGCACTGTAATATATAAATTATACCCTGCAATAAGTAGTGTATCAGAGATGCCTATGTCAAGTGCACATAGTGTAATTCCACTGTTTAAAGGTCTTAACACTTACCTCCACTGCTCAAAGACCTCAATGTTGAAGTCTCTAATTGCCCTACTCCTAGATTAGGTTAGGTGGACTTCCTGCTATTCAGCAAGGCACACAAATACAACAAATTCACTCAACCACACTAAGCTCGAATTACCCCAACTTTTATACAGCCAAGTGGACCCCAGTTGAATTTTACCTGCCAAAAAAGTAGGAACTGCTCATTAGTCCAAACAGCCAGGCATTAGACTAACTCATCAAGGCTATAATAATCTGTCTCAAGTTTAAAAGTACACACAGGCACTTGAAACATTATGATCTCATGGGAAAAAATGCAGTTTAAGGCATGAGATGTTTAGTCTATACTGTTTTACTAGCTAACCTATATACAGTTGTATAAATTGTATAACAGCTGAACAGTCAAAGCCAATTCTCATAGAAGCCATGCTACATGTTTGTCTCAGTCAGTAGCTTAGCTTCTCTTGGCATCAGGGCACCAAATTACACACTGTACAAGACCACCGTTAGAAAACACTGACTTCTACTGCTGCTATCAGGGTTCCTGTAGCTTACACTGTAGAAATAAAAAGACAGAAATGAAAGGTAGCACAAGTCAGAAATATCAATGCACCTGCATGTTACCACAGATTATCAAAATACACAGATTTTGTTTATTAACATTATGAATATATATTTGAAGTGCATTAAATCAGTACATACATCACTTTTCTTAGTGCACCATGTATTTTTTTACTTCATACAAAAGAAACAGACTAAAATAAATAAAGAACTTACCATCCAAAAGTATAACTGCTCCAGATCCTTTGTCAAGGATGTCTACAACTACAGATTCAGATGTCAAACTTCCTGGTTGGAAATAAAAACACACACCAAAAGTCAACACACAAACATTTTGTTCTAGCATACTTGTATAAGACACCAATGGCAGGGAAGTGTCTTAAATATAATCCACATTTATTCTTTTTCTATAGCATATGTTAATGTGTAGTAATCCAAAATACAGAAAAAAGCAAAAACATGCATACAAATCTAGCTCCTGAAATAGGCTCAGAAATTGTGGTACATCTGAGTCCCTTGAATACTTATTAAAGAACCCTACTCCACAGCACAACAGGATAAATCCCTAGCTATGACCCAGATTATTTAAGTCCAAACAGTGGCCTAGGCAATGGAGGGGTGAAAGTGAATAGCTGATGCTGGAAATATTGTGGGATAGGAGTGGTGGTTCTGGCATATGACATCTATCAACAGCAAGCAAAGGTATGGTGGATGTATGTGCCTGGGACAGCCACCAGGTTGGGGTTAGTGTAAACAGAAATGCTTTATAGCCTGACTCCAGGTCTGATGTGGTTGGCAAGCTAGAACTGCAGTTCTCTAGTCTTGGGGCAATTATGGTCCAGTTCTAAAACAATGAAGTCCCTTACTGGGGAGGGAAGTCAGAATGGACAAAGGCACTCCCTGCTCCACTGACACAAGGAAGGGAAAATGGATACTGGCAGGCAGCAAACAGTTCTGTGTCTACCTGGATAGCACCCCCAAACTTGTAAGCTTTTGTCCTTCTGTTAGACACTCCTCATGCACTGTGGGAATGAATGATGGGACAGCTGATGATTGTAAGACATATATAAAAATAAAAAATATTTTTATGCAGTACTATACACTATCAAATAATACTATTTTTGCTTTTAGGATTTTGCCTTGTGGATTTCTTTTCTGTCTCCAGTACAACAAACCTTTTAATAATATGAAAAATGAAATAAGTTAATAACGCATAAGTGGAGGTATAAAAAAAATACATCCAATGGCTTTTTGGGCAGCCCTTGGTTTGAACACAATGTGTTTTGCTTCTTAACATTTGGGGTTGATGTCTAGATAAAAGATAGCTTGATTATTTCTGCTTTAATAAATACAAATCACAATAACAGAATACAGGTTGTAAGCTTATGGACTCAGTCCTACAAGTAATGCAATATATCATCATTGCTTGGACCTGAAACTCATCTGTTTTAACAAGAATTGTCTCATGGGTTACCTACCTCAAGGTCAACAGCTCGACACTCTCTCACAAGACTGCTACTGAGAAAAGAGAAGGCAAAGCAACCAGTTTGGCAATGAACAACCTACCTAGAGAGCTTTTCTACATAATGATAAACCACTATTTTCACAAATCAATTACAAATAACTTTTACCACACTTTTTGCAACATGATACTAGTTAATGTTAGTGGAACTGCTGTTTATTATTTGCCTAGTCTATAGAACTGGCTGCTTCTAGATTGCTGATCCTGTGTTAAGTCAATGTATTTAAATAATTTACTGCCTACACCTAATTAGCTGCTGATTACAAATGTTTTATTTGACTATATGCGGCCTACAATTAATAAGCAAGTACAAATGCACGCATAACAGTTAAAACCTAAACAAAGTCATTTGCAATAATGTACAACTAAAATTAATGCAATAAAGTTGAAATTCACTTCTGTAGCCATCCAGCGGTGTACTCCTTGGCTCTAGATGATTGTCACTGTTGAAGTGACATCCCAACCCTATGTGCAAAAACAGAAAAAAGAGGTTGTGGGTGATGGATGGATGGATATGTCTGTCTGGTGCACACAAGCTGCTAACCATCTGACTTGAATTCAGAGCTGGAAATGAGCTGGAAATGCAGAAGTGAACTAAGTGACACTGAAGTTTTACAGGATTAAGACAAATTTGGCAGTTTTGAAAAGAAAGGTCATACTCTGCCTTTTTAGTAAAAATGAAATATTTAAACACAACTGTGTGAAATTTGACTTGAGAAAAGTAAATTTGCTACTCTGGGAAAGCACTGCAATTTGAAAGCAAAATTAACTACTGATGACACATCTGCAGATCTTGAAGCATAATGCTCTTTCAAGACAATACTCCAAGTCCAAGGGTATTATTTGAGGCATCTCAGAAGTATACAACTGCTGAAACAACAGCGCATCCTTCAAAATTCAAAATGAAAGCCAAAAGGAAATCTTGCCTGGGACTCGTACAAACTGAAAGCCTGTTAACTAGGGAGTTCCTGGATTATTTTGCTATATGTGTACAGAAGCACAGCTGGATGTAAGGACTCACAGACTTTATTCTGATCCTGAAAGCTTGTGACAGATTGAGCAGAGTATACACTTAGCTAAAAACTGTTGTGGTTTAGATCAGCTCAAAGCTATGATTTGCTGTAAATCATCTGTGCAGAACTTCTATTTTAAAAATTCTTGAGCTAGATGTTCCCGCTTGCATATTTACTCAAAGTCAAATAACTTTTGAATAGAGTTTTGCTACTCAGTTTTTAGGTGTTTGTGGCTGGTGATTAATTTGCTTATGAGCTTACAGGTTTGTACATGTACTGACACTATTAACTGTTTATCTACCCAGTGAAGAGTAACTGCTCATAACTAAATACTACCATTTTATTTTACGAGTGAACAGTAATTTGGATGATGGAGGTGCTTACCGTGAACTGGGGAAGGGAGATAGTACTGGCATTAGACAGGCAACAGTTACTCCCTTCTCAAAATATTGTGTGCATTTTTTTTAATTATTAAATCAACTTCACTGTAATTAAAACGACAATAGCCAATCTTATAAGTGCAGACTAATGACTTCTAATATGCATTAAAGACCAAGTCCAAATTATTCTAATCCAAGTTATTCTAATCCATTTTGGTTTCAAAAAACCTGTTTAAAGCAACACCAAGAAAAAAAGAGCATCAGAATGAGTTTGGGACATTTAACTGAATGTCTTCATTTAAGGAAAACATCATGACAAGTTTCACGTAGCAGCAGAACACATTGGCAACAGGGATTACCTGGAAATCATCTTACCTCTGGACTTGGGAGTGTTACCTTTTAGTTCTAGCAAATCTGGTTCCTTCATGAGCTCTGTCACACTGTCTGCTACTGGTGCTTCCAATGTCTTCCATTTCTTAGCGATGACTGTTTTAGCCATTAACATCAACAAAAAGAACAGAGCTATAGGTCTGCCTAAGGTTTAAGGAATTTTGCCCAGGAAGAGAGATCAAAAATTGTTCTTGGGTTATATAGGTTTGATAATTTCGGAGTCACATAAGTTCCTGAAGATATTTTTTTAAAACTTTCCAAATTGGAGCATTCCCAAAATAAATGGAAACAACCTCCTAAATGATAGTTTGTGCTTGTTTGCATAACAATTTTAGACAAATTTCAATTACTGTTGACTTCACTGAGCTCAGCCTAAAGTGGGTGAACTCCAAGAAAAACATGGATTGTACCACTGATCTGTAGAGAATATAATGGTGGCTATTACCTGCAGTAGCAGTGCACATTTACCTTACATCCTTAAAACCACTCACCCTTCACATACTAAATTAGCCTGCAGGGGTGTGAGTTACAGGTATAATTTCTGTAATCTTTTTAATGTTATATTTTTCTTTGCTATAAACAAGCTTGTGTCTATTTCTAATAAATGTTCAACACTGTAAGTACCTATGCACGCTACATACTTGTTCCGTCCCTAAATTGTTTATTCACACTATTGTAATTTTTTTCTCCTATGTATGTACACTTTTATAAATTTTGTATTCCTTCCAATATAATGTAAATATATTTTTTCAGTCTGATTTTCCTGGTGAACAAAGATGGATGACTGAATGAATAAATAAATACATTTAAAACCCACTCAGCCATACTAGAGCTTAGAAACATTTGCTCTCTTAAAGGGAATGCTCTGAAAATATCTAAACCAATTTATTGGGTATTCATGCCAGCATCTGCTATCTACCTGAAAAAAAATTCTCTAAAGTCTGCTCGGGATACAAAAATACCTATGAAAATGTGTCCAGAAAAAAATCCCAAACCTTCTAGGCTCTGCTGCATATCTGGAAGCCACAAATTGTCTTCAACTATTGCTTTGTAAACTGTGCTTCTACTCTTCTTTCCAAATAGTTTCTAACATCTGACTGATTCATATAGTTATTGTATGACATTTATATGCTCTACTATTAACACTTTTATTAACAGCAATTTCTGCTCTACATTTAACTAAAAACATGACCAGAGTTGGCCATTCACTTAGCACTTGCTTTCTGCCTATACATTGTTAACAAATCCATGCTACGGTAGGCGGTCTCTAACCTGCAATCCACAATTCTGCTTAGCCTCATCCCATTCTATAGACTTTCCTTCCCTAGTTATCTGTGCTCAATATCTTGATTTCTTTGCTAATTTCTTCCAAAAAATTCCAGATCCCTCTTGCCTATTTTCTATAGCTTGGTTGCAGCCATTCCTATAGGTAAACATCTCCCTTCTCCTTTCCTGTGTTACTTTAGTTTTTAGAATACCTCCTCCTCCTTTATGAATATATATATATATATATATATATATATATATATATATATATAGTTGCTGTTATTCTCCTTTAAGACTTGCATCCAAAATCCCAGTCTTTCACATTTCATCATGATCTCTTGTCACACTGACTTATAACCCTTCTGCTTGTATAATGCATATGAGCTTTAGCTGTATAGCTGTAAAATATCCATTCAAATCAGGTAATCTTAGATTACCTTGATCTATTATCTTACTTAAATCTTGCACTGTTCTCCCCCTCCGAAAAAAACCCTCCAACTCTTTATCATCACCCGTAACGTCATCTCTTGTTGGTAAACATATCCCTGGTTTGAATATAAAACTAATAGGATGAAAAACATTTCATTGCTTGCATCTTACTATCCATAATCAGTTTTGTATTATCTCTTATTTAGTCTCATCTCACAAATCCTTAACTGCCATAATAAAATTATTCAATCCATACATGTAAATATTACATCTTGTATCTCAATAAATATGGATATTGTTGAACTAATTCATACCAAAGTACATAGTTTGGCCTTTGTTTTATCATAATTTATTTTATATCCTGAAAATACTTGAAGTCTTAAATGTTCCACAACACCGAAATAGCCTTTTCTGGATTTATCAAAATAAAGCATAACAGCACATTCAGATAAAACAATCTTTTTTGATAACCATTATACTTTTGAATATGAGACTCCCTTTTTTTTTTTTGCTAATGGCTCTTAAATATAAAACAAGTAAAATGGAAAGGGACACTGCTGTCTGTCAGAGAGGTAACATCCCACCTTAATGTTTGCCTCTAATCCTTCATATATCCTCATTATTACCCTTATTATTCTATTAAGAATGCAGATGCTACTCATAAAATCCCACTTGACTATATCAAATGCTTTCTTTGCATCATAAGTCATCAACAATAGTGGTGTTTGCTTACAATCTGCTTTTCTCTGGACCATCATTGTTTTAGTAATGTTGTCAGATATTTCTCTCCTGTCACCAAAACTGATCCATATCAATCAATGCTGGTAAAACCTTTTCCATTTTCTTAGCAAGTACAGACATACACAATTTATAATAACAGTTTAAAGTTAAAATGGGTCCATATGAAGCTGGATTTGAAGGGTCTTCACTCTCTTTGAATAATACCTTCTTCCAAGACGCTAGTGTTTACCTCCCTTTAAAATCCTGTTAAAGTCTTTCAAGTTGGTATCATTTTCTTCCCTCCTAACCTCCAAATGTCCACAGGGATATTTATCTGTTCTTAGATACTTCCCTGTTGACTGTTCAAAATATTTGTCTCGTTGCTTCCTGTTTTAGATATTAACTGTTGAGCCTAGTCTTCCTCAAACCTTGGCTTAATTATATTTTCTGTATTTTCGTTCGTGCCTTTTCCTGCTTTCCCCATTCCTCTGTTTTACACAAACGATAAAAAAAATTCAAAATATCTCTAATATCTCTACAGGATCTCTGATTATTTTTTTATTTTATTTATTTATTTTTGTCAAAGACTCCCTAAATGCAGCTACATTTTTTTTCCATTTTCTACTGCTTAAGCAATCACACAATATGTTTTTGTGCTCAAGAGTTGCTACCAATAGAAGATTTAGGATTTTTGCTTGGAAGTGTTTATACAGGTATTCCTATATAACCAAGCAGACTCCAAAGAATTTTTCCTCAGGTAGACTGCAAATGTTGGGGTGTGATGGGAAAGAAAGAGGTTACTGGAAATATATGTTTTGGGAGTGTAATAAGTTTGCAAACATCAATAGTTCCCTACAGAGTACTCCGTCAGAAATACTGGGTGAGCAAATGTGTGTGACTAAAGAAATGTTTTTTTAAAGCTGGGATACAAGATCAGAATTGCCAAGACATAGTAATGCCTTGCTGAATTTAATTCTGGTAGGTGCCAAAAAAAATGTCTAGGAAAAATGGAACTCAAAGTCTAAACCAACTGTATTTGAAGAAATAAATACTGTAACACAGATTAAAAAAAAAAAAAAAAACTGGAAGTGGGATCTTTAGAAAAGAGTAGGAGTGAATTACATAGGAATAAAAATAGAAAATGTGGGGACAATACATGTAGAATAATGTTTTGGAGAAGGAGTGAGATTTAAGCGAAGGCAGGAATTGATCAATTTATGTAACTCTGGATTGATGATAGCTATATGGAAAAAAATGTGATGTATAATGTTTACTACCAAGGCAAAATACCTGGCTCTCATGAAGATGTCAATACCTAATGTGCTGGCAGCCTCTTAAGTCCACTGAATAAAGGACAGATCCAGAAAGAATTGCCTTCAGGTTTCTTTCTTTGACCAAACCTAACCTGCTGGAAAATTATCTAGGAAGTAACTTTGCTCCCTAACAGCCAGACAAGAAAATTACCTTTGCTTCGCCATGGAAGCTAACATGTCACCGGTAAGGAGAACTGCACAAAAAAAAAAGGGTTCCGCAAAGACACTTCTAATCCAAGATGTGACTGGCGCCCCAGGCCTTACAGCTAACCATATGATTTTTAGCTTTACTTTTTAATGTTTATAACTAGGAACATGCTTATATGTTTTGTTTTCCTTTATATAAATGTATGTTTGTCTATATCTTAAGTGATAGTTCAATAAAAGGTGTTAAAAAACAACTGCTTAAAAGCAACTTATTTACACACATACATGTTATTTAACTACTCCCGTATTTTCCCTTTACCACTCTGCAGTTGCACATCTTCTGGTTATGTGACATTCCCCTTCAGCAATACCTTAACCTTTGGCAACTCCTTTAAATAATTCATACTACTTTTCCATATTTCTTTCATGCTTATTTCTGCCATTTTTTAAATTTCATGGTCATTTTAGTCCACTCAATAGCTATTCTTTGTGAAGTAATTTCTATCTTCCCTAATAACTCTCATCTACTCTTATCCCCTACACATTCCTTATATTCTTGTCTTTTTATAACAGATAAATAGGATTGCATCACTGTCATTGTTTACACTACCCTGCATGACATGATATAGTTACTGGACGGGTCTTAATATTTTAAATTAAATACACATGCTACTGTGAAACACAACTGTATCCAGTCTGGCCAATTACTGAATCCTGGGTAATAATATGAAAATTCTGCTGGATTTCCAACTACAACCATGTTTAAAAAGGTCACACAGGAAAACCAATTGGTTAAAAGCGCAAAAAGAAAAATCTAGCAAAGCTAGAATTTCCACTGTGTGATAGCTTTACGAGAAAGGCTAACCCAGACTCTGCTACACTTTGCTGTGAAGGAAAGGTTAGTTTGCTTTTTATTTGTTGTATTTTGTATTACTTTACTGCCTTTTTATATTTTGAATACCGTGATTTGTTTTCTTTACCTTGTGTTTTACTTGTATTCTGCTTTTAACTGCATATTAAAACTTCAAAAGAGACCACAGCTCTGTCTCTTGTGAGTCAGGCAGAAATTAGAACTGACCAATTAAGGACTCATACATAAGATAGAAGAGGTCACTTAAGGTTAATCATTTGTGAACTGAGGGGGAGGAGCTATGAACGAAACCTTCTATTAAGGTGTAAAATAAAACATTTCAAAGCTTTATTAAAAGGGCTCACCCAGACTCTGCTACACTTTGCTGTGAAGGAAAGGTTAGTTTGATTTTTAATTGTTGTATTTTGTATTAGTTTACTGCCTTTTTATATTTTGAATATTGTGATTTGTTTTCTTTACCTTGTGTTTCACTTGTATTCTGCTTTTAACTGCATATTAAAACTTCAAAAGAGACCACAACTCTGTCTCTTGTGAGTCAGGCAGAATTTTTCCCCACCCTGTTACTGTTGTGTTGTTAAATACCACTGTCTTTCTAGTTGCCTGCCCCTTATGTTAATTTGACCATATATCTCATTTCCTCTCTGCTTTCACTGGCTTGTGTGAGTAAGCACAAAATTATCATTTTGTGAAATCACTCCCCTGATTCTTCAACTACTTACATTTGTTGGCCATCCTACTTTATTCCATAGTACCAGAATACAAAAGTGACCACCCCCTTTCAATCTATCTTGCCGTTTTAAAAATAGTGACTCTCCACTAAAACTTAACTTTTTATACAGGTAAAACTCAAGTTACAAACTTTCACATCTAACTTATCTTGTGCACACTGCAGTCTTTAGGATAAGCCATTTTTTTCATCTTACCTTTAAGCATCCCTGTGACTAGCACTTGCCCTAATACCTGCTGGAAAGCACTAAAAAGCCTTAATCTGATACAAACACTCAACTCTCCTTGATAATAAGGAAAAATTAATCATAGGCACTAAACAGCCTATAATTGCAAAGTACCTTGCTAAGGTAAGAGAAAACAGCTCCTGTACTTTACAAAAAAAGGCATCAAACCAGGCATGTCCAAGGGTCAGCTTCCGATGAATTCTCCTGTCCACATGGTGAATCTGGGCATACTGGGGCAATGCAGCAATTGCCTCATGTAGAGAGACAACACTCTCCTCCTACCACCCAACACTACAACCTGTGAGAGATGCACTTACATAGCCAAATTGGAAGCAAAGCTCTCTCCACCCAAGATTGTGCTAGACAGTCAAGAGTAGAAAGTTAACACCTGCACTACACCTCAAGCAAAACATAGCTCTTCTAAACCCACACCACCAACACTTACACATAGCAATACTAAATCCACATATGCGGAGGCCCTTAACTGTAACCTGCCGAAGCAACAAGGACCTCTGAAGATGAAACGCAAACAAACACCAATCACAACCAAAGTGTCACATAGCTCACAACATCAGTGTGCCACCCAGCAACAGCCCCTAAGGCAAGACAACGTACCTAACACTTTAGTCATGGGTGACTCTATAGTCAGGCACACTGATGTCCCACTCACCAGTCAGCTGCCTGTCGGGTGCCAGGAATCGCAACATAACGCATGCACTCAAGTCACTCCACAACAAGTACAAATAAGACTCTGTCATTGTCCATGTTGGAGTGAATGACTTGAGACGTACTTCCCTGGACTACATGAAAAGAGACACGGAAGAGCTCTCGGATCATGTGTCCCAGGGCAGGTATGACCCTAGCCCTGAGTAGCATCCTGCCTTCGCCCAGAATAATACCACAGTATAAGGACAACATAATTGACTTCAACAATTGGCTAAGCTTCTGGTGTCATTCAAAGGGGATCCAGCGACATGATCGACAAACCACAATGCTTTGCCAGAGATGGTCTGCAACTGTCTCCCCTGGGATTCAGGTTACTGGCTAAGGCTCTTGCCACCCCTATAGTGCCTTTTTTAGGCAAAGTTCAAAGGACAAAACCACCACCGTAAGAGGTACAAGCATGTAAAATTTGAGGGTAATGCTACTCAATGTTAGATGTCTAAACCTCAAAATGCACTCTCTTGAGGCACACCTAAAAATGGAGAACATTGATATATGTGCAGTTACTGAGACTTGGTTCAAGGCTTCAGAGAGCACCCCTGCAATACCAGGCTACAACTAAACCACGATCGAAACACTGAAGGTGGAGGAGTGTCCATAGTCACCAAGGATATTCACATCACCAGGCTAGTTGCCCAACACAATGCATCTGAAATTCTCCAGGTGCAACTAATACTAGGTAAGACTGCAATCCAAATTGTAGCTTGCTACAGATCCCCACCATGCCCCAAGATTTTCACTACACCTTTCTAAACATACTGGAAAATATTAAGATACAACCAAACACCCTAATACTGGGTGATTTCAACTACCCTGCCATTAACTGGGAAAACTACTTGTGTACCAACACCTTAGACCAACGGTTCTTGGAATTCATAAATTCCAACACCCTGGATCAACTAATCCATAGTCCCACCAGGGGTTCCAATATCCTAGACCTGGTCATTACCAACATGGGAAATCGATGCTCCATACCTATGGTCACCCCCTTGTCGGTCAGGTCAGACCATAAGCTAATCACCCTTAACATCCCACATCCCACCCCCCAGTAGGGAAACCTCCATAAAAAACTTCTTCAAAGGCAACTTCATGCTACTCAAGTCAGAAGTGACAAACTTCATGACACCCATGCAGACGGGAACTTAAAGTTCGACTGCTGAGTACTACACTAAGGCACTGTACGAGCACATCCACTCCTGCATGAATCGTGCCATCCCCAATAGAACCAAGATGCTCTCCTTCAAAAAAAGGAAGCCAATCTGGTGGTTACCTGCCATAAACAAACTTTACAACAAAAGGAAGAAACTGTTGCAGAAAAGAGGAAAATCTCAGGATGCAAAAAACTCCCTTATCAGCCTCAATAAGAAGCTGAGATCCCTCATAAAATCCTCCAAAGCTAGTTACGAAAATAAAATTGCCAAAGATTCCAAAGACAACCACAAGGCATTCTATAACTACGTCAAGAATCTAAATGGCAATGCTCAGATCTGCTCTGAGCTACAACAGAATGGCATTAAATATACTGATCCCAAGGATATTGCCAATATCCTGGCAGATCGATTCAGTGCCAACTTCAGCCCCCTCTCACCCCCTAAATGGCCCACCTCAATACTGGAAGATTGCCAAATTCTGGTAATAACGACCACGCAGGTAAAAACTCTCCACAGCTAAGAATACAGCATCCATGGGACCAGATGACATCCTGGGCTGTGTACTACATGAACTACAAAAAGAACTGGCACCTCACCTTAGTGTCATGTTTAATCATACTCTCACCTCAGGCTTCGTGTCCACTGAGTGGTGCACAGCTACAGTTATCCCACTCCACAAGGGGGGATCCACCTTGGAACCCAGGAACTACCACACCATCAGTCTGACGAGCCTGATCTGCAAGGCCATGGAACATATTATCATAGAACTTATAAACAAAGACATTGGCAACCTTCAAACACTGGACCCCACCCAATTTGGGTTCGTGAAGGGATTGTCTCCTGAAACTGACTGACTTATTTGAATCAGTCTCCAGAGCCATGGACGAGGGTAAGGATGTCCATACAACCTATCCGGACCTCGCCAAGGCCTTTGACACCATTCCTCACTCTTGAATCACAGATAAACTTATTAAGCTAGGCATTAATCCCTATGTCACTCGATGGGTTGCCAACTGGCTTACTGACAGAACCCATACTGTAAAAGTAGCTGACTCCAAATCCAGCTCCAGACAAGTGACAAGTGGGGTATCGCAGGGTTCATTCTTGGGACCGCTCTTGTTTGGCATGTACTTCTCTGAAGTACTGGCCAACACTAAGGGTTCTGGCTAATAAAGTTCGCAGATGAATGCAAACTGGGAGCCATTATTGAATCCTCAAATGATGTGGGCACTCTACTAAAGGGCCTTAAAGAAACAGATGCTTGGTGCCAGAGCCATGGGCTCAAGCTCAGCACCAAGAAATGTATAATTATCCTCTTTGGGAAAAAAACATTTACCCGCGAATCTATCTCTCCAGCATGTCCTGTTTATTGTGGTAACAAGGTTTAGGTCCCTAGGTGGCAGAACACTAAACACCGAAAGTGTGATAGAAGACTTAGGGACACAGGTGGGCAGTGGTCTCACCTTCGATTACCACATTGCCACAACAGTCAGGAAATCCTTCTATGTGGCAAACCTCACCACTAAGGGCTTTTCATCCAGAAAAAAGGAGGTCATTGTCCCACTGTACTCATCCCTCATTAGACCCATTATAGAATACAACGCGACACTTGGTATGTACCTCTCAAGACATCTGCAACAACTGGAAAGGCCACAGAAATACCTCACAAAGATTATTACTGGCCTCAAACAGATGCCCTATGCAGACAGTCTAAAAAAACTCCAGCTTTACTCCGTCATATACTGTCTACTCAGAGGCGATCTCTGCTTAACATACAACACCATGTCAAACCCAGAGCTATTGGACATGCTACACTTAAAGAAATCCCAATCCCTCAGAATCACATGCTCCAGGGATCTAAACCTTGTCAACACAATAAACAAAACATGCTGGAGGGATAGGTTCCTGACCCAGAGACTCCCCAGACTCTGGAATAGACTGCCCATACATGTCAAGCAGAGTGCCTTTTTGGCCATCTTCAAAAGGAACCTTGATGATTGGATGGGAGAAAGGAAATTCACCTAGGGGATCACGCCAGTTGCCCTTGCTAAACAGGGGTCCAGGGAAGTAAATAATGTGGGATGAAACAGCCAGGGAATTGTTATGGCTAAACTTGCATAGGCCATACGGCCGATAGCCTAGTACCAACCTATGAACCTTAAACCTCTTGAATCAGAGGCAACATGGGATATATGTAAAGTACCCTTTGAGGATATCAGGTTTTTCAGCTAACTGGCAATTTTGAATGTCCATGACTTTTTTCTTTTACTTTGAAGTCTTTTTATGGACAATTTCAGGCCAATAAAGCCAAACCCCTCTAGCTGTGGACTTTCATATGTCTGCCTTCTTATGACATCATCAGCACAGCATAAGAGGAATGTCTGACTTTTGGAAACACAGGGTAGTCAAACCCAACTGATATCCATAAACCTAAGTGTGTCTACAAAATATATCAACCAACAAACTAAAACAATGCTTAAAAAGGTCACACAGGAAAAACAATTGGTAAACCTCTTGAATCAGAGGCAACATGGGATATATGTAAATCACCCTTTAAGGATATCAGGTGTTTCAGCTAAATGGCAATTCTGAATGTCCATTACTTTTTTCTTTTACTTAAGTCTTTTTAGGGACAATTTCAGGCCAATAAAGCCAAACCCCTCTAGCTGTGGACATGCATGTTTCTGCCTTATGACATCATCAGCACAGCATAAGAGGAATGTCTGACTTTTGGAAACACAGGGTAGTCACACCCAACTGATATCCATAACCCTAAGGGTGTCTACAAAATATCCCAACCAACAAACTAAAATGAGAAGTTATGTACCTACCATAAAGTTCCATGTTAGTTGTCTTCTCTCGCCTTCTTTCTTGCTTGATGGGTTCGGAGCCGAGGCACTTGCTAAGCTCGAGAGTCACTTTTACCAGCTCGAGGCAGCCCCATATCCCATGATGCAAGGCGGTAAGTACCCAGATCTCGTTTGTTGTCTATAGGCAATAACACCTAGCATAAAAAACTTCCCAAAGGAAGAAAGAAGGAGAGAAAAGCCTGAAGGATGGTTTTGGAGGACCAGTACTGTATGGTCTTAAGAAGCATTCTTCCATGTAGAGAGAAAAGGTCTGTCCAGGCCAGGGGGAAGGAGGGAGGGTCGCAAGAAAGAAGGCGAGAGAAGACAACTAACATGGAACGTTATGGTAGGTACATAACTTCTCAATGTTAAGTTGTCAATCTCGCCTTCATTCTTGCTTGATGGGACCGCGTCCCTAGCACCTCTATCCTGGGTGGCTCAATGGAACAGACTCTTGAGAACTGTAGAGCCAAAACTGGCTCTGTCCTTGGAGGCCAAATCCAATTTGTAATGAGAAACGAAGGTATGAGGAGTGGCCCAAGTGGCTGCTGCACAAATAGTGTCTAATGGAAGTCTAGCTTGAAAAGCTGTGGAAGTGGCTAAGCTTCTGGTTGAATGCGCTTTAGGTTTCGAGCACAGCTGTTTTCCCCTGAGCTGATAAATTTCAGAGATGACAGAAGAAAGCCATCTAGATAAGGTCACTTTTGAGACAGGAAGGCCTTTTTTGTTATCAGCATAAGACACAAAGAGCTGATCGGATTTCCTGAATTGTTTTGTTCTGTCCAAATAATATCTGAGTTGGCGGTGAACATAAAGATAATGTAACTTTTGTTCCGATCTGTTTGAGTAGTTTGGTAAAAATACAGGAAGATCAATAGCCTGATTCAAATTACTCTTTGAGGCGACCTTAGGCAAAAAGGTCGGATTAGTTCTCAATGATACTCTGTCTTTGTGGAAGACTAAATAGGGGGGGCGAACAGAGAGCATGAAGTTCAGATACCCTCCTAGCGAGTAATAGCAACCAGGAATAAAGTTTTCCATGAAAGAAATTTCAGGGAACATGAAACAGCTGGCTCGAAAGGAGGAAGAATCAAGGATGTCAGCACTAAATTTAGGTCCCATTGAGGAGGAGGACTCCTGATTGGAGGTTTCAGGAGAAAAATTCCTTTTAAGAAGGCTCTACAAAGCCTGTGGGACATAATGTTGTGATCTGCGAACCCGACATGAAAGTTAGAGATAGCAGCCAACTGAACTTTGACCGTGGAGGAAGAGGAGCCCGCATGAAATATTTCCGCTAAGAAATCCAAAACTGCTTGTACTGGAGCAGTAAAGGGATCAATATTTTTAGCTTTTGCCCAACAAGAAAAACGTTTCCATTTGCTAGTATAAATCCTCCTAGTAGAGGATTTTAAGGAAGCTACTATGATGTCTCTAACAGGATTAGAGATCATAGGAAGCCTGGCTAAGGAAGGAAGTGGAGCAACCATGCTGTGAGGTTGAGAGAAGGGATAAACCGGTGCAGCTGACCCGATTGGTGAATCAGAAGGTCTGGCACTGGGTCCAGATGCCACGGCTGCACCAAAAGGTGACGATGGAGGAACGGAAACCAAATTTGTCGACGCCAACAGGGAGCAATGAGAATCATTTTGGCTCTCAAAACGGTGGCTTTCTGGAGTACTTGAGGAATCAGTGGAAAAGGAGGAAAGGCATAAATAAGCCCCTGGGGCCAATCCTGGGTTAGAGCGTCTCTGGGGGGATGGCCTGGCAGTGGGAAGAGAGAGAAGAAGTCTGGGCATTTGCTGTTTTGGGGAGTAGCAAAAAGATCGCAACATGGGCGGCCCCATTCTAGAAAAATCTCCTCCACTATAGATTGTTTGAGAGACCACTCGTGAGGCATGAGAATAGCTCTGCTCAATCTGTCCGCTAAAATGTTGGTTTTCCCAGGGATATGCGTTGCTACCAGAAACCGATGAGAGGAGATCGCCCATTGCCAAAGTCTGAGAGCTTCTCGACACAAGGGGTAGGACTTGGTTCCGCCCTGCTTGTTGATATACCATACTACAGACATGTTGTCTGTGTGGACTGCAATTGTCCCCAAGGGAAGAAAGTCGTTGAGGGCTTGCAGCGTTAAAAGCACTGCTCTCATCTCCAGGACATTTATGTGCAGGTGGTATTGAGCGGTTGCCACGTCCCATGAACCATCCTGCCCTGATAATGACCCCCACCCGATCAGGAGGCGTCCGTAGTGACAGTGGCTACGGGGTTGGGGGTACAAAGGGTCTGCCTTGGTGAATCTGGGGAGAAGTAATCCACCATGAAAGATGATTCCTGCAAATTTGTGTCACCAGTATTTGGTGACGATCGGAAGTTGTTGGTAAGACCAGTGAGTGAACAACATCCACTGAAGCAGGCGCATATAGAAGCGGGCCAGGGAAGAAGGGTAATGGCCGCAGCCATGAGGCCCAACACCTTTAGAACCATTCTGGCTTGTACTTTTTTGCTGGCTAGGATGATCCTCACGTGACTTTGTATATCTGAGATTCTTTGGTCTGTGAGGGTAGCTGACATCCGAACAGTGTTTAAGTTTCGCCTATGAAAGTAATAGACTGGCAGGGCAATAAGGAGGATTTTCGTAGTTGATCGAAATTCCCAATTGAGTGCAAAGATTTATTGTGTAATCCCTGGCTTGAAGAAGTTGATGCCTGGTGGTGGCTGAAAGGAGCCAGTCGTCGAGATACGGAAACACCTGGAATCCTTGGCGTCTCAGGTGAGCCGTGGCCACTGCCCTACATTTGGTGAACACTCTGGGGCTGTAGTGAGACCAAAGGGCAGGGCTCTGAATTGGAAATGACTGGACCCCAGCCGAGCGGAGAAACCTTCTGGGCGTCTGTGAATTTTATGTGACAGTCGCATCCTGAAGATCTATTGAGCACATCCAGTTGTCCTTCTCTAGGAAGGGCAGAATTGACTGAAGTGTGACCATTCGGAATCTTGTCTTTCTCACAGACTTGTTGAGTCTGCTGAGATCCAATATTGGTCTCCAGTCTCCCGTCTTTTTGGGGACCAAAAAGAACCTTGAGTAGATTCCGGGCTCTGAATGGTCTGTTGTAACTGGCTGAATGGCTCTTTTTTGTAGAAGTTTTAATACTTCTAACTCTGCAATTTCCCTTAGACCGGGTGGGTACATCTGGAAGGGAATTTGAGTGAGAGAAGGGACTTTCCTCGAAAGGAATTTTGTAACCCTCAGATATGATCGACTGTACCCATCTGTCTTGAGTGAGGGAATGCCAGGCTTCTGGGTACAGCGATAGTCTTCCCCCGACTGCCTCCAAGGATGGACAGTCGGGCAACATCTCAGGGATGCTGAAAGGGCTTGTCAGAGAGAGGCTCTCTGCTTCCCTGGTTTTGTGGACCCCCTCTGCCTCTAGAGCGGCGTCTGTTATTGTTACCCCCTCTGCCTCTAGGGGTAAACTGACCACGTGTATCCGGCGTGACTCCTTGGGATTTGCGGAACCACATTTTGCCACCCTTCTGTCCTTTAGGTTAAGGTCTAGAAGGGGTGGAAAAATGGACCCCTCTGACAGAAAGAGTCTTGCCGTCCTGCTCACACCTGGTCAATGTATCCTTCACTTGAGGGCCAAACAAAGCTGACCCATCAAAGGGAGAGTTTGTGAAGGACGCCTTAAAGGGATCTGCAAAATTACAGAGCCGCATCCAGGCTTGGCGTCTAAGAGCCACACCTGTACCTGCGGCCCTACTCGCTCCATCTGCCGCATATGATATCAGTCGCATGGAGGAGTTAACAATAGAATTAAGGGTTCCTAGCTGCGAAGCAATTTTTCTTGAGCCCCTGCAGCTGTGGGATCCTGTACTACTTCACCTAGCTCCTTAAGGATGTCCCTTTGGAGTCTGGTGAAGTGACATAAGTAGTTCAGCGAGCGCATAGCAAAGGTCGCTGAAGAGAACATCCGCTTACCATACCTATCCATGGTCCTAGAGTCCTTATTAGGAGGATGGACAGGTACGGAAGGATCTGCAAGTTCCTTCTTAGTGGCAGCCGCCACCACCATGGCATCAGCAGGGACACCTTTCGTAAGGAATTGCTTATCCGAAGGGGCAGTAATAAATTTAGACGGCCTCCTAGGAACTGGCTCTACAGAGTCAGGAGCAGCCCAAGCCTTCCGAGCAATAACCTGCATAAGGGGGTCGAAAGGCGGAGACACCCAGGAGGTGGAGGCCTGAGATCCAAATGCCTCTAGGTATACCGACTCATCCTCAGAGGGATTATTGGAGGGCCAGTTTCCCCTCTGTTTAAGGAGTTCTAGGATGTCTGAAAAGGAGACATCCTCAGAGGGGGATCTTGGGGATCCCTCCGACTCATCTAAGTCGGTATCTGAAGTGATAGACTCAGGGGAGTCTATGTGTTTCCTCTTACAAGTCCTCTTGCGCGGAGGATCCCCTGACTGATCAGGAGAATCCTCGGAAGAGGGGGTTCTTCCCAGTGGGGAAACCTGAGGCGGAGGATCTCTGGGTCCGGGAGCAAGAGAGATGGCAGAGATATCGACAGGCACCGTAGAGGGAGGAGCTAAGGGAACAGACTGCTGGCTGAGTCCAGTAGCCAGCACACTCTTCATCACCTTGAAGGCTCCCCTCACAGGGAGGTCCGAGAGAAACCGTTCCGAAGAAACCGGAACTCCAGGGCCCACCGAAAGGGAAGACTCCGAGGCAGATGTCGGAGCCGAGCTCACCAAGGCCGAGACTCCAAGGGGAAGAGTGGGGTCGGACAAGGGTCCGATGCCACTCACCCCCTCGGAGGAGACCAGGGAAGCCCGACCACCGAATCCCTCTAAGGAAGGTCTCGAAGAGGAGATAAGAGTAGATGCTGAGGGATCAGAAGGGGGGGTATCTGCCCCTCAGCCATAGCAGAAACTATTCCTGAAGACTCCAGCTCCAAACTCTGAGGTGGAGTCGAAGGAGGAACTGCAATAGGGTGTGGACTAATAGTCGTCTGTTGAGACGGACTATGTAGCATCTGGGCCAGTGCCTGTGATTTCAATAATCTACTGACCACCCTCTCTAAATCATGGTCAGAAAGCCTGGATGACCTAGATGATCGGCTCCGATGGCTCTGTTCCGAGAGGAGAGGTGAGGCCGGGCCCGAGTATCGGTCCCAAGGAAGGGGACCTGGACCTCTTCCTCGAAGGAACCATCGGAGCCGACGAAACCATCGATGCAGTCGGAGCCGAGGACTTTTCGGCACCGACAGAAGGTCTCGATGCATCGGCTCCGGCCGGAGCCGATACAGACATAAAAGTAAGGGTGTCGGAGCCGGTCGGCGCCGACACCGAAGCCTGAGCCACATGGTGGTCGGAACCAGTCGGAGCCGACACCGATGTGACTGAACCAGTATCAGCACCGATAGCCATAGGTGCCGAAGGTTTATGCAAACCAGGATCGGTTCCAGCCATAGCCGATCTCGACTCAGAAAGAGTCGGAACCAAGGCCGCAGGCTTAGACACAGAAGCCTGGGCCTTGGAAGACTTGGAAGTCTTGCTCGGAGCCGACTTAGCCGGAGAGCCCTCCGGTTTAAGAAGACCCCTTAAAATTAATTTGTTTCTCCTCTCCTGCAGGACTCTCTGGCTAAAGGAATGACAAATTGCACAGGAGTCCTGCAGGTGGAGAGGTCCCAGGCAGTATAAGCAAGAAGTGTGACCGTCTGTCAGAGACATCTTCTGACAGCACGAGTCACACTTCTTAAAGCCTGAGACCCTTTCCTTGGACATGGTTGCAGAAAACACACACAACACAGTCCCAAAGAATAAGTTATCCCAAAAAAAATATAGATAACTAACCTCTCACACACACACACACACACACACACACACACACACCCTAACAAGGGGGGGGATGGGAGGGGAGAAGGCCTGACTAAAACAAATTAAGGAGTGAGGAGATTTTAGTCAGAAAAGGGCTTAATATATACTAAAAACGTTAATATAAAGTTTAAAGTGAAAAAGGGGCAAATATAGTATTATATAAAACACTTACCAGGAGCTGGCAAAAGGAGGACCTCATCAGCGAAGCGGCAAACGAGATCTGGGTACTTACCGCCTTGCATCATGGGATATGGGGCTGCCTCGAGCTGGTAAAAGTGACTCTCGAGCTTAGCAAGTGCCGAGTCGGAGCCGAGGATCAGCTCCGAACCCATCAAGCAAGAATGAAGGTGAGATTGACAACTTAACATCAATGTTTAAAAAGATCACACACAAAAAACAATTGGTAAACCTCTTGAATCAGAGGCAACATGGGATACATGTAAATCACCCTTTAAGGATATTGGGTGTTTCAGCTAAATGGCAATTCTGATTGTCCATGACTTTTTTCTTTAACTTTTATAGGTTCATAGGTAGGTACTATGCTATTGGCCCAAGGGCCTTAGTAAGCCTAGCCAACAAGGTTCCTTGTCTTACGCCACCCAAGAAAGTTAATTTCCTGTGCCCCTGTCGAGCACAGCCACAGAAGTGATCCCCGGGGTGTATTTCCTATTTCCCATCCACTCATTAAGATTTTTCTTGAAGAGTGCTAATGAGAAACTTTGCTTGACATAGATGGGTGGCTTGATCCAGAGTATAGGAAGTCTCTGGGACAGGAATCTATCTCTCCAGCATGTCCTGTTTATTGTGGTAACAAGGTTTAGGTCCCTAGAGTGTGTAGTTCAGAGGGATTGGGATTTCTTTAGGTGTAGCATGTCCAACAGCTCTGGGTTTAACATAGCTTTATATGTTAGGCAGAGATCTCCTCGGAGAAGGCGATATGCTGCAGAGTAAAGCTGGAGTTTTTTGAGATGGTCAGTGTAGGGCATCTGTTTGAGGCTAGCAATCCTCTTTGTGAGGTACTTCTGTGGCCTTTCCAGCTGCTGCAGATGTCTTGTGAGGTACATTCTAAAAGGGGCGTTGTACTCCATAATTGGTCTAATGATTGCCGAGTAGAGGGGAACAATGACCTCTTTTTTTCCTGGATGAGAACCCTTCTGTGATGAGGTGTGCCACATAGAAGGATTTCCCGAATACTGTGGAGATGTGACTATCAAAGGAGAGACTACTTGTCCACCTGTGTCCCAAGGTCTCATCACACATTCGGCATTAAGTAGACTGTTGTTTATGTGGTAGTTCATGGGTACAGAGATTTTACCAAAGGGGATGACAATGCACTTTTTGGCACTGAGCTTGAGGCCATGCCTCTGACACCAGGCATCTGCCTCAGTGAGGCCCTTCTGTAGGATGTCCACATCAATTGGGGACTCGACTATGGCTCCTAGTTTGCAGTCATCTGTGAACTTCATTAGCCAGAGGCCTTCTGTGTTAGCCTGTACTTCAGAGAAGTAGATACCAAACAGGAGAGGTCCCAGGACTGAACCCTGTGGTATTCCACTCATCACTGGTTTGAAGTCAGATTTGGAGTCTGCAATGTTTACAGTGTGGGCTCTGTCAGTGAGCCAGTTGGCAACCCATCTTGTGGGATTTATACCTAATTTCGTGAATTTAGCTATAATACCAGAATGGGGGATGGTGTCAAAAGCCTTGGCAAGGTCAAGATAGGCTGTGTGAACCACCTTAACCTCGTCTACGGCTTTGGAGACTGTTAATTCTTTTTTATGGACAATTTCAGGCCAATAAAGCCAAACCCCTCTAGCTGTGGACATGCATGTTTCTGCCTTCTTATGACATCATCAGCACAGCATAAGAGGAAAGTCTGACTTTTGGAAACACAGGGTAATCATACCTAACTGATATCGGGTTTGGCTTCATTGGCCTGAAACTGTCCATAAAAAAACAACCATTACTAACAGTTCTAAAATAGATGAGAGAAAGCCAGATATAGTAGTTCAGGAAAAGAAGACAAACGTAGCATTGATCACTGAAACTGCTACACCCAGTGATTACAGAGTCGTAAGCACTGACAGACGTAATCATAAAATACCAGAATTTGCAGGCAGGAACAAGGGCAATATGGAAGAAGGCTATCCAGATAATTCCAATAGTAGTAGCAGTAATGCGTCTCATCAATAATTTACAGTCGTACTTAGATATATTGCCAATACATGTAACTCTTTATGAAATGTGGAAGGAGTCAGTTCTGGGCATATTGTGGGTGCTGCGAAGCGCACTTTTGGTTGACACCAAAGACTGAAACAATACTAATTTCATGAACCTTAATCCTACTTTGACTTAGGAATGGGGTCCATTTCCATCATGGTATTAGAAATCCAAAAGTCTTGTAGAAATTAAAAAGGCAAAACATCTTTTCAATATAATATGCAATTTACATAATGAAATTGTATGCAAATATTAATAAGAACAAAAGCTGTTGTACATACTTTTATTTCTTCACTACAACGAGTATCTTTCTAAACATTAACATGTCTAAACACTAATGACAATGTGGATATTTAGCATTCCCCTATCAGTTTAATACAATCAACAAACCTCAGCCTTATTCAGCTACTCTGGGTCTGATTCAGAAACAACATGTTGTGATTTAAAGATTTTAGAACAATTGGTGGATACAGTCCTGATAAAAAAAAGGGGAATACAGCAAAAAGGCTAGTGGTGTTGATATGCAAACCTCCTGTGCCCTCAGTTTCTGCAAATATAGTTAAATGTTCATGAGAAAAATATTTCTAATAGACCATGTACATCCAAATGGGTGGCTTCTTGTTTTTTGTTTTTTTTTTTCATTTCTGGGTGGCATTTTGTAATCAGGGCAGGTTTTGAATAACAACAAGAAAAAAAATAAGTGTATTCATTTGACCACAGAGTCTTTAACTTTCACCAACTCATACTCTTGTAGACAGATTAATTATTTGGATTTATTTACTGATAAAGATGAAATTAATAAATGCTATGGATCAAGACTATATCGCAAACCCAGTTATAGTAACAGTTTTCTACACTTTAACATGAATTTTGTTAGAGGACAAATGACAAGGATTTCAAGGCTCACCTCAAATGAAGGGTATTTTAATAAAGAAATAGTACAATTAAAAACTATGTTTTTAGAGAGAGGATATCCTGAATGTTTAGTGTGCATGATTTCTGAGGAAATTGTTGGCAATAGACATATTAGGTTTCAACTTATTTTAAAAGTACATAAATATACTCAGACACTAGAATGAAATGATGATAATCTACGAGTGGGAGTATACAATGGACAAAAAACTTTTGAAAAGCCCATGATGTTTATTCCCTATATGGAAATGAAGGGAAAACAGGACAGTATTAAAATCACTGGAATATTTTTTTAGTTTTTAACATAGATAAATACATAGTTGACAAGGACCTGTTTTTTATAAATAAAAGGAGCTTAAATCTTAAAAATAGGTTTGAAAGATCTAAACTGGAAATTGTAATAGGGAATAATCAAGGTGGACTAAAAATGTGGAAATATGACAGGAGACAGTGAAATACTTGATGTGGTTCTTAAAAAAATGGGAAATCATTTAATTGCAGATATACAGCAGTTGTATACTTGGCATGTTGTTTCATACCAAGTATTTAATGTAAGAAAAACAATAAAATGTCTAAGAACACATATATACCAATATCAATGTAGTATTAAAAGGGATATAGATAATGCCCTATATAAAACACCTGTCAACATTGGCAGATCATGGTGGATTTTTATTTTTAGCATCAGAAAAGGTTTTTATGAACCCGAGTGGAGGTAAGTGGAAAAACAGACTGGAAAGGATGCAACTTAAATGGTAGCTTTGAATTAATGCACATACAAAACAAGGTCTAGATAATAATGTAAACATAGGCAGCATGTTAAAGTATAAAATGAGGCATACTTTAGAAATCATTCAAGTAGGAATATTTATTATACCACATTTTACGTTTTTTGTTAATGAACATGTTGGTTTGATTTTTTATATAATTTTTTAATACTTTATGTTATATCTTTAAAAATGGTGTCACATGATTTATATGAAGTTTTAAATTTAGTGAATGTGAATGACTATTAGGTCCTGATGACGTCTAACTTATGAAAGATGAAAACACTCAACCTAATACTGGTATAGTGTGTCCTTCATTTATTTGTTTTACAGCGCTGTGGTTGTCTTGCTGTATACATATTTCTAGTTTATTTCAGGTTAATGTATTAAGTATATGGAGCAACCAGTAAATTGGTTATTTGTTTGAACCTCGTTGTGCAAGAAACCTGGACGAAGTCAATAATAACAGAGTGGGGGGATACTCACAGTCAGGGACATACCAAAGAGAATATGTCTGAAATGTGACTCAGTGTCGCTTAAAATGTTAATATGGCAACACATCTAGGATCACAAAAGAATTTCTATACATTAGGTATGAAACACCAAAGTCTGGCATTATTGAGGGACTACAATCCTCAGTAATTTACAAGGGTAAGGAAAACATTAAGTGAGACATTGTGAATGTACTGACAACCTAGCAAGAGGTATGGCATAGTGTGTGTGTGTGCGTGCACATGTGTGATTGCATCTTTACTAATATAGACCTTGGCTGCTTTCTCATGGCTAGATGTGGAGCATACACATTATGTATCCTCTCAATTAACCAGTCCTATTGTGGAACTCCAGTCCAGTTATTTATTTGTAATTTCATAAAATGAATGTAGACTACTCCTTCAAGTTTCTCTGGTACAGCAACTAAATCTCAGTTTTTCTTTGCATGCCCTGTCCTCTGAACTCCACTATTTTTTCAAATGGTACTTCTTGAGAAGCCTAATATTCAGCCAGTGCTTCCTTCACTTCAACACTGATTTCTGTAGTCTTATCAAATCTGAATATCTGGTCACAAGCTTATTTTATTTTTCCAGTATTCTGTTATTTTATTTTGTATATTCCTCCTGTGTCTCACTTGTTATAAACATCTCTGAGTGCATTTGAATTTTTTTTCTGTAATTTACTGCAAGACATATTCTGTATCAAAGCTAAAACTTGAACTGCTTTCCAGTCAAAGCCTTCTCTTCTTTTGTGGATGATTTTTCTCTTAGTTTCTCCAAATTATTCCTTTGCTGAGACCCAGTCACTACGATTAACAGCCAGCAACTGAACTTTATCCAAAATGATAACCTTTACTGGCGTTTTAACAAATTCTCAGTTTTCACCCTGGAAGACCTCATAATTAACCTGTCGCTCAGTATGCAGCCTTTTTGAAAGACAATATTTTACAGTTATACCGTTATCAAATAATATAATATGGATACATGTGTCTACCTTATGGCAAACTCTCAATAGCTGAAAGTAAAAATGGAGGAGATGCCTGCCAAAGGGAAGAATGAAGGACAGAACAATTGGCCCATCAAGGAAGGTCCTGTCTTAGATCAAATATTGGAATGACTTAATGATAATATCCATGATTATATATGATTAGATCCTCCTTGACTGGTCCAGCAGCTAGGTTAAATTCCAATCAGTAAAGCACCATGGTAACACCCAAATGTCTGAGTCATGAACTATTATACCAACAGCGAGAACAGAGAAAACAAATAATGCCCAATGAAAGCATGTATTCAAGACTAAGCAACCATGACACATATAACTTCAATACAGACATTCCTGAAGCACACATTACTGACTGTTACTACAGGAAGTCAAGGTGTTTGTCAAGAGCAGAAAAGCTCCAGATCAATGAAGGCAATCCAAGCTCCTGAAACCCAGAGCAGACACTCACTTAGAAGGGGCCAGCCCTCGAAAGGGACAGAGAAGCTGGCATGGAGAGTGAAAGACACATGCCCACAAATAGAAAACCCTGAAGGTAAGTAGCCCAAAAGAATCCTGCAAGCAGAGAAAGTCTTCCTAAAGGACTATCAATGCTGAATGCAATGGGATCCTGATGGATATCTGCAAGAATCCTAGGCAGAGTAACCTAATGCCAGTATCCCAAGGAAGGAACAGAAAGAGGTTCTAATCCCACAATGTTACTGACAGTAGCAGAATTGTACAGTTCAGGGGATGAGAACCCCAAAGCCTTTCCTCAGCAATGGGGACAGCAGCCCCTTACAAAGCTCTAAATAGAAAACAGGCATCCCCCAGGAAGAAGGAAAGTAAGTATCTCAGGGATTTCTGGGTGTAACAGACTGGGAAGCAGCTGTCCAAGGCCAAGAAGAGACCGTAATATTACCCTCTTCTTAGATGAGAAGCAACTTCCAATGCCCACAATGTGATTCGGTCTGGGATGAACCCCAAAAGTAGCAGAAGGATGGAAGGAAAACCCGACAAGGTGCCTAATACACTGTCAGTTTCCAACAGACAGATGTCCTGGAAAGGACCCAAAGTCCAGCCTTAGTTCCTGCCCTCCTCATGACACGAGATTCCAGCTACTGACGAGAAATCAGAAAAGAACTCTTAGGAGACCTGACCCTCCCAAAGCCACAGATAAGCACAGCATATCTGACACACTGCACAGACTATCCATAACCCCTCTTTCTCTTTCAGAAAGAGCAAAACATTAGCTGGGAAATGGACTTCAATACAAACAAGCAGAAGGGAAATTTACCCTAGCCTGGCAAAAAAAAAAAAAAAAAGCCTTCCTTCCTACCCTGTCCTCCTCTCAAAACACCCTGTCACCTGAGAGAAAACAACATACTGTCTCAAGGAAGCAGAAAGCTGTGGAGACTATGCAAAAATCAGTCCTTAAAGGCATTCTGACAAAGTGTTATTCAAATCTGGTGAAAATCAATACAGTACACAGAACTTCTTGGAGGCAGTAGCAGGGGAGTGATGCTGAATCCACACTTCAGACACAACATCCATAAAGGCGGACTCCAACAAAAGGAAAACAAGAGAGTCTAACAATGTTACACTTCATGGTCTAAGACAAACAACAGCTCAAGTGCCTAGTGACATTCCTAAAGGAAACAATTTATTGAGGAGTTGGAGGAGCTCTGAAACTTTGAAGTACTTCTATAGCTTCAGAAATTAAGACCTTCCTACCAAATTTACCAAATCCTTACAAGGAAGCCACACAAGGATTGGAGTTATGAAGCTACCAGCTCTGGACACCAAACTTTACCAATACAAATGAGGGGAGTCAGGCAAGCGAAGGCTCAAATACAGATGAGCTTACATTAACAGAAGCAAGCAAGATGAGAGATGTCTGCGCAGTCAGTTGCTGAAATTAAAATTACATGACTATTGGACTTACATATGTGCCCTATGCGAGATAAATCTTGGAAATCACTTGCTTACTTCTGTCAAGAGTGAAACAAGTAACTGCTGTGTGCTATTTTGGGGAGTTTCTCCCTTCCCAAATTTGTGTCACTGTTGATACATACATAAATCTGGGGAGTGTGAGAGGCCTGTGAGGGAGGGGGGAGCTTACACAATACTTTGCATATAAAAATCAGCTTTCTTGAATCTGTAAGCAAGAACGTGCAATCTAAGTGATTGGGTTTTGCTCTTCCATAGTAGAAGCTTCCTACTGATAAAATTCCTCAAGTGTGACTTAAGCTCCAACTAAAAGTTGAAGAAGTGCCCAGTTTCTCATACTGGAGCTATGGACATTGTTTCATCCATAGTTTCACATATACCACAGCTGCTCAGTCCACCCCGGCAAAAGGGTAGTGTTAAAAGGTAACTCTTCCCGACTGCTAGAAGATGAAGACTCACCCCAAGTACCCCTGATAAATGACCAGATGATTCAAAGTGCCACTCTCTGAGACAGGAAATGTGGGACTAGAGCCAATGTTTTTAGAGAGAAAATAAAGGCAATGTAAATACCATGGGATTCACCATACTCAAGTGTGACAGCCAAGGATGTGACTATCCCATGCCTTAAATCCTTCAAAGGAATGAAAAATGGAATCATCCTAATTGGGACCTAGGGTAGTTCAGATAATCAAACATACACTGAATCAGATAAAAAACTTCTAAAATCTTTTCTGCATGTAGGGAATACACTTTTCAACCATTAGGCAAGTCCAGTGGACAATAAAGAATATTTTTCATACATAAGCAGGCTGTAAGTTGAAAAAACATGCACAAGTGAATATGCATAACATTTACATATTCAGACTTTATGATTTTTCCTAACCAAAAACTTTGGAAGGCTATGTTCGGATAATTGACATTTCTGATAATCAACATTTGGATAACTGACTCTGTACTATATCACGTGAGCCTTTCCTCTATTGTAAAATTGAATATGAATTGATTAAGTTCCATTTGTTAACAAGTGTGTTAATATTGGCTAGGTTGCTTTTGTAACTGTCCTCTATTGTGCTTTTAAAGTTTCCTTTCAAAATTATTCTTAGATATATCATCTTACCATCTTGTTCTATGTACTTAGAAAATCTGTCTTCCATATCATTAATATTTTCATTTATAAATATATTTTTTGGTTTGTTTTCATTAAAAGTAAGTAAAGATTTTCTCTGAAATGTCTTTACTACATTAATACTGCTTTAAGAGAATTTCTCTCATCGTTTAATTTCAAGAGAATATCATCTGCGAATAGCAGTACTTTGGAATTTAAGTTATTATTTATCTGTATTCCTTTAATGTCTACCTTCGATCTTATGAAATTTGCGAAAGGCTTCATGACTAGGGTGAATAGTTGTGGTAAGAGTGGACACCTCTTACTTAGTCCCCTTTGTAATTCGAACTGACTCTGATAAATAGGAACCATTTTTTATGTAGGCCACAGAATTATTATAAAGTAGGTTAATAAACTGGGAAAAAAAATTTGAAAAATTGTACTCCTTTACAACCAATAATTCCAGTTTACAGTGTCAAAAGCACTACCTACATCCAAGCTTAATAAAGTCAATCCTTGTTTATTACTATCTGCAAAATCAATTATGGATAAAACTCTCTTCATGTTGTTATATGCATTCTGGTTTATTATAAATCCTGTTTGGTCATCACTAATCAGACTTGTTAGAAAATGTTGTAACCTAGTAGCATATATGGCTATGAATATTTTATAATCTATAGTTAAAAGTGAGATTGGTCTATATGAGGAGTATTCTGCTGGATTTTTGTCTGCCTTTAAAATTGGAGAAATAAATGTATATTTCCTTGACGATGGTACATTAGTTACGTCTTTAACAACTATAAAATACTTTATGCAGAATATAAATAGCTTCTTTTGGCATTATTTTATATAATTCTGACATTATGCCATCATTAATATGTGATTTATTCCATTTTAATTTCTTAATTTGATATTTAATTTCAGTCAATTGTATGGGTTTATCTAATAATTTCTTTTATTCTTCTGTTAGTCTATTTCTAATGTGTTTTTAATGGATGTTTTAATTAAATTTTGGGGGTCCGATGTCTCATTTTGGATAACTTTATTAAAATGGGTTCTAAATATCCTTAAGAATTCATCAATATCTGTTACTTTCTTTACTTTCTGGTAAGTGCATTTCATTAATATGATTAGCTTTCTTAATCAGTTTAGTTTTGGAGGCTAATGTGTGCATAGATTTAGGATTCATACAATAATTAATTAACTTAATCCTTTCCAAGTTAATCATAGTTTTATGATTTAAGATCTCTAAAATTTTTTTAATTCATCTACTTCTTTCATCTTTCTCTCCTCACCTTTTTCAGTGTTCTGTTGTAAATGATCAACTTTCCCCTGTATGACAAGTCTTTATCTCATTACTTTTTCTTAAGCAGACACTCATTTTTCATTCTTCAGTTTATATAACCTTTTAGAGCACCCATACATATATTTCAGATACATCATCCTTACAATTAATTTCTAAAAATGCCTGTGTCTCTTCATTAAAGAAATCTCTGAAATCCTTTAAGTTCATTATGTATGCTGGTATCCTTTCAAATGTTATAGCATTGTGATCCAAAAGTGGGCACAAATTATCTTAACTTTGATCAACTTAGATACTAAGTTATTTGAAATATATGCTCTATCTATTCTTGAATGGGATCTGTGTCTATGAGAAAAGAAAGTATAGAAAAGAAAATCCGGGTCTGAAAATTCATTAATATCCTTAATTTGAATTAAATCTATGAAGTTCTTCAATTCTTTTGCTGATGTTGGTATTCTTTTTTATGTAATTAGAATCTTCATCGTTTAGCATGCAATTAAAATCTCCTGTCATAATTACGTTTCCATTTGAGTGTTGCATTATTTTTTCCAATTGTGATTTGACTGTTTTTACTCCAATGCCTGGAATCCAATAGATATTTAAGAGAGTACATAAAGCTCCATTAAATTTAATACCCACTGAGCAGAGCATGCCTTTGTCATCTTTATACTCATTAATCATATTAGGTGAAGGTAAAGTATTTCTCGATAATATGGCCATTCCCCTATTTTTCTATTTAAATTGGGAACCACTCAAAACAACATATTGTGTTGTATTTAGTTTAGTTAGATCTTCCTATAATAAATGTGGTTCTTGTAGGAAAACAATCTGTAGAATATGTAAATTTAGGAATCTATTCAGATTACTTCTCTTACAGTCATTATTTAGACCGTTTATGTTGATAGAAATACACTTCAGTTGTGCCATGTTGTATCTATAAGTAAATAGATGAAAGATAAGTTACTAATTTTTAAATGTATTAATCTTGTTATACCACTCTTATGTTTGATATAATGCCCAATAAACATTGCAAATCTGATCCTGTTATTAAAATTAAATACATTAACATTTTTAAAACTTCTAGACACCAAAAAATAATAGGTTATAATGAATTTTAAACAAACAGTTCTTTCAAAATTTCTTCCCTCCATGGAGTCTAAAACTCCTAGTTTGAATAGAAAATCTATCCAACTGACCCTCTCATTTACTCAGAGAAAAAAAGATCAACCCTCTGCCTGTTATTTAGTGAAATTATAATGAATAGAGTTCCATGCATCATAATGTCACAACAAGAAACATATATATAAATGAAAAAGGATCCATTATTTCTGATTTACAAATTAACTTCCAAGAAGTATCATTAGCTAGGTTACTATTTTAAAATTTCTATAATCAATTTTATGCAAAGTTTAATTATGTACCATCGAATATTTAGATTGCAGATGAAAAGTACTGTACAAACATGTAAAAAATAGCTTATCTAACCTATTTCCCTCACTTTGGTGTTTAGTTGTGAAATGTATTTCTTTCCCTTTGAGTTTTCTAATAAGGTGAAATACAACTCATCCGATTTCTCATATTTACTTATATTTGCGAATATATATATATATATATATATATATATATATATATATATATATATATCCTACAATTGCTATAAAAAAGAAGGGTATCACATGAACTAGCATCGCCTCTTTCTCTTCTATCAGTCTCTTTACTTAAAAGAAAATAAAAAGGATAAAACTTTTTACATTAAGCTGAAGACGTGTATTATGTTTGTATTCCATTTACTCAATAAAAGATATGTATAAAGTGCACTTAGAATGTGTATTGATGTATACCTGGAACAAACAGTAGTCTCACATTTATGAAAAATATAAAACTGTTTCCACAGTCTCACATCATAAGCATCATTATGTAGTTTTTACAGTTATTTGAGCAGTTTTAATTTGAGTATCTATAAATTATAGATGTTAACTTCAAATTATTTCAGCAGATTCTTGTGACAAAAGTCCAGTGTGTATTATATTTCTATTCACATGAAAACAGGATAAGAGCAACAGACTTTACAACAGTGTCTACATCAGTGCACTCCAGAATTAAAACACAGTCCCATATGGATATTCATGTGAACAAATAGGTCCCAGTAAATGCTTAAATATATTTTAGTAAAGGACCATGCATTGTCTGAAGCCAGACAAGTTCCAGTTACAATATACTAATTCATGTCTCATTGTCATCCTGCCACTCATCTCCCCCCACACCTTCCACTCTCCAACTTCTTATCTATCAAGATGTTTAAGGGTTAAACCTTGATGTGTTCTGCACGGGGTATTGTCTGAAGCACTGATTATTTAATTATAACACTGTTCTAGTAGTTTTATTTCTGTTATATTATAAGTTTGTGAAAACTGCAGAGGCATAAAGTAAATTAGGTAGAGGGCAAGATTTTACTATTATTTCTTTGTGTCTATCAGTCAGGAAATTATATAAAAGCAAACATCAAAGATACTGTAAAGAATGTACGAAATATGTGCCTTGTGAAATGCTCAAAAGTCTGAGTAATGTGATGCATAACAATATTTTTTTTAGATGAAAATATACTTATTAATGATAGTTCTCTCAGATAAGAAAACTTACTAAACAATTACTGTGAAGGCTAAAAATGGCCTAACAAATTATCTCAGGAAAAGGAACACAGATCAATGTTCAAAATAAAACAAAATTCAGACAATTAGTGGAGTTCCTACAAAATGCTTTTTATGGTTTAAGCATATTCTCACCACCTGCTATTGAGCGGCAAGCAAGTGTGGCAAAGCTTTCAGTAAACTTAATGGAAAGGGAAAAAAAGTGTGGAAATCTTTGTCCTGAAAATCATTTTGTTCCTTAGTAATATGAATAAACAATGTATCCACTTTTGTTTAGATATATATATATATATATATATAAATAAACAATGCATCTACTTTATTTACTTGTCAAGTGTTATGGTGGCCATCTGTCTGCATATTTAAATTTGAGCTACAAGACTGCCAGTAAAGTGACAGATAGGTAAGTAAAAGTACAATAGTAAGAAACTAAATAAGATAAGCTAATATGTAAAGTCACCCAATATTTGCCCATACAGAAGCAATGATTTGAAAAGTATAGGAGTCATTAAAACATGAAGAATGTTAATGTAATCTGTTAGTGCAGTAAATACCACAGCCTTATCAGCACATTAGTCTTATTATACTACATAAATGGGTATTAGAGGATGGATAGTGTAACAACAGAATATTTCAATATCTGTTTCTGACAAAAATGCAGCTGAAAATGTTGTGATGATTTTCCCATGCATAGAAAAATGTGATTTTGCTCTGTGTGAAAACAGTCAAATCTCTTTATCTGCAGGCATTTGAAATAAATGTAGTAGTATTCATGTCTGTACTAAATTTGCGTGTGTGTTTGTAGGTCTATATCAAGTTACTGAACGTTAAAATAACCAACAACCTATAGCTCGACACGCAAACACCGAACGCAGTATAGAAACAAGAAACGAAAACGAGCAGGCAATGGAATATCCAAATGTTTATTGTATGTAAGCGCTTTCACTGAACAAAATACTTCAACTTCTTCAGACTGGTATGAAGAAGCTGAAGTATTTTGTTCGCCGAACGCAGTATAACCGAAAGCAGGAAATATTGAAAATCAAAATATCGAATAAGCATACTCAGCCAACATTGCATCCGGATTGCTAGTGAATAACAAAACAAAAGTAAAGAATCTTATATTTAACCTTAACCACAATGTTATTCAACTGCTTTAATTTGCAGTAACATTTATCTTTCATGGTGTTTTCTATGTTAAATAGGTGACCATCTATGTGTAACATCTGTGCATTTTTCTGAGACATTACCACATCATAACAGTTATGTACTATACCAGTAGTTGAATCCGAAGTGCCAGCCATTATGAGAAATCACATACAGTCAAAATGCACAACTATTATGTACTTTAGCTGAAATTTATAGATGGATCCCATATCAGTTCCGGATCACTAAATCACGTAATTTTATGAATATATATACCTTATTCGAAATGAATATCACAATCAGTATATAGGGTATACCTTTCTACACTTTGAAATAGTTTAAATGTATAGTTTAATATTAAATTTGTTGCTTCAGTAGTTTTAAATTTGTATACAATCTCTTAGTTATGTTCTACATCACTGCAAAGTGGCCAAATATGATTTTTCAACACTTCTATTTTCGGCATTTAATGCTTTCGGTGTTGAGATATTTAGATATTTACATGTCGATGTTTAGATTGTCAATTAAAAGTCCGATAACGTAATATAGACACTGTGTTTGTACCCGGTCTGTACTTTTTCCCCCCGGGTTTTATTTAATTCATTTTCACTTTTAAGGACTGCACTTTAGTATTTCCTTTCTATCTGTTGTTATATCTGTGAAAACAATTACCAAAACCTCATAGGTTACTAAAAGCTGGCTTCCTGATGATAATCTAATTATACACAGTACATCCGCTCATAAATTGTAGACGCAGAAAGTTAACGCCTGGCCCCTGTGATGTGCAATGCTAAGCTTATCTGTCGCACATTTTTGTCTCGCATTTCACTGTTTATCAGGTTATTTTCTATTTACTTTGCTTGTGACTTCAGGGGGAACCAGTATTTTTTTTAAAAGACTAAAGCTTCACCTGGTGAGTGTATGAGCTGCTTATTTCTTTGTTTTCCAGCCACAGGTCTGATTATGTGTAAACAAAACAGTTTATTTACATTCAGGACAGAATACTATTATTGTTTGACAAAGTTCTCAGTTGTCACAGCACATAACCAGTTAACAGCTGAATATTATATTTCAAAGTTCGCCATTTCTTAGACTGTCATGTCCCTCTCTTCCCATTTGCAAAGGACAAACCATTATTTATTAAAAACTCCCCCCTAGCAAAACTAACAAACATCACTAATCTAGGACTGTGCCTTCAAATGATTTAAAAAACACGAGAAGATCCGCGTGTTGACAATGGATCTTGTTAAATTATACATTGTCTTAAGCTATTCTACTCAGCTGGCTATAAGTAGGGACAGCTATGATTGCGTTTCTTGCTTTCTTCTCTTCCATTTATTTATATTTAATCATAGGATTTGTAATGCTTTTCTAATTATATATTAATAAGCAAGCAAATCCTCTCATATATACATCCATTGCCCAGCACAAGCACCAAATCATTGTCAGCAATTAGAAAGGACATGAATCTGACAAACCCTCTTCTTAGCAATTGCTACCATTGCATTAAATTCAGTAACTTTATGTCTGTAAAATTTATGTACAGTTAAAGGAAGACTGCATGCATAACTCATAACAATAAGACATCTACCTCAATTAATTGTCTGAGTACCTTTAAAAAAAGGGGGAGAAGGGATATATTCTACAGTGCAATATATTATCAATTGGTTAGACAGGTTTTATTTTTTTATTAAAGGAGACCTGCATGGAATCTGATAAGTCATGAAGGCTATAAAAAGAAAGAAAAAGACTTGTTCTTCAAGGGCAATTATGCTTTGTTTTGTTCTTATGTGTTAAAAGCCAATTATATTTCTATTATTTACACACACACACATATATATATATATATATATATATATATATATATATATATATGTATTAGCCTGACTAAATACCCTTGCAGTTGAGCACACTGTAATTATTAGCTTAAAGCTATATACGAGGATGAATATAAAAGTAAAAAGTTTAATAATGTTTACCTTGTTTTAAGATGCATGCAGATACCTCTTTAAACTAGAAGTATGTCAGCATGAATCATTTCCTAGCTAGTAGTAACATGTTTGCAAGTTGGTATGACAGATTATTAAGTTATTCAGACAAGTCATTTTTCTTTTAGTATCTTCTTACTTCAAGTTGTTTTTCAGTTATTTCTGTCTGTCTTTTCAGAGAGTTGTTATTCCATTCCATGTCTTCTACTTGGTCGATTATGTTTTTTGTCTTTAGGAAAGGTATAACATTGCCTAAATCATCAAAGATTTTGATGTCATCTGAAAGGAATATCTTTTCTGATTTGTTTCTTCTTTAGTTCTTTAATCAATGGAAGAAAGTTTTTTTCTCCTAGCCAATAATCATTGTCAAATCTTATTGTTTTGTTCCCTAGTTTGATGGGAGGGTTTGTCCAAACAGTTTTTAAAATGAGTTCCTTATCCTGTGAAGAAAAAAACTTTACAATAGTTGATCTCGGTGGAGGATTGTTTGCAGTTGCAGATGGAGTTGTCAAAGATCTATGGGCTCTTTCGATTCCATAGGACATTGCTTCTGATAAATCAAAAGCCTTAGGTAGCCAAGTTGCTAACAAAGTTGTCATATTTCCATTTTCCATCTTCTCAGGTAATCCAAAGATGTGGATGCTGTGCCTCCTGGCTCTGTTTTCCAGGTCATCTATTTTTTCCAGTAGTAGGGTGTTTTGTCTCGGAAGGAATTCTGTATTATTTTCTTCCTCTGCTAATCTCCCTTCTACATCATTTAATGACACTTCTATTTCTGATATTTGTGCTTTCTGTTGATTAAGAGATTCCTGTATTTGTTCCATTTGTTTGGAATATTTTTCTTTGAAGTTATCTATCTATCTTGCTGTCTATCTTGCCCATTTTCAGTGAGACCACTTGAATATTAGTTAAAACAGTCAAAGTCTTTTCTGATAACAGATTCCTGTGAATTTTGTTTTGTGAGTCTCATTTTGTTTCCCAGTAAGAAATCTTCTGAGCAAGTGTTTGACAGGAAAATGATTGCATATATAAGAAATGTGTTGTTGTTATCTTCCAGAGCAGTTCAAAATAGTAGTATTTAGTCAAAAACTTCAAATATGATAACTTAGAAATATAATTTCCTGTCAGAAAATAAATATAATAGCAGAGCTCAGAGAAACTGCTGCAACCTTGCCAACATTCCCATAACACAAGCATCTTGTATAAATCAGTTTGAATTTCAAAGGACGTGTCATTCTTTACAGAACTCCAGCTGGCTATGCTGGCACTAGCCCAAATCATCACAGTACATATGTACCTACCTCCAGCAGGCATAAGCACCAGTCAATCAGGTAGGAAAATCTCACGTGAAACTCTCATCTAACTACTAGAAAACCTCCTGCCAGTCACACGAGGAGTCTCTTTCCACCACCTCACTTGAATTCGGAAATAAACTCACAGAAAATCCACATGGCATTTTTCCCCACCGTTAATAAGTTTAAATATAAAAAAAAATGACTAGATGAAAAACAGTATGGCAAACACAAGGTTAAGCATGTTCACATAGTTGAGTGTTTGGCATCACTGCTTGCTGTTTCATACATTCAGGCCCATCCCTCTGCATGGGAACTTAAAAAAAATTCAAATGTTGATTAGTGGGCAGTAATGCATCTAACTACAGGACCTATAAAACAGGGTCCTCAATGTTAGATCAGTGCATCTGGGGTGTGCCTGCTTGACAGTTGCCAAGCTCTCACTTACAAAAGCAAAGGAAAACTACCACTGGTCATATATTTTTAAAGTCATGTACCTTGCAAAGATAAAAACAAAACTACGGGTAAAGAACATCTAACGTACAAATGATGCTCCCTCCCCTTGCCAGGATTCCACTAGCTACATAAAGAAAATGAACAGCAGCTCAGATAACATCTTCAGAAATAAAATGAGAAGTGGTCCACACCATCTGTGAGTCTTTGTACAACATCAAATAGGGTTCATGAAACAACATAGTCTGTAGTTCACACTTTCAGGTGGTGGTTGCCGGGTGAAGAATGGCTTCTAGGAATCAGATTACTAGCTGGCTCAAATGAGCAAATCCAGCATGAAATTTAAATCTCAAGAAAAAGAGTGGTTCTTCATTCAAGTTCTCATATAGATAACTCCTTTAAAAACCCACAATTTTATATTGGGACACAATTTCAACCTCCACCAGGCCATTATGTACTAAGATATTAAAAGCATATATTATGCCTGGTACATAACTGCAACCCAAATCAAAAAGGTGCCTGAGCCGTGCAACTCTGAGGAAGGGGATACTCCTCTGCCCAGAGAGACAGTATTACATACTTTATAATTGCCCCTAGTGGAATGTTTCTTGTAATCTCCATGCACTTCTAAGAAGATCTTAATGAATAACAGGAACTATTGCTGGAAGCAAACCCAGAAATATAAATGATCACCCAGCCACAGACATGGAGTGATAACCACACAGCCTGGAATTTCATCAAAACTCATTACAGCTAAACGGTCTGAAACTACATCTTCCTGGTCAACACAGGATTAACCTGTGCCTTTCTGTTAAACATTTTGCTAGCCTATGAGAAACTGTGGAAACAGAAGAAATGTGGAGAGAAATGTCACCCACTAATCTATGGAAAATGTGCCCATTTTCACTCCCTTTAGCTGCAAAGTACAGTTGTGTGCACTTACCATAAATGTAGATGTTCGAGTGTATTCACTGTTGCAGTCATTACATTTGGGTTATCTGCTTGCAGGCAGCCCTCAGTCAGCCTGATTAACAAAGACTTGGGTCCTGTGTCGGTTGCTGTCCCTTCTTCCATGACGTCAGGGGTATAAAACATGCAGCCGATGTCATTGCATCAGTTTTTCTTGCCAGAGATGTCAGGTGCCCCCCTAATGGGAAGCAATTAAATAGAAAAGTACAAAGATACATCTCCAACAAAAAAGCAAATACACCAAAAAGGCTTTTAAGCATAATAAAGGAAAGTAGAGGTATAGTCAAAAGAAGTTAGGGGGCTGGAGGGAGGTTAACCAGGACTGCAACAGTGAATACACTCGAACATCTACATTTATGGTAAGTATACACAACTGTACTATGTTCTTTGTGTTTCACTGTTGCAGTCATTACATTTGGGTAGATTCCCAAAGCTATGGTTGGGGAGGAGGAATTTAGATAGCATTAGGACCAGCTATAAGGCCCTGAACGACTGCAGTGGCAAAGTCAGCTCTGGATTTTGAGAAAATTGGTAAATGATAATGCTTGGTGAAAGTATGTACAGAACTCCAGGTAGCAGCTTCTAGGATGTCCCTGGTAGGGACGCCTCTGAGAAAGGCTGTAGAGGTAGATGCAGCTCTGGTGGAGTGAGGTCTGATCCCCTGGGGGATAGGTTTTCCATGGTGCTTATAGCAGAAATGAATGCAATGACTTATCCATTTAGAAATGGTTTGCTTTGAAATAGCCTTCCCCTCTGCCCCTGCAGCAAATGCCACCAGTAGTTGTTCAGATTTCCTTTGAGGTTTATTCCTATCCAAGTAGAATCTAAGTTGTCTGTGCACATCTAAGGAATGCAGTATCCCGTTCCCCTTTATTCTGTGGATTGGGAAAGAAGGTTGACAAATGAATGGACTGATTAAGAGCCACACTGGATACCACCTTGGGAATGAAGGATGGATAGTTTCTGAGGGACACCCTGTCCCCATGAAAGATGATGAAAGGCTCCACTGCCATAAGGGCCTGTAATTCAGATATCCTTCTAGCTGAAGTGATTGCTAAAAGGAAAGCTGTTTTCCAAGAAAGAAATCTGCAGTAGTCTGCAGTAGCAGCTGGCTCGAAAGGAGGTAGAGTGAGTTTCTCCAAGACAAAGTTAAGGTCCCACGATGGGAATGGAGCTCTCCTGGGTGGTCTCAAATTTTTGGCCCCTCTGAGGAACTGCTTGAGCAGTGGATGAGAGAAGAGGGGGGGGGGGTTCTGTGTTATAATGAGCTGAAATGGGTGAGGTGTGGATTTTAATGGAGGAAAAAGACAGGCCCTTGTGAAGCATCTCAGTTAAGTATTGTAAAATCTGAGGTAAATTGGGCGCTGCTGTGCTCATCCCTTGAGACTGGTTCCAGGCACAGAATCTTTTCCATTTTTCAGCATAAGATTTTCTAGTACTAGGCCTCCTTGCCTCTAAAATGATATCCATCACAGGTTTGCTGAGGGATGGTAAAGGAGAGATTAGGTAATTAGCCAGGCTGCAGGTTTCAGTGTTAGAAGCTGAGGGTGCAGAATCTGGTTCTCCTGCTGAGACAGCAGGGAAGGAGTCTGAGGCAGGTGCCATGGAGATAACCGTGACACACTGTGCAGGAGAGGGTACCAGTGTTGGCGCGGCCAGTCTGGAGCAATCAAAATCATCCTTGGTTTGTCCTGTTTGATTTTTAGTACTACTTTGGAGAGCAGAGGCAGAGGGGGGGGGAAGGCACAGACTGATAGTTTTTTCCAGCTGAAGGACAGAGCATCCACTTTTCAGGCTTGTTTGTGGGGAGCCCTTGCGCAAAATTTCTCCAATTGGTAGTTCTGGAGAGAGGCAAACAAGTCTATATCTTGTCTCCCCCATTTGCTTGTCAACATGTTGAAAATCCTTGGTTCCAGTTTCCACTCGTGTGGGTCCATGAGGTTTCTGCTTAGTCCGTCAGGAATTGAGCTTGTAGGTGCAGTTGGTAGCTCAAGGCTGTGTTCCACAATGCCATGGCTAGTCTGCAGAGGGGGAAAGAATGTGTACCCCCCTGCTTGTTTATGTACCACATAACAGTGGTGTTGTTAGACTTTACCATTAGTTGTCCTGGAAGAATGTGGTCCTTGAAGACAGAGCATTCTTTACAGCTAACATTTCATTCTGATTGATATGCAGGTGCATTTGACTTGGGTTCCATTTGCCCTGAATGCATTTCCTTGCCAGGTGATCCCCTCCCCAAGCATAGCCTGATGCATCTGTTGTTAGGGTTTGGGTGGCAGGGGGTGGTGCGAAAGATAGTCCCTTGTAGCCTGTGCCCACCAAAGGAACTCTAGGCGTAGGCAAGGTATGATAGGAATCATTGTTTCTAGGTCTTGAGAATGTTGACACCATAGGCTTTTTAGATACCACTGTAGTTTCCTCATATGCAGTCTTGATATGGAATTAGAAGAATGCAGGAGGCCATGAACCCCAAGGCTTGCAGTACTTCTCTTGCAGATAGCAGGGTTCTTGTGGCCACTTGTTTGAAGTAGGTTGTCAAATGAATTTGTTTCTCTGGCGTGAGGTAAGCCATCTGGAAAGTTGTATTCAAGCTTGCTCCCAGGAGTGATTTCTTTTCATTTATGGTGTACCCCAGATGAGTTAGAACCCTTTGTACAAAGGCCAGATGATTCAAAAGTATGTCCTGGCTTTCTGCCTGAATTAGATAATAGTCCAGGTATGGGTATATTTGAATATTTCTTTGCTTGCAAAATGCAATAACTGGAGCTAGGCACTTTGCGAATACCCTGGGCACAGTAGATAAGCCAAAGAGCAGTGCAGAGAACTGATAGTGCATGTAGCCTGCTTTGAAACGTAGGTATCTTTTGCAAGATTCCCTGATTGGGATGTGCAGGTATGTTTCTTTTAAACCTAGTGTTGCCAACCAGGCATCTTTGCCTAGCATAGGAAGTAATTGGTGAAGAGTCAGCATCTTGAATTTTGGAATCTCAAAAAAGGTGTTTCAGGTAGACAGGTCCAGGATAGGACGCCATGAATTGTCTCTTCTGGGTAGCAGGAAAAGTCTTGTGTAGAAACCTTGTCCCTTTTCCTCTTCTAGTACCAGTTGAATAGCCCCCATGCTTAAGAGAAAAAGTACTTGTTTTGGGGCCTCTGCCCACTGATTTGGGGGTAGGTCTGGCCACCCACTTGGTGTTGGCAACGTGTGGAAGTGAAATCTGTATCCCTGGGACACTATAATTAAAACTCATTTGTACTGGGTAATGAGTTCCCAATTCTTTGCATGAAAAGAAATCTTTCCTCCCAAAGGGGCAGTCAGTTCATAAGTGCTTGGAAATTTTAAAAGGAAGTCATTGAGACAGTTTACCATAGGGGGAGCCTTATTCCCAGATTTGGAAGTGGAGGCCCCGCACTGCTTAGTTCTGTGAGTCCCCAGGGACAGAAACCTGGGGTTTTTGCTGTGTCTGGATTTGGCTTGAGAAGACCTGGAAGGGGCTGGCTGGAAAGGACCAATTCTTAGAAGGCCAGTGCCTACTAAATCTAGGAGGCTGAACTTGTAAAAAATCTTTAACAATTTGCATAGATTTAGCTTTACCTTCCATCTTTTTAAGAACTTCCTCAGCCTTGTTGCCAAACAGGCGGTCCTGATTTAAAGGAGCATCCAACAATTTAGCTTTGCTCGTTAAGCCAAGCATGCCTCCTGAGCACAGACCCAGTAAACTACAGTTGTGTACACTTACTATAAATATAGATGTTCGAGTGTATTCACTGTTGCAGTCATTACACTTGGGTTATCCTGCTGGCAAGCTATCCTCAGTTGGCCTGAATACCAAAGTCTAGGTCCGGCGTCAGTTGCTGTCACCTCTTTCCTGACGTCAGTGCGCCAGGGGTATAAAAGATGCAGCCAATGCCATTTTCTTTAGTTTTTCTTGCCCCAGATGTCAGGTGCCCCCAAAAGTGAAGGCTGAAAGTATGCCAATCAAACATGCATGCACCAAAACATATTATACCTTCATCTACAAGCAAATACACCACATAGGTTGTATAGATTAGAGAAGTGCAGCTAAGTTCCAGCAAAAAGAGATGGGGGATGGTGGGTGGGTAACCTGGACTGCAACAGTGAATACACTAGAACATCTACATTTATGGTAAGTGTACACAACTTTACTATGTTCTTCGTGTTTCACTGTTGCAGTCCTTACACTTGGGTTGAGTCCCAAAGCTATGGTTGGGAGGCTGGAGCCAAATAGCATTAGGAGCGGCTATGAGGCCCTGCAGAACTGCAGTGGCAAAGCCTGCCCTGGATTTAGAGTAGAGTGGTAAATGATAGTGCTTTGTAAAGGTGTGCACTGAACTCCAGGTAGCAGCCTCTAAAATGTCTTTGGTTGGTACTCCCCTGAGGAAGGCTGCTGAAGTGGCTGCTGCTCTGGTTGAATGTGGCTTAATGCCCTTAGGCACTGGCTTGCCATGTTGTGAATAGCAGAAACGAATGCAGTGGCCTATCCACTTTGAAATAGTCTGCTTTGAGATAGCCTTTCCTTGTGCTCCTGCAGCATATGCCACTAGTAGTTGCTCAGTCTTTCTGAAAGCTTTGGTTCTGTTCAAGTAGAAGTGTAGCTGTCTGTGTATGTCCAAAGAATGCAGAATTCTCTCCCCCTTATTCTGTGGGTTTGGATAAAAAGTAGGCAGATGAATAGTTTGGTTAAGGGCCACACTGGACACTACCTTAGGCATAAATGTCGGGTTTGTCCTCAGAGAAACCCTGTCTGGATAAAACATTATAAAAGGTTCCACAGCCATGAGTGCCTGTAGCTCTGACACTCATCTTGCAGAGGTTATTGCTAGGAGCAGAGCTGTTTTCCAAGATAAAAACTTTATATCAGCTGTAGCGGCGGTCTCAAAAGGGGACAGTGTGAGTTTTTCCAAAACATAATTGAGGTCCCATGCAGGTATTGGTGCTCTCCTTGGAGGCCTTATGTTTTTAGCTCCTCTGAGGTATTGCCTTAAAGGATAAGAAAAGATTGGTGGCTCTGTATTGTAATGAGACAAAATAGCAGAGGCATGAATTTTAATTGATGAAAAGGATAGGCCTTTGTCCAGCATCTCGGTTAGGTATTGCAAAATCTGAGGAATATTTGGTACTGTTGTATCAATTTCTTGTGCCTGGTTCCAGGCACAGAATCTCTTCCATTTTCCAGCATAAGATTTTCTACTACTAGGCCTCCTGGCCTCCAAAATGACATCCATCACCGCTTTAGTGAGAGGTGTGTTTTGTATGACTACATTATCCGCCATGCTGCAAGATTTAAGGTCTTTAGTTGGCTGTGCAGGATCTGACTGTTTTGTTGGGACAGTAGGTGAGGTATTTGAGGTAAGGTCCAGGCTGGGCATTGAGACAAGTTCCTTAGGATTGGATACCAGTACTGGCAGGGCCAGTCTGGGGCAATCAGTATCATTTTGGCTTCTCTTGTCTGACCTTTAGGAGTACCTTGGGGAGGAGAGGCAGTGGAGGAAAGGCATATACTGTTAAGTTTTTCCAGCTGAAAGATAGGGCATCCACTTTCCATGCTTGCCTGTGATAAGTCCTTGTGCAGAATCTCTTTAGTTGGCAGTTGTGAGGAGAGGCAAATAGGTGTATGTCCGGGCATCCCCATTTTCTTGTTATCATGTTGAAGACTTGTGGATCCAATTTCCACTCGTGGGGATCCATGAGGTTTCTGCTTAGTTCGTCTGCCAGAGTATTTATCTTTCCTGGCAGGAATTGTGCCTGCAGATGTACTTGGTAAGTCAATGCTGTGTCCCACAAAGTCATGGCTAGTCTGCAGAGGGAATAAGAATGAGTGCCCCCCTGCTTGTTTATATACCACATGACCATGGTAATGTCTGTCTTTATCAGTAGTTGTCCCGGATGAAGTAGGTCCTTGAGGGCTGTCAGGGCATTCTGAACAGCTAGCATCTCTTTTTGATTGATATGTAGATGCATTTGGTTGGCGGACCATGTGCCTTGAATACATATTCCTGCCATGTGTACCCCCCCCAGGCATAATCTGATGCATCCATTGTTAATGTCTGCCTGGCTGGGGGGGTAAGGTGAATGGCTGTCCCTTGTTCTGGTGACAGGCCTTCGCCCACCATCAAACCTCCTGTTGCAGGGAGGGAATGAGAGTAATTATTGTTTCCAGGCTGTGGCAATGCTGAGTCCAAACACTTTTTAGTTACCATTGAAGTTTCCTCATATGCAGTCTTTTTCTTGCAGATAACTGGGTCTTTGTTGCCAACAATTTGAAATAGTCAGTTGCCTTTGTTTGTCTGGCGTGAGATAAGCCATCTGGGCAGTTGTATTTCAGCTTGCACCCAGGAATGTTATCTCTCGAGAGGGTACTAGTTTTGATTTCTGTTCAATGACTGTGTATCCTAGGCATGGTAGTAATCTTTTTACAAACCCCAGATGCTGTAGTAGAATGTCCTTGTTCTCTGCTTGTATGAGGCAGTCGTCCAAGTAAGGATATATTTGTATTCCTCTTTGTCTGCAGAATGCAATTACTGGTGCCAGGCACTTTGTGAAGACCCTGGGCACAGTAGATAAGCCAAAGGGCAGTGCAGAGAATTGGTAGCGCATCGAGCCAGCTTTGAATCTGAGGTATCTTCTGCATGTTTGTCTGATTGGGACATGCAGGTATGCCTCTTTTAGGTCTAAAATCACAAGCCAAGCCTTCTTGCCCAGCATGGGCAGAAGCTGCTGTAAGATCAACATTTTGAATTTTGTTATACCCAGATATGTGTTTAGAATAGATAGGTCCAGTATTGGTCTCCAGGCTTTGTCCTTTCTGGGTACCAAGAACAGTCTTGAATAAAATCCTTGTTCCTGCTCTTGTTCTGGTACTTGTTGAATGACCCTCATGTCCATGAGGGATGAGACTTGTTTTTGTGCCTCTGCCCATTGTTTTTTTGGTAGGTCTGGCCAACCGTTTGCCCTTGGCAGGGTATGAAAGTGAAACTTGTAGCCCTGTGCCACTATGTCTAAGACCCATTTGTCCTGGGTTATTATGTGCCAATTTTGAGAAAAAAGTGGTAGTTTTCCCCCTAAAGGTGCTGCCAGAAGATAAGTGCTTGGCGCAGGCAGGGGAAAGTCATTGGGACTGTTTCCTGTAAGGCTGTGATTTGTCTTCTCCACTTTTGGAGGTAGAAGCACCCCATTGTTTAGACCTGTATGAACCTTGGGACTGGGATCTGCATCTTAGGCGTCTGTATCTGCCCCTTTGTGGTCTATCTGACACTGGAAAGGACCAATTCTTTGTAGGCCAGTGTCTGCTAAATCTTGGAGGTTGTACCTGTAAGAAATCCTTGACTGTTTGCATAGATTTAGCTTTGTCCTCCATTTTCTTTAACACCTCTTCCGCTTTAACACCAAACAAAGTATCATGCAGTAATGGAGCATCTAATAATTTTGCTTTAACATGATCTGGTAAATTTTGTTCCTTTAACCAAGCATGTCTCCTAATGACAGAACCCGTGACAGCGGCTCTGCAGGCGGCCTCCAAAGAATCAAAACCACATTGCAAAGTACGCTTTCCAACTTGCTCAGCTGCATGCAATAAATCCTGCATTTCTTTGTTTTCTGCACCTTCAGAATTTATCAACATTTTCTGTTTAAGCAGTGACATAATATATTGCTGATATTTGAGCATATGAAACTGACAATTTAAAGCCCTTATAGCCAAGGTAGCAGAGGTGTAAATCTTCTTTCCCCATCTGTCTAATGCCCTAGAATAGCTGTCGGAGGGGGTAGGGTTTTTTGCAGAGGATGCCTTGACCTCTTTGGGACTCTGAGAAATAGTTTCTGGGTCAGCAGCAGGGTTTTTGAAAAGGAATTTATGAGAGTCAGGCACCCTGTAGTACCTGTCCGGCTTAACAGGAGCTGGAGGTAAGGAGTCAGGGGTCAGACTGGACTCTGAAAATACATCATCTACAATGTCTAACACAGGCGGAATAGCTAGGGGCCTGTGTTGTGGGAGTAAAAGGAAGTCCCTGAGCCTTTTCTTAGATTCAGAATAATCTTGGCTCTCCCAGTGGAAATGTTCCCTCATGGTATGCAAGGTTTCTCCAAAATAGTAATCCTCAGGAGGAGAGGCTGAAGGGATAGATTCTTCAGCATCAGAATCCTCATAGGGAGGAAGAGAGTACTCCTGATCAGAAGAGGAATCTGAAGAAATGGAAACCTGATCTGAAGATTCATATTCTGTCTCTTGCCTAGGCCTCTTATCAGAGGGGGATGGGAAGCCCTGATCAAAGTAATTAAGTCTTCGGCCATTTTGAGCATCTGTTTCTTGGGCAGGGAGGCCTGACCATGAGGCTGTTGTACTTGTTTCTTTGTCTTTAAAGATGCTTTAGTCTTTGCCTTTGTAGCTGGTGTAGCTTTAATGCACAATTGAGTAGGTCTGAAAACACCCTCAGAAGCCGATGCCTGCTCAGCAGCTCCAGACCCATCTGAGGGAATAGTTTCCGAAGGTCCAATACCTGGAGCTTCCAGCGGCCTAGGCGATGCCATGTGGGCGTCTGTAGCGGCCTGCGGGTCCAAAGTAGTGGGCGTCAGCGTCTGCAAAAGTGCCTCACTGAGAGCCAGCGACTGGCTTAGAAGAAGCCTCGTCGTCGGTTTTAGACCTTGGATGCCTGTCCTTTTCTTTTTCCTTGCGTTTCTTGTGAATTGCTGTAGTCAGTGGCTATCCGACGGCATCGTGTAATTGAATCTTCTGCCAAAATAGTGAAATGCAAAATCATACCGGCGCTTTATAGTGCGCTGGTTAAATCTAGCACAAAACCGACAACAAGCAACATCGTGGTGAGGGCCTAGGCAAAGTAAGAATGAAAATCCTTATGAGGTATTTCCTTCCCACAAGAAATACAATTATTAACTTTTTCTGACATCGGTCTGGAGCAAGAAAAAAGTTTTCCCCAACGGGGTACTTTAGCTTTTAATGAAGACTTCGGATCTGAAATTCGAACACAAAAATCTCAGGAGTCGGCTGACCGGCACTTGCGAACTGCTTCTGCTTTGGGCACCGCACGGCAAGAAAGACTGAAGAAAATGGCGTCGGCTGCATCTTTTATACTCCTGGCGCACTGACGTCAGGGAAGAGGCGACAGCAACCGACGCCGGACCTAGACTTTGGAATTCAGGCTGACTAAGGGTAGCCTGCCAGCAGGATAACCCAAGTGTAATGACTGCAACAGTGAAACACGAAGAACATCAGCAGCCCTGCAAGAGGCCTCTAATAAATCAAAACCACCCTGCAAAGTATGTTTTCCAACTTGTTCGGCAGAATGCATTAAATCCTGTAATTCTTTATTTTCCACACAGTCAGGAATCAACATCATTTTCTGTTTAAGCAGTCCAATAACATGTTGCTGACATTTTAAAATATGAAACTGGCAGTTTAAAGCCCTAATGGCCAACATTGCATAAGTGTAAACCTTCTTACCCCATCTATCCAGCGCCCTGAAGTCTCCATCAGATCGGGTAGGATTTTTAGCAGTAGAAGCCTTAATGCCCTTGGGCCCCTGTGAAATAGTCTCTGGATCTGCTATAGGATTTTTGAAAAGGAACTTGTGGGACTCAGGGACCCTGTAGTATCGGTCAGGTTTTCTGGGAGCAGGAGGCAGGGAATCAGGGGCCAAACTAGATTCCGAGAAAGCATCAACAATGTCTAGTACAGGAGGAATAGCTAAAGGCCTATGCTGAGGTAGGAGAAGGAAATCCCTAAGCCTGTTTTTTGAATCAGAAAAATCTTGGCTTTCCCAGTGGAAATGCTACCTTAGAGTATGTAAGGTTTCCCCAAAAGAAAAATCCTCAGGAGGGGAAGAAGAGGGAATAGAGTCCTCTGCATCAGAATCCTCATAAGTAGGTAAGGACAAATCCAGGTCATCAGAAGAGTCAGAAAAAACAGAATCCTGATCAGAAGATTCATAATCAACCTCAGTCCTAGGCCTCTTAGAGGGGGGGGGGGGTGGCTACCCCTGATTAGAGTTATTAGATCTTCAGCAATTCTTATCATTTGTTTTTTAGGCATAGAGGCCTGAGCATGTGGCCTGGGCGTTGGTTTTTTAGACATGGATCGAGATTTAGGCCTAAGTAATGAAGGAGGCATTGATTTAATATGCAAGTCCGTAGGACTGAATACACCCTCAGAAGCCAGTGCCTGTACAGCGGCTCCGGACCCATCCAAGGTAGAGACATCCGCAGGTTTCATAGTTGAGGTATCTCGCGGCATACCGGACTCCGAATGGGTCTCAGTAGAGGCCTGCGAATCAGAAGTAGCGGGAATCAGGGGCTGCAAAAGCTACTCACGGAGTACTGGCGAACTGGCGACTGGCTTAGGAGAAGCATCGTCGGCAGTTTTGTACCTCGGCGGCCTGTCTCTGTCTTTATCTTTGCGTTTTTTCGGAATCCCGGTAGTCGGATAGCTAACCAACGACATTTCTGGATAATTAAACCGAGAACCGAAATATTTAGAGGCAAAAGTATACCGACGATGGATAGCGCGCTGATTAAATAAAGCACAAAACCGACAGCAAGGTACATCGTGGTCAGGGCCTAGGCAAGGAACACAGTATGAATGAAAATCTTTATGAGCTATTTGCTTTCCACAAGTAATGCAATTATTAACTTTTACTGACATCGGTAAGGAGCAAGAAATAGTTTCCCCAATGGGGTACTTGGCTTTAGTTGAAGACTTCGGTTCTGAAACTCGAAAATGAAAATTTCAGGAGTCGGCCGACCGGCACTTGCAAACTGCTTCTGCTTCGAGCACCGCACAGCAAGAAAGACTGATGTAATGGTGTCGGCTGCATGTTTTATACCCCTGACGACCTGATGTCATGGAAGAAGGGAGAGCAACCGACACAGGACCCAAGACTTTGTTAATCAGGCCGACTGAGGGCAACCTGCAAGCAGATAACCCAAATGTAATGACTGCAACAGTGAAACACGAAGAACATCTATACTTTGCAATGAAGTGGTATGGGACCTTGACTATTGTGATTTGAATGTGGAGATAGTCAAGTGCGTCTTCCCATTTGACGAGTCTTCAGGAATACTTATTTTTGATGTAAATCAAGACACCTCCACCTTTAGTCCCTTGTCTGTGTACTAGCTGGTCTGCTGGGCTAAGGTTGTTGGTGAGAAACCCTCACGCCTTAATTCTTACCTCCAAACCTTCAAGTATCCTCCTTACTAAACCCATTATTCCATTAGGGAATGCAAATACTACCATTGCCCTACTCATAAAATCCCATTTCATTCTATAAAATGCTTTCTCTGAATCAAGACCCACCAACATAAGTGGCATTTCCTTACACTCTACTTCCTTCTGGATCATCACTGTTGTACTAATACTGACAAATGTTTGCCTCTCCTCCACAAAACAACACTGATCTACAACTGTCACTTTCTTAGCTAGTGTATATATAGACATTTTATAATCATGGTTTAAAACTCAAATCTGTCTGTCTCTTTGGGTAATACAGCCATTGCATCTTCCAACAGAGCCCCCCCCCCTTTAAAATATTGCTAAATAAATTTTTTCCATATCTTTAGAACTTTCTTTCCTGCTAACCTCCACAAGAATATCATCTGTTCCTGGAGACTCCCTTGATGACAGATTATGTGTCACAATTTTTATCTAATCTGTTCCTGTTGGATTCTTGAACCTGATCTTCCCCTAACCTTCCATTTGTGTCTTTTTCTTACTTTCTCAATTCCTATGCTTTACATAAATGGTCTTAGAATTTCTGAAATCTCATTAATACCTCTATAGGACCGCTGGTTATTTTTCTTGTCATAGGTTCCATAAGTTTGGCAACAACTCTTTCCACTGTCTGTTGCCTAAGTCATTGCGCCAATAGTTTTTGTGCTTTGGAATTTTTATCAAAAACTATTTGCTTAACTGTAATCTTTCTAAACTTATGCCTATTTTCCAAATCCTCCCTTAATTTCCTTTCAGCACTCAGCAACTTTTTCTCTTCTTATTCGGTAGGATTCCCTTTATTCTGCAAAACTTTAACCTTTGAAACCGCTCTAAATGATTCATATTACTTATTATTTCTTTCTCATATTTTTTCCACTCCCATTTCTACCATATTTTTAACTCCAATTTCATAGCTACACCATCTGACGAAATTTCTGTCTTCTCTATTAACTCTCAAATTACTTCCACTACCCATTCCTTAAATTCCTCTTTTTAACAGATAAATAGGAATATTTTTTACTTCATTACCCAATTAGTGTTTACTGGTGCATGATCTGAAATAGTTACTGGATGTGTTTCAAAGCTTTCAAATAAATGTCTACAACCCTGTGAAATATAATTTCCATCTTGTCTAGACCAACTATCACACCTTGGGGAATAATATGTAAATTCTACCAGAGTTCCAGCTGTGGACTGCATAGCCGCATCTTACTACTTGGCAGTCTGCCAAGGCACTGTAGACTGGGGGTGATGGCAATGATATTTAATTCCTTTACTTTTTTATGATAATTTAATTTAATATTACAAATATTTACAAATGTTTATTTAGAACTTAACTGCAATTTAAACTTTCTATACAATGTAACTCTATTTAATATTATTTACTGCTTACCTAGAATGTAATACCTTCTTTGAACAAGACGTTATGTACTCACCATAACGTTCGATGTATGTAATCCGTCTCGCCTCACATTCTTACCTGTGGGTTCGGAGCCAAAACTCGGCTCTGACTCGGCCATACTCTAGCTCAAAGTTTTCAATTGGCTCGTGGCTAAGAGGTATCCTATGCTGCACTGCTCCCTTTCCCCAGATCTTGTTTGCTGCAAGCTTAGGCAATCACACCCTACACATAGAGAGGAAGAATCAGCACAACAACAAAAGGAGTACTGAAACCAGAACTAACCTCTAGGCCCACCAGGAGGGGGACGGCGGGTAAGTAAGAATGTGAGACAAGATGGACTACATACATTGAACGTTATGGTGAGTACATAACTTCCTGATGTTATGTAGTCCAATCACACCTACATTATTACCCATGGGACAGTGTCCCCAGCACCTGAACCTTGGGCGTCTCAGTGGAAAATACTCCTGAGCACTGTGGAACCAAAGAAAGATCTGCCTCTGGATATCAAATCCAATTTGTAGTGACTGATAAAGGTGTGAAGAGATGCCCATGTAGCCGCAGCACAAATATTATCCATAGACATCCTGGCCTGAACTGCCGTAGAGGTAGGCATCGATCGTGTAGAATGAGCTTTCAACTTAAAAGGTAATTCCTTACCGCTTGAGGCATAATAACTGAAGCAACCTTTGGCATAAAGGAAGGATTTGGTCTGAGGGAAACCCTATCCTTGTGAAATACCAAGTAAGGAGGTCTAACTGACAAAGTTTGGAGCTCAGAGACCCACCTAGCTGAAGTGATGGCTACTAAAACGATTGTCTTCCATGACAAATATTTAAAGTCACAATTAGCTGCAGGCTCAAAGGGAGACAAAGTGAGACACTGTAGCACAAAATTGAGGTCCCATGGCATTACGGGATTAAAGACTGGAGGTCGAAGCAACATAGTGCCCTTTAAGAATGCCTTACAAAGTCTATGCGCCATTAGACTAGGTTCATTAGCGACATGAAAGGTGGAGATAGCCACTAACTGAACTTTAACGGTTGCGGCAGCTGACCTGACTGAAAAGCACGGAGAGACATTCCAGAACTGATGAAATTGGTGTGGTGTAAGGGTCAATCTGCCTTTCATGAGCCCAGATGGAGAATCTTTTCCATTTACTGGAATAAATCTTCCTAATCGAAGGCTTATGGGGAGAAGACAGAATATGAACTACTTCCGGAGAAAAATGATGAAGCCTGACTAGTAATGGAATTGGAGTAGCCAAGCTGTCAACTGGAGGGTCTGAAGAGAGGGATTGAACTACCCTGACATATGAGTCAACAGGTCTGGCTGTGGGTCCAGAATCCAGGGGTCATCCATGAGACAGGGATGGAGAAAGGGGAACCAAATTTGACGAGGCCAGTGCGGAGCAATCAGAATCATTCTGCTTCCCAAAAATTGTGCTTTCTGAATAACCTTTGCTATCAGAGGAACAGGTGGGAAGGCATAAAGTAGAGCGGTGGGCCAATCGTGAACTAGAGCGTCCCTGGGTGTCTCCCACTGAGGTGGGGATAAGGGTGAAGTAGCTGCTGCACTTGGTATTGAGGGGACTAGCAAATAGGTCGCAGCAAGGCTGACCCCATCTGCGGGAAATCTGCTCCGCAACCTGCTTGTTCAGGGACCACTCGTTGAGGCATCAAAATAGCTCTGCTCTACCTGTCGGCAATCACGTTGGTCTTCCCCGAAATGTACGTTGCCACAAGTGTTGGGAAGACACTGCCCACTGCCACACTCAAATAGCCTCTCTGCAAAGGGGGTATGACTTGGTTCCCCCCTGTTTGTTCAGATACCATACCACCGACATGTTGTCCGAGTGGATTGCAATCGTACCGAGAGGAAGAAAGCTCTGGAGTGCTTGCAACGCTAATAGCACTGCTCTCATCTCCAAGACATCGATATGCAAACGTATCTCGTGCTCTTGCCACGTGCCTTGGACTGTCCTGCCGAGATAATGCCCCCCCCCAATCTGGGAGGCATCCGTGGTCACCGTGGCAACTGGATGAGGTGGAACGAAGGGCTTTCCCACACTGAGATTTCTGGTCTGAAGCCACCAGCGTAGATCCTGCTTGCACTTGTCTGTAATCATAATAAGATGGGAAAGCGGAAGGTGTTGTAGGGACCACTGGGCAAAGAGCAGCCACTGAAGGAGCCTCATGTGTAGTCTTGCAACAGGGACTAGCATAATTGTGGCAGCCATTGTCCCTAACAATTTGAGAACTATTTTTGCCTTTACCTTTTTCAGTGGAAGCAACGTGTAGATCTGTTGTTGCAAAACCTGAATTCTTTCTTGTGGTAAGAAAGCTCTCATGAGCACAGTGTCTAACTTGGCGCCTATAAAGGTGACACGCTGCAAGGGCAACATGGCAGACTTTTCCCAGTTTAGTGTGATACCCAATCGTTGACAAAGCACAATGGTGGCATCCCTGATCTGTAGTAGTAGATGTCTGGTGGTGGAAGACAGGAGCCAGTCGTCCAGGTATGGAAACACTTGGAATCCCTGACGTCTCAAGTGAGCCGTCACCACTGCCATACATTTGGTGAACACCCTGGGGGCTATGGTGAGACCAAAGGGCAAGGCTCGAAACTGAAAATGACTGGCTCCCATCCGGAAGAGTAAATTACTTCTGGATGCCCTGTCCATCTTTATATGGTAGCAAGCATCCTTAAAGTCAATGGAGCACATCCATACTTCTTTCCCCAACAATGGGAGAATAAAACTGTAAAGTGACCATTCGGAACTTGGACTTTTTTACATGGAGGTTCAAGCGGCTGAGATCCAAGATGGGTCTCAGGTCGCCTGTTCTTTTTGGCACCAAAAAGAATCTTGAGTAAGTCCCTAATCCGAGCTGGTCTGAGGGGACATGCTGGATGGCTCCTTTTGCTAGCAGCTTTTGAACTTCTGAAGCTGCGGAATCCCTTTGACTAAGTGGGGCATCTGGGATTTTCTTGGTTGGCGGGGAATGAGAAGTGAAGGGAATATGATATTCTCCGGAAAGTATCTTTAATACCCAATCGTCCTGGGTGATGTCTTGCCAGGCTTCTGGGTATAGCGAAATATGACCCTCGACTGGCTCTGCAGAAGCGCAGTCAGGCCTCCCATCAGGAGCGCTGGTAGGGCCTCCTCTGACTCTAGGGCGGCATCTACCTGAGTTACCACCCTCTCCCCTACCCCTGGAGGGGGAATCACTTTGTGTGTCTTGAAAAAACCTCTGCGGCTTTCTGAACCATATTTTCCCACCCTTCTGGCCCGTGGGATAAGGTCTAGAAGGCATGGACAAATGGACTCCCACAGCAGACAGGGTTTTTCCTTCCTGCTCGCACCTAGTGACAGTATCCTTCACCTTGGTTCTGAACGATGAACTGTCAAATTGGGCACTGGTGAATGTAGACTTGAAGGTCAGCACAAAATTACACAGGCGCATCCAGGAATGCCTCCTAAGAGAGACTTCAGAACTCTCTGCCCTACTCGTTCCATCGGCTGCATGCGAGATCAGCCTCATGGAGGAGATAGTAATGGAATTTAAGGTAGACATCTGGGCATTGACCTTCTGAGCCACTGCGTCAGAAACATTACCCTGCAAAGACTCTCCAAGCTCTATTAGGAGATCTCTTTGGAGCCATGTAAAATGACCACAGAGTAAAGGCCGCTGAAGAAAACTTACTCTTCCCATACTGGTCCATGTTCCTAGACTCCTTGTTAGGGGGATGGACGGTAGATGAAGTCTCAGCCAGTTCCTTCTTGGTGGCCGCTGCCACCACCATGGCATCTACTGGAATGCCATTTGTGAGAAATTCCTTGTCAGCGGGGGCAGACAGAAACTTGTTGTGTCTCCTGGGGACTGGTTCCACAGTGTCAGGGGTTTCCCACACCCTTCGACAAACAAGATCCAGGAGTTCATCGAACGGGGAAGAAACCCAAGAGGCGGAGGGTTGAGACCCAAAGGCCTTCAGGAACACAGACTCCTCTTCAGAGGGAGATTTGGAGGGCCAGTCGCCTCACTGCTTCAAGATCTCCAGGATATCGGAGAAAGAGATATCTTCAAGGACGACTTGGGGGACCCCTCTGACTCCTCGAGGTCGGTGTCCGAAGTGATAGACTCATTCTGGGAGTCGATGTGCTTCCTCTTGCACAGACTTTTCCTGGGGGGATCCTTAGGCAAACACTCTGGGGAGACCTCAGAAAGTTGGGGACCACTCATGGAGGTATCCTGAGGCCTTGGGTCTCCGCTGTCCAAGGACAAAGGGTGAGAAGAAACTGATACCCATGCTGGAGGGGGTAGAGTGTTGGTGCCATCAGATGCAGATGAGGAACTGGCCAGCATGCTCCACATGACCTCGAAAGTTGACCCCCCCCGCTCTGAAGAACGACCAACTGTGAAAACCCCCGGGGCCAAAGGGATAAGGTCCGAAGCCGAGGCAGGGCCCAAGCTCACCTGTGCCGAAGCACAGAGTGGGAGGCTAGGAGCCGAAGATCGACCAGAGACCCCTTCCTTGGGTCCGGCCAAGAAACCATGAGCTCCGGACCCCGCAGACGGAGCTGACAGGGTCAGAGCGGAGATCGGAACCGAGATGCCAGGATGGGCTACTGGAGCCAACCTAAAGGCATCAGACGGAACCGACAACTCTGGCCCCAAAGGCAGAGAAAGGCACGGAGGAGGAACATATGAGGATGGATGGGTGATGGGCTCCAGGGTCGACTGGACTGGAGCCGAAAACAATGTGGCCAACACCGGTGACTGGAGCAGTCTCTGTACTACTCTATCCACATCATCGTCTGAGAGTGTCCTGGAGGACCTAGAGGATAAGGTCGGAGATCTGGACCTCCCTACAGAAGGAGACCTACGAGAAGGAGAAACCAGTCTAGTAACTGGAGACCATCTCCGAACAAGTATCTCCGTCACCGGCTCGGAGAGACTGGGAGCTGATGATGATGGTCAATTCACCCACTTCCTTCAGCCCCGAAGCCAATGAAGCCGAGGAAGCTAAAGTAGACCTGGCAACTTTCTCTGGCGGCTCCGATAAAATTGACGGAGCCGGAGAGCATTTTTTTTGATTTAGAGGTCTTGTCTGTTTTAGAGGGAGAGGACTTAGAACTGGAAGCCCTCTCTAAGTCTTCTTCAAAGGAGGGTTTCAGGAATCCCTTCAGAATCAGTTTGTTCTTCCACTCTTGAAGAACGCGTGGGCTAAAGGCATGATAGAACACACAAGATTCTTGGAAGTGTATAGCCCCCAGAATCAGTTTGTTCTTCCACTCTTGAAGAATGTGTGGGCTAAAGGCATGACAGAACACACAGGATTCTTGGAGGTGGATAGCCTCCAAGCAATACACGCTCACACAGTGTCCATCAGTAATAGACATTTTATATTCACAATTATCACATTTTTTTGAAGCCCCAAGGCTTGTGTTCTTTTGTAACCTTAGACATATTGGTATGATGCTGCACACAATATCAGATGACAAACCCAACACCAACAACAGAAAAACGCGGGAATTATGCCTCTAAATTAAACGGTTGTCAGAACGACAAACAGACAGGAAAGAAAGGGCCTCTAACTTAAACGGCCCTGACAAACAAAACAAGGGAGGACTAGGTCCTCTAAGTTAAACAGCCCTAGCCCAAAGGGACTGGGTAACCACCAGAACAAGCACGCACAAGGAAACTGGGACACACACAACTAGAGGGCTAGGTCCTCTAACTGAAACGGGCCTAGCCTGTAAGAAGGGAAGGAATGCAAACGGGATACCAAGACAAAAAGCCACGAACAGGCTACACAAACAGTTTTATCAAAAAACAGAGACTAGCTATGAAAATAGCTTTTGGAGCAACAAACTACTAAAAAGTAGAAGAAAAGTTATACTTAGCCACGGCCAAGAGCAAGACCACATCTGAGCGCAATGAGCGGCAAATGAGATCTGGGAAAGGGAGCAGTGCAGCATGGGATATCTCTTAGCCACGAGCCAGTTGAAGACTTTGAGTTAGAGTATGGCCAAATTGGAGCCGAGATTCGGCTACGAACGCACGGGTAAGAATGTAGGCGAGATTGGACTACATTACATCTATTTTTGAATTGTTACTGCAATAGTGTTTGCAAGGGAGGCTTGTGTTTTTCTTAAGAACTAGGTGAGGATTACTGGGGGTGCCAGCTTATTCCCCTTTGCAGAGAATATCATTGAAAGTACAGTTTGTAAATACTGTTGACTGTGAATATGCTTAAATCAGGACCCATTAAGTACATAAGCTTATACTTGAAAGAAAGTTACTGTTTGTCGTTTTTGCATTTAAGTTAACTGTAACACATTGCACTTAAGTTACCTGGCACTTGCTCACTAAAGCAATTATATACGTCAGCACTAACCATTAAAAGCACTCCACCCTCACAAACTCCCCTTGAGTACCTTGTTCCCCATTGGCCCTCGTTTTCAATTATAAAGGAATTCCCAATATTATTCTAGCATGTCCAAAGGTCAGTTGTCAATCTCCTCTCCGGTCCAGCTGGTGAATCTGGGAATCTTGAGGCAATGTTACAACTGCCTCATGTGCACAGACAACCCTCTCCTCCTCCCAACAAATTCCAACACATGTGAGAGATGCAACCATATAGCCAAACTGGAGGCTAAGCTCTCTCAACTCAGTACTGGCATAACCAGTCAGGAGGAGAAGGAAACCACACTCACTACAATTCTAGTCTCACACAGACCTACCACGACAGCAAACCAAACACATAATCACACAAAAACATACTTGGAGGTTCTAAATAAAGATCTGCCTAAGCAACAGAGACCTCCAAAGCAGACACCCAAGCAACCGCTACCCCAAAACAAAACAAGTGCAACACATATCTCACAAAGCCAGTGTTCCGAACAGTCACAGCCCTTAAGGCTAAACAACACACCTGATACACTTGTAATAGGTGACTCTATCGTCAGGCACACTGACGTCCCACTCACCAGGCTGAACAAGGAGAAGGTCACGGTGAGCAGCCTGTCAGACGCTAGGATCCGCCACATAACACAAGCACTCAGGTCACTCCAAGGCAAGTACAAATATGACTCAGTCATTGTCCATGCTGGTGTGAATGACCTGAGACGTACCTCCCTGGACTACATGAAGAGAGACATAGAGGAGCTCTCTGAGCATGTAGCCCAGGCCGGTATGACCCTGACCTTGAGTAGCATCTTACCCTCACCAAGAATGATGCCACAATATGAAGACAAGATGATCAATTTCAACAATTGGCTTAAGTATTGGTGTCATTCAAAGGGGATCCAATGCCTGTCAGCCTGGGATGATATGCTCGACAAGCCATGATGCTTCACTAGGGACGGCTTGCACCTGTCACCCCTGGGCTTTCGGATATTGGCAAAGGCTCTTGCTACCCCCATAGTGCCTTTTAGGCAAGGCTCAAAAGACAAACCCACCTCCATAGGTATCACAAGCGATAAGAAACTAAGAGTAATGCAACTCAATGCCAGAAGTCTAAACCTCAAGATGCACGCACTTGAAACTCTCCTTAGCATGGAGAACATCGATATCTGTGCAGTAACAGAAACCTGGTTCAGGGCTCCTGAGAGCACCCCAGCACTACCAGGTTATACCTCATACCATGCTTTTCGGCCCCAAAACTTGGACCGAACCACAAAAGAAGGGGGAGTATCGATATTCATCAAAGATACCCACACCTCTCCGTTGGTGGCAAAGCACGAAGCATCAGAGACTATCCATGTGCAACTAACAGTGAGTAAAACTGCCTTCCAGTTTATAGCCTGCTACAGACCACCCTCCCAAACCCAGGAACCCAACTCGGCCTTCCTGAGAACACTGGAAAATATGAAGGTCTCTCCAAACACCATTATATTGGGCGACTTCAACTACCCAAACATAGACTGGGAGCATTACTCTAGCTCCAACACCCTAGGCCAAAGGTTCCTAGAATTCATAAACTCAAATGCTATGGAACAACTTGTTACCACTCCCACAAGAGGGAAAACATACTGGACCTGATCATCACCAACATGGGGACTCTATGCTCCAGACCAGAAGTGTATCCCTCACTGGTAAGATCAGACCATAAACTAATCTCACTGGATATTCACATCCCGACCCCACCCCCTGCCCAGAAAACCACAGTGAAAAACTTCTCTAAAGCAAATTTCACACACCTCAAAACCGAGGTGGAATCCTTCAAAGCCCCCCGGCCTGTGGAAAATATGGCCCAGACTGCAGAATCCTTAATAAATGCATTCTATGAACACCTTCAGGAATGCATGGATCATGCAATCCCAAATAAAACCAAGACCCAATCCTCCAAAGGCAGATGTCCTGTCTGGTGGACCCCAGCCATAAACAAACTATACAATAGAAGGAGGAACCTACTACATGATAGAGCAAAATCCCAAAAAGGGAAGGCATCTCTGATCAGTATTAGCAAAAAACTAAGGGCACTCATAAAATCGTCTAAGACTAGCTTCGAGAGAAAAATTGCACAGGACACTAAGGATAATCACAAGGCTTTCTTTAGTTATGTTAGGAACCTGGGTGGGATTTCCCAGATATGCTCAGAATTAGTCCAAAATGACAAAAAATACACCAAACCCACAGACATTGCCAACATCCTAGCTGACAGGTTCAGCGCAAACTTCTCCCCCCCCCTCCACCAAAAGGGCAAATATCTATCCCAGCAGAGTGCTGCCCCCCTGACATCTCAGATGCTCAGGTAAGAGCCGCCCTCTCCAAAGCAAAAAACACAGCATCAATGGGACCAGACGGTGTCCCGGGCTGTGTCCTACATGAACTCCAAGAAGAGCTAAACCCAAACATAAAACTACTGTTCAATCTCAGCCTTACTACAGGATGTGTACCCAAAGAGTGGCGTACAGCAACAGTGGTCCCTCTCCACAAAGGTGGTGCCTCAACGGACCCGGGAAACTATCGCCCCATAAGCCTGACTAGCTTGGTCTACAAAGCTATGGAAAGGATCATCATGGACCTCATAAATAAAGATATTGGGGACCTACAGACACTGGATCCTACCCAGTTCGGCTTTGTTAAGGGAAGATCCCGCCTCTTAAACCTGGTCGACTTCTTTGAAACAGTCACCAAGGCCATTGACGAAGGGAAGATGGTCCACACAGCCTACCTGGACCTCGTAAAAGCCTTCGATACAATACCCCACTCGGGCATTATAGATAAGCTCACCAGCTTAAATATAAACCCCTATGTCACTAGATGGGTTGCAAACTGGCTCAAGGACAGAACCCACATGGTTAGAATTGCTGGAGCCATGTCAGACCCCAAACTAGTTACAAGTGGCGTCCCACAAGGCTCAGTCCTGGGACCTTCTCTTGTTCGGTATATATTTCTCGGAGGTACAGGCCAACACGGAAGGACTGTGGCTGACCAAGTTCGCAGATGACTGCAAACTGGGTGCCATAATCGACTCTCCAACCGACACAATCATCCTCCAAAAGGGCCGGATAGAAACAGACAACTGGTGCCAGAGCCATGGCCTCAAGCTAAACGCCAAAAAGTGTATAGTCATCCCCTTTGGCAAAAACAAAGTGCCCACAAATTACCACATAGGTGGTAATCCATTAAGTACAGAAGAAGTAATTAGGGACCTGGGGACCCAAGTTGATAGCAATCTCTCATTTGACAACCACGTGGCCAAAGTGGTTAGAAAAACATTTTATATAGCCCACCTAATCATGAAGGGATTCACATCTAGATTATGGGAGGTCATCGTGCCTCTTCACTCATCCCTCATCAGGCCCAAAATCGAGTACAATGCCCCTTTTGGGATGTACCTTACAAAACACCTGCAGTAACTTGAAAGACCCCAAAAGTACCTCACCAAGAGGATCAAAGGGCTCAAACAGATGCCATATGCTGCCTGGTTAAAGAAACTCCAGCTCTACTCAGTGGCATATCGCCTGCTCAGAGGCAACCTGTGCCTGACGTATAAAGCCATGTCCAACCCGGAATTAAGGGACATTCTGCACCTCAAAAAATCCAAATCCCATCGAGCTACACGCTCAAGAGACTTGAACCTCAGCACTGAAATAAATAGGACATGCTGGAGGGACAGATTCATAACCCAGAGGCTCCCTTCACTCTGGAATAAAATCCCAGTCCAGGTTAGGCAGAGTTCCTCATTGACTCTCTTCAAGAGGAATCTTGTTGAGTGGATGGGACAGAGGCATAGTATACTAACCTCGAAAAAGGGCATAGCAAAATTAATTTAAAATGGGTGGCGAAAGCCAAACATACTCTGGCTAGGCTTATAAATGCCCTAGGGCAGATAGCCTAGTATGAACCTATGAACCTTACTCAAGGTTCACAATACACACAATCCTCCAGCATTCTTAACTACAGCCAGTCTCCAATTACAGTATGGAATGCAAAACACTACATTATTTAAGAAACATGAAGTGTTAAGAATACTGGTAGGTGAAAAATAACAATTAAAAAAAAAAAAAAAAACATTTTTTTTTCAGGTGAACAACGAAGTTAAGGAAACTGACCTGAAGTTGGAAGTGGCTTGTATTGCTCCAAATACTGTTCACCATGTAGCAGCTACACAAAAAAAAAAAAAAAAAAAAAATAAGAATTAGGTTTCATGCTGTCACGCCGTAAAGTCCTGTTCCATCCTGAATTGGTAACACCTTAAACAATCTTAACAGTGTAATAAAATAATTTAGAAAGTGTAAAATCTTAACATAACCATAGATGCCCTTATCTTCCATGTTGCAGTATTCTTACTGTGGGATTTCCTGCCTCAGGTGACCAGACGTCGTCTCCTATACAAAAGCTTAAACCTGGTTGCTGTAGGTGTGTGGGACGTCACACATAGGGCCATAAACCAGGGACCTTAAATGGGACGTCTGCATGCACAGACCTCAGAATTTGAAGGCCAGACAGACAATCTTAAGAGAGGAATAAGCGATTGTCAGCTAGAAGAGTTAAGTGTCATATGCTGGCTTGTTGCTATTGGTTAAGGGCAGAGCTTCCTAAAAGCTAGGAGCTAGGTTAGTAGTCCATTGTAATGCAGGGGGAAGGTGGGAGGGGTGGGATACTGCAACATGGAAGAGAAGGACATCAATGGTTATAGTAAGATTTTACACAACTAGTCTATGTCTTTCTATTCCTATCTTGCAGTATTCTTACTGTGGAAGAGACCACAGCAAGTCAGAGGTAAGGGTCGTGGTAGAGGTGGAAAATTCCAGACACCCATGCAGGACTGTCCTAGCAAAGCCTGCCCTGGCTCTGGAGACTTGATCTAGTTTGTAGAGCTTGGTGAAGGTGTGGATAGTGGACCAGGTGGCAGCTTCTAAAATGGAAGCTGTGTCCAGCCCTTTGAGGAAGGCTTTGGAAGTAGCCATACCTCTGGTGGAATGCACTTTCACACCCTGGGGTAAAGATTTGCTATGGTGTGAGTAGCAGAAATGAACGGATTTTCTGATCCATCCTAAAAGAGTTTGCTTGGAAACTGCCTTGCCCATAGCCCTGGGGTGGAAGGAGATAAAAAGTTGTTCAGATTTTCTGAAGGGTTTAGTTTTGTCTAGGTAGAATCCAAGTTGTCTGTGCACATCCATGGAAGGTAGGCAGGTGAATAGAGTGATTTAAGGACAGCTCGTTTACCACTTTAGGCATGAAGGAAGGGTTAGTGCACAAGGTCACCCTGTCCTTGGGGAAGACAGGGTAGGGGGGGCAGGCCATGAGTGCCTGCAACTCTGACACTCTCCTGGCAGAAGTGATGGCTACCAATAGTACGGTTTTCCATGTACAAAGTTGTAAAGTAGCATTATTAGCTGGTTCAAAGGGGCTAAGTGTTTGTTTCTCCGGGACAAAATTTAGATTCCACTGTGGCGGGATGGGTTTTTCTAGGTCGTTTGATGTGTAAGACCCCTCTCAGGAAAAGTTTAACATCTGGCCTGGATAGTAAAGGGGGTCTACAGGCAGGCAAACAGATATGGCTGAAAGACATACTTTCACTGAGGAGTAAGAAAGGTCATCCTTGAGTTCACACACACATATGTAAGGACTAGGGAAGGGTCCACCTGGCTGGGGTCCCTGTCTTTATGTACACACCATTTTGAGAATCTCTCCCATTTTGATAAGTATGATTTTCTAGTAGCAGGTTTCCTGGCCTCCTTCAGGGCTGTAACACGTCCTCTGAATAGTGGTGTCTAAAAGGGATAAGAAGTTTATCATCCAGAGTGTTAGTGCTGACATCTGTAGGTGAGGATGGATTAGGGTTCCCTTTTGTTGTGTGAGAAGGTCCACCTCGGGAGGTAACTTGTGACTGCCCTTGGCTAGAGAGTGAAGTAGGGGAAACCAGTGCTGCCTTGGGCAGTAGGGGGTCACCAACAAGATTTTTGGTTTGTCCTTCCTGATTTTCAGTAGGATCTTTTGAATTAGAGGGAACAGGGGAAAGGCATAATGAAACAGTCCCTTCCAAGGAATGCTGAAGGCATCTACTCTCCAGGCTAGTGGGGAGTGATCCTTGGTGTAGAAATTGGTCAACTGTCTGTTCTGGGGCGAGGCAAACAGATCCACTTAAGGAGTGCCCCACCGGTGGACAATGTCTAGAAAGGTTTCCCTGTTCAGCATCCACTCGTACTGTACTGTACTAAAGATGTTCTGCTTAGAAGATATGTCTGTTTGTTGCCCTGAGAGGGTATGTATGGGGTTGTGTCTGGAGGTAATATCCCATATTTGTAGGGTTATTCTGCAAAAGAGGTAGGCTTTGATTCCTCCTTGTTTGTTGAGGTACCACATGACTGTGGTGTTAGATGTGAATATTAGAAGGGGTCCCGGGTGGAGGGTAGAAAGAAAAGCCTCCAAGGCTAGGAGAACTGTAGTCATCTCCCTGACATTTCTTTTGAAGGGCAGGACCTCAAATTTCCTGAACTCTGAAGTCCTTGCAGGTGGCACCCCACCCTAGGTCTGAAGCATCTGTGTAGATGAACTGGTTTGGGGAGGGCATTTGGTGAGGTTTTCCTGGGTTGTGACAGGTTTGTTGAATCCACCACCTTAGCTCTGATTTGAGACAGGGCAGAAAGGGAATTTTGCTTCTCTAAAGAGTGTAGGTGTAGTGACCACACGTTCTTTAGGTACCACTGGAACTTCCACATATGCATTCTTGCCAAGGGAAGCATGGGAATAGTGGCTGCCATAAGCCCCAGGAGTTGCAGGAATTGTCTTGCAGAAATCTGGGATTCCAGTAAAAAGTTTTGAAAGTGAGTGGAGAGGGAGTGGACCTTTTCCTGTGGGAGAAAGACCCACATTAGATCTGTCCTGATCCTGAAGCCCAAAAAAAATTTGTCTTGCTGAGAGAGCAAGGAGGACTTGTTTAAATTGAGGGTGAAGCCCACGTTTTGAAAAAGGGTGGTGGTGAACCTGAGGTGGTCTCTGAGATGGGTTTCTGTCTCTGCTAGAAGGAGAATGTTGTCTAGGTAGAGGTAGAGGTATATACCTTGGGTCCTGCAGTAAGCAATGGCTGCGGCTAGGCATTTTGTGAATACTCTGGGTACTGTACACAACCCAATGGGCAAGGCTGTAAATTGAAAGTGAGAGCAGGCTCCAGAGAAATGTAGAAATGTTCTGTTGGAGGGTTTTATGGGGATATGAAGGTAAGCTTCCTTTAGATCCAGAGTGGCCTTTGGGTGTGGGATAAGAGGGAGTAGAGTTGGGAGGGAGAGCATTTTGAAAGAAGGCACTTCTGGATCTATCCTTCCTGAGCCTATTTCTAGTATAGGTCTCCAAGGACCATCCTTTTTGGGGACCAGAAAGAGTCTCGAGTAAAATCCTTTTCCTTCCTGCTCAGGAGGAACAGGTTCTATTGTTCCTATTTTTTTAGTTTTTGGAGGTGTTGAAGAATTTGTGGCAGGAGGTGGATTTGCTTTTTTTTGGTGGGGGGGGGGGTGAATGGGTTTTGGGATGGGCTTTTCCCTCCAGAAAAGGAAGTATTCATTTTGGATGATACTCAATACCCATTGGGCTGAAGTGATGGTTTTCCAGATGGGTAAACAATGGAATAGGTGGGCTGACAAAAGCAGATGTGCAAGGCCGTCACACATTGTTGGGTGCATTTCTATCCTGAAAGGGCTGTCTAGGACTTGGTTGAGAGGTGGCAGGTCTGGAGAAGGCCTGCCTTCTGGCTCCCTTCCTGTGCCTGGAGGAAAAAGGGGTGGCAGAGGAAGGGGTTCTCCTGACAAATGAGGTTTTCACAGGGTAGTTCCTATAATACACTGGAACAGGGGACACAAGCAAGTGCTTGATGTCCTGTAGTTCCTTGCTTTTCTGCTGCAGATTTTTAAAAAGCTCTGCAGGCTGTTTTCTAAACAAAAGGTTATGGTCTAAGGGGGCGTCCATAATCTAAATTTTAAAGTCTTCTGTAAGAGGTTGTAGGTGCAGCCAAGAGCATCTGCGGATGACAGAAGCAGAAGCTAATGACCTAGCAGAGGCCTCTGCAGCATCATAACTGCACCTAACAGAATGTCTGGCTACCTGTGAAACCAGAGACAATTTAGATGTTATGTCTGCTTTGATATGACAGTCAAGTGTGGCAGCCAGGAGATTAGCTGTTTGTGAGACAAGGTCCAGTGCATATTTGACCATGTGTGGCTGGTAATTTATAGCACGGACGGCCAGGGTGGAAGAGGTGTACACTTTTTTACCAATCCTGTCCATGGTTTTGCTGTCTTTATCAGTAGGCAAACGAGATGCGCAGGGAATAAGTCTGGATTGCTTGTCTAGAGAGACAGCAATAACTGCAGGGTCTACCAAGGGGGGGGGGGGTTTGACTAAAAATTCTTGAACATCAGGAACCTTATAAAACCTGTCTGGTCTTTTAGGTGCAGGTGGTTGAGAGTCTAGGTTTTTGGATGCAGAGGTAAAAGCATCCAGATAGGCAGGTAAGACTGGTGGGATGGCTGATGAGGAGGGGGACTCCACTTGAAGGAGTTCAAAATACCTCCTCTGGGTGTCAGTCATCTGGGTAGTGTCCCATTTAAAGTACTCTTTCATCTTGGTTATTGTTTCACCAAAGGTAATGCCCTCTGGTGGTGAGTCCCCTTCAACAGATTCCTCATCTGGTGAATAATATTCCAAAGGGGAGGCAATCTGGGATGCATAAGAAATGGACTCTCCAAAAGAAGAGTAGTAAGGTTCTAGTCCCTCCTCTCTTTCTTGGGTAGTCTGCAAGGGAAAAGAAATGGCAGAGGCAGGCCTAGGGCTGAGCACAGGTATAGTGGAGGGAGTAGAGCCTGTGGGCCTGAGAGCCATAAAGCCCTGCATAAAAGAGTTAGTGAAAGATTGCCAGTTAGGGACTCCTTCAGGGGTAGGAGTCAGATGTTTAGTTTTTTTGTTTATGTTTAGTAGGCATTGGTTTGGGAGAAGGCCTAGGCTCAGACGCTCGACTCTCAGGAACAGGAATATCCGAAGGCTGACCAACCGTTTCTGGTTCCCCCTACACGTCGGTAGGAACAGACGTCTAGACTACCTCCATGGACATGCAAGCCACAACTTCTGAAGCGGCTTTCTCGGTGGCAGCCGTAGTAGTCGGTTCTGTTGGATGTCCCTCAACTCCTATATCAGAAGCTGGCGGGACATCCGATGCGGGAGAGGCAACGGACGTAGGTCTGGAAACTTTGGCTTTTTTCCGCGGTGGTTCAGTCGGAGCGGCCGATTCAGGGTCCATTCTAAGCGCAAGCTTTTTGAGACTTTTGTTCTCTAAATATAAATTTAGTGCAGCCAGACAGCTGCAGAGGGTCTTCAGTACAAAAGACTGGCAAATGGAACACGTAGTATGATCATGTTCCTTCCCAAGACAAAAGACGCAATGGTCGTATCCTTATGTGGCATATGATGCCCGCAATGGCATTTGCCCTTTTTAGCCGACATCGGCTAATATAAAATACAGCTAACCAAGCTCAAGCAAAAAAGAAGCAAGGTTTCCCCAACAGGGTACCTAGCTTTTTAGAAGTCTTCTAGAGTAAGAGCGAAGCGAACAATGTGACATCATCTGCGGTTGAAAAGTTCTGGGGTCTGTGTGTGCAGATGTCAAATTTAAGGTCGCTGGTTTATGGCCCTACATGTGATGTCCCATGCACCTACAGCAACCAGGCTTAAACTTTTGTATAGGAGCCGACGGCGGGTCGCCTGAGGTGGGAAATCCCACAGTAAGAATACTGCAACATAGGAATAGAAGGACATCTCAAGTTTACAAAATACTGAAACATATGCTCAAGAAACTCCAGTTACAGCCACAAAGAAGTACTGGACAGCATAAAAACAACTTCCAAAGCCTAATATTATTATACATCGGTACAATGAAGGCAATTCTACTTATGAAGTTGTTTCATAAATGCTCTGGATGCCTTACTTTAACGTTGATATACAAACTATGCAAGCATTAGTACATTGGTACACAACATTTAACACAATCTTATCCAGGTAGTACCATCTGTAACAGTAAAATGCCAGGCAACTGGGTCTCATGGAAATACTCTACATTATCACTCTGACTACAGAATTCAGCCCCTGGAAAAATAATTGGTAGGGGAACAGAATGATTTAAGGAAAGTTATGAGATAAGCTTATTGCAGGAATTTGGATTTGTCGTAGAAGATCCCTGCACCTTTTGAAGAACCAAAATTAGTTCTTTACAGGAAAAGGGTCTGCAGCTCAGAGACCCTGTAGGCAAAAGAGATGGTCCCAAAAAAGCATCTTCCAACAGACTAAAGTCAAAACCACCAAGCCATTTTGTCTACACAGCAAACAAGCAAACCTCTCAATCAAGTTCAAGTCAAAAGGAGAAGAACGGAGGTTATTCAAATTTGGCAAACATGTAAAACCACCTTAAGGTATCACTTACTCTACTTGTGCTGGCCATAGTTCAAGCTTCAAAAAGGCTATGATGCACAGAAATGCCAAAAAGAAGCACCATGACCATGTAAAATCCAACACAAACAACTGCCTTGGGCAAGCTGGGATCAGCTGTACAGGCTAGTGACTACGACAGCATAATATAATTACTAAATGAGGGGAATCTACCGTTTTGAATATCTCCATGACTGGAGGTCTCTGACAGCTCCAATTACCACTGAGATACATCCAGCATGTGCGAGTGGGAGCAAAGGATGTAAAGAAAAGTCCAGATCAAAACTTAAGCCAAACACATTGCCGGCAGAAAAGCTTCCTTTCCTTGTACCAGGAGAGCTTCCCGTACTGACAGGAACCCCAGAGAGACTGAAACTGCATCCTAGACCATCACAGCATAAGGATAAAATATTTTACCTTCTTCTGTGAATTCATATGAGGCAAAGAATCAGACAAAAATACATGATAAAGCATGTAAGAATACTCCACATCCACCATCATCTCCCCTTTACATTGCTGATTCAAGTGCAACAACGGGGGGACAAGGGGGGATTATGCTGTCCTGTGAAGCAAATAGTTCAATTTCAAGGGTATCCCCACTTCAGCAGTATCCTGTCCAGACAGAATGCTCTCATTCTCAAGTTCAAGACAGGGCTGTAGCTGAAAAACTCTGCCACCGCTTTCACATCCTCCAGGATATGAACAGCTACAAGAGTGAAGCTACTGTCTACGACCAAAGCAAATCTCACACTGCTCATCTACCTCACCAAAGCCTAGGCTACTAACAACAGCAGCAGGAGGGGCACTAATCTCACTTCCACTTTCAGAGCTCTGAGGATGAGAATCAATATCATCAGGCACTGTGACATATACAGGTGAAGGAAGATAAATATCCTTGTTGGGAAATGTCCATCACTAATTCGGCTGCTAACAGAAGTCTAACTCCAACACCATGTCTGTTCCTCACTGTCCACTCCGACTTTCTCACCTTCATAGTTAAGAATTGAGAAATGAAGGCTATGGCCACAATGAAGTCCAAGAGAAGCAGAAGGCTCTGTGCCTGGACCCTTGTCTGCAACACTCATTCAGTCAGACTGGAGAGATGAAAAGCTCAGCAAGGAAAGGAGTATAACTGGAAATGAATTCATCCTCACGTCTTGGTCAGTACCTTCAAGAGGTGGACCCTGTTTTTACAAAATCTCACCAAGACGACACTTATAGATAAAAGGTATTTTATATAGCATACATAATTAACAAAAGTAGGTTAAAAATAAAAAAGACAACGGGGTGCACAAGCCCCAGGAAAAAAGTGTCCAATCCTGGTAGGCACACTGGTGCCAGGACTGGGCAAAAATGACAGTGTAGAATCGTCACGATACAGAAACATTCCTATAATGGGGTCAGGCCAGCCTCAGGGGGAGGTTGGTCCTGCTGTTATAGAAAGTAGTAGCAGTCCACAAAACAAACACAACAACTGTCAGGCCAAAAAAAGAGCCATGAAGATGACAGAGTGGGCTAGTGAGGATAAAAAAGAAATTATGCATTGTTACTATTATGCAAGAAGCCCAGAATCACCAGACAGAAGATATTCAAAAATAATAATAGAGACATTAGAGGGAAGAAAAATATTTGCACAAGAAAGACTATCAAAAGCTTCATGTACAAATACGTACTCATTAATAAAAACATTATATAGACCAAGAAACCTTGGGTCATTTGGAAAAAGAAGCATCTGAGAATGTGCAAAAAAATAAAGAGCAAAATCTAAAGATTTTTTGAAAGGTGTAGAAAGAAATGTGGACGTAGGAAAGAGAAAGAGAACTGATAAGGTGCAATATTTATGCAAAGGAGAAAGCCAAATTAATCAATACAAAGAAAGCAGCTTCAAAAATATTAAAAAAAAAAATATATATAGGCAAAGGTACCCAGATATGGAAAATTTTACAATAAAAAATACGATCACAAAGGGGAAACAGAACAGATGATTTGTAAAGTAGAAGCTAAGAAAATAGGAGCTGAAGTTATGGAATACCTGCAAATTGAAAGATTTATTGTAGAAAGTATAACACGGGTTATGTCACAGCATGATGGAACAACGAGTCTCCCAAGTAAGGAGAAACAGAAGGAACAGGAGACATCTGAAGAAGAAATAAGAACATGGGAAAGAAAAAGAGATTGAATATGATGCAATATTTATGCAAATGAGAAAGAAAGATTAATCAATACAAAAAAAAATAGCACCAAAGATATTTGAAGAGAAATACAAACAAAGAAATCCAGATATGGAAAATTTTACATTACAAACAATAATAAAACAAAGGGACAAAAGTAGAAAAGAAGATTAGTAACGGAGAAATGAAACAAACAGAAACAGAAGTTATGGACTACCTGTTAAGTGTAGGATTTAGTGTAAAATATCTGACTGTGCTAACATCACAGCATGATAGAAGTGAGTCCCCAAATTAAGGAGAAACCAGTGGAGCGGAAAAGCATCTGATCATTGCCACATTAAGATACTTTGCATCCTTCAGTAGGAAATCAGTATAAAAGTTCAGCTGGAGTTGCACAGCAAGGGAAGGGACAGGAAACTGTGCCAACGCTGTCACAATCAGTATTGCAGAGTGATAGGTCAGTGAGTTCTGATATGAAGTAGCAATGGGTGACACATGATGAAGCTCAAGAAAATAAGTCAAAGATGATGTTCTGGAACTTTCTGTAGAATGCCTGCAGGAAACGGAGAACAAAAATGTGCCCTTAGTTTAGAAGAAAATCATCTAAGGGAAGAATTGCTTGATTTAATAGAGTTGGAGAGTAGACATATTGACATCAATGAATGAAATATATTACAGAAGGTCAATAAGACACAAAATGTTAGATGTTTGATAAATACAACAAAAGTAAACAGGACGTATTACTGTGCAGCTAAATTAATAACAGATAAAAGTCTTACCACAAAAACATAGGGCAGTAAGGAAAAGGAAGGGGAGAAATCAAATGCTATCATAGAAATATCAGAGAAAACTATAAAGCAATTAAGACAATAATTGTCACTGTTAGAATACAGAAGAGGGAACAGATCAACAAAAATACTCAAAGACAGACGTAATAAATGCAACATGCAGTATCAGAACAGACCAGGATCTGTCATACACCATTGCCAATGTTGTTGCTGTCTTTCGGCTTTTTCCAGTTAGGGGTCGCCACAGCGGAAATCCGGTCCACTAATGATTGGCAGTAGATTTTCACGAACGCCGAGGTGCCAGCTCAACATTCAACCTTCAACGAAGGCACGCCTATTTACGCATGTCTTTTGAATGCCCACCCAACCGCGGGGAGGACATGCAGACTCCACACAGAAGGCATTCCCCGCACTCCAGCTGAGAATCGAACAGGAAAACCTCTTGCTGTGAGGCAACAACGCTACCGCTGCACCACCGCGGAAGTATACTATTGCCAATAATAAAGTAAAAATATCAGCACAGGTAAAAAAAAAAATAAAAAATTGGAAGATATGCCGATCAATATAAAGGGAAAGTACAAAATAAGCAATTTAGTGATGACTCAAAAAGTTTTATAAAGAACTGGGAAACAAAGCAAAGGGAATAGAAACACCAGCAAAAAAGAAGAAACAGACACATTTTGGAGAAATATCTATGAACATCCTGTGAACATGACAAAGATGCTGAATGGATAGAAGTTGAAATGTACAGGATATGAAAAGTACAGTTTTGTACCTACCATAAATGTAGATGTCCGATAGACATGCAACTGCAGTCATAACATGTGGGTTTGTCCTGCCTCAGGCAGCCCTCTGTCAGTCGGATTCCAAAGTCTGGGTCCGACGTCGGCTGATGTCGCATTTCTCTCCGACGTCAGAGCGGCTGGAGTACATAAGCATCAGCCGACGCCATTTTCTTCAGTGTTTCTTGCCCCAGATGCCAGTTGCCCTCCAAGGAAGGCTGTAAACAAATTGTAAGACAAAAACAGGATTCCAAACAAGCAAATGAGCAATAAAACAAATACACCATAACAGATATCCCCAGCTAAGAGTAACAGGGATAGGAGTGGATCCTAGGCATAGAGGGGTATGGAGGGAGGGAAAATCCGACTGCAGTTGCATGTCTATCGGACATCTACATTTATGGTAGGTACAAAACTGTACTATGTCCTTCAAGAATGCAACTGCAGTCATAACATGTGGGTAGAATACCATAGCTTAGCTGGGGGAGGAGGAATGCTCTAGGAAAAGATGGTGTGGCAATCAAACCCTGCAGGACTGCCAAGCAAAGCCTGCTCTGGATCTGGAGTATAGAGGAGATTGTAGTGTTTGGAGAATGTATGCACGGAGCTCCATGTAGCAGCTTCTAGAATGTCCTTGGTAGGCACCCCTCTTAAGAATGCTGTAGAGGTGGCTGTAGCTCTGGTGGAATGTGGTCTGACATTAGCTGGAACAGTCTTTCCATGAAAGGAATAACAGAATCTGATGCAATGTCCAATCCATTTAGAAATAGTCTGTTTTGAAATTGCTTTTCCTTGGACTGCAGGCGTAAGCTAAAAAAGTTGTTCAGACTTCCTATTGGCCTTTGTTCTGTCCAGGTAGTATTGAAGTTGTCTGTGAATGTCCAAGGTATGCAACAGTCTTTCCCCCTTATTCTCAGGATTGGGGAAGAAAGCAGGCAGATGAATGGCTTGATTTAAAGAAACCCTAGAAACCACCTTTGGCATAAAAGTAGGGTTGGTCCTTAATGAAACCCTGTCTCTATGAAAATGATAAAGGATGGTATTGCCATTAGGGCCTGTAGCTCCAAAACCCTTCTTGCTGAGGTAATTGCCAACAGGAAAGCTGTCTTCCATGAGAGAAATTGCAAGTCAACTGAAGCTGCTGGCTCAAATGGAGGTAAAGTCAGTTTTTCTAAGACAAAATTGAGGTCCCAGGCTGGCACTGGGGCCTTTCTCTTAATGTTCTTGATTCCCTGAGGAATTGCCTTAGTAAGGGTGAGAAAAACAGGAGGAACAGTGTTGTATCTAGCTGAAATAGCAGATGCATGTATCTTTATGGAAGAATATGAGAGGCCGTTCTTTAACATATCTGCCAAATATTCCAAGATGAGTGGGATGTTCAACAATGATGCATCATGTCCTTTGCTAGTATTCCAATTGCTGAATCTTTTCCACTTTGCTAAGTAAACCTTTCTGGTGGATGGTCTTCGAGCCTCTGTTAGTATCCGCTGAACTTCCTTGGAGAGAGATAAGCTGAAGTTATTTATGGGATCTCCCAGGCTGTTAGCTGCAGCGTCAGAAGATTTGGATGCAGTGTTTCGAAATTGCGTTGAGTCAAAAGTAGAGGCCACTGGGGGAGGGCCCACCTCCTGGTGTGGCATATGCTCCGTAGTAGTGGGTACCAGTGTTGTCTTGGCCAGTCCGAGCTATTATGATTCCCTTGGGCTTCTCTGCTTTGATCTTTAGTAATACTGAGGTCATCAGTGGCAGAGGTGGGAATGCATAGATTGCTAGGAGTTCCAGTTGAATGAGAGGGCATCTATTTTCCAAGCTTTTGGATGGTATGTCCTTGTGCAAAATTTTGGTAGAAGATGGTTGAGGTGAGAGGCAAATAGGTCCACTTCTGGCTTGCCCCATGTCGAAGTGAGTTGTCTGAAGGCCTTCGGATGTAACCTCCACTCGTGAGGATCTGTGAAATTCCTGCTTAGGCTGTCCACCAACACATTGTCTTTTCCTGGAACAAACTGGGATTGTAACTGGATGTTTAGGCTCAGTGATTTCTCCCAAAGCTGCATTGTCAGTCTGCAAAGGGGGTAAGAGTGGGTGCCCCCCTGCTTGTTTATGTACCACATCACAGTGGTGTTGCCTGTCCGTATCATTAAATGGCCTTGCTGGAGTTGGTGTTGAAAAGCCTCGATGGCATGCATTACTGCCAGCATTTCCTTTTGGTTTATATGCAGATGTGTTTCCTTTGGAGACCATTGTCCTTGTATACACCTGCCTTCCATGTGCGCCCCCATCCAAGGTCTGAGGCATCTGTAGTCATGGTCTGTGTTATCTGTGGTTTTTTTGAATGACATACCTGTGTTTGCCTGGCTCACCGAGGCCCACCATAGGAATTCCTTTTGTAGGCATGGAATGAGTGGTATGATTGTCTCCAAGTTGTTGCTGTGTTGAGACCAAATGCTTTTTAGGTACCATTGAAGCTTTCTCATGTGTAGTCTTGCTAATGGAACCAGGAGAATGCAGGATGCCATGTAACCCAGGGCCTGTAGGAATCTCCTTGCAGTCATCTGGGTGAGTTTTGCTAAATCTTTGAAGTAATGAGTTAACTTCTCTTGCTTGTCTTCTGTCAGGTAAGCCAGAGAGGCTGTGTCTAGTTTGGCTCCTAAGAAGATTATTTGCTGGGATGGCTGCAGTCTTGACTTTTGGAAGTTGACTGTGTATCCCAGAGCTTGAAGTAATCGTATGACATAATCCAGGTTTTTTGTCAACATCAATTTGTCGTCCGCTTGTATGAGGCAGTCGTCCAGGTACGGGTAAATTTGTATACCCTGGAGCCTGCAATGAGCAATTACTGAAGCCAGGCATTTTGTAAATACTCTGGGCAGTAGATAAGCCAAATGGCAATGCTGAGAATTGATAATGCTCTGGCCCTGCAAGAAATCTGAGGTATCTTCTGCAGCTGTGTCTGATAGGGACATGCAGGTATGCCTCCTTGAGGTCCAGAGTAATCAGCCACGACTCTTGCCCAGCATGGGAAGGAGTTGCTGTAGAGTCAGCATTTTGAACTTTGGTACTATGAGAAAGGTGTTTAATGCGGACAAGTCCAGTATTGGTCTCCATTGAGATTCTTTTCTTGGAACAAGGAACAGTCTTGAGTAAAACCCCTGGTCTTGTTCTTGTTGTGGAACTCCTTCTATTGCCTTCATTCGAGTCAGCAGAGTGATTTGCTTGATAGCCTCTGCCCTCTGATTTTGTGGTAGGTTTGGCATGCCTTGTTTTCTTGGTAAGGTATGAAAATGAAACCTGTACCCTTGGTCTATAATGTCCAAAATCCATTTGTCCTTTGTCAGTCTGTGCCAGTTTTCTGCAAACAGAGCTAATTTCCCACCCAAGGGAGCTTCTCGTTGTTCGAGGAAAGTCATTGAGATTGTGGTTGTGGGGCAGGTGAAACCCCACTTCTTTGGTTTCCTGGCTGCCATTGTCCCCTGTAAGGGCCTCTGTATTGGCCTCTTCCTCGGCCACGCCTGTTCTTACCCTTTGAAACTTTTCTGGATTAGGAAAGGACCAGTTTTTGAAGGCCAATTCCTACTGAATCTGTTGAACCTGGAGGAAATCTTTCACAGTCTGAACTGATTTTGCTTTTTCTTCGATGGTCTTTAACACATCCTTAGCATTTGCTTTGCACCAAAAAGCTTGTTCTTTTCCAAAGGTGCATCCAGAAGTTTTGCTTTTACATGATCTGGTAGAGGTTGATCTTTTAACCAAGCATGTCTACGAATGACTGCCCCTGTCATAGCTGCCCCACATGAAGCTTCCAGTGCATCATATCCACACTGCAGGAAGTGATTGCTTACTTGCTGAGTGTTATGTACAGCTTCCTGCAAAGTCTTCCTGTCTAAAGGATCAGGAGTGGCTAATGTTTTTTGTAAATCTTCTAACAGATAGTCCTGATATTGTAACATATGAAAAAGGCTATTTAAAGCTCTCATAGATAAGGTAGTGGATGTGTAAACCTTTTTGCCCCATCTCTCTAATGACCTAGCTTCCCTGTTGGAGGGCAAAGGATTTTTTGAGGTGGAGGCTGAAACTCCTTTAGGCCCCTGTGAAATAGTTTCCAAATCAGCAGTATGGGCCCTGAATAAATGGGAATGAGTTTCTGGGACCCTGTAATACCTGTCTGGCTTGACTGGAGCAGGAGGAAGAGAATTTTACATTTCAAACAATAATAAAACAAAGGGGCAAAAGTAGAAAAGAAGATTAGTAACGGAGAAATGAAACAAACAGAAATAGAAGTTATGGACTACCTGTGAAGTGTAGGATTTAGTGTAAAATATCTGACTGTGCTAACATCACAGCATGATAGAAGTGAGTCCCCAAATTAAGGAGAAACCAGTGGAGCAGAAAAGCATCTGATCATTGCCACATTAAGATACTTTGCATCCTTCAGTAGGAAATCAGTATAAAAGTTCAGCTGGAGTTGCACAGCAAGGGAAGGGACAGGAAACTGTGCCAACGCTGTCACAATCAGTATTGCTGAGTGATAGGTCAGTGAGTTCTGATATGAAGTAGCAATGGGTGACACATGACGAAGCTCAAGAAAATAAGTCAAAGATGATGTTCTGGAACTTTCTGTAGAATGCCTGCAGGAAACTGAGAACAAAAATGTGCCCTTAGTTAAGAAGAAAATCATCTAAGGGAAGAATTGCTTGATTTAATAGAGTTGGAGAGTAGACATATTGACATCAATGAATGAAATATATTACAGAAGGTCAATAAGACACAAAATGTTAGATGTTTGATAAATACAACAAAAGTAAACAGGACGTATTACTGTGCAGCTAAATTCATTACAGATAAAAGTCTTACCACAAAAACATAGGGCAGTAAGGAAAAGGAAGGGGAGAAATCAAATGCTATCACAGAAATATCAGAGAAAACTATAAAGCAATTAAGACAATAATCGTCACTGTTAGAATACAGAAGAGGGAACAGATCAACAAAAATACTCAAAGACAGACGTAATAAATGCAACATGCAGTATCAGAACAGACCAGGATCTGTCATACACCATTGCCAATGTTGTTGCTGTCTTTCGGCTTTTTCCAGTTAGGGGTCGCCACAGCGGAAATCCGGTCCGCTAATGATTGGCAGTAGATTTTCACGAACGCCGAGGTGCCTGCTCAACATTCAACCTTCATGAAGCACGCTATATTTACGCATGTCTTTTGAATGCCCACCCAACCGCGGGGAGGACATGCAGACTCCACACAGAAGGCATTCCCCACACTCCAGCTGAGAATCGAACAGGAAAACCTCTTGCTGTGAGGCAACAACGCTACCGCTGCACCACCGCGGAAGTATACTATTGCCAATAATAAAGTAAAAATATCAGCACAGGTTAAAAAAAAAATGGAAGATATGCAGATCAATATAAAGGGAAAGTACAAAATAAGCAATTTAGTGATGACTCAAAGTTTTATAAAGAACTGGGAAACAAAGCAAAGGGAATAGAAACACCAGCAAAAAAGAAGAAACAGACACATTTTGGAGAAATATCTATGAACATCCTGTGAACATGACAAAGATGCTGAATGGATAGAAGTTGAAATGTACAGGATATGAAACAGGATGAAGTAACGGTGAAAGAGATGGAAACAAAACAAAGAAAAACTCGTAACTGGAAAACCCCAGGCCCACAAGCAGTATCTAACCTGTCTAAAAGTATTAACATCTTTACATGAAGGTTTAGCCATGAGAAAGAACTACTTATATACTCACCCCAGACACCAAACTGGTTAACAACAGGAAAAATGATACTCCTCCTTAAGAGTAAACCTGCAAGATATCCTAAAACCTATAGACCAATAACTTGCCTTCCAGCGATATGTAAACTATACACTGGCATTGATGGTGACAGCTTACAGTCATTTTCAAGAAAACTCAATAGAACAAAAGGGTAACAAAAGAAAGTCATATGGAACAAAGGATCTTTTGTTGTTAAATAAAGTCATAATAGAGAATTGCAAAAAAGGGGAAGAATCTAAGTATGGCATAGACAGACTACAAAAAAGCATTTGACAGCATCCCACATTCACGGATAAAAAACTGCTTACATACAAATTTAAAACATACACCCTACACTGAACGATTACATTACAGTGACCATGAAACAGCGGCAAACCACTATGCAGCTAAACCATGATAAAGGACAAATAATTATCCCAGGGATTAAAATTCAGAGGGGGATATTCCAGGGTGAATCTGTCACCACTGCACTTTTATCATGCCTTAACCCATTACACTGTCTGCTTAACAGATTAGTTCATGGCTATAATTTGGCTCCCAGAAAGCAACAATGTGTAGAGACTTCTCTTCTTTTTGTGGATGATTTAAAACTGTATAGTTCATCAGATGAGGAACTAAAGCAGAACTGCAAGTGGTCAAAACTTTCACAGATGAGATAAGAATGTCATTTGGTCTTCATAAATGTGCAAAAGCAACATTTAAAGCAAGAAAACTGCAGCACCAAGAAAACATCAGTCTGGGACAGGAATGTGATATAAAAGAAATTGAGTAGGAGGGAGTGTATAAATATTTGTGAAATGATGAAGTATCAACAATAAAACAAGACCAAACGAATATAAAACTTAATAAGTAACATTTTAGAAGTTTAAAATACTGAAATCAGAAAATTCCCATGCATGCTCATACCTCATCTTCCCACATATCTACTTCATAGTTGAACATATACACATCTCCCCAGATGCTGTGTCACACAAAATTTCCAAATGTTTGCATCATTTTAGCTCCTGTTCCTTCTCTACAAAAATATTTTTTGAGATGAACACTTCCATCTCTTGTCCCTTCCACTACAAAAATGCTGCTTTTTAGATGAACACTCCAAGTCCCAAGCAAGACAAGTGCAGATCTATGATCTAAGGTAAGTTAGACAGCTATAGGCACATTACTGCTTCATTAATCCATTTCTCTGAGAGATGCTCAGGAAAAAAATGTATTCACCCAAGAACAAACAGTATGCTTGACTATACTTTTCTTTTATTATTCGTGTTTCCCAATTCCTGCCGGCTGACCATCAGCTCTTCTCTTCTCAGGAGCTGTCATACTGACAACCATCAGGGGTTTTGTGGTTAGATTCCTAACCCAATCCCCCCAGTGGCTGATATGAGCACCAACATCAATAAGGGGCCACCCTATCCACACCAGTGTCTGCATGCTCCCACACACAGTTAAGACGGCTTTAATCACAGGACTAGAATGCCAAGTCCATCTCCCCAGTCCTGCAGACATTATTATTATAGTTATGCAAGCCTGTGTTTGAACAGGGATGACTTGGCTGACAAGACATCCATTTCCATCCACCAGAATGGGTGGACTGGCATAAGTCACTCATTCTGACCCCACCCCCCACCCAGTTCTTTCCTCACTTGAGTCACTAGTTGATCTTGGGTTTTCTAGGTCATAGTCAGAGCTTCGTTCCTCCATACTACATAGCTGGGTTGCCTGGCTATCCCTTTGATTTGGGGGCAACACTGCTGCCCATTTTATGCCATTTAAAAAAAAACCTGAATATACACTTAAAATCTCAAAATAGTACTGTGCGTTATAGATTAAAAAGCACTCCCAGAGAAAATGAATGTTCCTAAACTTGCATAAAAATGCCAGACAGGGTACGGTTAAATTGTTAAAAGTGTGTTTTTATTCCAAGCCTGGCCCAAGCAGCTGCCAGCCTGTAGCCAGAAAACAAGGCACAACTGTAAACAAAACATGATGTTTTCATAAGGAAACATTTTGGAATCATTAAGCATCACAACACTGCTTTCCTGCAAATAACTGTTTAGATCCAAGGAAATTCAGATAAATATCTTTTCATATGGATGAGTAATAATGCCTGTATGGGAAAAGATTCAAAAGGGAGCACATGCAGTGCAGTCTTAAGTGACAGCATTGTCAAGGCCAATGTCATGCTCTCAGCACTTGTGGTACTGACTTCAACAGCCAAAAGACGAACCCTATCAAGACTAATATTAACACCGTCAAAATCTTTGTCGGGCTTGGTCACCAAAAGGTTGACTTTCAGCACTGGACCCAACATGTGTGTTGATTCCAGTAGCATCAGCTGAAAGCATCAACTCCAGCAGCGTTGACATCAGAGTAGCCCATGCCAGGGAATACAACCCTGAGGATGGGATGACAGGCTATGCTGACAGGTCTTTGGATGGCGGCATCAGCAGCAGATGTATAAAGTACAGTTGTGTACACTTACCATAAATGTAGATGTTCAAGTGTATTCACTGTTGCAGTCATTACATTTGGGTTATCTGCTTACAGTAGCCCTCAGTCAGCCTGATTAACAAAGTCTTGTGTCCTACGTCAGTTGCTGTCTCTTCTTCCGTGACGTCAGGTCGTCAGGGGTATAAAATATGCAGCCAATGTCATTACATCAGTTGTTCTTGCCCCAGATGTCAGGTGCCCCCTAATGGGAAGCAATTAAATCTATAAGTATACAAGGTTATACCTCAAACAAAAAAGCAAATACACCAAAAAGCTTTAAAGCATTGAAAAGGAGAGAAAAGGTATAGCCAAATGAAGTCAGAGGGCTGGAGGGAGGGTAACCAGGACTGCAACAGTGAATACACTCGAACATCTACATTTATGATAAGTGTACACAACTGTACTATGTTCTTCATGTTTCACTGTTGCAGTCATTACATATGGGTAGATTCCCAAAGCTAAGGATGGGAGGAGGAATTTAGATAGCATGAGGACCAGCTATAAGGCCCTGCAAGACTGCAGTGGCAAAGCCAGCTCTGGATTTAGAGAAAATTGGCAAATGGTAATGCTTGGTGAAAGTATGTACAGAACTCCAGGTAGCAGCTTCTAGGATGTCCCTGGTAGGTACGCCTCTGAGAAAGGCTGTAGAGGTAGATGCAGCCCTGGTTGAGTGGGATCTGATCCCCAGTGGGATAGGTTTTCCATGGTGCTTATAGCAGAAGTGAATGCAATGGCCTATCCATTTGGAGATGGTTCACTTTGAAATAGCCTTCCCCTCTGTCCCTGCAGCAAATGCCACCAGCAGTTGTTCAGATTTCCTTTGAGGTTTAGACCTGTCCAAGTAGAATCTAAGTTGTCTGTGCACATCTAAGGAGTGCAGTATCCATTCTCCTTTGTTCTGTGGATTAGGAAAGAAGGTAGGCAAATGAATGGACTGATTAAAGGCCACACTGGATACCACCTTTGGCATGAAAGAGGGATTGGTCCTGAGGGACACCCTGTCCGCATGAAAAATGATGAAAGGCTCCACTGCCATAAGGGCCTGTAATTCAGATACCCTTCTTGCTGAAGTGATGGCTAAAAGGGAAGCTGTTTTCCAAGAAAGGAATTTTAAATCTGCAGTAGCAGCTGACTCGAAAGGAGGAAGGGTGAGTTTCTCCAATACAAATTAAGGTCCCAGGCTGGAGTTGGAGCTCTCCTGGGTGGTCTTAAACTTTTGGCCCCTCTGAGGAACTGCTTGAGCAGTGGAAGAGAGAAGAGGAGAAGTTCTGCATTATAATGAGCTGAAATGGCTGAAGCGTGAATTTTTATTGAGGAAAAAGACAGGCCCTTGTGAAGCATCTCAGTTAAGTATTGTAAAATCTGAGGTAAATTGGGCACTGCTGTGCTCATCCCTTGAGAATGGTTTCAGGCACAGAATCTTTTCCATTTTTCAGCATAAGAATTTCTTGTACTAGGCCTCCTTGCCTTTAAAATGACATCCATCACTGGTTTACTGAGGGATGGTAAAGGAGAGCTTAGGTAATTAGCCAGGCTGCTAAGTTCAGTGTTTGAAGCTGAGGGTGCAGAATCTGGCTCTCCTGCTGAGACAGCAGGGTAGGAGTCTGAGGCAGGTGCCATGCGGCCAACAGTGACACACTGCGCAGGAGGAGGTACCAGTGTTGGTGTGGCCAGACTGGTGCAATCAAAATCATCCTTGGTTTGTCTTGTTTGATCTTTAGTAGTACTTTGGAGAGCAGAAGCAGAGGAGGAAAGGCATAAACTGATAGGTTTTCCAGCTGAAGGACAGAGCATCCACTTTCCAAGCTTGTCTGTGTGGAGTCCTTGCGCAAAATTTTTCCAATTGATAGTTCTGGGGGGAGGCAAACAGGTCTACAACTGGGCTCCCCCATTTGCTTGTCAACATGTTGAAAATCCTTGGTTCCAGTTTCCACTCGTGTGGGTCCATGAGGGTTCTGCTTAGTCCATCTGCCAGTATATTTAGTTTTCCTGGCAGGAATTGAGCTTGTTGATGTACTTGGTAGCTCAAGGCTGTGTTCCACAATGCCATGGTTAGTCTGCAGAGGGGGGGGGTAAGAATGTGTACCCCCCTGCTTGTTTATGTACCACATAACAGTGGTGTTGTCCACCTTTACCATTAACTGTCCTGGAAGAATGTGGTCCTTGAAGGCTGTCAGAACATTCTGTACAGCTAACATTTCTTTATGATTGATGTGAAGGTGCATTTGAATTGGGTTCTATTTGCCCTGAATGCACTTCCCTGCCAGCCCCCCCCCCCCCATGCATAGTCTGATGCGTCTGTTGTTAGGGTTTGGGCGGCAGGGGGTAGTACGAATGGTAGTCCCTTGTTTTGGTGGCAGGCCTCTGCCCACCAAAGGAACTCTAGGCGTAGACAAGGAATCATTGCTTCTAGATCCTGAGAATGTTGACACCATAGGCTTTTTAGATACCATTGTAGTTTCCTCAAAAGTAGTCTTGCATATGGAATTAGAAGAATACAGGAGGCCATGAACCCAAAGGCTTGTAGTATTTCCCTTGCAGATAGCAGGGTTTTTGTGACCACTTGTTTGAAGTAGGCTGTCAAGTGAATTTGTTTCTCTGGCATGAGGAAAGCCATTTGGGAAGTTGTATTCAAGCTTGTTCCCAGGAATATAATTTGTTGACAGGGTACCAGGTGTGATTTATTTTCGTTTATGGTGTACCCCAGACAAGTTAGCACCCTTTGTACAAAAGCCAGATGATTCAAAAGTATGTCCTGGTTTTCTGCCTGAATTAGACAATCGTCCAGGTATTGGTATATTTGAATATTTCTTTGCCTGCAAAATGCAATCACTGGAGCTAGGCACTTTCTGAATACCCTGGGCACAGTAGATAAACCAAAGGGCAGTGCAGAGAACTGATAGTGCATGTGGTCTGCTTTGAAGCATAGGTATCTTCTGCAAGACTCCCTGATTGGGATGTGCAGGTATGCTTCCTTTAAATTTAGTGTTGCCAACCAGGCATCTTTGTTTAGCATAGGAAGCAACTGGTGAAGAGTCAGCATCTTGAATTTTGGAATCACCAAAAAGGTGTTTAGAGTAGGCAGGTCCAGGATAGGACGCCATGAATTGTCTTTTCTGGGTACCAGGAAAAATCTCGAGTAGAAACTTTGCCCCTTTTTCTCTTCTGGTACCAACTGAATAGCCCCTATGCTTGAGAAAGAAAGTACTTGCTTTTGGGCCTCTGCCCACTGCTTTGGAGGGTAGATCCGGCCAACCACTTGGAGTTGGTGACGTGTGGAAGTGAAATCTGTATCTTTGGGACACTATATTTAAAACCCATTTGTCCTGGGTAATGAGTCCACAGTTCTTTGCATGAAGTGCAATCTTTCCCCCCAAAGGGGCAGTCAGTTGACAAGTGCTTGGAAGTTTTAAAAAGAAGTCACTGAGACAGTTTACCATAAGGGGAGTATTATTACTCCCAAATTTGGAAGTGGAGGCCCCCCACTGCTTAGTCCTGTGCGTCCCCTGGGACTGAAGCCTGGGTGCTCTGCTTGATCTGGATTTGGACTGAGAAGGTCTGGAAGAGGCAGGAAAGGACCAATTCTTAGAAGGCCAATGCTTACTAAATCTTGGAGGTTGTACTTGTAAAAAGCCTTTAACAGTTTGCATAGATTTAGCTTTTTCCTCCATCTTTTTAAGAACTTCTTCTGCCTTGTTGCCAAATAGGTGGCCCTGATTTAAGGGAGCATCCAGTAATTTCGCTTTAACATGATCTGGCAAGGATTGCTCCTTAAGCCAAGCATGCCTTCTAAGTACAGACCCAGTTACCGCAGCCCTGCAAGATGCCTCTAGTGAATCAAAACCACACTGCAATGTATGTTTACCAACTTGTTTAGCAGAATGCATAAAATCCTGTAAATCCTTATTTTCAGCACAATCGGGAATCAACATCATTTTCTGTTTAAGCAATCCAATAATATGCAGCTTATGCTTTAACATATGAAACTGGCAATTCAAGGCCCTAATTGCCAAAGTTGCAGAAGTGTATACCTTCTTACCCCATCTATCCAGTGCCCTGGAGTCTCTGTCAGAGGGGGTAGGATTTTTGGCAGTAGTTGATTTAATGCCCTTGGGTCCCTGTGAAATGGTTTCAGGATCCGCAGTAGGATTTTTGAAAAGGAACTTGTGAGAGTCAGGAACCCTGTAATATCTATCAGGTTTTCTGGGAGCAGGAGGTAAAGAGTCAGGGGAACAGCTAGATTCCGAAAAGGCATCATCAATGTTGTCCAGTACAGATGGGATAGCTAAAGGCCTGTGCTGGGGCAGGAGCAATAAATCCCTAAGCCTCTTTTTAGAATCAAAGAAATCCTGACTTTCCCAACTTAAAAGCTCCCTGAGAGTATGCAAGGTTTCACCAAAAAGAAATCCTCTGGGGGGGGGGGGGGTCAGAGGGAATAGAGTCCTCAGCATCCGAATCCTCATAGGTAGATAAGGGTAAATCCTGGTCATGAGAGGAAACAGAAATTTCAGAATCCTGGTCAGAAGTATCATAAGCAAACTCAGACCTAGGTTTCTTAGGGAGGGGAAGGTTGGCTTCCCCTGATTAAAGTAATAAGGTCTTCAGTCATTCTTATCATTTGTTCTTTAGGCATAGAGGCCTGACCATGCAGTCTGGGCATCAGTTTTCTAGTAATGGTTCGAGTTTTAGGCCTTGAAGAAGAAGATGGCGCCGGTTTAATATGCAAGTTTGTAGGCCTGAATGCACCCTCAGAAGCCGGTGCCTGCACAGCAGCTCCGGACCCATCCAAAGTAGAGAAATCCGCAGGTTCCACAGTTGAAGCATCTCACGGCATACTGGACTCCGAATGGGTCTCAGTAGAGGCTTGCGAATCTGAAGTAGCACGTATCAGGAGCTGCAAAAGCACCTCACTGAGTACCAGTGAACTGGGCGACCTGTCTCGGACTTTATCTTTGCGTTTTTTCGGAATGCCGGTAGTCGGATGGCTCACCGAAGACATATCAGGATAATTGAACCGAGCACCAAAAAATCTAGAAGTGCAAATATACTGATGACAGACAGCTCGTGGTTTAAATAAGGCACAAAACCAACAGCGAGGTACATCGTTGTCAGGGCCTAGGCAAGGAATACAGTACAAATGAAAATCTTTAGGAGGTATTTGCTTTCCACAAGAAATGTAATTATTTACTTTTACTGACATTGGTTTAGAGCAAGAAAAAGTTTCCCCAACGGGGTATTTAGCTTTTAGTTGAAGACTTCGGTTCTAAAACTCGAAAACGAAAATTTCAGCAGTCAGCCGACCAGCACTTGCAAACTGCTTCTGCTTCGGGCAAGAAAGACTGATGTAATGACGTCGGCTGCATGTTTTATACCCCTGACGACCTGATGTCACGGAAGAAGAGACAGCAACCGACGTAAGACCCAAGACTTTGTTAATCAGGCTGACTGAGGGATACTGCAAGCAGATAACCCAAATGTAATGACTGCAACAGTGAAACACGAAGAACATCTTCAATTTTCTTGGTACCAGTGTTGAAATCATATGCACTGGCAAGGAAAATCAAGAGAATGTAGCAGAAAAAGGCAAATGCATAAAACAGACAAACGTCTGCCCAACAAACCAAAGGAAAAGGACATTTTTTGCTAGCCCTGGTAAATCTTTTCCCAAACTTTTCATAAGCCATCACTTTATTTATTTACTTATTTGCATTTGTTTTCTGGGGTAGGGCAGTAATCTCCATGGACCTTTTTCACACTCAGCCGTGGAGTGGTGCATGGTTAAATGACTTGCTCAGAATCACACAGTTAGGCAGTGCAGGCTGAAGGAATCGAACCTTGTAGCAATGGACCACAGGAAATGGCTCATTAACAGCTCCTTAATGCTTAGTCTAAGCCAACTGCCAGACTAAGGTAGCATGGGATAAGACCTTGCAGAGGTTGGCCTAGAAGCCATAATTTGGGAGACTTTTTCTTATCAGCCAATGACAGACTATGTGATTGAACCAGTTCAGTAGAAGACTTAGAGAATACTACTCTTATGGTAACTGTAGGAACCATATCATCCAATTTATGTTTCTTGGCAACAGGACTTTAGAATCTTGCTCTCTTCATAACTAAGCAGGGGTGGCAGACAAGACAGGTTATGCAGCAATATCCATATAACACAAACATAACTGGAAATAACATTGAGCAAATAAGTTTAAACAGTCTGTGACTGATGTTCTCCCGGAGAACTTTAGGATTTCTCTTATAAAGAAAAGCAAAATAACCAAATAGCTATCTGTGTTGAAGGCTTGAAAGTAAAATTGCAACTCTTCCAGGATAAAATTTAAACAGTGGGGATCATTTCCTTTCTAACTGCGGTGTAGCAGCTATCAATGCCGTCTCAAAGACCTTGGTTCTCTGCATTGGTTTCTGCTGGGATCCCTTTTGTGTGATGTCTGCACATTCTCGCTGTGCTCATCTGAGATTTCACCAGTAACTTCAGGTTCCCCAAGAGCCCAGAAACATGAAAGGAGATGAACTGATACTGCTCCAATTGCCAATACATGTGCACGCACAGCACGCTAGCAACTGCCCTGGGATGCCGTTAAGTCCCATCCAGAACATTATCCTGCCTCACACCCACTGTTTGCTTGGGTAGGGTAACACAGTTACTGAGAATGAATGAATGAATTAATTGATTAATGCTTCTACACACATGCCATCACAGATAGCACTACAACCAGAAAGACAGATTTCTTTTTTGCCATAAATTAAGCAGGTTGATGTCTTATGCTGAAGGATATTTACTTTCAGACTGGCTAGACATTCTGAAAGAAGTATTCTACTTAACACAACAACAGAAAACACAACAAAAGATTTAACACCATGCTTAATTTCTTTAGGTACAGGCAATCTCCCTCTAGTTTATTCAAATATTTCTTGCAGCCTAAGATTTCCAAGATCTCGTTGCACCATCATCAAAGACACTAAGAGACAGCCCAATGAAAACAGCATAAAACATGTTTGTTTACATCTGACTGAGGCACAAGCTAAACCGGCTTAACACAAACAAGGACAGAAATTCAGTCAAACGTTTCCTAAACCGTGGCAAGTTTCATGTTCCATTTATAACTTCATGAAAGATGAGCTCAAGGAACTTGAGACCTCGCAGGAGAAAAAAATTTCTGCCACAAACACTAAATAAAGCAGAACTTTTGAAATGACTATTTTAGAGACACAAAGCTGTTATAGTTCAACATTCACATTAATAAATAACTAAACCTCAAATATTCTACAGTGACAGTTGTTTAAAATTATTTCCATGCTCAAAAACAGCAAGCTGTTATAGGACTTCAATTCTCTGGTTCTCCAGTACCAAAGAAATTCAGGATTAGTAACAAATATCTCACATAAAGAACAGAAATGTATACTGAAGTTTCCCAGACCAGGAATTGAATCTGATCCATGGCAGTGAAAGCATCAAATCATAACCACCAGACCACTAGGGACTCTCTGCACTGAAATTCCCTGATTGGGAATTGAACCATGGTTATGGTGATGATGGTGCCAGATTGGGAATTAAACCTGGCTTATGGTGATGACCGTATCAAATCCTAACCTCCAGACTACCAGGGATCCCCTGAAGTATTTGCCCAAAACTGACTTGAAAAGGTAAACTGGCTTCTCTTCCCTCAAATCTGAACCAACAGTCAGAGTTTTCATGCACAATGACTTGCACTTAACTTCAGACAGATGAGGGCAATTGTCCACCCTAAAAGATAACTTTTTTTTCTGAATATCTGAATACATCAGGGAAGTGGAATGATTTCTGGCAACCTCAGAACTGGGAGAAATCAGAGAATCTAAAGGACTAGGTAAGCCCAAAGATGGAGCCAGCTGTTGTTCAAACTAAAGGATAAAACTTTATTTTGTACTGGAATTGACTGCTTCGCAGCCAGGAACTGGAAAGTCTAAAACACGCTCTACTCAGCCACAATGCATGATGAAGATGTGCCTTTCCACTTCTTCTCTGTATCTGGGTAGCAGTGAGGAATTAGAAGAAAGGATAGAAAAGCATAAGTAATCTTCCAATCATGAAGAATGAAGCCATTAACTGGTAACATACCCTTTGTTCTTCCACTTTAAGCAGAAATGGTGGGGAATACCATTTACATCTGAGGCATAAAGGTCAGTCTCCTGGGTGTCCCCATTCCCAGAAGATATACTGCAAACACGTTTCCCTTATAATCAGGAGGGTAACAGCAACTCAACGAATTTCACTTAAGTATTCACTTCCATGGACTGTGAATGGCCTTGAGGGAGGTGATGTCCTATTTGATGGACTGGTGTGTCACTGAAGTTTATTATACTTAAATAAGGGGGAGGTGGCAGAAGTAACAACCCTGTACAAACAATTCCTTTCTATTTGGATTAAAGACTTCAGACAAATGTGGCAGTCAGTGAATTAAAGCACAACCGTTTGTCCTGGTACTATTCCTGGTATGACGTCAATGCAATTAAAATTACAGAAAGCTCTGTGAAAGGCCCACTAAAGAAATAAAAGTAAGAATTTTCTCCAGAGACGTCTCAATCCCCAAATCAAGGCAGTCTCCCAGCTTCTTGACAGTTTGCTCCACAAGGGAAAACTACATCAGATAATGGTAAAAGAGGTAAGCAAGGTCCCAGAGATCCATACTACAGAACAAATACCTTCTATAGCAACTTACCCAGATTTTTTAACTCATCCCTGCTAGCAAGGTGTAAGGTGTTGGGAACTCTGGGATCTATGCAGGAAAAAAGACACTACACTTGAATATGCTCTTGGATACTTAGTCAGGATGTCATTCCATTATCTTGCAGGTTCAGAGAAGATACCAACCTCCCTGTAAGAAGTAAACTAGAAGTTGTGCTCCCAAACTAAATTAATATTACCTCTGAGAACAGGTTTCATAAGAAGATGATCCAGGATTCCTCAGGCTTCTTCCACAAGTACTGGTACAATTTTCTTTTGCAAGGGAGAAGGAAGAGAAGTTAAACACCAATCCACAAATGACTTCATGAGCCTAAGACTATCACAATAGAAGATGCTCATCTGAGAATGCTATACAAAATATCTGATTATTCATGCTTGCTCTGAAGCAAGGACCTAGGCCCCTCCAACGTTCTCCTCCCAGGTGGATTCAGACAGATCAAAGACACTAGACTCACCAAGGGCATCATCTGGTCATCCCAGTGGGAAGTATCAAATGAGATATAAAATCCCTAGTTGTTGGATACATGCTTAACAGAGGCAGCACTTCCTAGAGATAGGCCTGCTGTGAGTCTTGCTCTGGCATTAGATTATAGCCCTAAAATTGAACTTCAGCACTCTCATACATGATTATCACTACATGCCAAAGTATGTCAATGATCCAAGGTCATTTGTGGAGCAATCAAGTGTGTAAAGTGGCAGGTACACTACCAACCTTATCCAGTGAGGCAATAACTTAAATCGACACAAAAAGAGAGTACTCCTGAGAACAAGTTAATTCCATGTCAGCCCAATAGCTAGTGACCATACCAGTGAAACCAACTGACAAAAATTATGCTTTGTTGAGCTTTACTTTTCTTTACCTATTACATATTTCTTTGAAATTTGGCAACCGTGGAGTTAGATATAATAAATAGGTGACACAGGGAACTTTATACCTACTCACACAAATGAAGTAAATGTGTTGGGGGAACCGACATTCAAACATTCACAACCAAATGACAAGCATGCCAATTGTCTTTGTGTTACAAAATGAAGTGATGACAAATGAACCTGGAGAATCGTTGCCAAAGATAGTTACTGGGGGATTACCTCTCCTGACCCCTGATTTATCATCAACCAATAACTATCACAAGCTTGAACTTTTGCAAGTGGAGTGAAAACCTACAGGCCATGAAGGAGTGAAGACAATTGATTCAAAGGACGAGATGAAAGAGATTTTGGCCAGGTCTCCTTATCTTTTCCCTTTGGTATGGCATCCCACACTTCCCATTTTTTCCTATGCAATTTGCTCCTATCCTTTTCTAAAGATCCCAATTCCAGTTGTTTTCTCTCTGTTACTATATTTGCTTCTTCTAGTAAAATTGGTTTAGACTTGGATTTCCATTTTCTAGCAATTGCTTTTTTGGCAGCCATCATAATTAGACTCAACAAGGCTTTACTCAGTCTAGGCAATTCCGATTCTGTATCATAGCTCAAAAAAATCATTTCCTTAGTTAAACCAACTTGCTCACCCAGCATTTCAGACACAGCAGTCTGCATGGAATCTTTAAAGTCTGCCAACTCATTACACTTCTAGTTACCTCTTTATTCCCCATCACAGCTACAACATTCTATGTCTACCTGATGGAAAATTCTTTGGAGTCTACTTGAGGTATAAAAATACCTATGTAAACACTTCAAGCAAACATCCTAAATTTTCTAGACTTTGCTGCATACTTGGGGGACATGCATATGTCTCCTATTGTTTCTTAGTGAATTGCTTATCTCATCTCTCTTTTCAATCCTTTCTAATCTCCTCTGACTGATTCTTATAGTTATCATGCAACATTTTATATGCTCTGCTAATTACTGCTTTCTTAATGGCAACTTCTTTTCTAGATTCTACTAAAAACTACCAGTGCTGGTCTTTTGTTTAGGACCCCCCCCCCCAGTTCTTTAACTTTGACTATACTCTGATAGCAATTCTTAGTGGGGAAGGCAATCTCTAACCTTTCCCCTCTCTAGTTATTTGCTCCCAATACCTTGGTTCCTTTGCCAGTTTTTTCTAAGACATTACAGCCCCCTCTTGCCTATTGCCTGTATCAATTACAGTCAACCCTATAAGCAGAATCTCCTTTTGCCATTTCTGTGTTGGTTTACTTCTCAGGTTCATAGGTAGGTACTAGGCTATTGGCCCTAGGGCCTATACAAGCCTAGCCAAAAAGGTACCCTGGCTTTCACCACCCAAGAAAATTATTTTCCTGTGCCCCTGTCAAGCAGAGCCACAGAAGTGTTCCCCGGAGTGAATTTCCTATTACCCATCCAATCATCAAGATTTTTCTTGAAGAGTGCTAATGAGGAGCTCAGTTTGACATAGACAGGTAGGCTGTTCCAGAGTATGGGAAGTCTCTGGGACAGGAATCTATCCCTCCAGCATGTTCTGTTTATTGTGGTGACAAGGTTTAGGTCCCTACAGCGTGTAGCTTGGAGGGATTGGGATTTCTTTAACTGGAGCATGTCCAACAGCTCTGGGTTTGACATAGCTTTGTATGTTAGGCAGAGATCGCCTCTGAGTAGGTGATAAGCGATGGAGTAAAGCTGGGGTTTTTTGAGACAGTCTGCGTAAGGCATCTGTTTGAGGCCAGTAATCCTCTTTGTGAGGTATTTCTGTGGCCTTTCCAGTTGTTGTAGATGTCTTGTGATGTACATACCAAAAGGGGTGTTGTACTCTATAATGGGTCTAATGAGTGATGAGTAGAGGGGAACAATGACCTCTTTTTTTCTGGATGAGAAACCTTTTGTGATGAGGTGTGCCACGTAGAAGGATTTCCTGACCACTATGGCGATGTGATTATCAAAGGGGACACTACTGTCCACCTGTGTCCCAAGGTCTCTTATCACATTTACGGTGTTAAGTAGACTACCACCTATGTGGTAGTTCATGGGTACAGAGTTTTTACCAAAGGGGATGACAATGCACTTTTTGTCATTGAGCTTCAGGCCATGGCTTTGACACCAGGCATCTGTCTTAGTGAGGCCCTTTTGTAGGATGTCCACATGGTTAGGATTTTCAATTATGGCTCCTAGTTTGCAGTCATCTGTGAACTTAGTTAGCCAAAGACCTTCTGTGTTAGCCTGTACTTCAGAGAAGTAGATACCAAACAGGAGAGGACCCAGGACTGAACCCTGTGGTACTCCACCTGTCACTGGTCTGAAATCTGATTTGAAGTTTGCTACTTTCACAGTGTGCGTTCCGTCAGTAAGCCAGTTGGCAACCCATCTTATAACATAGGGATTTATACCTAGTTTAGTGAGTTTATCTATAATTCCAGAGTAGGGGATGGTGTTGAACGCCTTGGCGAGATGTAGATAGGCTGTGTGAACCACCTTACCCTCATCTATGTCTTTGGTGACTGCTTCAAAGAAGTCTATCAGGTTTAGGAGACATGATCTGCCTTTTACAAACCTGAACTATGTGGGGTCCAGAGTCTGGAGATTTTCAATGTCTTTGTTTATGAGTTTCATGATGATAAGTTCCATGGCCTTGCAGGCCAGGCTCATCAGGCGAATAGGGCAGAAGTTCCCGGGGTCTGTCTTGCCTCCCCCTTTGTGGAGTGGCATAACCGTCGTGGTACAACATTCAATGGGCACAAAGCCTGAAATGAGGCTTTGACTGAACATGGTACTAAGGTGGGGTGCCAGTTCATTCTGTAGTTGGTGTAGAAGGCAGCCTGGGATGTTGTCAGGTCCCATGGATGCTGTCTTCTTGGCTTTGGAGAGTTAGTTTTTTACCTATGCAGCAGTGATTACAAGAACTTTGCATTCTTCCGGTATAGAGATGAGCCCTTTAGGGGGTGAGAGGGGGGTAAAGTTAGCACTGAACCTAACTGCCAGGATGTTGGCAATATCAGTTGGTTCTGTATATTTAGTGCCATTGTGCTGCAACTCAGAGCAGATCTGAGTGTTGCCATTGAGATTCCTGGCATAGCTATAGAATGCGTTGTGGTTGTCTTTAGAATGAGTGGCGATTTTGTTTTCATAACTAGCTTTGGAGGATTTTATGAGGGATCTCAGCTTCTTACTGAGGCTGACCAGGGAGTTCATCCAATCATGGGATTTTACTCTTTTTGCAACAGTTTCTTTCTTCTGTTGTAGAGTTTGTTTATGGCAGAAGACCACCAGATTGGCTTCCTTTTTTTGGAGGATAGCATCTTGGTTCTGTTAGGGATAGCACAATCCATGCACTCGTGTAAGTGCTTATAAAGTGCATTTCTGTAGGATTCAGCAGTCGTACCGCTATTGTCCATCTGCATGGGTGTCGTGAAGTTTTCCACTTCTGTCTTAAGAAGTGTGAAGTTGGCTTTGAAGACATTTTTTACAGTTGTTTTCCTAATGGGGGTGGAAGTGGGATGTGGATGTCTAGGGTGATTAGCTTGTGGTTGGATCTGACCAACAAGGAACTGACTTCTGGTGTGGAACACTGGTCGCCCATGTTAGTGATGACCAGGTCTAGGATATTGCTGCCCCTGGTGGGGGTGTGGATAAGTTGATCCAAGGCATTAGAATTGATGAATTCCAGAAAACATTGAGCAAAAGAGTTGGTACATGAGTAGTTTTCCCAGTTAATGGTGGGGTAGTTGAAATCCCCCATTATTACGGTGTTGGGTTGTACCCTAATATTTACCAGTGTATCAAGAAAAGAGGAGTGGGAATCCTGGGACATGGTGGGGGGTCTGTAGCCAGCTACAATCTGGATTGCGGTCTTGCCCAGAAGTTAGTTGAACTTGGATAATCTCGGATGCATTATGCTGATCAACTAGCTTGGAGGTGTGGATATATTTAATGAATATGGACACGCCTCCACCTTTAGTGTTTCGGTCCGGGTTAGGTGGCCGAAAGGTGTGATATGAATTATAGTCTGGTAATGCAGGGGTGCTCGCTGGAGCTTTGAACCAGGTCTCTGTCACTGCACAGATGTCGATGTTCTCCATTTTAAGGAGCGCCTCAAGTGAGTGCATTTTGAGATTTAGACTTCTAGCACTGAGTAGCATTACCCTCAGATTTTGCTTGCTTGTACCTGTTACGGTGGTGAATTTGTCATTTGAGCCTTGCCTAAAAAAGGCACTATAGGGGTGGCAAGAGCCTTTGCCAGTATCCGGAATCTCAAGGGCGACAGGTGCAGGCCATCTCTGGCAAAGCATTATGGTCTGTCGATCATGTCATCCCAGGCAGACAGATACTGGATTCCCTTAGAATGACACCAGAAGTTTAGCCAATTGTTGAAGTCAGTCATTTTGTCCTTGCACTGTGGTATCATTCTGGGTGATGGCAGGATGCTACTCAGGGCTAGGGTCATACCTGCCTGGGCTACAAGATCGGAGAGCTCCTCCATGTCTCTTTTCATGTAATCCAGGGAGGAACATCTCAAGTCATTCACACCAACATGGACAATAACTGAGTCGTATTTGTACTTGTTGTGGAGTAACCCGAGTACATGGCTCCCAACAGGCAGATGACAGTAACTTTCTCCTTGTTTAGCCTGGTGAGTGGAACATCAGTGTGCCTGACTATAGAGTCACCTATGACTAGAGTGTTGGGTACATTATGCCTTATAGGCTGTAGTTGAGTGGCACACTGAGTATGTGGGCTGTGTGTCATTTGGGTTGTGTTGGGGGGGTGGAGGTTGCTTGCATTTCTGCTTTGGAGGTCTTGGTTGTTTGGGCAGATTTTTATTGAGAGCCTCCATGAATGTAGGCATGTGTTTTGTGCTTCTGTGTGTGTGTGTTTTGGTGGTGTAGGTTTTGAGGAACTATGTGATGAGTGTGGTGTGGTGCAAGTGTTTACCTTCTCCTCTTGACCGTCTAGTTCAGGCTTCGGTGAAGAGAGCTTTGCTTCCAGTTTGGCTATAAAAGTGCATCTCTCACAGGTTGTAGTGTTGGGTGGTAGGAGGAGAGAGTTGTCTGTGTACATGAGGCAACCACTGCATTGCCCCAAGATGCCCAGATTCATCAGGTAGACAGGAGAAAACACCGGGAGCTGACCTTTATACATGCCTGAATAGGTGCTTATTTATTAAGTACTAAAAACTGTTTTCCTCTGGACATGTGAGGAAAGTTGAGTGCTGTAGTAATTTGTAGCTTATTTAGTACTTACAAGTTCTGAACAAGTGCTGAGCTGAAAAACAGATTTGAGTGCTAAAACTAAAAAGCTGGCTAGTGGAAAGGGAAAATTTTAAGAGCAGACTTTATGGCCCCAGGAATAGTTTAACCCTATTTAAGCAGGGGGGGGGGCTCAGGAGTTTACAAACAGTCCTGGATGCAGCAAACCTGTATCTGGACTACACTTACTACAGAAAAGGGGGGAAACCAGCTTAGAATTTTTTTTTCAGTAAAGTGGAAATGGAGAAAGCTGGAACAGAAGTTAAATCAGGGTTAAGAATCTGAGTGGGTTGGCCTTCACAAATGCTATTAGATTGAATGAACTAATGACACTAGACTGGGAGGGGTATCACAGATCAAATATACAGTATGGGTGGGCAACTGCAAAGCCACCAAGTATAAGACCACCAGAACACCAGGGAGGGTGGGTGGGAAACTATTATAGCTCCTAGCTGTAGCCACTAAATGAAAGTTTTAAACAGATCAAGGTGCAAGCAGACTTTAGAGAATGCTTTTAACTGCAAACAGTCTAGACTAGAACACAGAAACCTCAAAAAATCAAAAATGCACAGAAAAGCTCAGAGCACTCACTAACAGAAAATACAACTCTCAGTATGAAAAAGCAGTTTACAGTTACGCAATTCAGTAAACATGCAATTAGAGTAATGAAACAGTATCTAGCAATGAAAAATATAGTTAAAACAGTAAATAAATGCAGTGAAACAGTAAAAAAGCTTTATAACAGTACAAAATGTAGTACATTAACTGTACAGCATAATTATAAGTGTTTCATAAGTGCAGTTCAATGAAATAAGTGTAAGAAATAACATATCCTGCTCTTGGAATCTTGGAATTTCTGCTTAGTTTCAGTAATGAATTACCATCCACAGCCTGATAAATACAAGCACAACCTTTTCCAGACACAGGGTTTATACAACCAGTAAAGATAAGATGGAAGAGTCAGAAGATCAAATTACTACTCAGTCCTATTAGCCCCTGCTATTACCCAGTCACTCATACTTCAGAAGGTCAGGAGACCCTGTTACTCTCAATAATAATGAAGACAGACTATCAGCAGAAAATGGCTGCCAGAAACACAGGAAACTCAAACAAAACTACCAGGCCTGGACAACAGCAGGCCTCTATCAAGATTATGCCACCTGAGCAGAACACAGAAACCTCACTTTAAATGCATAAAAAGAACACTCACAAAGAGAAAATACAAGTCTCAGTATGAAAAGGCAGTTTACAATTTAGTAATTAAATAAAAATGCAATTATAGTAATGCACACTATTACAGCTCCTAGCTGTAGCCACTAAATGAAAGTTTTAAACAGATCAAGGAGCAAGCAGACTCTAGAGAATGCTTTTAACTGCAAACAGACTAGACTAGAACACAGAAACCTCATACAATCAAAAATGCACAGAAAAGATCGGATAGAGCACTCACAAACAGAAAATACAACATACTTTCTAGTACTTTATGAATATAATATTTTGTATGATTATGGTTATTCTCCTTAAAGGTCAGCATCCAAAATCCCACTCTCTCCTTGTTTCTTGTGCCCCCACCCCCATTTCATCATCTCTTTCCACTTTGAATTATAGCTTTCTGCTTGTGCTATGTATAGGAGCCTTAACTTTGTTGCTCTAAAATATCCCTTCAAATAAAGTAATCATAATCCTCTCTGCTCTACTGGAAAAATAAGCTTATATCACTTGACTCTTGCCATCTTCCCCTTCCAAATAAAATCCTTCAGTGCTTTAATTGTTATCCACAGCTACTCCTCTGGTTGATACAAATATGCCTGACCTGTGTATAAGATTAAAGGGACTAAAACATTTTAACTGCTTGTATTCTTACTACTGATATTCATATAACAAAACTTGCATTTTCTTAGTTTTTGTTATTATCTTTTATTTAGTCTCTTCCCACATATCCTTAGCTGCCACACCAGAATCATTTTTAATCCATACTCCTAAATACTTCATTTTATCATGTCCCCCTAAGTATGGGGATTGCTGAATCAATTCGTATGTGGATACATAAGTTTACCACTATTGCCATTGTTTTAGCTTCGTTAATTTTGTATCCCAAAAAGATCTGAAACTGTCTCAATATGTTCCACAGTACTGTAATTGCCCTTTCTGGTTTTGTCAGGTATAAAATAATGTCATCTGCAAATACAGCCAGCTTTTCTTGACTACCAAACCAATTATATCCTTGAATTTCTGGGTCCCTTATTCTCTTTGCCAATGGTTCTAAATACAAATCAAATAACAAAGGGAGAGAGAACACCCTTGCCTGGTTCCTCTGCACAAGCAGAGATCATCAGAGAGGACCCCACCCCACTTTAATTTTCACCTCAGATCCCTCATATATATTCCTAATCAACCTTATAATTTTATCAGGGAATGCAAATCCTTCCATTGCTTTGCTCAAAGTCCAAGCTTACTCTGCCAAATGCTTTCTCTGCATCAAGACCCACCAACAACAGTGGTAGTTTCTTACTTTCTGCTTCCCTCTGGATCAACAGTGTTCTGTTAATGTTATGAAATATTTGCCCCACTCCAGAAAACCACATTGATCCACATCTATCAATTTTGGCATCAATTTGCCATTCTTTTAGCCATTATAGACATGAACACTTTATAATCATGGTTTAGTATGGAAATGGGTCTGTATGAAGCTGGATCTGATGGATTTTTACCCTCTTTAGGTATTACAGCTACCACTGCTTTACTCCGGGATGTTGGTACTTCTCCACCTCTTAAAGTACTGTTAAACAAAACCTTCCAGATCTTTCAGTTTTTTTCCCTTCTGGCTTCTAAACTTCCATAGGAACACCATCTATTCCTGGGGACTTTCCTGTAGATTGGCTATATATCACCATTTTTATCTCATCTCCTCCTACCCTAACTGTTAGTAATTGAGCTTCCTCTACCTCTAACCTTGGCATATTTAATTCTTCCATAAACATTTCCATTTGTACCTTTTCTTGATTTCCATGTGTCTCTACTTTATACAGACTTTCAAAGAATTTCTAAAGTATTTCTAATACTTCAACAGGATCCCTTGTTAACTTCCTTGTTGTAGGCTCCCTAAGCTTGGGGACAGCCCTTTCTACGGTCTATTGCCTGAGTCGTTGTGCTAAAAGTTTTTGTGCTCTAGAGTTATCATCAAAAAACAGTTGCTTAACAGCACTCTTTCAAAACTCATGCATATTATCGAGGTAATCCCTTATTTTCTATTTAACATTCTGCATTTGCTCCTCTTCTTATTCTGTGAGACTCCCCCTATTTTGCAATACTTTAACATTTGTCAGTCTCTGTAAATAATTATTTCTTAACCACATCTCCCTTTCTTTTATTTTTGAACTTCACTTTAATTTCATTCCACTCCCTAGCTATATTTTCAGAAGAAATTTATATCTTCTCTAATAGCTCCTCAATATTTTCCACTACTCATCCAATAAATTCCTCTCTTTCAACAGATGGGAGGAAAACTTGATTTTTTTAAATCACATCTGTAGTGAACTTCCTTTGCCTTTTTCTTGCATAGCCAGCTTAAAATGATGGCACTCAAGATTCACTTTTGTGATGTGTTTCTCTACCAAGCGATTAAAAAAGTGCTTGTGCAAGTCCTAGCTGATAATTTGATGACCTCAGGAAATCTTATTTAGAAGGGGGTTTTGGCCACAGCTGTGGAACTCTCCTATGAAGACTAATAAGATCAATTTGTGAACCCCGTATGTTGCGAAAAAAACAAACAAAAACTGAAGAACATGGTGTTGGAATCGCTACCTCGGATTTAATCTCTGAAATCATAACATGCAACAATAGAAAGCATGCAAACCTCCAAGTACTGCAGACTGCAAGTGCTGCTACTGAGATAGGGTCCTAGGTAGAGAAAATGTAGCACAATGCCCTTGAAGTAAGAACAATGTACACTGCTGTAGCATTACTGCACTCTGCGATTAAGGAGGAAAATGATGATCCGGTGCCCAGTAGTAGAGTTCCATTTACAAGATGCAAGCCAGAGGCAATCCATCACTGTAAGATCTGCTATGGGATAATCAGGTAAAAAAGACCCCACACTTTGTCATCGCTATTTTAGTAATGTCTATTATGAAGAAAAAGAAAGAAACTGATGAAATAGCAAAACAAAGCTGACTTAGTACGTTAAACATGGTAGCCAGACAGGAAGAGTAAACCCCAGGAGTAAAACAAATTGGCAATAACTGTGCGTGCCTGAAATTCCAACAACATTTTAAAACAAACAACTAAAGAAGAAAGCACTGTGTCTTATTCTAAGTCATCTACACCTCCCTTACGCATTCCTGAATTGATATAATTTGTCCATACTACCTTTATGTGCAGCAGTTCCAGACTTTTAGTACCCTTTCAGAGTGCCTCTTCAGCCATAACTCAACTACAGACTGGCACTGTATGAAACGCATCATTCTTGACGCATTCAAAAAAGAAAATAAAAAGCCAATTGGTTGCAGATTGCTCAACAATTATCACAGCACAGCTGTAGCTGCAAGTGATAGCAGTTATTACTGTAACAATTTGTTCTGCTATGACTTACTGTGCAACACCTCAACAAACCAGTATGACAGCTAGGCAGTTTCATTTGCTTTACTCCTTTAGAATCAACATTTTGTGACCAAAGCAGCACATCTTTCGTGTAATGCACGTTTCAGATTCGTTATGAACATACCGCTGGTCCCAAAATGACAAGCTAACAGTCTTCTAATTTAGTACTCCTATATTATATGCAAAAATTTTGTGAAATATGAACCCACCTAACTACAGCTGCATTCTAGTTTATTGTTCTAGAGAAAATAAACTTCAGCTTTTTCACCATTTCTATGACTAAAAAGATTTAGAAGGTCGAAAATACAGAAGTATGTATATAGGTGATGCAGCGGGCTGCCAGGAACACAAGCTTGTAGCCACAATTTCCAATCGCCTGAAGCCAAAACAAGACATAACAATATAAATGCAAACAAAACATACTGGATGAAATCCAGTTGTAACACACTTCTCACACACAACAAAATGTTGCTTGCTTACCCTTGCCAAATCCATCTCAAATCCAGGAAGAGATGACAGAACACCCTGCAGGCAAGCTTGGCCAGGGATGACTCCAAATGTTGGCAGGCAAGAAAATTCCTCATTTCCTTCATATAGAAACTTCAAGTGATCTAGCTGCTTGGTTGACACGCCTACTCCCAGAGCATATAAGATAGGCTGAAGGTGAGTGTAACTATATACCACCTCAGGCAGCTTTTGCCCCACAACTTGTGCCTATAAGAAAACCAAAAATGAAGAGCATAACAGCACAAGACAATGTGATTTATAAATATTAACAAAAGTAATTAAAAAACACAGTCACTCCTTAACTTGTGTAAATGAGAGGCAAAAAAAACTTCAGGGAATGAGTGAATGTTACATTTAAGTTAATTTATTTGCATGTCATCACCTCATGTAAAATCCGAAGCTAAGCTGCATGGTTCCTTCAGAATTTCCAAGGTCCACAGCTGTGACCCTCAAACGGCATGTCCAAAAGGATGAATACGATACACATTGTATACTAAGTCCAAGACAGATCTCCCTACTGTTCTTGATTTTGCTTTACATTTTTGCCCTTTCCCTCATGCAAATTTTTGATTTTCTGGTAAATCGCTGAGGATTAAAGTCAATCAATAATATCAAACATATTATTTATTTATTTGACATTTGTTGACCGTGATAGCCTGATTGAGCTTCTGCCCTTTTTCAGTAAAGGCCCAGGAAGAAAAGCTCCACAACACATAGTACACAATAAAATATTCACAGAACAAATTAAGCAAGAAATACATATTCAGTGCAGGGTAAACACGCAAAAAGAAAAACTAAAAGGCATCTAATTAATACTCAGTACAGACTACGCTAAAAAATATTTAAAACATAATAAGAGTTAATATAAAATAAGGTAAAATAGATGAACAGAGATGTTCAAGCAATGAAAATTTGGGAAAGAGGCAGTTCAAATGGGAGATAAGTATAAAGGAGGTGGGTAAGAACAGAGGTAGAAAAGAAGAAGAATTTAAGGTTGTGTCTGGAAAGGTACTTAAGGGGTTAATATGGTGAGTTACAGTGTGAGGAGAGATAGGAGTAGGAAGAGGAGATAGTAGCAGATGACTAGCTGCAAGAGAATTAAGAGGGGAAATGAGATAAGTAGTTGATATTAAAAATGGGAAAGAGAAGGATATCAAATGGGATGCTTGCAGTGACAGATCCAGGCACTTTTCAGGTAATTTCTAAGAGCTGTCTTATATGTCTGAGGGCCATGGGAAGCTTATTCCAAGACAGGGCAGGAAGGTAACTATAGAGGTTTTGCCCTAAAGATCTTTTTTTTGCCTTGTGGATCTGTAGGAGAAATTGTTCAGAGCTTCTGAGGGAGCAAGGTGGGTTATAGAAGGAGGCAAGGGAGGAGATGCTAGGTTTATTTAGGACTGTATGGATGATGAGAAGCTGTGTATATAACAGCTGGTTTGGGAACTCTAACCAGCTGAGAGTACGGAGTGCAAGACAGTGGTGAGATTTTGTGGCAATTTGGCTGCAAATCTGGCAACCTTGTTGTACTGGTTATACGTTTGGAAAGGAGAGAGGACTGTAAGTTAGTAAGGATCTGAGCAGAGTAGAAGATGTTAGGAGGAGGATACACCTAGAAAGATGAGATTCTGGAGTTGGGGGTAAGCAACTTTTTGTCCCTATATAGTAGGCCACATTTTTGATGTGGGGTTTTTATGCAGTGGTGCTCATGGAGGTCAATTTAAGTTGGTCGTCAACAATTACACCAAGGAGCTTAGTGTGGGGTTCAGATGAGAATGGAGTGTTAAGGGAGGAGATGGTAAAAGAAGATATAAGATGATAGAGAGATTTAGGAAGGAAAAGGTGGAATTTTGTCTTTTTAGGGTTAAGAATAAGTTGGTTGTTAGTAAGCCAGGTTTCAGTGAGGTTAAAGGAGGTTTGAGTTAGGGTGAGCAGGGTGATGTTATTTCCTGTACATTACCAAATATGTCAGGTACAGTTAGTTTAGATTTTGATTTGCATTTTCTTTTAATTGCTGTTTTGGTAGACAATAGTAACAAATTAAGTAAGGTCCTACTATGTCTAAGCAATTCAGATCTTACATCCCAGATCAAAAGAATAATTTCCTTGGTTTCAACCATTTGCCACCTCAACATTTCTGACAAAGTACCCTGTACAGCACCTGAAGGAAAATCCACAGAAGTCTGCTTGGGGTATAAAAATGGGTTCCCCCTTAAGATCGTATATGTGTTTAGCCAACACCTGTAAGCTGAACATTTACGATCAACTAAGCTGCTGGTCTACAGGTGTCTGAGACTGAAAAATTCCCAGGGTTGAGGAATATGCCCTTACCCTGTGTTTGTGCAATCTTGTAGTACATATATATAATCAAGGAGTGTGAGGGGCACAGCCCCTGATGTGGGGAATGCAGGGGGCTTGTCACCCTGCATAACAGCATGTCTTAATTTTTATATTTTTAAATTTTGCATGTGCCGAGACGGTTTCTCAGTGCATGTGTAGTTGCTTGTTGGCATAAGTGTTTTCGATGGAAAAATGTCAATGTTTAGCAGAGTGGGAGGTTGGCATAATGGTTAATGTGTTTGCCTTACAAACACAAGGTACAGGGTTTGATTCTCACAGGGTACAATTGGCTAGGCTTAAAAAATGGCCCACAAAGGTAGTTAGCCTAGTACTAATCTACGAACCTATGAACCTATGCTGACATTGAGTGTATTTGGTATTTCCTACTACACCCATAAAAATGTTTAAACATTTTCAAGCAAAAATCCTAAACCTTCTGGACTGTGCTGCATACATGGGAGCCATACAAATGCCCCCCTCCCCATTGTTCCTTTGTAAACTGCCTTTCCAGGCTCTCTTCCCAACCTTCTCTAGCCTCCTCTGATCAACTGTTATATGTATCATGCAATACTTTAAATGCCCTACTAATTATCCTTTTTTACACAGCAGCACCTGTTCAAGCCTCAATTAAAAACTTTTAACCAAGGAAATTGGACTTTACAAACCCACTACAATACACGGGCCACCATTAAAATAAAGAACTACACTGAGAAATGGGATAAAATGAAAATAAATTTTAATACAATAAGTTAAGCACTTCTATCCTTCAGTTGTTTAAGACTTTATCAGAACTAAATTACTGAGCTACACCAAACATTCTTAAAGACATAACAATTACCAAAATAAATTACTCCCAGATACAACTAAAAATTTTATCCGAGCCTTTCACTTAGCACCCCCTTTTCCTTTCACTTTGCCTATACTCTGATATCAATTACTGGTAGAGAAGACCGTCTCTAACCTGCTGTCCAAACTTCTGCTTGGCCTAATCCCTCTTTATTACCTTTCCCTCTTTAAATGTTTACTCCCAATACCTTGATTCCTTTGGCAATTTTCCTAACTAAATTCCAGCCCACTCTTGCCTATATTTTTCTAACCCCCCTACTAGCAAGTCACCCCTACTGGCAACATCTCCTTTCTCCATTCCTGTTTGACTTAGCTCTTAGAATACTTCCGCCACTTTATGAATATAATATTCTGTATGGTTGTTGTTATTCTTAAGGATCTACATCCAAAATCCCATTCTCTTCTTATTTTCCGAACGTCCTCCCGGTTTTACCATCATCTCTTACCACTTTGATTTATAACCTTCTGCTCATGTCATGTATATGAGCATTATCTGTGTAGCTCTAAAATATCAGGTTATCTTAAACCACCTTGTTCTATGGGGGTGATCAACTTATTTCCCTTTATTCTTGCCTTCTTCCCCTCCTAAATAAATGTCTTTAATCCTTTATTACCATCCACAACTTCAACTTCTCATCTAGTTGATTAAAAGTTGCCTGACCTGTACACAAAACTAAAGGGACTGAAAGCATTTTCACTGCTTGTATTTTACTATCCCTATCCAATAATCAAGTGCTTCCAGTTTCTCAGTTTTAGTATTATCTTGTGTTTATTTTCTTCTTATATATCCTTAGCCATAATAGATTCCTTTTTAATCCATGCAACTAAATGCTTCGCTTTATTGTGGTCTCATAAATATGGGTATTGATGAACCAATTCACATGTGGATATACAATTTACCTTTGTTTTATCTTCATTAATTTAATATCCGAAAAAAGATTTGAAACGGACTCAAAATGTTCCAAATGTTCCACAACACCAAAATGTCCTTTTCTAAATTTATAAAGTGCAAAATAGTATCACCTACAAGCAACACTAACTTTTCTTGATTACCATACTAATTATATCCTTGAATTTGTGAATCCCTTATTTTCCTTGCTAACAATTCTAAATATAAAGCAAATAAAGGGGAAACAGGACAACCCTGCTTGGTTCCTCTGTTCAGACACAGCTTGTCAGACATGAACCCTCCCACCTTTATTCCTGCATCTGGCAGAGTCTTTTAATTATCCCTATCACTCTATCTGGAAATATAAATGATTCTGTTGTACTACTCATAAAATTCCATCTGAGTCTACTGAATGCATCAAAATCCACCAAAAACAGCAGTATTTTTTACGTTCGTCTTACCTCTGGATCATCATTGTTCTATTAATGCTGTCAAAAATGTTTGCCTCCCTTCCACAAAATCAGAGTGATCCATAGCTATCAATACTGGTAACACCTCTGTCATTCTCAGTTCCCTGTTATACTGATGAAAGTTTAGCTTGTCGAAATGCCAAACATCAACAGCTAAACTCCAAAAGGGCAAAACCGCGAATGGCCACCTAAGCAAATTTTTTCTTAGGGAAAAAATTTGCTTGGCCATTACCGAGAATTTGCCCTTTTCCCCAATGTAGGGCGATCTCGGAGTTAGTATATTTAATTAGGGGGGTGTGATAGGGGCACAGCCCCCACATGGAGGAGGTGTGGTGGGGCATGGCCCCTACATGGGGCTGTGTGGGGGGTAAAGCTCCCCACTTAATTAGGGTTTAAATGTTTTTGTGGTGTCCATCTGTCAAGCAAATTTTTCCATGGGAAAAAAATTTGCTTAGGTGGCTGTTCGCAGTTTTGCCATTTCTGACTTTAGCTGCCAACGTTTGGCATTTCGACAAGCTAAACGTTCACTGATATGATAGGGAAGCGTCGCTCTCTCAGCTAGTATACACATAATCACTTTATAATAGTTTCATACGTACTTACTACACTACTGATGAATGGGAATCATTAGAAGCTTAGCCCTGCATTCCTGGGAACTTTTACCCCTTCTAATTTAAGTATGAATAACCAAGACAGATGGGTAACCCTTGCAATGGGTCTCTATGGACCTGAATCTGAAGGGTCTTTAATTTCTTTGATAAGTACATCCACCACAGCTTTTATCCAAGATGCTGGCATCTCTCCTCCTTTTGAAGTAATTTTTAATAAAACTTTCCAGATCTTTATCACGGTTTTTCCCTCCAAACTTCCAAACGAATACCATCTGCTCTTGGAGATTTCCCTGTTGAGTGAGTCCACATTACTGTTTTATCTCATCTCCTCTTATCTTAACTAACTGTTGAGCCTTGTTTTCATCTAAAATTGTCAAAATGAAGCCTTTCTTAAATATTTCCATTTTTACCTTTTTTTGGTTTCAACACTCCTCTGCTCTACACAAACGTCTGTAACATTTTCAAAATACCTCCAACATCTCCATGGTTATGTTTTGTTGTTGTTATAAGCTCCTTAAGTCTGGCAAAAATTATTGCTACTTTTTGTTGTCAACATTGTTGCAATAAAAGTTTTTATGCTCTGGAGTTGCTATCAAAAAATAAGTGCTTAACAACAACCTTTTTAAACACATGCATATTACATAAACATTCCCTTATTTTCCATTTAGCACTCTGTAGTTGCTCCTCTTCTTGCTCTGTTAAAGTCCTTTCCTTCCCATAGTTCATTCCATTTTATTTCTATTGTATTTTAAAAATCCATTTTCATTTAACCCACTAACTGGCTATCCCTTATAAAGAAATGTATCTGTTCCTGAATAACTTTTGAATAATGTCCACTACCCATTTATTAAATCTCTTCCTTAACAGTTAAGTAGGAAGGTGTCAGTATCTCATTCAACTTCATTACCCTGCACTGTTGTCTTAGCTTTTAGCAGTACATGTTCTGAAATAGTGCTGGATTTATGTCAAAGCTTTCAATTAAATACACATACTTCTGTGAAATATAATTTATATCCAGTAGTAGATGAACCACTACCAGATCAGGTAAACGCTCCTTACCAAAAATGAAACATAAAATGGTCAACAAAAGTAAAAGAATAGGAGCAAAGCAGATATGTCAGTAAACAATTCGCAAGTTCCACAATAATCCAAGAATCTTCAAATAATGTTCACAAAAATATATTCCAAGAATCACGAAATAGATGTGACAAGATCTAAATGAATCTTTATTTCATGAGATAAGCACTTTTGCTGTATGCAGCTTCCTCAGATCTCTCAGCAACATTTAAATTCAAAGAACCAGGATATATACACATACCAATTAAACAATTAATAAAAAAGGGAAATGTCAAACCTACATGATGCATATGACAAATGACATACAACCAATACATAAAGAAGGAGAAATGTACACTAAAGTGTCCAAGCTAAACTGTGCACTCTAAGCGCTTGCATATAATCATGAATGCTCCAAATATAGCATCTATTAAATATTTATATATATGAAAAATATATATATGTATGTATAAAAATACATCTGAACATGTATATGAGAAATAAATATATAAAAAACTGTACATATGTATGCCGAATGCATACACATAAACATAAATATGTGCATGCATATAAAGTATATATTAATATATAAATAAAATTAGAAATATATACATATATATGAGACATCTAAAATGGACAACTTAAAAGACACACTCACTCATGTAAGCACTTATATGTATGCAACAAAGGTGTGGGTAGTATCAAAAATGTACAATCATTTACCTAATGTTCCTATGTCCCCTCAGCCTAGGTTTTATTGCTATCTGTTCTTCTCTCATCTATATTCTCCTCCCAGATGTGAAAAACAGCTGACATTCTTTCAGTAAACATTAACTTTTAGAAAAAGTGCACTGAGAGGCTTTAATAAACTAAATTGTTCAGCTTTGGGATTCAACCCAAGTGTAATGACTACAACAGTGAAACACGATGAACATAGTACAGTTGTGTACCTACCATAAATGTAGATGTTAGAGTGTATTCACTGTTGCAGTCTAGGTTACCCTCCCACCATCCCCCTTTTTTCTTTGCTGGGACTTATCTGTACCTATCTATTCTATACAACCTATGTGGTGTATTTACTTGCAGATGAAGGTTATGTGCATGCTTTCTTATGATCATAATTTTTACAGCTTACCTTTTTGGGGGCACCTGACATCTGGGGCAAGAAAAACTGAAGAAAATGGCGTCAGCTTCATCTTTTATACCCCTGGCACACTGACGTCAGGGAAGAGGTGACAGCAACCGACGCCGGACCAGAAATTTGGAATTCGGGCCGACTGAGAGTAGCCTGCCAGCAGGATAACCCAAGTGCAATGACTGCAACAGTGAAACACGATGAGCATCACCCTATTCAACCATAGCCTAAGTACAGGCTTCATTCCAGCAGAGTGGAGAACTGACATTGTCATCCCTTTGCACAAAGGTGGTGCCACTACTGACCCTGGAAGCTAACCCCATTAGCTTGACAAGTCTGATCTGTAAGGTCATGGAGCGTATTATTATGAACCTCATAAACAAGGACATAGGCAATCTCCAAGCACTTGACCCCACCCAGTTCAGATTTGTCATGGGCAGATCTTGCCTGTTGAACCTGGCTGACTTTTTTGAGATGGTCACCAAGGCAGTGGATGAGGTAAAGTCAGTACATACAGCTTAACTTGACTTGGCCAAAGCCTTTGACACAACCTCCCACTCAGGCATCATCAAAAAGTTAACAGAACTTGGGGTAAATCCCTATCTCATCAGGTGGGTGGCCAACTGGCTCACTGATAGGCCCCACAAGGTCAAAATAGGTATCACCACCCCCGTCAGCAGACCTGTCACTAGTGGTATCCCCCAGGGATCTGTCCTGGGACTCCTATTGTTTGGCATCTACTTCTCAGAGGTGCAGGCAAAGACAAAAGGCCTGTGGCTGACCAGGTTTGCAGACGACTGTAAGTTGGGTGCTGTCATTGACTCTCCAAATGATGTTGACATACTTCAAGAGGGTCTCACAGCAACAAATAACTGGTGCCAAAACCATGGCCTTAAGTTAAATGCAAAAAAAAATGCATCATCATACCATTTGGCAAAAACGTGGCCCCTACTGATTACCACATTAGCTGCAACCCCCTAAGCATACAACCTGTGGTGAGAGACCTGGGTACACAAGTTGACAACAATCACACATTTGACAATCATGTAGCGACAGTGGTCAGAAAAGCCTTTTACTTGGTTTATCTCATAAGTAAAGGGATTGCACCCAGAACAAAGGAGGTTATTACCTCTCTGTACTCCTCCCTCATTAGGCTAATAATTGAGTACAATGCCCCATTTGGTATGTACCTCTTCAAACACCTGTACCAACTGGAAAGGCCACAGAAATACCTTACAAAGAGAATCCATGGCCTCCAACACCTGTCCTATGTGGACAGGCTCAAATCACTATCACTCTACTCTGTATCATACAGATTGCTCAGAGGTGATCTGTGTCTCATCTACAAGGCAATCTCAGATCCTGCTCTATTAGAGATGCTCCATATCCATAAGTCTAACTGTTCACGTAGTATCCAATCGAAATGCTTAAATCTAATATGTAAAAACAAAAAATAGCCAGGGCTAGAAGGTGCAAATAAGAATTTATTGTAACAGTAAGCGTTTTCGTGGGCACACATACACCCACTTAAGCACTTTCGTGGGCACACACACACCCACTTTTTCAGACTGTTTAACAAAACTAATACACCACATTTAAGTAGTTAGCAAAATAAGCACATGATGGTCAGATGTTTAAAAAGGTCCAATGAGAAAACAATCAAACATATAATTAAAACACAGCTTAAAAAATGTTTAAATACAGATATAGTATAAAATCTGAAATTAGCAAGAAACTTTGTCCCTAAACTACATTAGTAAAATGTACATTCTAAAGATAAAAATAACATTCCACAGATAAAAATACTATCTCATCAAATTTCTTAGTTTTAGAATGCAAGCTATTGAGCATGTATCATTTAACCCTGGGTATTTGAAGGCATCTAGTTTGAGCTGCCAGTATAATTCTCGCTGCTCTAGCCAAAAAGAAAATGGTTCTCCCCTAATATGAGAACAGTTCTGGTCAATAATCCTAAAGAAGAATGAATGGCCAAGGGTTACTGAGTATATGTTTAGCTAAGGCATTCTCAGCTTTCCTGTTTCTAATAGCATATTGACGTTCAAATATGCATTCCTTAAGTGTCCTATCCGTCTTACCAATATAGAAATCTAAGCAGGAATTACACTTAGCTAAGTACACACATCCCTTAGAATTGCAGTTATACCCCCCCCCCTTGCAAACAATATTTGTATTATTAACTTGGCACAAAGAACCAGCATCTATGAATCTGCAAAAATTGCAGGCTTCACATTTAAACATACCGTTAGTCCTCAGGGTTTGTAATATATTGTTAGCTAGGAGGTACTTAAAATTGCTGTTCCTCCTACATTGGGGGTGGGGGGACCAATCTTTTCTGCACATTCTCATCCGCGTTGATAAAATTCCAATTTCTCTCCAAAATGCAAGGACAGTCCTTCAAGCATTAGGGTTCATGGCATCTTGTATTCTGCTTGGAAAAGAGGTGATAAATGAAAGAGAAAAGTCAGGGCTATGATTGACTTGGTCAGTCCTATCTTCCAGAAACATACCCAAAGAAGGGCTACTACTATAATTATTCAAGTATAGGCCCCCATCTATTTCAGACCCATTCAAAGTAGCTCTAAAGTGTCCAGTGTTCCTTTCAGAAGTAATCTCATGAATCAATTTATCTAGAAAATAATCTGGGTAACCTTGGTTCATAAATAAGGTGCATAAAAATTTACATTCTTCCTTAAAATCAACCAAGTTCAAAACCATTCTGACTGCTCTGACTAACTGGCCTTTCACCACAAATTTTTTTCTGATGCATAGGGTGTGAGCTGGTAAAATGGAGGAATAAATTTGAATACATCTCCTTTCTGTGGATGGTGGCCGCATACTTCTGTCTGAGCCTGTCCTTCTGTAAATATACATCCAGAAATGCAATTTTCTCCATATGAAAATTACTGGTAATTCTTAAAAAATCAGCTGTAGTATTGAAGTATACCAGAAATTTGTTAAAACTGTCAGCACCTCCCTCAAACTTTAGGAATATATTGTCCAGGTATCGAGTGTAATAAACTAAATAATTTGAATATAGCCTATGTTCTAGAACAAATTTCTGCTCCAAAGACACATGACCAAATTTGCGAAGCTAGCCCCACATGGTGACCCCATGGCTACCCCTTTCCTTTGAATATAAAAGGAATCATTGAACATGAAAAAATTATTCTTAAGAATAATGTCCAAAAATTCCTGGACCAGTCAGAGCTCATCATGATCGATCCCTTTATCAAGTAACACCTCTGTTACCCACTCAATACCAAGTTCCTGTGGTATTGCAGTATAAAATATCTTTTACATCTATTGTGCCAAAGTTATAAGACTCATTATACCTCAGGCCATTCATTTTTTCCAAAAAGATCCAGGAATCCTTGCAAATGTGGGTCTCAGTACTTACATACTTTTTCAGAATGTGGTCCACATATTTAGCCATGGGGTACATTATACTATTCTGGCCATTAACTACAGGTCGAAAAGGGGGGTTGCTAAGGTGAATTTTTGGGATGCCAAAGATGACTAGGATTTGGGGGCTAATATTGTTAGATAATTCAAAATATCGATAGAAATGCTTGTTTCTATGAACAGGTTATTTAAATACATCCTAATATACCTATACGCTGTATTGATCTCATTAATGGAAACTTTTTCATAATGGTCAGTATCCAACATTTCTTGCATGCATGACTTATAATGTATTTCATTCATTATGACTAGGCCCCCCACCTTTATCAGGTTTAATCAATTTAACTCCATTATTCTTCAGTTCATAAATCAATTCCTAGTTAAGTTATTAACTCTAGCTTTATCACTAAACGGATGCATATTCCTAATGTCATGCTCACATAATTGTTCAAATACTGTTAATGTAGATGAAGTATTTGGGTTAAATGTACTGGCAATTCTAAAACAATCAGGGTTAGAGTTAAAATCACCACCCTGTATAACATCTGACATGAAAAATAAAATTGTTAATAAGGAAGTTACATTTGAAGTTAAGTTCATAAGTGTCCATGAAATATCAGCAGGTTTACTGGGTACAAAAGTGTGCTCTTTAGCTAAAACATCCACTAATAAACAGTTAACATTAAAGTCTGAATAATTATAAACATTGAAGTCCCCTGTTGAGCTAGTAACAATACTAAGACAATAATTATGTGTATTATCAGTCACATTGTTATTAGCTTGCAAAATTGGATCGAACTTGCTCACCCTGTTGTCGCTAGCACTGTCAGTCCAAAAAAAGTTGCTCAAATGCCATCTCCAGTTCTGCCTGTGATTCCAATTGCCCTTCCTCCTGTTGTTCATGGGCCTGGTATGAGTCTGTTGGCCTCAGTTGTTCCCTTGCTGAAAATGTTGTCCCTGCTGGTTCTTTTGTGAGTTATTGTTAGGAACTGAGCTACTTCCCACATTAGGGTTTACATTATTCACATTGGATTTATTATTATTCACATTCCTGATGTTAACCTCTCACTTCGTCGAGGAGGTAATTCATCTTGATCTCCTGCAGGTACCTGAGCTGCAAAAGTGGTTGTTGGTCTGTTGCCATTGATATTAACTCCGATGGAAAGTACAGTTGTGTACACTTACCATAAATGTAGATGTTCAAGTGTCTTCACTGTTGCAGTCATGACTGTAGGGTTCTCCCCTGCCGGCAGGCAGTCCTCGGTCGGCCAGAATCCCAAAGTCTGGGTCCGGCGTCGGCTGTTCAGCCATGCTCCCTGACGTCAGAGCGCCAGGAGTACAAAGCTGACAACCGACGCCATGTTCTCCAGTTTTTCTTGCCCCAGATGTCAGATGTTCCAAAATGAGTAAAGTCCCATACCCTTTGCAAACACACCTCAGAAGAAGGGTGAAAAAAGGAACCACACAAAAGAAAAAATAAGAGGGGACAGGAGGGAGGGAAACCCAGACTGCAACAGTAAAGACACTCGAACATCTACATTTATGGTAAGTGTACACAACTGTACTATGTTCATCGTGTTTCACTGTTGCAGTCATGACTGTAGGGTAGAATCCCAAAGCAGAATGAAAGGGAGGTGGTCATAAAGTAGAGGGGGCGGCTATAAGACCCTGCAAGACTGCAGAAGCAAAGCCTGCCCCAGACTTAGAGTGGAGAGATAGATTGTAGTGCTTGGAAAAAGTATGCACTGAACTCCAAGTTGCAGCTTCCAAAATGTCTTTGGTAGGAAGGCAGCAGAAGTGGCAGCAGCTCTGGTAGAGTGAGTCCTTATACTCCCTGGGATTTGCTTTCCATGGTGTGAATAGCAAAATCTGATTCCATGAGCAATCCATTTAGAAATGGTCTGTTTTGAAATGGCTTTACCTTGGGAACTTGAAGCATACGAAACAAACAATTGCTCTGATTTCCTGATGTCCTTGGTTCTGTCCAGGTAAAAACGTAGTTGTCTGTGTACGTCCAAGGAATGTAAGATCCTTTCCCCTTTACTTTGAGGAGTGGGGAAAAAAGGTTGGCAAGTGAATAGTTTGATTTAAAGCCACTTTGGAAACCACCTTAGGGATGAAAGTAGGATTAGTCCTTAAAGACACCCTGTCTTGATGAAAAATAATGTAAGGTTCCACAGCCATAAGAGCTTGCAACTCTGAAACTCTCCTGGCAGAGGTCAGAGCTAACAGGATGGCTGTCTTCCAAGATAAAAACTTGATGTCAGATGTGGCAGCAGGCTCAAAAGGAGGTAAGGTGAGCTTTTCCAAAACATAGTTGAGATCCCAAGCAGGAATGGGAGGAGATCTAGGGGGCCTTAAGTTCTTAGCTCCTCTGAGAAACTGTCTCATGAGCTGGTGGGAAAAGATTGGAGGGTCTGTATTATAATGAGTAGAAATAGCAGAGGCATGAATCTTTATGGAAGAGAAAGAGAGACCCTTATGTAAGAGGTCTGTCAGGTAAAGTAAAATCTGAGGAATGTTAGGAATAAGAGGATCAGAATCCTGAGCTTGCCTCCAGGAACAAAATCTTTTCCATTTTCCTGCATAAGATTTCCTAGTGCTAGGACGTCTGGCTTCTAAAATGACATCCAAAACATGCTTGGGTAAGAGAGAATGATTCAAAGACCCTGGATTAACCAGGCCGCCAGGCTGAGAGCTTTGACATGGGAGTGTAGAACCTGACCCTGGTGTTGGGACAGAAGGTTCGGAGTCTGTGGTAAAACCCATGGGGGCTCCAGACAAAGGTTTTTCAGTGTTGGGTACCAAAACTGTCGAGGCCAATTTGAGGCCAGCAAGATTATCATCTTGGGCTTGTCCTGTTTGATCTTTAATAATACTCGTGGAAGAAGAGGAAGAGGCAGAAAGGCATATCCCAAGAGGTTTCTCCAACTGAATGAAAGTGCATCCACTTTCCAAGCCTGTTCGCGGAAAGTCCTGGTGCAAAAAATCTGTAGTTGATGATTGAGGTGGGATGCAAAGAGGTCTATGTGAGGACATCCCCAGACTGCAGTAATCATCTTGAATATTTCGGTGTCCAGCATCCATTCGTGTGGGTCCGAAAGGTTTCTGCTCAGACTGTCTGTCAGGAAGTTATGCTTCCCTGGTAGAAACTGTGCTTGAAGGTCCAGATTGCAAGCTAGAGCTGTGTTCCAGAGATCCATGGCTAGTCTGCAAAGGGGATAGAAATGAGATCCCCCTTGCTTGTTTATGTACCACATAACTGTGGTGTTGTCTGTCCGTATCAGTAGTTGTCCTGGTTGTAGAAGATTCCTGAAGGCCAGTAGAGCTTTCTGTATGGCTAACATTTCCTTGATATGCAGGTGCTTCTGATCCTTTGTCCAAAGGCCCTGCAGACAGTTGCCCTGAAAATGGGCTCCCCATGCATAATCTGAGGTGTCCGTGGTCAGTATCTGAGTGGCAGGAGGCAGACAGAAGGTTTTTCCTTTGTTCAGAGTACATGCCTTGGACCACCAAAGGAATTCCTTTTGAAGGCAAGGCAGGACGGAGATCAGTATGTCTAAACTGTGGCAATGCTGAGACCATACACTTTTTAGGTACCACTGTATTTTCCTCATATGTAGCCTTGTATATGGTACGAGAAGGATGCAGGAGGCCATGTAACCCAAAGCCTGCAGGAATCTCCTTGCAGACAGCTGAGTTAAAGTTGCCAAGGTTTTGAAAGTTGAGGCCAGCTGTAATTGTTTTTCGTATGTCAGAAATGCCATCTGGGTTGTTGCATTTAGAGAAGCGCCCAGAAATATTATCTGTTGTGAGGGTGTCAAATTTGACTTTTTTATGTTTACAGTGAATCCCAGGAACTTGAGAAGATTCTGAACAAACTCTAGATGCTGGAGTAAGACATCCTTGCTGTTTGCCTGAATAAGGCAGTCATCCAGATAAGGGTAAATTTGAATTCCCTTGAGTCTGCAATAAGCTACTACTGGAGCCAGGCATTTGGTAAAGACCATGGGCGCAGTAGACAATCCAAAGGGCAGCGCAGAGAATTGATAAGTGCCTCGATCCGGCCTTGAACCTGAGGTATTTTCTGCGTTCCTGCCTGATGGGAATGTGTAAATATGCCTCCTTTAAATCGGTTAGAAAAATGTGTATTTGAATACATGAGAAATGCTAGCTTAAAAGCAAAATAGTATATAATGCATTTTATTCTATTAATCATATAGTAGTAAAATTAATTCATGTCTAAATGTGAAGTAGTTTTGAAAACTGCAGTGTGGCTTGAAGCAAAAGCTGATCTCTGACCCTGGCAGAATGCTAGCTTAGCAAGTTTTAATGTTTATGCTTTTCATAAGTGATTATCTGCTGGGTCAGGAAATTAAATGTGTGAAATAATGAAATATTCTGCTCTTTCCTGTTGGAATGATCTGGCCTTGTATATGTGTTACTTAGATAGCACGCAGCTGTGTGAGAAAGTATAACAGAGAACAAAGACATACATTAAAAGACTGAAGCTGCTATTGTATTCGAACTGATATGAAACCTTGAACAAGTAACTTTACAGAAAGACATTATGAGTGACCAGCTGGATAGCAAGGCCGTATTGTATCTAGAGGAAAAGCTTTTTAAAACATACTGCATCAGCAGATTAAAAGAATAGAGGCTTGTAAGCTAAAGTGATGTAGATGCCCTGTGACATGTCACATCAGTAAGGTGGGCATAGCTTGAATGTTAAACCTATATAAAATTGCGTGCTTCATGTTTCATGTCAGACAAAATTCTGTACTTGTATGTTTTTTTGCCTCCTGGTGTACACTAGTAAACTTTTGAATCTGAACCTCCTGTGTATTGAATTTTTAATTTTATTTAACAGTTTGGTCCTTCGGACCGGAAAATTCCCTCAGATAGCTGCAGATAAGAGTCCACCGGTGGTCGAATACTGCGCAGCAGAAGTTACCGAAATGGTTCTTCTTGGGTGAAAAGACCTCCGACTGAATTGTCCTGTAAAGAGGCTGGCCACTTTCTGATCTGTGGCTGAAGAGTGGACATTCGAACAGTTCAATACCGGAGGCTCAGGTAGGAAGAATTTGCCTTTTTTCTGTTTTAGATCAGAGACTAGGTTACAGTATATTGTTGTCAAGATTTGTTTTGCAGATCAGGGACAAAAGGAAGTACTGTATATTTGGTCATAGATCAGGGTAACAGAATACGGTAGGCAGTTATTCTAGATAAACTGTAAACAGGAACTAAGAACTTGATATCACGTGATAAAAAAGGGTTACGTAACATTTTCTTTGACATGGGTAATCAGTGCACTAAAACCTCGCGAGATCCGCCCCTAACCGAAGACGCAAAATACATGCAATTACAGCGTTCTGATAATGTTAGGTATTATACGAAATGGGTTAACAAATATGAATTTGATGGTAAACTAGATAAACCTTCACTAGTTAAACTCCTTAAACAGCTTAAATCTGATGCAGGAGGTCAGGCAAAAAAGCAACGCCAACTAGGCATTCCTCAAGCACACAGGTGGATTGAGGAAGCAAATCATAGAGAACAGAAGCTTAAAAATTCAAAAACATTATTTTTAGACAAAGAGGATAATAACTTGGTAATAGCGACAGCTCCTCCTCCTCCTCCCTTACCCCCTCCCTTACCCTTTTCAGGATATGAAGCAAGTGGACAGGCTGGTCCGCCTCCGCATTATCCTGAAGTTTCAGCAAAACCACAATTATTTGTTAGAGATCCTATTGAGACTAGGTCCCAAACACGTAAAACACATAAGGACACAAAATCATACCAAATAGAGAGAAATCTACAGGATCAGAGTGAGGAAGAAATATGCCCACTTATAGAAGTTCCAAATCCTCAAGCAGGACAGGAAGGGCAGGATCCAACACTCTTAGTATATGGACCATGGACACCTGAGGACATCCGGAAGGCTACTGAGGGAATCCCCCATCCGAAAGTTAATTTTACGAAATTTTTAGAAGATTTACAAGGCATGAGGTTAAGTTACCACTTGAATGGGGAAGAAGTAGGAAAAGTAGTAAGACAAATTATAGGTCCAGATTGGCACATGATTTGTGGCGCCTGGAATCCTCGTAATGCAGAGCTCAGACCACTCCCACATAGTGACGCAGAGTTAGACAACAGAGTGAAAGGTCTGACAGACCGAATCTCTGAGAAATGGAAAGCCAGAGCAGACTGGACTTGCATTAATCAATGCATACAACAGGAAAATGAGACAATAGATGGATATTATGCTAGATTATTAGAATGTTTTAATAATCATTGCAGTATGTCGGTTCCTGAGAACCAAACAACTGATTCCCCGTATGAACAACAATTAAAAAATGCATTTTTGAAAGGTTGCATTGCACCTATTAGTAGCTTCATTACGAAGCATATGATAGATCGAACAGGGAGGCTACAAGCCTTACTCGAATACGCTAGACATGCTGAGAGACATTTTAATAGTAAAAAGAAAAAGAAGGCGCAAGTCTTCACTGCTGAGGACGGAGCTGAAGTATTTGTATTACAGTCAGGTAAAAAGGGCAAGAAAAATACCCAGGAAAATAGTCTGACAAACGATCAGAAGATTTTGAAGAAAGGAAAAAGAGAGGTGAATGCTTCAAGTGCGGGAAAAAAGGACATCTAGCAAGGGATTGTCGGCAAAATAAAAAGGTAATTACAGAAGATAAGGGAGATGAGGACTGACTATATGATAGTGAAAATACATCATGTAAGAGTCAGAAATCATCAGGAAAACAGAAAACAAATGTAAATGTGATAGAAGGAGTAAAGGAAGTGCAAGTAGATATGGAGGATGAAGAAAGTGAAATTTTGGACTTAGCATTATTGAGCTTAGAGCTCTACTTGGCAGATACAAACCGGAAGTTACACTTTTGGTGGAGGGAAGGGAAGTCAAATTCCTGTGTGACACAGGAGCGTCACGGACTTTGATACACCCCTCCAAGTTACCAGAACATTCAGAATCACCTGATTATATACTAGTAAAAGACGCAAATGGACAGCTATACAGGGAACCACTTTCCCATGATATAACAATAACTGACCCCGTTTCAGGTATGACCCAGAGAAGTAAAACAGTTGTTTCTGCAAAGTGTCCAGTAAACCTATTGGGCAGGGACCTTATGCAGATATTTGGCATAGCAGTAGTTCCAACTGTACAAGGTATGGAGGCACAGAGACAAATGGATACCTTTGTAGTGCGATCGGAGGGTGAAACTTTTTATTGGTACAGCCAGGACCTAGTCACGACTGGTCCAGGGGCAGTGACCGAGGAGCTGATGAACGTAACCATCAGTAAAGCCCCCTCCCTTGACACTTATCGACAGCATTTGTTACACTGTACTCTATACTACTGTACTACACCAGGACCTGATAGAGAGTATGAGCAAGAACTGTTTAGAAATCGTGCAACTAGATTGGTTTTGCGTACTTTGTACTGGGATACTGAGGGGAACAATGTAGTTACCTGTTCATTACCTCAATAATTCCTTGCATTGTATTAATCAAATCGGTTGCCACATATCAGCTTGACAAAGAACAAAAGTGTTAAATGGGCAGATTTAGGAGAAAGAGTAACAAGATGGGGGAAACAGACTGATTTAGAACTGTCAGAACAAGGGATACAAAAACAAAAACTGAATTGATTGACACAGACACATCCAGCTGTACACTTGCAATCTAGTGAGGACAGCTGATTAGCATCTTTATTAGAAGAAGAAGAAAAGGCCTTATGTGAAATTCCAACAACTCTTTGGTCAACAGGCAAGTCAGATGTAGGACTTATTCGAACAGCAGGACCAGTTACAATTACCCCAAAGTCAGCTTTTAGACCACAGAAAAGACAATACCCTTTGAGAAAGGATGCAGAAATAGGAATTAAGCCTATAATAGCAGCATTACTCAAAGAAGGAGTACTGGTAGAATCTCCTGATTCACCATGTAATACACCCCTATTTCCTGTTAAAAAGCAAATGGGGAATGGCGGATGGTACAAGATTTACAAGCTGTAAATAATGCAGTAATACCTAGAGCACCTACGGTGCCAGACCCACATACCTTGTTACACGATTTAGAACCACAACAGAAGTATTTCTCTGTGGTAGATATTAGCAATGCTTTCTTTTCAATACCTATACATCCTGATAGTCAATATTGGTTTGCATTTACATTTCAGGGTAAAAGGTATACGTATACTCGGCTACCACAGGGATATTGCGAGAGCCCAACAATTTTTGCACAAGAAATGGCTAGCAACCTGGCAGGGTTTACCCCACCAGGAGGGAGTCAAATTCTACTTTACGTAGATGACATCTTGCTAGCAGCCCCCACCCAGCAACAGTGCAGGGAGGATACTGTAGCATTGTTGAAATTTTTAGCAACACAAGGACAAAGTAAACAAAAGTAAGTTACAACTTTGGAGAAAACAAGTTAGATACCTTGGATATGTAATATCCAATGAAGGTAGAATACTAGATGAGGAAAGAAAAACAGCAATTTTGCAAGCACCCAAGCCAACGACCAAGAAAGAGATGATGTCTTTCTTAGGTACAACTAATTTTTGACAGAGCTGGATACCAAATTATGCTTTGGAATCTGCTCCACTGACTGACTTGATATATAAGACACCAATGGCAGCACAAGATATCTTACAATGGACAACCAAAGCAGAAACGGCTTTCTGCAGGTTGAAGCAGTTAATAGCTTCTTCATTAGTTTTAGGACTTCCAAATTATCACAAACAGTTCTTTTAGACCATAGATTGTAAGCAAGGGTACATGATGTCAGTATTGACGCAACAACATGGGGACAAGCAACGCCCCATAGCTTACTATTCATCACAGTTAGACCCAGTGGCGCGATCTTTGCCTCACTGTGTACAAGCAGTAGTTGCAGCCGCAATGGCAGTACAGGCATCTGCCTCAGTAGTGTTATTCCACCCTCTCACATTGAGAGTGCCTCATGCAGTTGCAATAATTTTACTGCAAGAGAAAATGGCATACCTTTCTCCTGCTAGACATCTTTCATGTATGACTATACTGCTGAGCCAACCTCATATGACAACTGAACGATGTACAACATTGAATCCATCAACATTACTTCCAACTCCTGTGGAGGGCACACCACACAGCTGCCTGCAGGAAATTGAACAGTTAGCTTTACCTAGACAAGATCTTACAGATATGCCCTTGGATAATGCCAAGGTGACATATTATGTGGACGGCTCATGCAGAAGGGGTCCTACAGGGAAGAATCTGGTAGGGTATGCAGTAGTTACAGACACTGAAATCTTAGAAGCTCAACCCTTACCACACAACTTATCTGCACAAGCAGCGGAATTGATAGCTTTGACGAGAGCATGTACTTTAGCAAAAAACAAGTGTGTGAACATATATACTACTGATAGTCAGCATGCTTTTTCTACAGTACATGTATTTGCACAACAATGGAAAAATAGAAGAATGATAACATCCAGTGGAAAACCTATTAATCATGCGCAATTTATTTTGGCGTTATTAGAATTTATTCAGTTACCTACCAAAGTAGCTATTTGTAAATGTGTAGCTCATACAAAACAACAAGATAAAATTTCGAAAGGCAATGCACGAGCTGATGCAGCTGCAAAGCAAGCAGCCTCAGACTCAGAAACTTTACTTCTAAATGAGGAATTACAACCCTCTGAGATTTTAGATTTTGACATGTTAAAAACAATGCAGACGCTTACTACAAAAGCATAAAAACAAAAATGGGTAAAACGAGGTGCAATTCTTGAGAATGGACTGTACATTTCCAAAGAAAGAAAACCGATATTACTGTCTAATTTATTTAGATATGCAGCTTTGTTGAGCCATGGGCAGTGCCATGTCTCAACAGGGGGGATGGTACAGTTAGTAAATCGAATATTCCAAACATATGGATACATAAACTACACAAAAAAATTTTGTGCAGCTTGTCATACTTGTAACAAGCATCACGCACAAGGGGCATTTAAAACCAAGCAAGGAAGCTTTCCTATACCACCATACCCGTTCCATACTATTTGTATGGATTTCATAGAATTAAATAAATGTGAAGGGAAAAAGTTTTGTTTAGTTATTATATACATGTTTTCTAAATGGGTAGAAGCTTTTCCAACCAAAAACCCGGATGCAGCAACAGTGGCAAAAGCCCTGATAAAAGAAGTAATCCCTAGATTTGGCATTTCGGAAAGGATTTATAGTGACAATGGCACACATTTTGTGAATCAAACGATTCACCAGCTTGGGAGATTTTTTGGTATCTCCTTGAAGAACCATTGTGCTTACCACCCACAGTCAGCAGGACTGGTGGAAAGGTACAATGGTATCCTAAAGAATAAACTTAGGACGCTAGTAGAGGAGACCCAAAAGAATTGGATATACTGTCTGTCTTTAGCACTGCTGAGTACGAGAACGGTTCCAATTGTAAAGGGTTTGACTCCCTTTGAAATGGTTTTTGGGAGAGCATATTATGCGCCTCAGTGGAAAGCTCTCATGCCTGCAGAGCAAGAGGCTGACAGTTCATTAGCTAGTTATATGAGGAGACTGTTAACAAATAAATCTGTTTTGCAGTTTAACTCTTTTTCAGATAAGGAACAGACCAGACCGGTAGAAGCAGTCGTGGTTCCTGGGACATTCGTTTGGGTGAAAGTGACGAAAAGGAAGAATTGGGCGAGTCCAAAGTGGGAGGGACCATACCAAATTCTGTTGGTAATGCCTACTGCAGTCAGAGTGGCTGAGAGGATGTCCTGGGTTCATTTGACGCATTGTAAACCGGTAAAGAACTTTCAACTTGATAAAAACTTTGTGACTGATATACAACCATACCGAGATGGCCAAAAACAAAGCAAATAGAAGTCTAGATCAACCCCAGAGATGTTGCATAATCATTTTGTTGTGTGTACATTTATTAACTGTAATTGTGACAATTTTCCTCTTGCTGTGGTTTATCCTACACACAACCACACAAGTGAAAGTGGGAAGGCGTGATGAAACGTCTATAGACTGGCATCCAAATTTTAACACATACCTAGCCATGAAACGTGTGTATGCAGAGACTATGAACATTTCAAATTGCTGGGTTTGTACAGCTATACCAACAGCATATGGAGGACTGATAATGTCCGCTGTCCCTTTGGGGATAAATGAGACTTGGGAAAATTTACTTTTCGACACAGGAACTGTGAGATCACAGGACAAAATAGCTTTATTTTTACCTATCACACAAAAAGGAGTTGTATGTTTCTACAAAAATGATACTCTCCAGGTGGGCTGGAGCAATTGTAACATAACTATTTCTTACCGATGTTATATTAAGAATAGTAATGGCAATACGTTTTGCAATACTAATTATGACTCGTATTTGAACTCATTGAAAACAACTATGAGTGACATTAAAAAAAATCCAGTTCTGTCTAAACAATTGTTAGTTGTAGATCAGAAAATGTTTCATGCAGGGCTAATGCGTATTAGTACTAAAGTAGAAAACTGTTACTTTATTTGTGGGAAAAAGGCATATAAATGGTTACCTGAGAATTTGTCCAGCAGTTGTTTTTTGGGTTACTTGGTTCCGGCAATAAGACATACTGCAGAATTACCTTTGGGTAAGATACGAAACGTAAGAAAAACAGCTCGAAAGTCCGAAGGTCCAGTTAAGAAACCTGTGAATCCAGTTGGGAAGATCGAAGCTGGTTGGAAAGACCATAATTCAGTAAAAGACAAAAGCGAATTGACTCATATGGACTTGAGTGACAGTGTTATATCCAGGGCAGGAATATTCCCAGCCTATGGAGCAGTCAAATCGATCTGGGAGCTGAGGAAGTTGTCGAAACTTCTCAAAGTAATGAGTAATGCAACTTTTTCTGCCCTAGAATTGGTGACTGATGAACTGAATGCAATGAGAACTGTTGTGCTACAAAATCGGATGGCTCTTGACTTCAACCTAGCGGCAAGAGGTGGTACGTGCGCGCTTATCAAAGAAGAATGCTGTGCATTTATTCCTGACAATCATCATGAGATAAATAACCACCTAGAGGTAATTCAGCAAGTATCAGCCATGACTGAACCAGGCCCAAACCCACTGACGGACTTTTTCCAGAATCTATTTGGGGGGGGTTCCAGCCTAATGAATATTCTGATTGCCATTTGTGTGGGTATACTCCTAATAGGAGCATGTGTTTGCTGTGGAATTCCCTGCATGAAAAGATTAATCAAAGATTTTGTTGATGTATCTGTTACTGAAACTTTCTATCAAGATATTGAAATTGAAAGATTGATTTCAGATGACGTTTTTTCTGAAGTATAGATTGAATGACTCACCTAGCTGAAAATCCTGAGTGGGAAAGGCTAGGAGATGAAATGACACTATGCATACTTCAAAATAGAATAAAAAAAGTATTAATAGGGGGAAATGTTAGAAAAATGTGTATTTGTATACATGAGAAATGCTAGCTTAAAAGCAAAGTAGTATATAATGCATTTTATTCTATTAATCATATAGTAGTAAAATTAATTCATGTCTAAATGTGAAGTAGTTTTGAAACTGCAGTGTGGCTTGAAGCAAAAGCTGATCTCTGACCCTGGCAGAATGCTAGCTTAGCAAGTTTTAATGTTTATGCTTTTCATAAGTGATTATCTGCTGGGTCAGGAAATTAAATGTGTGAAATAATGAAATCTTCTGCTCTTTCCTGTTGGAAAGATCTGTTATATATGCTACTTAGATAGCACGCAGCTCTGTGAGAAAGTATAACAGAGAACAAAAACATACATTAAAAGACTGAAGCTGCTATTGTATTCAAACTGATATGAAACCTTGAACAAGTAACTTTACAGAAAGACATTATGACTGACCAGCTGGATAGCAAGGCCGTATTGTATCTAGAGGAAAAGTTTTTTAAAACATACTGCATCAGCAGATTAAAAGAATAGAGGCTTGTAAGCTAAAGTGATGTAGATGCCCTGTGACATGTCACGTCAGTAAGGTGGGCATAGCTTGAATGTTAAACCTATATAAAATTGTGTGCTTCCTGTTTCATGTCAGACAAAATTCTGTACTTGTATGTTTTTTTTGCCTCCTGATGTACACTAGTAAACTTTTGAATCTGAACCTCCTGTGTACTAAATTTTTAATTTTATTTAACAAAATCCAAAGTCACCATCCATGCATTTTTGGTCAGCATTGGAAGTAGCTGCTGTAGAGTAAGCATCTTGAATTTTGGTATCTCTAGAAAAGTGTTCAAGACTGACAGATCCAGAATGGGTCTCCATGAATTTTGCTTCCAGTGGACTAGAAAGAACCTTGAGTAAAAACCTTGTCCCATTTCTGAAAGTGGAACTAGTTCTAAGGCTTTCATAGCCAAAAGAGCTTCCACCGGGTTTAAGGCCTCTGACCATTGATGTTTTGGAAGATCTGGCCATCCGCTTGGCCTTGGTAGGGTATGAAAATGGAATTTGTAACCTCATGAAACTACATCCAGAACTCACTTGTCTTGGGTTATATGAGTCCAATTTAGGTGAAAAAGAGAAAGTTTTCCTCCGAGAGGGGCTTCCAGGCAAGAAGTTCCTGCAGCCCAACAGAGGGAGTCATTGAGTCTGTTTCCTATGAGTTTGCGACCTGTCCTCTCCTCCCCTAGGGGTGGAATCAGTCCACTGTCTTGGTCTATAAGAGGCTTGCGTTTGAGGCCTTCCTCGGGAGCATCTGTATCTACCCCTCTGAGGCCTGTCTGAATTGGGAAAGGACCAATTTTTAGTTGGCCAATTCCTACTAAATCTGGGTGGCTATACTTGTAAGAAATCTTTAACTGTTTGCATGGATTTTGCCTTGTCCTCCATCTTTTTAATCTCCTCTTCAGCTTTAGATCCAAACAAAACATTATGCTGAACAGGAGCATCCAATAATTTAGCTTTTACTTGATCTGGCAAATTTTGTTCCTTCAACCAAGCATGCCTTCTAATGACTGTGCCAGAGGCAGCAGCCCTACAAGAAGCCTCTAAGATATCAAATCCACAGTGTAAACCATGCTTCCCAACTTGTTCAGTGGCATGCATTAAGTCATGTAACTCATTATCATCTGCACAGGCGGAAATGGAAGTAAGCTTCTGTTTTAGAACAGACAGGAGAAATTGCTGGTATTTCAGCATATGACAGTTTAAAGCCCTAATAGATAAAGTAGCAGAAGTGTACACTTTTTTGCCCCATATTTCTAAAGATCTGGAATCCTTCTCAGTGGGAATGGGGTTTTTAGCAGAAGCGGCCTTTACACCCTTAGGACCCTGAGAAATGGTTTCAGGGTCAGCAGTAGGGTTCTTGTATAAAAACTGGTGGGAATCGGGAACCCTATAGTATCTGTCTGGCTTAACAGGAGCTGGAGGAAAAGAATCTGGAGTTAAGTTAGCCTCCGAAAAAGCATCATCCACAATATCTAAAATAGGAGGAATAGCCAGGGGTCTATGCTGGGGAAGAAGAAGAAAATCCCTTAGTCTTTTCTTAGATTCTGAATACTCCTGTCCTTCCCAGTGGAAATGTTCCCTCATTTCATGCAAAGTTTCCCCAAAAGAGAAATCCTCAGGGGGAGAAGCTGAAGGAATGGATTCCTCAGCATCAGAATCCTCATAAGGAGGGAAAGAATATTCCTGGTCAGAAGAAGAAACTGAAGAAACAGAAGCCTGATCAGAGGAGTCATAATAAACTTCCTGCCTTGGCCTTTTATCTGGAGGGGGATGTGAACCCCTAATCATAGTAAGTCCTCCGCCATCTTAAGTAACTGTTTCTGAGACTTGGGAGCCGGATCAGAAGAGGCCTGGGCTGCAGTCTTTGATTTGGAAGGAGTCTTTGCCTTTGTCTTTGGCTTTGCCTTTATTAGAAGCTGAGTAGGCCTGAAAACCCCTTCGGAAGCCGGTACCTGCACAGCGGCTCCCGACTCATCCGAAGGAGCATTGTCCGAAGGTCCTGCAACAGAAATATTCAAAGGCCTAGTTGGCTCCTCGTGGGAGTCCGTTTCGGCTATAGGTTCCGAAATGGCCGACGACAGGGGCTGCAAAAGTGCCTCACTGATGACGGCCGAACCTGAAGCTGGCTCTGCTTGTGCGATATCGTCTGATTTGGACCTTGGAGGCCTGTCTTTGTCCTTGCGTCGTTTGTGAACTCCGGTAGCCGGAACCGTATCCGATGACATTTTGTAATTAAAACGCCTACCGAAGTAATGAAATGCAAAATCGTACCTCCGTTTAATAGTACGTTGATTGAATATAGCACAAAACCGACAACTAGCTACGTCGTGGTCAGGGCCTAAGCAAGGAATACAGTAAGAATGAAAAGCCTTATGAGGTATTTGCTTCCCACATGAAATACAATTATTAACTTTTTCTGACAACGAACTGGAGCAAGAAAAAAGTTTCAACGGGTACAGCTTTGAGTAGGAGAAGAAAATCTTCGGACTGAAGTTTGTTTAGAAAAAATTGTCAGGAGTCAGCCGACCGGCACTTGCGAACTGCTATCACCGCATGGCAAGAAAGACTGGGGAACATGGCGTCGGTTGTCAGCTTTGTACTCCTGGCGCTCTGACGTCAGGGAGCATGGCTGAACAGCCGACGCCGGACCCAGACTTTGGGATTCTGGCCGACCGAGGACTGCCTGCCGGCAGGGGAGAACCCTACAGTCATGACTGCAACAGGGAAACACGATGAACATCCAGCTGCTGCTTCTTCCTGGTTGAAACCAAGTGGTTGCTGAGAGATGGGGGGTTTTGGATACGCAGTCTCACTGGCATATTCCAATTCATCTCTCCTTAGTTTTTTTATTTTAATACTTTTTGCTTTGGCAAAGCAGGCATCAATACTAGAAAAAATTCCATTATAATCATATTTATATCTGTTATAATCAGAGTCAGCCATTACCAGAGAATTCAAGGCATCAATTTATTTTCTCAACCCCTTCATTCATATAGAATAATGCTCAATGAAGCAGTTTAAAAGCTCAATGGCCCTGTTTATTAAACAAGTTTATTAAGTCCTTATGGAATGGAGTGCCTGCTACTAAACCTGTAGGATATCTCCAGTTTCTTAAACCTTTAGGCACTAGATCCCATTTAATATACTCCTGGAAATATAGTACCTCTTGCTGTAACTTTTTCAGTTTCATGGATTTAGTATCCAACAGGTTTAAGTTATCAGAGATACTGGATACTACAAGTGTTTCACTTAAATTTAATTTCTGTGTTGTATTAAAATTCAAAGTTGGTTTTAGACAGTTATTAATATTTAAATCATTCAAAAGAATGTCTCTATAAGACGACCGTTCATGCACTGTTACCTCCACAGTCATCACCCGATGTCATTGGACTTTCAAGGTTCACGTTGGAATTCTCCCCTCCGTGGACTAGACTCAAACTATTCATTGTTGATGAAGGAGGGTATCTGGTAGCTGCATTAACAGTAGGAGAAAGATGCAGACCTCCCACACCAGTAGGAGATATGATATTCTTCCCAATAGTGGCTCCTAAATCATCCACCTTTTTGGCCAAATTGTCAAGCAAACAGGTCAGTCTCTAAATCTGCTGGCTAGTATCCATGCTAGCTGAATCATCAGGAAATAGTGAAGGAGTACCAAAAGCTAAGCCAGTGGCCATAACAAAAACTAACTGGTACTACAAACAAATTGTAGAACTACTATAAAAACAAAAAAATAGCCAAGGCTAGAAGGTACAAACAAGAATTTATTGCAACAGTAAGTGCTTTCGTGGGCACACATACACCCACTTCTTCAGACTGTTCAACAAAACTAATACACCACATTTAAGTAGTTAGCAAAATAAGCACATGACGGTCACGTTTAAAAAGGTCCAATGAGACTTAGAAAACAATCCAACATCATATAATTAAAACATAGCTAAATTTTTTTTTAAATACAGATATAGTATAAAATCTGAAATTACCAAGAAACTTTATGTCCCTAAACTAGATTAGTTGATCCAAAATGTACATTCTAAAGATAAAAATAAAATTCCAAAGAAAAAATACTATCTCATCAAATTTCTTAGTTTTAGAATGCAAGCTATTGAGCTCCCACCTTTATCAGGTTTAATCACTTTAACCCCACTATTCTTCAGTTCATAAATTAATTCCCAGTCATTCCTAGTTACGTTATTAACTCTAGCTTTATCACTAAACAGATGCATATTCCTAATGTCATTCTCACATAATTGTTCAAATACTGTTAATGTAGATGAAGTACTTGGTTAAATGTACTGGCAATTCTAAAACATTACACTGGCAGCTTAGACTAGACGCCTTCAAATACCCAGGGTTAAATGATACATGCTCAATAGCTTGCATTCTAAAACTAAGAAATTTGATGAGATAGTATTTTTATCTTTGGAATGTTATTTTTATCTTTAGAATGTACACTTTGTATAAACTAATGTAGTTTAGAGACATGCAGTTTCTTGGTAATTTCAGATTTTATACTATATCTGTATTTAAACATTTTTTTAAGCTGTGTTTTAATTATATGTTGTTTGATTGTTTTTGACTAAGTCTCATTGGACCTTTTTAAACATCTGACCATCATTTGCTTATTTTGCTAACTACTTAAATGTGGTGTATTAGTTTTCTTGACCAGTCTGAAGAAGTGGGTGTATGTGTGCCCATGAAAGCGCTTACTTACAATAAATTCTTGTTTGTACCTTCTAGCCTTGGCTATTTTTTGTTTTTATAGTAGATCTACAATTTGGTTGTAGTAGCAGTTAAATCTAATACGTGACATTAACAAACCCTGCTGGAGAGACAGGTTTGTCTCCCAAAGGCTACCCAGTCTCTGGAAGAGACTCCCCATACACATCAAAGTACATCGCTGACCCTCTTCAGGCGCAACCTTGATTTGTGGATGGGCAACCACAAATTTGTCCCAGGGGTTCCACCTGTGACCCTCATTGACAGGGGTGACAGGTGCTGACTGAGGTTTCTATTTTGGGGATAAACTCTTGGCTATATATATACACACACACACACACACACACACACACACACATACAGACACACAGAAACACACACACAAACCAAAAAGTAAAAAGATCACACAGACAAACCATTCAGTAAAAATGCAAGAAAAAAAGTTTTAACCTTTGTTTTGGTTGTTAGTTGGGATATTCAGCAGGCATCACAATGTCTATGGGCAGCAGATGGGTTTAAAGCCCTGTATTTCTTAAGCATAGCCAATCAACTTATAGTGTGCTGATGAAGTTAGTAAAAAGGCCAAAACATGCATGTCCAGAGATAGTGGGGTTTAGCTTTAATGACCTAAATGTACCTATAAATACATTAAAACTAAAGAAAATCACGGGCAATCAAAGCCATGTAAATGAATCATCTGATGTCCTTAAGGGATTGTTTGCATACATCCCTCCATTAAAAGAGGTTTTAAGGTGCCAAACAGTAAAAAATCTAGCTTGGGTATTTTTTCATTGCAAATTATTACATATTCTATATTTATTGCCAAATGATGTTTGAATGATGTAAACAAAGGCTATGGATTTAAGCAAATTGTGCAATATGCAATGCATGACTGTTTTATCCAGTACGAACAATAAACTAATCACACCTGAAGTGTGATGTATATCAGAAAGTGTTCTAACACAGCAGGTTCAAATCAGTTGGTCTCTTATGGAGGAGTGTTTAGTTGGAATGAGGATTCTGTATGGTGTTCCTGTAGTAAAGAAAGAAATTTTATGTAGTAATCCGGGAAAGACCTGAACATCTTCCTGAAACTGGAATTTTGTGGACCATGAGGAATAGATATTCTGCATGAGAGTACCTGTATGCTGGAGAATATAATTCTTGTCTCTTGCTGAAGCAGAAGGGAATTACTAGACATTTACCAGAGAGTGACTGTTAAGTCCGTATTTTCTGGGGACATTCGGAATTTAAAACAAAAGATGCTGTGAAATAGACATGTCTGTATGTATTTTTGGTTATCTTTCATAAAGTTTGTTTAAAAAGCTGTTTCTAAAATTTCTATTACCTGCAATGAAAAAAAATTCTGCAATACTGCCATCCAGTTTTTGTTCTTTATACATTTTTATGGGACTCTGGCCTTATGTGTATTTAACAGACTATATATATATATATATATATATATATATATATATATATATATATATATATATATATATATATATATATATATATATAAATACCTCACACAGGCAGGAAACAAGATCCAAAGTATTTATTGTTTAGCGCCTCGACTTAACCCGTCTTCAGGAAGTATACAATAAAGTAACAAAACATTCCCCTTAAATACCCAACCCTAATTAAACAATTAAAAACAATAAACTAATTAAATCAAATATTTCCAATTAATTTCACAATTAAGGCCATGTGGAACCATAGTGTATGCTTCAAGATGAATAGAGATTCCTTAAATAATAATTTATTCTTTAACATTTCATCCACTCCTAATTTAACAAAAACTTTTATCTAAAATAGTAGCCTGTAGCAACTTGTAATCACTTCTGTGATGCTGCATAAAATGCAGTGCAATGGAACTTTCCACTTTACATTTCTTTATGTCTCTGACACGTTCCTGTAATCGATGTTTAAACATTTTTTTAGTCTCCCCTATGTATATTAAATTACATGGACAACGTAAAGCATAAATAATACCTGTAGTAGTACATGAAAAATGTCCTAATAATGTAAAATTCTTATTCCCCAGTTTATAAAATAAATGTTTGTACAAGCAGATCACAAATGTTACATTTCCCACAAGGAAAAGTACCCTTAGGTAATGGGTTATTTACTAAGCCTTCTGTGAAGGCAATGAAATAAGATTTAATAAGTTTATCCGCTATACCGACTCCTTTCTTATAAGAAAAAACAGGACACCCATTCAGTAACTTATTTAGCTTCCCATCCCTTAATAAAAATTTCCAGTAGTATCTAATTTGTTCTTGTATCTGTTCACTTAAAATATTGTATAACATAACTATATAAAAATTATTTTGTGACTGAATACTCTTTCGATCATGCATACATCTTATATCTTTACATTTATCAACTTTAGATCCATAACTTTCACAGATTTTATCTAGGGCATCAAAAATAGTAGGTAATGAATACCCCCGATTCAAAAACATCTGTGAAGGGCACGGCTATGGGGGCACCTTTTGCCCCTACTTATGCTAATATATTTACGGCCTTTTTTGAAAAGAAGCATATTTATCAACATGTATTCTATAAGAAGTACGTTAAAAATATTATAGATACATTGACAATCTCATTTTTTATGCCAATATAGCAATGAGATGGTTGAGAGCTTTATTAATGATCTCCAATGTAATGACTTTAATTTGTCCTTTGATGGCTTACAACTTGGACAGACAGTTGATTTCTAGATGTACATTTGGTAGGTACTAATACTGGTCAAATTCTTACCTCAGTATTTAGGAAATTTCATGATGGGTGGCAATTTCTACATGGTTCTAGTTTTCATCCTAGTCACTTAATTCCCTACCATATGGGGAATTCTTACGTTTATTTAGAATTTGTAATAATGCAGCTGATTTATCAAAAGCTATTACTTCTACTTCACAGATGTTTTTGAATAGGGGGTAATCATTACCTACCATTTTGATGCCCTAGATAAAAATCAGTGAAAATTATGTATCTAAAGTTGATAAATGTAAAGATATAACATGTACGTATGATCAAAAGAGTATTCAGTCACAAAATATTTTTTATATAGTTATGTTATACAAAATTTTGAGTGAACAGATACAAGAACAAATTAGATACTATTGGAAATTCTTGTTAAGGGATGGGAAGCTAAATAAGTTACTGAATGGGTGTCCTGTTTTTTCTTATAAAAAAAGAGTCAGTATAGCGGATAAACTTATTAAATCTTATTTCATTGCCTCTACAGAAGGCTTAGTAAATAACCCGTTACCCAAGGGTACTTTTCCTTGTGGGAAATGTAACATTTGTGATCTGCTTGTACAAACATTTTATAAACTGGGGAATAAGAATTTTACAGTATTAGGACATTTTTCATGTACTACTACAGGTATTATCTATGCTTTACGTTGTCCATGTAATTTAATATACATAGGGGAGACTAAAAGAATGTTTAAACATCGACTACAGGAACGTGTCAGAGACATAAAGAAATGTAAAGTGGAAACTTCCATTGCACTGCATTTTATGCAGCATCACAAAAGTGATTACAAGTTGCTACAGGCTACTATTTTAGACAAAGTTTTTGTTAAATTAGGAGTTGATGAAATGTTAAAGAATAAATTATTATTTAAGGAATCTCTATTCATCTTGAAGCATACACTATGGTTCCACATGGCCTTAATTGTGAAATTAATTGGAAATATTTGATTTAATTAGTTTATTGTTGTTTCTAATTGTTTAATTAGGGTTGGGTATTTAAGGGGAATATTTTGTTACTTTATACTTCTTGAAGACTGGTTAAGTTGATGCACTAAAGAAAAAATACTTTGGATCCTGTTTCCTGCCTGCGTGTGGTATTTCTATTTTTGTGTCTTGCTACTTGGTGGTTTTTAAATATCTATATATATCTATATATATATATATATATATATATATATATATATATATATATATACACACATATATATATACACACACACATATACATATATATATATATATATATATATATATACACACACACACACACATATATATATATATATATATATATATATATATATATATATATATATATCACACGACACCAGTACCCTCCCTCTAGGAATAAAAAACACTTACATGGTACGCATTCCTCATTATCTATCTACTCAAATGTGGAGACATACATCCTAACCCTGGCCTACCCTCTAATCCTAATCATAAGAGTAAAGTACAGTTGTGTACACTTACCATAAATGTAGATGTTCGAGTGTATTCACTGTTGCAGTGATTACATTTGGGTAATCTGCTGGCTGGTTGCCCTCAGTCGGCCTGACTGACAAAGTCTTGGGTCCTGCATCAGATGCTATCCCTTCTTCCGTGGCGTCAGGTCGTCAGGGGTATAAAATGTAGCCGACATCATTACATCAGTTTTTCTTGCCCCAGATGTCAGGTGCCCCCCTAATGGGGAGCAAATAAACACAAAAACACAGAAGTATACCTCCAACCAAAAGCAAATACACCAAAAATGCTTTTAAGCATAGTAAAGGAAAGCAGAAAATCTAGGGGGCTGGAGGGAAGGTAACCAGGACTGCAACAGTGAATACGCTCGAACATCTACATTTATGGTAAGTGTATACAACTGTACTATGTTCTTCATGTTTCACTGTTGCAGTCATTACATTTGGGTAGATTCCCAAAGCTATGGTTGTGAGGAGGAGTTTATACAGCATTAGGGCCAGCTATAAGGCCCTGCAAGACAGCAGTGGCAAAGCCAGCTGTGGATTTAGAGAAAATTGGTAAATGATAATGCTTGGTAAAAGTATGCACAGAACTCCATGTAGCAGCTTCTAGGATATCCCTGGGTAGGGACACCTCTGAGAAAGGTTGCAGAAGTAGATGCAGCCCTGGTGGAGTGAGATCTGATCCCCTGGGGGATAGGTTTTCCATGGTGCTTATAGCAGAAATGAATGCAATGGCTTATCCACTTAGAAATGGCTTGTTTTGAAATAGCCTTCTCCTCTGCCCATGCAGCAAATGCTACCAGCAATTGTTTAGATTTTCTTCGAGATTTCGTCCTGTCCAAGTAGAATCTTAGTTGTCTGTGCACATCCAAGGAATGCAGAATCCGTTCCCCTTTGTTCTGTGGATTGGGAAAGAAGGTTGGCAAATGAATGGACTGATTAAAAGACACACTGGAAACCACCTTGGGCATGAAGGATGGATTGGTCCTGAGAGATACCCTGTCTGCATGAAAGATGATGAAAGGCTCCACTGCCATAATGGCCTGTAATTCAGATATCCTTCTAGCTGAAGTGATTGCTAAAAGGAATGCTGTTTTCCAAGAAAGAAATTTTGAGTCTGCAGTAGCAGCTGGCTCGAAAGGAGGTAAAGTGAGTTTCTCCAAAACAAAGTTAAGGTCCCAGGCAGGGGTTAGAGCTCTCCTGGGTGGTCTCAAGTTTTTTGCCCCTCTGAGATACTGCTTGAGCAGAGGATGAGTGAAGAGGGGTGGTTCCATGTTACAGTGAGCTGAAATGGCTGAGGCATGGATTTTAATGGAGGAAAAAGACAGGTCCTTGTGAAGCATCACAGTTAAGTTTTGCAAAATCTGAGGTAAATTGGGTGCTGCTGTGCTCATCCCTACCGGTTGGTTCCAGGTACAGAATCTTTTCCATTTGTCAGCATAAGCTTTTCTAGTACTAGGTCTCCTCGCCTCGAAGATGACATCCATCACAGATTTGCTGAGGGCTGATAAGGGTGAATTTAAGTGATTAGGCAGGATGCAAGGTTTAATGTTGGAAGCTGAGGGTGCAGAATTTGGTTCTCCTGCTGAGACAGCAGGGAAGGGGTCTGAGGCAGGTGCCATAGGAGATATCTGCGGCACACTGTGCAGGAGGGGGTACCAGTGTTGGCACGGCTAGTCTTGAGCCAAAATTATCCTTGGCTTGTCCTGTTTGACTTTAAGTAGAACTAGGGGGAAAAAGCGTAGACTGATAGATTTTTCCAGCTGAAGGACTGAGCATCCAATTTCCAGGCTTGTTTGTGGGGTGTCCTTGTTCAAAACGTATCCAACTGGTAGTTATGGGGGGAGGCAAACAGATCTATGTTTGGGCTCCCCCATTTGTTTGTCAACATGTTGAAAATCCTTGGTTCCAATTTCCACTCGTGTGGGTCCATGAGGTTTCTGTTTAGTCCGTCTACCAGTGTATTCAATTTTCCTGGCAGGAATTGAGCTTGTAGATGCACTTGGTAGCTCAGGGCTATGTTCCACAATGCCATGGCTAGTCTGCAGAGGGGATAGTTTTGTGTACCCCCCTGCTTGTTTATGTACCGCATAACTGTGGTGTTGTCCGTCTTTACCATTAGTTGTCCTAGAAGAATGTAGTCCTTGAAGGCTGTCAGAGCATTCTGTACAGCTAACATTTCTTTTTGATTGATATGTAGGTGCATTTGATTTGGGTTCCATTTGCCCTGAATGCACTTCCCTGCCAGGTGAGCCCCCCATGAATAGTCTGATGCATCTGTAGTCAGGGTTTGGGTAGCAGGGGGTAGTGTGAATGGTAACCCCTTGTTTTGGTGCCAGGCTTCTGCCCACCATAGGAACTCCAGGCGTAGGCAAGGTATGATAGGAATCATTGTTTCCAGGCTGTCACAATGTTGACTCCATAGACTCTTTAGACACCACTGTAGTTTCCTCATATGCAGCCTTGCATATGGAATTAGAAGAATGCAGGAGGCCATAAACCCCAAGACTTGCAGTATTTGTCTTGCAGATAGCAGGGTTTTTGTGGCCACTTGTTTGAAGTAAGTTACCAAATGAATTTGCTTCTCTGGTATGAGGAAAGCCATCTGGGCAGTTGTATTCAAGCTTGCACCCAAGAATGTAATCTGTTGACAGGGTACCAGTTGTGATTTCATTTCGTTTATGGTGTACCCTAGACAAGTTAGAACCCTTTTTAAAAGTATGCCCTGGTTTTCTGCCTGAATTAGACAATCGTCCAGGTATGGATATATCTGAATATTTCTTTGCCTGCAAAATGCAATAACTGGAGCCAGGCACTTCGTGAATACCCTGGGCGCAGTAGACAAGCCAAAGGGCAGTGCAGAGAACTGAAAATGCAAGTAGCCTGCTTTGAAGCATATGTATCTTCTGCAAGATTCCCTGATTGGGATGTGCAGGTATGCTTCTTTTAAGTCTAGAGTTGCCAACCAGGCATCTTTGCCTAGCATAGGAAGTAACTGGTGAAGAGTCAGCATCTTGAATTTGGGAATCTCCAGAAAGGCGTTTAGAGTAGACAGGTCCAGGACTGGACGCCATGATTTGTCTTTTCTGGGTACCAGGAAAAGCCTTGAATAGAAACCTTGTCCCTTTTCCTCTCCTGGCACCAGCTGAATAGCCCCCATGCTTAAGAGAGAAAGTACTTGTTTTTGAGCCTCTGCCCACTGATTCGGGGGCAGGTCTGGCCACCTGTTTGGTGATGGCAATGTGTGGAAATGATATCTGTATCCCTGGGACACTATATTTAAAACCCATTTGTCCTGGGTTATGAGTTCCCAGTTCTTTGCATGAAGAGCAATCTTTCCTCCCAAAGGGGCAGTTGAAAGATAAGTGCTTGGTAATTTTAAAAGGAAGTCACTGAGACTGTTTACTGAAGGGGGGGTGTGTCTTGTTATTTCCAGATTTGGAAGTGAAGGCCCCCCACTGCTTAGCTCCAAGAGGGTTTACTATCAAAATTGCGAACGGCACTACATCGACTGTCATATAGTCTAACACGGAAGTTCTAAATCGGTAACGTCGAAGACAAAATCATCAATCTAGGAATGGTTTTAACATGGGTCGAGGTAGAGGAGATGTTTGTAGTTCGGAATAATACTGAACACCTACCTCGACCCATGTTAAAACCATTCCTAGATTTGACTATGTTGTCTTCGACATTACTGATTTCGAACTTCCGTGTTCGACTATATGGCAGTCGATGTAGTGCCGTTCGCAATTTTGATAGTAAACCTCTGAGAGTACCCTGGGACTGAAACCTGGGGTTTTTGCTGTGTCTGGGTTTGGCTTGAGAGGATCTGGAAGGGGCTGGAAAGGACCAATTCTTAGTAGGCCAATGCCTACTAAATCTTGGAGGTTGCACTTGTAAAAAATCTTTAACAGTTTGCATAGATTTAGCTTCAGCTTCCATCTTTTTTAGAACTTCTTCAGCCTTATTGCCAAACAGGCGGTCCTGATTTAATGGAGCATCCAACAATTTAGCATTAACATGATCAGGCAAAGATTGCTCCTTAAGCCAAGCATGCCTTCTAAGCACAGACCCAGTAACAGCAGCCCTGCAGGTGGCCTCTAAAGAATCAAAACCACATTGCAAAGTATGTTTTACAACTTGTTCAGCAGAATGCATTACATCCTGTAAATCTTTATTTTCCACACAATCAGGAATCAACATCATTTTCTGTTTAAGCAGTCCAATAATATTCTGTTGATATTTTAACATATGAAATTGGCAGTTTAATGCTCTGATTGCCAAGGTCGCAGAAGTATAAACATTTTTACCCCATCTGTCCAGCGCCCTGGAATATCTATCAGAAGGGGTAGGATTTTTAGCAGTAGAAGCCTTAATGCCCTTGAGCCCGAGAAATGGTTTCTGGATTTGCAACAGAATTTTTGAAAAGGAACTTGTGGGACTCAGGAACCCTGTAGTACCTGTCAGGTTTACTAGGAGCCGGAGGCAGGGAATCAGGGGCCAAACTGGATTCCGAGAACAGATCATCAACAATGTCTAGTACAGGAGGTATAGCCAAAGGCCTATGCTGAGGTAGAAGCAGGAAATCCCTAAGCCTCTTTTTTGAATCAGAAAATTCCTGGCTTTCCCAGTGGAAATGCTCCCTCAAATCATGTAAAATTTCCCCAAAAGAAAATCCCTCCGGAGGGGAAGTAGAGGGAATGGAGTCCTCTGCATCGGAATCCTCATATGTAGGTATAGACAAATCCAGGTCATTAGAAGAGTCAGAAGAAACAGAATCCTGATCAGAAGATTAATAATCAAGTTCAGCCCTAGGCCTCTTTGGGGGGGGGGGGGGGGTTGACTACCTCTGATTAGAGAAATTAGATCTTCAGCCATTTTTATCATTTGTTTTTTAGGCATAAGGGCCTGAACATGTGGCCTGGGCATAGTTTTTTTTTTTAGAAATGGATCAAGATTTAGGCCTTAGTAATGAAGGCAGTGTCAATTTAATATGCAACGCTGTAGGCCTGAATACACCCTCAGAAGCCGGTGCCTGCTCAGCGGCTATGGACCCATCCAAGGAAGAGACATCCGTGGGTTCCATAGGTGAAGCATCTCGTGGCATACCGGACTCCGAATAGGTCTCAGTAGAGGCCTGTAAATCAGAAGTAGCGGGTATCAGGGGCTGCGAAAGTGCCCCACTGAGTACCGGCGAACTGGCGACTGGCTTAGGAGAAGCGTTGTTGGCAGTTTTTAACCTCTGTCGCCTGTCTCTGTCTTTATCTTTGTGTTTTTTTCGGAATTCCGGTAGTCGGAAGGCTAACCGATGACATTTCTGGATAATTAAATCGAGAACCGAAATAATTAGAGGCAAAAATTTACCGACGACGGATAGTGCGCTGATTAAATAAAGCACAAAACCGACAGCAAGGTACGTCGTGGTCAGGGCCTAGGCAAGGAATACAGTACAAATGAAAATCTTTATGAGATATTTGCTTTCCACAAGTAATGCAATTATTAACTTTTACTGACATCGGTAAGGAGCAAGAAAAAGTTTCCCCAACGGGGTACTTAGCTTTAAGTTGAAGACTTCAGTTCTGAAACTCGGAAACGAAAATTTCAGGAGTCGGCCGACCAGCACTTGTGTACTGCTTCTGCTTCGGGCACCGCACGGCAAGAAAGACTGACGTAATGACGTCGGCTGCATGTTTTATACCCCTGACGACCTGACATCATGGAAGAAGGGATAGCATCCGACGCAGGACCCAAGACTTTGTTAATCAAGCCAAGTGAGGGCAACCTGCCAGCAGATTACCCAAATGTAATGACTGCAACAGTGAAACACGAAGAACATCCCCAAAAATTTAAACATACTTACACATAACCTTAGAATTATATGTAATAAAATAGTCCCACTGCACGCCTGGATTGGTCAAAATAAACCTGACATACTATCCCTTACCAACACATGGTTACATCCCAATGTAAAAGATTCAGAAATAATACCTCCAAACTTTGCAATAACCAGAAGAGATAGACCAAAAAAAAGGGGGGGATAGCACTTCTCCATCCCTCTACACTCAACATCACACCCTACACCAGTAATATACCCATCTTTTCCAATGCGGTACTAATCTCCATTTTGAACCTCAATATATCAAAAATAATTTGCATAATAGTAATATATATCCCACCAGGTAACAAAATACCAGTGTTGGAAAATATTTTATCCGGGACATCTCAAACAATAAACCTTGAAACAATCTTAGGAGATGTAAATATAGATTGGCAAACTATAGCTTTAAACTCCCACACAAATAGTATAAATCTGTATGTTTTTTCCTCAGCTTATCAATACTCCAACAAGATACGGCAAAAATCTTGCCAATCCACCTTAGACTGGATTATAGTATCTCACCCAGCTAATTACCCCTCTTCTGGTACATTGTCTAGCTCCCTTAGCTGCCAGCTGACTCCTTTAGAACAAACTTCCAACAACTAAGAGTACACACTATAAAATCAGTTAGGAACTCAATTAATTTTTGTCATCAAAATCTCAACAATCTCCTACATGAAATAGACTGGACACCCCTTAAACAACTACCCCTTAATGATGCTGCACTATACTTTAATAACACCTTCCTTCACATACTTAATACACCAGCTCCCATTCGTATAAAAAGAATCAAAAAGAACTCAGCACCATGGCTCTCTAAGGAATGTAAACACCTGATGAAGCAAAGGGACCTAGCCTGGATAACCTGGAAACAAAACAAAAATGAACAAAATCATGTTAATTTCAAAACACTACGTAACAAAGTGACAAAACTAATCAAGAGAGATAAGAAGTCATATTATTCCCAGCTTCAACTCCAGCCATACCTCTCAACCTGGAATCATCAAAAATCTGGACAAGGCCCATGAAAAATAGGTACAAATCTGTACGCTGATTAATGTAAAATTTACATACATAATTACATAACCCTGCCCACTTCAATGGAATTGCGGGATAACTTTCAAATGCAAACTGAAGAACAGACCACCAAAATATGGCACAAGAGTCCCCTCGCAGCCATTCCAATGTCCCATTACCTGGCTATTTCACCCCATTTACCATAAATGCTAATGTGTGCATGCTGCTTTACTTCTACAATGATTATTTGGATTTTATTTTTATATTTTACAGCACAATGAACAAACACGATTAGGTATCTGCTAAACAAAGCAATACGGTCTCAGAAAGAAAATAGACTTGGCATTAAAACATCTCTGCCCTTGAAACTCGCATTCATTTTAACAGCACTGAAACTCACACCACATCCAAAGAAAATGCATCTGGCCAGTGGGGGATAAAGATTACCTTTGGGCTGTTTTCAAATCATAGGTCCCTTGCACAAAAACAAGAAACATACATGCATTCTTTGATACACCTTCCTGACTTTATTAAATTATATTCCTTGTATAATACAGCACACTTGTTAGACTTAAGTTAAAGCGCATTTTAAATTTATAGTTTGAACATTTTTTCCAGTGTGGATAAGAAAAAAACTACAATATACATTTAAATGTGATGTGAGCGCTATCAGCAAGTCAGAACTCAAGGTAGAGTTTATAGTTACTCACAAACTAAAGAATATTTGCTTATCACAATGGATGATTACAGAAAATATTAACGTAAACAAGCAACTGTTTAAGCATCAGTGAATAATATTATTCTAGCAATAGAAAAAAGTATTTTGAATGCTTGATATTTTGACAATGTATAATGAAGCATCACTCAATGGTCAATAGTTTTACAGATATTACCAAATACATGGGTTTTATGCAAAGACTAATAACACCTCTGACAATATGCCATCAGGCTTTTGAAAATATTTATGAATGCACAGGTAAAAGTTATAAGAATTCTTCAAAGCAAGAAATTCCCATAGAAATATTACAGAAATATGTTTTAGGAAACCAGACATCAGTTCCACATAATACTATAGGATATGTATCTGCACAAACTCTGTTGTTAGAGTGTGACCTCTACACCAAACTTCCTTGATTTATCCAAACAAGAACAAGTGGTTGATCATATAATTAGAACTCACAACATCAAGAAGAATGCTCACTTTGAAGAAAAATTGAAAACATATTGTACTCAACGTAACTTAAAAGTTGGAGACTATATAATGGTAAAGCAATTAAAATTTATAAAATTAATCTCAATCCCCACTTTACCACTGAGCCTTACTTTGTAACTATGATTCAATGTCTGCCACTTGGAATATGGGTATTAGATAAACATCACAGTTCACTTAAAAAAATAATAATAGTAATGTCAGCCATTAAAAATCAGTTAAATTGTTAACGATTAATCAATATGTCCAGCAAAGTAAGAAACTGACCTTATTACCTTAGAAACGTTACTTGCTATAAGAAGTAAGAGTTCAAACTGTCGAACAGACATGTGTAATTTAAAATATCTGTTATATCGTATTTAAAAATCAAAATGCTTGACCATGGCAGTACTAGTCTGACTGGGAAATGCTGCCATCCTTCTATTGCTATAAAGTTGCATCCAACTCCAATAAAACCCTATAAATAGACATCTTCATTCACAGAGTTAGCTTACTAACCAAGTAGAGAATGTAATTAAATTACCAGGCCTTTCCTCTGTAACACACACACACACACACACACACACACACACACACACACACACACACACACACACACACAGATTAGTTTCCTTACTTCAGTCTCTGCCTTCTATACGTGCATTCAGTCCACTCCACAGGTCCAACAGTTACACACACCCTCCAATTCCTGACATAAATAATAATCCATGTAACCCGTACAGCAACCGTTTGTTCCTAAATAATAAATCACGTACAGCAACCGTTTGTTGCCATTCCTGCTCACATTTGAGTTTCCAGGCCAGCCGGAAATGCATGAGCTCCTTGAGCTCAATTCCAACAGGCTGGTAGCCCTGATGGAGCTGACATCATCGTGCACGTGATGACGTCAGCTCTAACCGAGCGAAAATTTAAAAAACAAGAGAAAAAAATTGGAAATGAAGAGGTGCCACTCGGAAATCGTGGCACCCCTTCATTTGAATCCCAAAACTCGGTAAAAAACGAGTAATTCGGCATGGTTGGGAGGTATGACTCCAGCATAAAATCAACCCCAGTAAATTTTGACACTCCATATCTTCTCTACTTAACCCTGGAAAAAATGAAGAGCACACCCTATCATCTGATACCCCTCCATCACACATAGCCGGAAACTTTAAGAAACACTTAATAAAATCAATTTCAGACCTACTAACTAACATCCCTAATGCTGGACCCCCACCCCACCCTTCAACCTATTCAGACACTGACCTCAGGTCATCAACTACTTCTAACCCTGTCATTACTAACCCCCAAACTCAGCATGTCATACAAACCCCATTCTCATTTTAGCCCATACTCACTGACACCATTAAGAAACTGCTACAAAAACTAAAACCCTGCTCTAATTCAGATGACAATCTCCCCCATACTACCTCAAACTGGCCTCTAACTCAGTCGCCTAACCAATCAGTATCCTTATAAATAGGTCTTTATCCGAATCAGAAGTAGCTACCATATGGAAACAATCTCACATCACCCCAATCCACAAAGGAGGTAACTCTCTTGATCCATTCAATTTCTGTCCTATATCCATCTTGTCACCAATATCCAAAATTCTCGAGAGGGGTATCCATCAGCAAGAAAGTACAGTTTTGTACCCACCATAAATGTAGATGTCCGATAGATATGCAACTGCAGTCATAACATATGGGTTGTCCTGCCTCAGGCAGCCCTCGGTCGGCCGGATTCCAAAGTCTGGGTCCGACGTCGGCTGATGTCGCATTTCTCTCCGTCAGAGTGGCTGGAGTACATAAGCATCAGCCGACACCATCTTCTTCAGTGTTTCTTGCCCCAGATGCCAGGTGCCCTCCAAGGAAGGCTGTAATCAAATTGGAAGACAATAATAGGTTTCCATACAAATAAATAAGCAATAAACAGATACACCATAATAGATATCCCCAGCTAAGGATAACAGGGATAAAAGTGGACCCAAGGCATAGAGGGGAAGGAGGGAGGGAAAACCCGACTGCAGTTGCATATCTATCGGACATCTACATTTATGGTAGGTACAAAACTGTACTATGTCCTTCAAGAATGCAACTGCAGTCATAACATATGGGTTGAATACCATAGCTTAGCTGGGGGGAGGTGGTATGCTCTAAGAAAGGGATGGTGTAGCTATCAATCCCTGCAGGACTGCCGAAGCAAAGCCTGCTCTGGATCTGGAATATAAAGGGAGATTGTAGTGTTTGGAAAATGTATGCACGGAGCTCCATGTAGCAGCTTCTAGAATGTCTTTTGTAGGCACCCCTCTTAAGAATGCTGTAGAGGTGGCTGTAGCTCTGGTGGAGTGTGGTCTGACATTGGCTGGTGCACACTTTCCATGAAAGGAATAGCAGAATTTGATGCAATGTCCAATCCATTTTGAAATTGTCTGTTTGGAAATTGCTTTTCCTTGTACTCCAGGGGCGTAAGCTACAAAAAGCTGATCAGACTTCCTACTGGTCTTGGTTCTGTCTAGGTAGTAGCGAAGTTGCCTGTGTATGTCCAAGGTGTGTAACAGTCTTTCCCCTTTGTTCTCAGGACTGGGAAAGAAAGTAGGCAGGTGAATTGCTTGATTTAAAGCAACCCTAGATACCACTTTTGGTAGGAAGGTAGGGTTGGTTCGTAAGGAGACCCTGTCTCTGTGAAAAGTTATGAACGGTGGTATTGCCATTAGGGCCTGTAATTCCGAAACCCTTCTTGCTGAGGTAATGGCCAGCAGGAAAGCTGTCTTCCAGGAAAGAAATTGTAAATCCACAGAAGCTGCTGGCTCGAATGGAGGTAGAGTCAATTTTTCTAGGACAAAATTGAGATCCCAAGCTGGTACTGGTGCCTTTCTTGGGGGCTTTATGTTCTTGATTCCTCTAAGAAATTGCCTTAACAAAGGATGTGAAAATACAGGTGGATCAGTGTTGTACCTAGCTGAGATAGCTGAAGCATGTATTTTTATGGAAGAGTATGAAAGTCCGTTATGTAGCATATCTGCCAAGTATTCCAGAATGAGTGGAATGCTCAAAAGTGACGCATCATGACCCTTGTTGGTATTCCAAATGCTGAATCTCTTCCATTTAGCTGAGTAAGCCTTTCTGGTGGATGGTCTGCGGGCTTCTGTTAGTATCTGCTGTACTTCCTTGGAGAGAGGTAAATTGAGGTTATTTATGGGATCTCCCAAGCTGTTAGCTGTAGCGTCTGGATGTTGGGATGAACTGTCCTGAAGTTGTGTTGAGTCAAAAGTTGGGGCCATTGAGGAAGGGCCCATGTTTTGTTGTGACATATGCTCCGTAGTAGTAGGTACCAGTGTTGTCTTGGCCAGTCTGGAGCTATTAAGATCCCCTTCGGCTGCTCTGCTTTGATCTTTAGTAACACTGTGGTCATCAGTGGCAGAGGTGGAAATGCATAGATTGTTAGGGAGCTCCAGTTGAATGAGAGAGCATCTATTTTCCATGCTTGTGGATATGTCCTTGAGCAGAACTTTTGTAGGTGATGATTGAGGTGGGAGGCAAATAAGTCTACGTCCGGCCTGCCCCATGTCGAGGTGAGTCGTATGAAAATGTCTGGATGTAACCTCCATTCGTGAGGGTCTAGGAAATTCCTGCTTAGACTGTCCGCCAGAACATTGTCTTTGCCTGGAACAAACTGGGATTGTAGCTGTATGTTTAAACTCAGTGATTTTTCCCAAAGATTCATTGTCAGTCTGCAAAGGGGGTAAGAATGAGTGCCCCCCCTGCTTGTTTATGTATCACATCACAGTGGTGTTGTCTGTCCGTATTAGTAGGTGGCCTTGTTGAAGTTGTTGTCCGAAGGCCTCGATGGCATGCATTACTGCCAGCATTTCTTTTTGGTTGATATGCAGATGTGTTTCCTTTGGAGACCATTGTCCTTGAATACATCTGCCCTCCATGTGTGCCCCCCATCCAAGGTCTGAGGTGTCTGTGGTCATGGTCTGTGTTATCTGAGGTTTTCTGAATGACATACCTGTGTTTGACTGGCTTACTGTGGCCCACCATAGAAATTCCTTTTGAAGACATGGAATGAGCGGTAAAGTTGCTTCTAGGTTGTTGTTGTGTTGAGACCATAAGCTTTTTAGGTACCATTGAAGCTTTCTCATGTGTAGTCTTGCTTGTGGAACCAGGAGAATGCAGGATGCCATGTAACCCAGGGCCTGTAGGAATCTCCTTGCAGTCATCTGGGTGAGTCTTGCTAGACTTTTGAAATAATGAGTTAACTTCTTTTGCTTGTCTTCTGTCAGGTAAGCCATTTGAGAGGCTGTGTCTAGTTTGGCTCCTAAGAAGGTTATTTGCTGGGATGGCTGAAGTCTTGACTTTTGAAAGTTGACTGTGTATCCCAGAGCCTGTAGCAAGTGTATGACATAATTCAAGTTTTTTGTCAAGGTTAGTTTGTTGTCCGCTTGAATGAGGCAATCGTCCAGGTACGGGTAGATTTGAATCCCCTGGAGCCTGCAATGAGCAATTACTGATGCCAGGCATTTCGTAAATACTCTGGGCGCAGTAGATAAGCCAAATGGCAATGCTGAGAATTGATAATGCTCTGGCCCTGCAAGAAATCTGAGGTATCTTCTGCAACTGTGTCTGATAGGGACATGCAGGTATGCCTCCTTGAGGTCCAGAGTAATCAGCCAAGACCCCTTGCCCAGCATGGGAAGGAGTTGCTGTAGAGTCAGCATTTTGAACTTTGGTACTATGAGAAAAGTGTTTAAAGCGGACAAATCCAGTATTGGTCTCCATTGAGTTTATTTTCTTGGAACAAGGAACAGTCTTGAATAAAATCCCTGACCTTGTTCTTGTAGTGGAACTTTTTCTATTGCTTTGATCTGAGCAAGCAGAGAAATTTGCTTGATAGCCTCTGTCCTCTGATTTTGTGGATTGTTTGGCATGCCCTGTTTTCTTGGCAAGGTATGAAAATGGAACCTGTAACCGTGGTCTATAATGTCCAAAATCCATTTGTCTTTTGTCAGTTTGTGCCAATTGTTTGAAAACAAAGATAATTTTCCACCCAAGGGAGCTTCTGTTTGCTCCTTGGTAAGCGGAACTAGAGGAAAGTCACTGAGATTGTCCCTGCGGGGCAGGAGAAACCCCTGTGTCACCTCTTTGGTTTGCTGGTTGCCATTGTCGTCCCCTGTAGGATCCTCTGTATTGCCCTCTTCCTCGGGCACGCCTGTTTTTGCCCCTTTGAAATCTTTCAGGATTAGGAAAGGACCAATTTTTAGAAGGCCAGTTCCTGCTGAATCTGGGGGGCTGAACCTGGAGGAAATCTCTGACTGTCTGAACTGACTTGGCTTTTTCCTCAATGGACTTTAACACATCTTTAGCATTAGCACCGAAGAGCTTGTTCTTTTCCAAGGGTGCATCAAGAACTTTTGCCTTAACATGATCTGGTAAAGGTTGTTCTTTTAACCATGCATGTCTACGAATGACCGCCCCTGTCATAGCTGCCCTACATGAAGCTTCCAATGCATCATATCCACACTGTAGAAAGTGATTGCTAACCTGCTGAGAATTATGAACAGCCTCTTGCAAAGACTTCCTATCTAAAGGTTCAGGAGAGGCCAATTTTTTCTGTAAATCATCGAACAGGAAATCCTGATATTGAAACATGTGAAAGAGACAATTGAGAGCTCTCATAGATAAAGTAGTGGAGGTGTAAACCTTCTTCCCCCATCTCTCTAAAGACCTTGCTTCCCTGTCGGAAGGCAAAGGATTTTTGGAGGTGCTAGCTGAAACCCCTTTAGGCCCCTGGGAAATAGTTTCTAAATCAACAGCATGGGCCCTAAAGAAATGAGAATGGGTTTCTGGGACCCTATAGTATCTGTCAGGCTTGACAGGAGCAGGGGGAAGAGTATCAGGGGTAACACTGGAGTCAAGAGTACAGATCATCCAAAACATCAAGCACAGGAGGTATAGCTAAGGGTCTGTGCTGGGGTTTTTTAAGGAATGTTCGAAGGCGCTTTCTGGAATCAGAATATTCCTGGCCTTGCCACTGAAAATGCTCCCTCATGGAATGCAGAACTTCCCCAAAAGAAATATCCTCAGGAGGAGAGGCCGAGGGGACGGAGTCCTCTGCATCTGAATCCTCATAGGTCTGGAATGGCTCTTCCTGGCTTTCGGAGTGAACAGAGTCCTCAGAATCTTCATCTGAAGGAAGAGGGTCAGAGGGTTCAACCCTGGGCCTCTTATCAGGAGGAGGCTGGGATCCTCTCTCAGGATGGGCCTGGGAACCTCTGATCAGGGAAATTAAATCTGCGGCCAAAGACATGATTTGAGTGTCAGGAGTGGGCTGAGGTAAGGTTTTAGCAGTAAGATGCTTGGTCTTGCTGGCTGCCTTAGCCCGTGTGTAGGCCTTGATAGACATGGACATGGGAGGCCTAGCCGCTCCACGTGCAGGAGTGACCTTATCAACAGCAATGGTCTCGGGCATCTCCTCGGTTTCAGTATCAGGAGGAAAATCAATAACTGGCGTCGGAGTGGCCTCCGGTATCGGTAATGCGGTGTCTTCAGTTCGAAGCGGTGGAATAACCGCCTCAGAAGGAACCGGGGCACTCGCGGTAAGTTTTGGCGTGGTGTCAGTGGAAGACGCGGGCCGAGGATGTCGGTCCCGGTCTTTTCGTTTCTTAGGAGTATGCATTGTTGGTTGTTCCGACGGCATTGTGTAATCAAATTTTTCGCCGAAAAAGTCTTCAGCGAACTTCGCCCGGCGCCTGAGAGTGCGCTTGTTGAAGCGAGCACAGGTGGCACAGGCCAAAACGTCGTGGTCTGGGCCAAGGCAAGGGAGGCAGTAAGAATGGGAATACTTATGAGGTATTTGTTTACCACAAGACAAACAATTATTTACTTTTTCAGTAATTTCTGACATCGGCTGAGGCAAGAAAAGGTCCCCAACGGGGTACTTAGCTTTTTGATGACTTCGGTTTCGAAGAATACAGGAGCTGACCGACCGGCACTTGCGAACTGCTTCTGCTTCGGGCACCGCGCGGCAAGAAAGACTGAAAAAGATGGCGTCGGCTGATGCTTATGTACTCCAGCCGCTCTGACGCCGGAGAGAAATGCGACATCAGCCGACGTCGGACCCAGACTTTGGAATCCGGCCGACCGAGGGCTGCCTGAGGCAGGACAACCCATATGTTATGACTGCAGTTGCATTCTTGAAGGACATATGCAATATCTATTGCAAAACAATCTTTTAACCAAAATCAAACATAGCTTCTGACCTAGCCACAGCACAGCTACAGCCCTATTATCTTTTACAGACACTGTGAACAAGGCCAGAGATGCAGGATGCTATACAGCGTCAGTATTCCTTGATTTCTCCAAGGCCTTCGACACAATGTCTCATCCCTTATTTTGAACATACTGTCTAACCTAGGCTTCTCACTTAACACAGTAAAATGGTTTCAGAGCTACCTCCAGGATCATAAACAAGCAGTGAAATGGTCCAACAAACTCTCACCCTTTCTCCACAACCCCACTGGAGTCCCCCAAGGCTCTATCCTAGGACCCCAACTCCAACATTTTCACAAACAACCTTTACACTGCCTCCCACCCTGGGACCCTCATTCAATACGCTGATGATTCCAACATAATCTGCACTGCTCAATCACAATCAGAACTACTCTGAAAAACTCAACAGTCCTTTACAACAGTAGAACCCTGGCTAAGAAATGCCCAAATCTTTCTTAATCCAAAGAAGACAAAACTAGTACTCTTTCATCCCAAAAAACATCTCCCTTGTCACTGATCATTTCAACATCCTTGCATCTGACAATACTGCCACAGAAATAGTGCAGGAAACCAAACTTCTAGATGTTATCATTGACAATAAACTTTCATTTGAACCCCATATACAGCAGAATATAAAGAAAACTCGGTACTTGCGTATTATCGCAACCAGATTTTTGCAATAACAGTGGTCATTTCCCAATGTGGAAATGTAACCGTTCATGGCATGACAATGTTAGACTATGGGTTTTCTTTCACACTGACACTTGTTTTAGGCAGGGTTATCACCAAAAAAATTAATAATTTAATATCGCTGTTTAGGTATGCATTTTACCGCCAGCGTGTCATGTAGCTCGCAGTAAAGTACATACATGCTTCAGCTGTCAGGGCTGCTCTCTTACTCATTGCAATTGCTCACCAGTTTACCCCACATAGAAAGGCAGAAACACAGGAGTTATGCAGAACTTTTTTTATTTTTAACAATTTTTACACAGAGTCTCAGGTTCAAACATGGCAGTAACAATAGAAAGAAGGGCATCATCAGCCAGTAACATGTTTTCCGTACTGTTCTTGGTAAGGTTTAATCAGGAACCCATAAACGGCTATCAACATCATCCACCCAGAAATTTTACCAGCAGTAGTGTTCCTCAACTTTCGCACTGCAATGGTTGTTTTCCATTCTGCTTACCCACTTTTAACAAAGTATTACTTTATCCAAAACATCATTCCTATGTCTGTTTTTCCTTCTGTAAGGGCTTTGTTTCTCACAGTTCAAATATTCCATTCTTCAGTTAAGACAGCATCCCTGACAATTCAACCGTGTGTCTGTAATGCACGCAAAAAGGGAAGATGATTGTTTCATCTTTTTATGTGCCTGAAGGTAGTCCAGAGATTTTTTGCCAGCAATAATGAGTTTGCAAAACACTTTGCAGTGTTTGATGCAGTCGTCTGTATTCAACAAAGTGAAATTCGCAACCGCGAAAATCTGGTTGTGGTAATACGCAAGTACCAAAAACTCATCAAAAACTGGGATTCTTATATAGAAACAAACATTTCTTTACTGCAGCAACCAAAACTACACTGGCAAAAACATTTTTACTTCCCTCTCTTCTTTATGGTGCCCCTATCTTAACTTACAAAACTCTACCCTAAGCAAGTTGGAATAGTGCTACAACAAAGTTGCAAAGTTTGCCACAAACTCTAAATATCACACACACCACTGTAAACCACTCCTAGAATTAAACTGGCTTGAACTATCCAACCAACTTGCCTTTACTCAGCTATCCACCTTGTACAACCTTATTTTCAAGCCTACCGCCCGCCCTGCACTAGCCAATCTAGTCACACCTTACACACCAAATCAATCCCTACAATCAGAAGACAAAAATCACTTAGCTATCTCAATACCCACAAGAAAACCTGGTCACGCTCTGCATTCATACTCTGTCTTTATACGCTGGAATTCACTACCTCTAGCTACCAGGGCTATGCCTGGCCTAACCCATTTCAAAGCCTCTTTAAAAAATCATATCAAAAACACATGGGTCTGCTCCTGCACAAAGCCTGCCTAGTGCTCAGGTCTTCCTCTTCTGTCACATTTCAATCCCTCACAGACTACAAGATCCTAAAGGTCTTCTAACTCCTTCTCTGCTTCTACACCATATCCTTAAGCTACTGCTTAGGCTTTATTGCTTCTATTCTTCTTAACTCTCTCTCACTATATGTCTAAATCACTAACTTTCTAGCTGCTATTTTCCTAACATACTAACATTCTATTTTGCATGTACTACAACAATGTCGCACACTGCACTACCTACTTACTTTTTTTTACACTATCTACATCATGTATGATGACAGTGACTATTATCATCTGTAATGTTAACTGTATAGAACTGTCTAGATGTGTAGTAATATATTACATCTTGTAGCAGTTTGTTCTTTCAACTTATGTTTTGTATAGTATTTCTAATGTAATTTGCATTGTACTGGATTACACTGTATTTGTATTGTACTGTATGTGGAGCTTTTCTCCCCGGGCCTCTGCTGAAAATGGGGTCCATAGACTCGGTCAGACCACCCAGATAAACAAATGTCAAATAAAAATAAATAATATATACACATATATATATATATATATATATATATATATACATATACATGCAGGTAGTCCAATGTAGACGTTTTCATAACAGTGATCCTGTGCCTTGTTTTTTTACTAACAAACTTGTAAGTTTACATCCTCATAGGCAGTTAATAGGTATGCAGTTTAGAAGACCATTAAGAAGCACAGCCTAATTTCCGACTTGGCTTAGAGCACTAAGTGGTTAAGTGACTTGTTTAGAGTCACATAGTAGGCATATGAAAGCTGAAGGAAATAAACTTTGGACTATAGGAAGCAGCATGTTAACAGCTCATAGCTTCCATCCTCTGCTCCAAATGCCAGAGTTTAACTTAACGGATTGTGGTAAGAAGTGATGCAGAGTTCACTTTTACCTCCCCTGCTGTGTGATCCTCCAACTAGAATATTTACAGATGCAAGGGGGAGGGGGGTATTGGGGGTATGAGGGTGTATGGGTCTTGTCTCACTAAAAAAAAAAAAGTTATTTTTGTATAGTTTTCGTTACATTTTTTTCATCTCACTGTAACTCGACAAGCTATCCACAATTGTTTGCATTCCAATTAGTTCCCATTCAATACTCTTGTCACATACTTGCATAAAAACATATTTAAATATATTAAATAAACACAAACATACACATGGAAGTCCGACAGCACAAACAATTAATTTAGTCATATATTTGTTTTGTGAAAAGTGTTTAAAAATGTTTATCTGGCTGAATACTGGACTGTAGTAATGTATCATTTATGCGTATTTATTTTTGTTGCTGTTGTGCCACCTTGAAAGTATAATTACTGTGATATGATATGGCTGGCAAAGCCCCGTCCCCCCACATCTTAAGTGGGTTTAACAAATTTTATTTTGCTTTAGTGTTTCCTTCGTTTTTGATTTTTATGGAAATTGTGTTTTGTTATTATAAATAATGCTCCATATTTGCCATGTTTCCTTAGTGGATCTGAAGGTACATTTTTTTTTTATCTCTGTGTTGTCCTCATGGATAGGAAGCTCATTACTGATTCCAAAGGTAGCTTTATGAATGTCGTTAAGCTGTGCATTTTGTTTCAGAACAGTCGTGTGTTTGAGTACAGAGTGACAAACCCACTGCAGAGTGTATTTAATTTCTGTACAAGGCACCAAGGTTGTAAATAATGTTGTTACTTTCACGAAAGATAATGACATGAGAATGAGTTATAAGATGAGAAAGATCAGCTGTACGTAGCAGATATGTTTTAATGAGGGAAAATTACACGCTAGAAAAGAAAGAGTTGTACACATGTACTGAAAAAATCCAAGGCTGTAACTGCTAAATAAAGTTACTGTGAAAGGCTGGTCAGAACAAGAGTGCCACTTGGAAAGAAATTCAGTTGTAACTTACATTTAAAGAAATTTTACCTTTCATTTAAAGAGCTTAGTTGTAATCAGTGATCGCTCCAAAGCACTTGAAAAAAACAAAGGGGATACAAAGAACACCGGTCTCATTTAGGAATAGTAATTTATTACTTTGGCCAGAACGCACATGCAATTAGAGCAGTTCAGAACTCTGCTGTGGGTAGTGCTTGTCACAGTAGAAATCCAAGAGAAGCAGTGCCATCTTATTCACTTTCAGGAAGACAATGTTGCAAACTGGTTCAAAGATATTCCAGTATGAAGACAATGTTCATGTATGCTGACAGGAATACTGGTTGAGCAAATGACTCAGAAATTCAGTGTGTGTCTGTGGACAGAGAACTAACCAAGGAAATTATTTTTTTGAGCTGGGACACAGGATCTGAACTGCCTAGACAGAGTAAGGTTTTGCAAAGTTTAATTCTGTGGGTTGCCAAAAAAGCAATTAGAAGAATATGGAAACCAAAGTCTGAACTAGTTGTATTTGTAGTATTAAATATTATAAAAGAGATGAAATAACTGGAAGAGGTATCTTTAGAAAAGGGAAAGGGCAAATTACATGGAAATAAATGCATGCAGAATAATGTCCAGTTTGGAAGCTTCTAGATAAAATAATGCAGGGCATGCTACAAGGTTCAGATACAAGTTTAAACTGTGAGCTTTGGCTGGTTAAGACCTGCATGCTATCAACTTGAACGCATAAGTGAAGCTAAGTAACTTTTATCTGCACTTTTTAAAGTAATTTGTTTGTGTTGCATTGAGGAATATCTAGCTGGAAGCTGTGACTCTGTTTTCAGTAGTACATGTGGTATTTTCAGTTAAGGCTTTGTTATTCAGTTTCTGCCTTATGAATTATCTTCTGTTTAAACTGTGAGCTTTGGCGGTTAAGACCAGCTAAGTAACTTTTATCTGCACTTTTTAAAGTAATTTGTTTGTGTTGCATTGAGGAATATCTACCTGGAAGCTGTGACTCTGTTTTTCAGTAGGTTCCTGCCCACCCTCCCTGTCTTTGTGTTGGTGTTAATCTTGGTAGCTTTGAAACTGTCCGCCCCTCTTGTAAATTTGCACTTGGATACTCCTCCTGGGCCCATCTCATTTGCTCACTCAAAAAAAAAAAATATCTGCTTTTACTGTATTTGTGTTTCTTCCTACTTTATTTTGCTTTTGCTTCATCTTAGAAGTACTCAATTGTATTTATTACTGCTTGGTGTAACTCACTCTAAGCCTTTTAGTTTAAGCACTTGGGCTTCAGACCAGTTGTTTTACATTAAGAAGGTTTGTGCTCTGCACTGTAGTGGCAGGACAGGTAGCTTACATCCTTCTAAGTTGGGAACTGCTGATTGAGGGCTCAGTGTTTGTTATTCTAAAAGTGTATTAATTCTGGTTTAAGCACTTGGGCTTCAGGCCAGTTATTTTACATTAAGAGGGTTTGTGGTCTGCACTCTTGTGGGAAGAGAGGCTGGACTCTGCCCTTCTGAGCTGGGAATTTCTGGTTAAAGGCTTATAGTGGCTGCATATTTGAACTGCTTCTTACTAAATTGGTACACCTTGTTTGCTGTAGCATAGACTAGATCCAGGCCTGCTGAATCTAGCTTTGTTTGTATAACTTGAGCACTAATCCAGGCATTCTTTAAAGTATTCAAATGTATTTATTACTGCTTGATAGTAACTTGATTAAAGTGTAGCTATCATTCTAAGTCTTTTGGATTAGCACTTGGGCTCAGACCAGTTGTTTTACATTAGGAAGGTTTGTGGACTGCACTGTGGTGGCAGAACAGGTAGCTTACATCCTTCTAAGTTGGGAACTGCTGATTGAGGGCTCAGTGTCTGTTATTCTAAAAGTGCATTAGTTCTGGTTTAAGCACTTGGGCTTCAGGCCAGTTATTTTACATTAAGAAGGTTCGTGGTCTGCACTCTTGTGGGAGGAGAGGCTGGACTCTGCCCTTCTGAACTGGGAATTTCTGGTAAAAGGCTTATAGTGCCTACATATTTGAACTGTTTCTTACTAAATTGGTACACCTTGTTTTCTGTAGCATAGACTACATCCAGGCCTGCTGAATCTAGCTTTGTTTGTATGCTTGTTTGCTTGTTATTTCCCTGAAATGTTAATTCCACCTAAAACGTGGCTTTTCAGCACTTCTGTGGATCCCTAGTGACATCTGCATTGCTTACTGTACTTATTTCCTTGTTTCACTTGAAAGAAAGTTACTGTTTGTCATTTGTGCATTTAAGTTACCTGTAACACATTGCATTTAAGTTACCTGGCACGTGCTCACTAAAGCAATTATATAAGTCAGCACTAAAAAATTAAAAGCACTACACCCTCACAAACTCCTCTTGAGTACCTTGTTCCCCATTGGCCCTTTTTTTCAATTATAAAGGAATTCCCAATACCATTCTAGCATGTCCAAAGGTCAGTTGTCAATCTCCTCTCCGGTCCAGCTGGTGAATCTGGGAATCTTGAGGCAATGTTGCAACTGCCTCATGTACACAGACCACCCTCTCCTCCTCCCAACAAATTCCAACACATGTGAGAGATGCAACCATATAGCCAAACTGGAGGCTAAGCTCTCTCAACTCAGTACTGGCGAAACCTGTCAGGAGGAGAAGGAAACCACGCTGACTACAATTCCAGTCTCACATAGACCTACCACGACAGCAAACCAAACACATAAACACACAAAAACATACTTGGAGGCTCTAAATAAAAATCTGCCTAAGCAGCAGAGACCTTCAAAGCAGACACCCAAGCAACCGCTACCCCAAAACAAAACACGTGCAACACATAGCTCACAAAGCCAGTGTGCCGAACAGTCACAGCCCTTAAGGCTAAACAACACACCTGATACACTTGTAATAGGTGACTATCATCAGGCACACTGACGTCCCGCTCACCAGGCTGAACAAGGAGAAGGTCACGGTGAGCTGCCTGTTGGGCGCTAGGATCCGCCACATAACACAAGCACTCAGGTCACTCCAAGGCAAGTACAAATATAACTCAGTCATTGTCCATGCTGGTGTGAATGACCTGAGACATACCACCCTGGACTACATGAAAAGAGATATAGAGGAGCTCTCTGAGCATGTGGCCCAGGCCGGTATGATCCTAACCTTGAGTAGCATCTTACCCTCACCAAGAATGATGCCACAATATGAAGACAAGATGATCAATTTCAACAATTGGCTTAAGTATTGGTGTCATTCAAAGGGGATCCAATGCCTGTCAGCCTGGGATGACATGCTCGACAAGCCACGATGCTTCGCTAGGGACGGCTTGCACCTGTCACCCTGGGCTTTGGATATTGGCAAAGGCTCTTGCTACCCCATAGTGCCTTTTTAGGCAAGGCTCAAAAGACAAACCCACCTCCACAGGTATCACAAGTGATAAGAAACTAAGAGTAATGCTACTCAACGCCACAAGTCTAAACCTCAAGATACATGCACTCGAAACTCTCCTTAGCATGGAGAACATTGACATCTGTGTAGTAACAGAAACCTGGTTCAAGGTTCCCGAGAGCACCCCGGCACTACCAGGTATACCTCATACCATGCTTTTGGGCCCCAAAACTTGGACCGAACCACAAAAGGAGGGGGAGTATCAATATTCGTCAAAGATACCCACACCTCCAGGTTGGTGGCACAGCACGAAGCATCAGAGACTATCCATGTGCAACTAACAGTGGTAAAACTGCCTTCCAGTTTATAGCCTGCTACAGACCACCCTCCCAAACCCAGGAACCCCACTCGGCCTTCCTGAGAACACTGGAAAATATGAAGGTCTCTCCAAAAACCATTAAATTGGGCGACTTCAACTACCCAAACATAGACTGGGAGCATTACTCTAGCTCAAAGGTTCCTAGAATTTATAAACTCAAATGCTATGGAACAACTTGTTACCACTACCACAAGAGGGGAAAACATACTGGACCTGATCATCACCAACATGGGACACTATGCTCCAGACCAGAAGTGTATCCCTCACTGGTAAGATCAGACCATAAACTAATCTCACTGGATACTCGCATCCCGACCCCATCCCATGCCCAGAAAACCACAGTGAAAAAAGTACAGTTTTGTACCTACCATAAATGTAGATGTCCGATAGGTATGCAACTGCAGTCCTGACATATGGGTTGTCCTGCCTCAGGCAGCCCTTCGGTCGGCCGGATTCCAAAGTCTGAGTCCGGCGTCGACTGATGTCGCCCCTTCCCCGACGTCAGAGCGCCTGGGGTATAAAAGCGTCAGCCGATGCCATCTTCTTCGGTGTTTCTTGCCCCAGATGCCAGGAGCCCTCAAAGGAAGGCTAAATTTTGAAAATAGAGAAAAAATTCCAGACAGGTAGAACAACATAAAAACAAATACACCATAAAAGATTACCCCAGGTAGCTAAAATGAGGGGTAGAAACCTAACAGAATACCGCAGAGGGGTAGGTGGGAGGGAAAACCTGACTGCAGTTGCATACCTATCGGACATCTACATTTATGGTAGGTACAAAACTGTACTATGTCCTTCAAGGATGCAACTGCAGTCCTGACATATGGGTTGAATACCATAGCCAACCTGGGGGTGGTAGGCACTAAGACAAAGATGGTGTAGCTAAAATGCCCTGCAGGACTGCAGAAGCAAACCCTGCTCTGGATCTGGAATATAAAGGTAGGTTGTAGTGTTTGGAAAATGTACGCACGGAGCTCCATGTAGCAGCTTCTAAAATGTCCTTTGTTGCCACTCCTCTTAAAAAGGCTGTGGAGGTGGCTGTAGCTCTGGTGGAATGTGGCCTGATGACAGCTGGTACAGTTTTTCCATGAAAAGAGTAGCAGAATCGAATGCAATTGCCAATCCATTTAGAAATTGTCCGTTTGGAAATTGCTTTTCCCTGCACTCCAGCAGCGTAAGCTACAAAAAGTTGGTCAGATTTTCTGAAAGACTTTGTTCTGTCCAAGTAGTAGCGCAACTGTCTGTGTATGTCCAAGGTGTGCAGAAGTCTCTCTCCTTTATTTTGAGGTTTGGGAAAGAAGGTAGGCAGGTGAATAGCTTGATTCAGGGACACCCTGGATACCACCTTTGGCATGAATGACGGGTTGGTTCTCAAAGAAACTCTGTCCTGATGAAAAATGAGAAATGGTTGTAGTGCCATAAGGGCCTGTAGCTCAGAGACTCTTCTTGCTGAGGTTACTGCCAGAAGGAAAGCTGTCTTCCAAGACAGAAATTGCAGCTCTGAAGATGCTGCTGGTTCAAAGGGAGGAAGAGTTAATTTTTCCAGCATGAAGTTGAGGTCCCATGCAGGCACTGGTGGTCTCCTTGGAGGGTTGATGTTCTTTATACCTCTTAGAAACTGTCTTAGCAATGGGTGAGAAAATACAGGTGGATCAGTGTTATATTTGGCAGATATTGCTGAAGCATGTATTTTTATGGAAGAATATGAAAGGCCATGCATTTCAGCCAAGTATTCTAGGATCTGTGGAATGCTCATCACTGATGGGTCTTGACCCTTTTTGCTGTTCCAGATAAGAAATCTCTTCCTTTTTGCTGAGTATGCTTTTCTAGTGGAAGGTCTGCGCGCCTCCAGGATGATATCTTTTACCCTTTTGGAAAGTGTATCCCGAGGAATAGTCATGGAATCTTCAAAGCTGTCAGCTTCAATGTTTTCAAGCCGGGGTGTAGTGTCCTGTAATTGAGCTGTCAGAAGAAGTGGCCATTGAGGAAGGAGCCACGGATTGGTGTGAGTCTAGCTCCGTAGCAGTGGGTACCCAGTGTTGTCTTGGCCAGTCTGGAGCTATCAGTATGACTTTCGGTTGCTCTGTCTTGATCTTTAGTAACACCTTGGTCATCAAAGGAAGAGGTGGGAAGGCATATAGTGTTAGAGAGTTCCAACTGAAGGAGAGAGCGTCCACCTTCCATGCTTGAGGATGGTATGTCCTTGTGCAAAACTTTTTCAGATGGTGATTGAGATGGGAGGCAAAAAGATCTATGTCCGGCCTTCCCCATGCTTGAGTTATTTGTAGGAAAATGTCTGGATGCAACATCCATTAGTGTGGATCCATGATGTTTCTGCTCAGGCTGTCCGCCAGAACACTGTCATTCCCTGGTACAAACTGGGATTGTAGCTCTATATTCAATTGTAGGGAAATATCCCAGAGATTCATTGCCAGTCTGCAAAGAGGGTAGGAATGGGTACCTCCTTGCTTGTTTATGTACTACATAACTGTGGTATTGTCTGTCCTTATTAGTAGATGGCCCTGATGCATGAACTTTTCGAAGGCCTTGATTGCATGTATCACTGCCAGCATTTCTTTTTGGTTGATGTGCAGGTGCTTTTCTTTTTGTGTCCATTGTCCTTGAATGCATCTGTCCTCCATGTGCGCCCCCCATCCATGGTCTGTGGCGTCTGTTGTTCTGGTTTGACTTGTATGAGGCTTGCTGAAAGGCAGACCTTTGTTTATCTGGCTTGCTTGAGCCCACCACAGAAATTCCTTTTGAAGGCATGGAATGAGTGGGATCAATGCTTCCAGGCTGTGGCTGTGTTGAGAACATAGACTTTTTAGATACCATTGTAGTTTCCTCATATGTAGCCTTGCATGCGGAATCAGAAGAATGCAAGATGCCATGAAGCCCAGGGCCTGCAGGATTTTCCTTGCAGTCATCTGGGTGTTTGTTGCCAATTTTCTTTAGTATTCTGGTAGTTGTTTTTATTTTTCTTTTGTCAGAAATGCCATCTGGGTGTTTGTGTCCAGTGTGGCACCCAGGAAAGGTATTTGTTGGGATGGTACGAGACTTGATTTCTGAATATTGACTGTGTATCCCAAGGTCTGTAGTAGGTGAATGACATAGTTCAAGTTTTTTAACAAGGCTTGTTGGCTGTCCGCTTGTATAAGGCAGTCATCCAGGTAAGGGTATATTTGTATCCCCTGAAGTCTGCAATGTGCAATTACCGATGCCAGGCATTTTGTGAACACTCTGGGCGCAGTAGATAAGCCAAAGGGCAATGCTGAGAATTGATAATGCTCTGAGCCTGCAAGAAATCTGAGGCATCTTCTGCAACTTTGTCTGATTGGGACATGCAGGTATGCCTCCTTGAGGTCCAGAGTTACCAGCCAAAACCCCTTGCCCAGCATGGGAAAGAGTTGCTGTAAAGTCAGCATTTTGAATTTTGGCACAATAAGGTAAGTATTCAGAGCGGACAAGTCCAGAATGGGTCTCCATTGGTTTTCTTTTCTTGGAACAAGGAACAATCTTGAGTAAAATCCTTGGCCTTGTTCTGCAGAAAGAACCTTCTCTATTGCTCTTATTTGAAGTAGGTTTGTTATTTGTTTGAGTGCCTCTGCCCTTTGATTTGGTGGCAGGTTTGGCCTGCCATGTCTTGTTGGCAGTGTATGAAAATGGAATCTGTATCCTTTGTCTATTATGTCCAGTATCCATTTGTCCTTTGTAATATTGTGCCAATTTTGTGAGAATAAAGATAATTTTCCGCCCAAAGGTGCTTCTAATTGAGCCCTGGATGGCGGAGTCAAAGTCAAGTCATTGAGATTGAGCCTGTGGAGGGGTGGAAGGTCCTGCCCCACCTCTCTTTGAAACTGTCCGCCCCTCTTGTAAATTAACACTTGGATACTCATCCTGGGCCCATCTCATTTCTTTCACTCAAAAAAAAAAAAATCTGCTTTTTACTGTGTTGTGTTTCTTCCTACTTAATTTTTGCTTTTGCGTCATCTTAAAAAGTACTCAATTGTATTATTTATTACTGCTTAGTGTAACTAACAAGCCTTTTAGTTTAAGCACTTGGGCTTCAAACCAGTTGTTTTGTTAAGAAGGTTTGTGCTCTGCACTGTAGTGGCAGGACAGGTGGCTTGTACTTCTAAGTTGGGAACTTTGCTGATTGAGGGCTCAGTGTTTGTTATTCTAAGTGTATTAATTCTGGTTTAAGCACTTGCCCGGGCTTCAGGCCAGTTATTTTTGATAAGAGGGTTAAATGGTCTGCACTCTTGTGGGAAGAGAGGGCTGGACTCTGCCCTTCTGAGCTAGAATTTCTGGTTAAGGCTTATAGTGCCTGCATATTTGGTACTTCTTACTGAAATTGGTACACCTTGTTTGCTGTAGCATAGACTAGATCCAGGCCTGCTGAATCTAGCTTTGTTTATAACTTGAGCACTAATCAGGCATTCTTTAAAAGTATTCAGTGTATTTATTACTGCTTGGTAGTAACTTGATTAAAGAGTGTAGCTATCATTCTAAGTCTTTTGGATTAAGCACTTGGGCTCAGACCAGTTGTTTTACATTAGGAAGGTTTGTGGCCTGCACTGTGGTGGTACAGCAGGACAGGTAACACATCCTTCTAAGTTGGGAACTGCTGATTGAGGGCTCAGTGTCTGTTATTCTAAAAGTGTATTAGTTCTGGTTTAAGCACTTGGGCTTCAGGCCAGTTATTTTACATTAAGAAGGTTAAGTGGTCTGCACTCTTGTGTGGGAGGAGAGGCTGGACTCTGCCCTTCTGAGCTGGGAATTTCTGGTTAAAGGCTTATAGTGCCTACATATTTGAACTGTTTCTTACTGAAATTGAGAAGGTACACCTTGTTTGCTGTAGCATAGACTAGATCCAGAGCCTGCTGAATCTAGCTTTGTTTGTATGCTTGTTTTGTTTTGCTTGTTATTTCCCTGAAGCAGCTAATTCCACCTAAAACCACGGCTTTTCAAGCTTCTGTGGATCCTAATGACATCTGCATTGCTTACTGTACTTATTTCCTTGTTTCACTTGAAAGAAAGTTACTGTTTGTCATTTTTGCATTTGTTACCTGTAACACATTTGCATTTAAGTTACCTGGCACTTGCTCACTAAAGCAATTATATAAGTCAGCACTAAAAAATTAAAAGCACTACACCCTCACAAACTACCCTTGAGTAACTTGTTCCCCACTGGCCCTTTTTTCAGTTATAAAGGAATTCCCAATACTATTCTAGCATGTCCAAAGGTCAGTTGTCAATCTCCTCTCTGGTCCAGCTGGTGAATATGGGAATCTTGAGGCAATTTTACAACTGCCTCATGTACACGAACCAACCTCTCCTCCTCCCAACAAATTCCAACACATGTGAGAGATGCAACCATATAGCCAAACTGGAGGCTAAGCTCTCTCAACTCAGTACTGGCGACTAACCAGTCAGGAGGAGAAGGAAACCCACACTCACTACAATTCCAGTCTCACATAGACCTACCCACGACAACAAATAAACACATAAACACACAAAAACATACTTAGAGGCTCTAAATAAAAATCTGCCTAAGCAGCAGAGACCTCAAAGCAGACACCCAAGCAGCAGCTACCCCAAAACAAAACACGTGCAACACATAGCTCACAAAGCCAGTGTGCGAACAGTCACAGCCCTTAAGGCTAAACAACACACCTGATACACTTGTAATAGGTGACTCTATCATCAGGCACACTGGCGTCCCGCTCACCAGGCTGAACAAGGAGAAGGTCATGGTGAGCTGCCTGTCAGGCGCTAGGATCCGCCACATAACACAAGCACTCAGGTCACTCCAAGGCAAGTACAAATATGACTCAGTCATTGTCCATGCTGGTGTGAATGACCTGGGCATTACTCCCTGGACTACATGAAAAGAGACATAGAGGAGCTCTCTGAGCATGTGGCCCAGGCCGGTATGACCCTGACCTTGAGTAGCATCTTACCCTCACCAAGAATGATGCCACAATATGAAGACAAGATGATCCAATTTCAACAATTGGCTTAAGTATTGGTGTCATTCAAAGGGGATCAATGCCTGTCAGCCTGGGATGACATGCTCGACAAACCCACGATGCTTCGCTAGAGGCGGCTTGCACCTGTCACCCTGGGCTTTCGGATATTGGCAAGGCTCTTGCTACCCCATAGTGCCTTTTTTAGGCAAGGCTCAAAGACAAACCCACCTCCATAGGTATCACAAGGATAAGAAACTAAGTAATGCTACTCAACGCCAGAAGTCTAAACCTCAAGATGCATGCACTCAAAAACTCTCCTTAGCATGGAGAACATGCGATATCTGTGCAGTAACAGAAACCTGGTTCAAGGCTCCCGAGAGCACCCCAGCACTACCAGGTTATACCTCATACCATGCTTTTCGGCCCCAAAACTTGGACCCGAACCACAAAAGGAGGGAGTATCAATATTCATCAAAGATACCCACCTCCAGGTTGGTGGCACAGCACGACATCAGAGACTATCCATGTGCAACTAACAGTGGGTAAAACTGCCTTCCAGTTTATAGCCTGCTACAGACCACCTCCCAAACCCAGGAACCCCTCGGCCTTCCTGAGAACACTGGAAAATATGAAGGTCTCTCCAAACACCATTATATTGGGTGACTTCAACTACCCAAACATAGACTGGGAGCATTACTCTAGCTCCAACACCTAGCCAAGGTTCTAGAATTTATAAACTCAAATGCTATGGAACAACTTGTTACCACTCCACAAGAGGGAAAACATACTGGACCTGATCATCACCAACATGGGGACTCTATGCTCCAGACCAGAAATTGTATCCCTCACTGGTAAGATCAGACCATAAACTAATCTCACTGGATATTCACATCCGAGCCCACCCCTGCCCAGAAAACCACAGTGAAAAACTTCTAAAGCAAATTTCACACTCCTCAAAACCGAGGTGGAATCCTTCAAAGCCCGGGCCTGTGGAAAATATGGCCCAGACCGCAGAATCCTTTATAAGCGCATTCTATGAACACCTTCAGGAATGCATGGATCATCACAATCCCAAATAAAACCAAGACCCAATCCTCCAAGGCAGGCGTCCTGTCTGGTGGACCCCAACCATAAACAAACTATACAATAGAAGGAGGAAGCTACAACATGATAGAGCAAAATCCCAAAAAGGGAACGCATCTCTGATCAGTGTTAGCAAAAAACTATGGGCACTCATAAAATTGTCTAAGGCCAGCTACGAGAGAAAAATTGCACAGGACACTAAAGATGATCACAAGGCTTTCTTTAGTTATGTTAGGAACCTGGGTGGGAATTCCCAGATATGCTCAGAATTAGTCCAAAATGACAAACAATACACCGAAACCACAGACATTGCAAACATCCTAGCTGACAGGTTCAGTGCAACCCCCCCCTCCCCACCAAAAGGGCAAATATCTATCCCAGCAGAGTGCTGCCCCCTGACATCTCAGATGCTCAGGTAAGAGCCGCCCTCTCCAAAGCAAAAAACACAGCATCAATGGGACCAGACGGTGTCCCGGGCTGCGTCCTACATGAACTCCAAGAAGAGCTAAACTCAAACATAAAACTACTGTTCAATCTCAGCCTTACCACAAGATATGCACCCAAAGAGTGGCATACAGCAACAGTGGTCCCTCTCCACAAAGGTGGTGCCTCAACGGATCCTGGAAACTATCGCCCCATAAGCCTGACTAGCTTGGTCTGCAAAGCTATGGAAAGGATCATCATGGACCTCATAAAAAAAGATATTGGGGACCTACAGACACTAGATCCTACCCAGTTCGGCTTTGTTAAGGGCAGATCCTGCCTCTTAAACCTGGTCGATTTCTTTGAAACAGTCACCAAGGCCACTGATGAGGGGAAGGTGGTCCACACAGCCTACCTGGACCTCGCAAAAGCCTTCGATACAATACCCCACTCGGGCATTATAGATAAGCTCACCAGCTTAAATATAAACCCTTATGTCACTAGATGGGTTGCAAAGTGGCTCAAGGACAGAACCCACATGGTTAGAATTGTTGGAGCCATGTCAGACTCCAAACTAGTTACAAGTGGCATCCCACAAGGCTCAGTCCTGGGACCCCTCCTGTTTGGTATATATTTCTCGGAGGTACAGGCCAACACGGAAGGACTGTGGCTGACCAAGTTCGCAGATGACTGCAAACTGGGCGCTATAATAGTCTCTCCAGCCGACACAAGCATCCTCCAAAAGGGCCTCATAGAAACAGACAACTGGTGCCAGAGCCATGGCCTCAAGCTAAACGCCAAAAAGTGTATAGTCATCCCCTTTAGCAAAAACAAAGTGCCCACAAATTAACACATAGGTGGTAATCTATTAAGTATGGAAGAAGTAATTAGGGACCTGGGGACCCAAGTTGATAGCAATCTCTCATTTGACAACCACGTGGCCAAAGTGGTTAGAAAAACATTTTATATAGCCCACCTAATCATGAAGGGATTCACATCTAGATCAGGGGAGGTCATCGTGCCTCTTTACTCATTCCTCATCAGGCCCATAATTGAGTACAATGCCCCTTTTGGGATGTACCTTACCAGACACCTGCAGCAACTGGAAAGACCCAAAAAGTAACTCACCAAGAGGATCAAAGGGTTCAAACAGATGCCATATGCTGCCCGGTTAAAGAAACTCCAGCTCTACTCAGTGGCATACTGCCTGCTCAGAGGCGATCTCTGCCTGACATATAAAGCCATGTCCAACCCGGAATTAATGGACATGCTGCACCTCAGAAAATCCAAATCCCATCGAGCTATGCGCTCGAGAGACTTGAACCTCAGCACTGAAATAAACAGGACATGCTGGAGGGACAGATTCATAACCCAGAGGCTCCCTTCACTCTGGAATAAAATCCCAGTCCAGGTTAGGCAGAGTCCCTCATTGACTCTCTTCAAGAGGAATATTGATGAGTGGATGGGGGATCGTAGGTTTACCCCAGGTATCACTTCTGTGTCACTGTTAGACAGAGACACATTATACTAACCTCAAAAAAGGGCATAGCAAAATTAATTTAAAATGGGTGGCGAAAGCCAAACACACTCTGGCTAGGCTTATAAATGCCCCAGGGCAGATAGCCTAGTATGAACCTATGAACCTATAAGACTCCTATATTCTTCCTCTTCCTTTTAGTATCTGTCTAGGGGCAGTTGGCTGAAAATCTGGATTTAATGTCCAGCAGGATGGGAGTGACTATGCTCACTAGTTCTACATACTTTTTAATGCTCCTTCATCCAACTTAACACATCTCCAAAAGAGAAACCTCAGGTGGAAAGTTGAATAAAATTGATTCTTGGTTGTCAGTATCATTTTTCATGCACATGGAAATCTATGAAGTGCATGCAAAGTCGTTTCCCTCGAGATCCAACTCTGATGAATCAAATGGGGGCTTCTTTCCTTCTTTTGAGGGAAGAAGCATCCTCAACATGCAGGACTGTGTTGGCTGAAAGTTAGCTCCTGCAAGCCATGTCTCTGAAAGTTCTTTGTAATTAGACTGTATGGCATAGAAAAGTGTAAAGACATCTATGATGTTAGTGCATGGCACACTTTATCCAAGTCAAGAATGATATTAGACAGAGCAGGTCTTCTGGATTTAATGAAAAGACCTTCTGAAGTGTTGTGAAGAAGGACTGTAGGGATATCTTCCCTTTCTCTTAATACTGGAAGAGCTGGCACCAGCCAAGAGAGTGGGCACAGGTGTCTAGGAACTGGCATCTCAGCCTGTCAAGTAGCAGCAGTCATGGACTGAACCCCATTGTCTGTCTCAGAAGGGGTCATGAGAGAAGAGGAACTTGCACAAAACCCTCAGTGGCCTGAGGGATCATGATGCTGACCCTCAAAAGGGCAAAAAGCATAAGTTTCTGAGGGTCTGACAAGGGTGCTTTGATATCATGTTCTCTGTCCACAGACATACTGAATTTCTGAAGCTGGATTAAGAAACAATTGCAGTGGTGATCCTTAAGATAAACGCAGCTGTAAAAACGTATAATGGCAAAAGCACAGGAAAGAAACAAAATAAATTTGCTCAAACCAAGTATGCATCTCAAAAGTGATAGAATGGCAAAAACAGTTTGCCAGTGTCACTTCAAAGCCTGCAAATGTGAGCAGAGAAGTGCAAACAGCGATGATGAGAGAGCATCAGCCAAAGCTGTCACCAACCATTGTCATCACTGGATGAGATTCTGGGTCAATTTTCATCTACAAGTACCTAGATGTGTTTGTGCAACCATACTTACAGTGTTCAATTTATGGAAGATCACCGAGACAGACAGCATGGTACAGGGACAGATCAGGAGCTGTGATAATGACGTTCAATTTTATGTCTTTAAGCTGATGAAATATTAAAGGTGAATTTAATGTGTTAATGCCATTAAAATGCAATATAGAAATTCTGCTCAATTTCTTAAGGCAACTGTAATTCTTCAGCTTACGTATGCTTCTGCTCAACCATTTACTTCTCCTTCAAATCTTATCGGCACCCTGAAGGAACAGAAGGAAGTCTTCTCTGCTATCAATAAACCTTTAAATATTTCCAGCATCATTTTGTGGTCAACATAACACTCTATGCACAAACATCGAGTTTAATAGGTTACACAAGATACTGATCTCTCTTTGTAAACTGACAATCATATCAAGTATTCAAAAACTTCCATCCACCTCTTAATGTGCCATTCAGTCTCAAACATTATCACTCACTATATTCTCATTTATATACACATCCTTTACTTTATATTTCAAGGAGCCCATGCCCCAAGTTCCCAAAAATGCAGCTCTCCTTAACATTTGCTCATATTCAAACCAACCTTTCTAATTTCCCTATATCCAGTTTTTATTTATGCTTTTCATATCTACTCAGCTAGATTTCACTGTACCTCTCCCATACTCCCATTGCTAACATTTCAGTTAAAATAAGAAAACAGACAAGTTCTAGCCATACCTACAACAAACGTTTCAAGAGCATATCAGAATGTCTCATAAATTATAAGTTTTGGGCATTTTATCATAGCGATTCTTCAAACCAACCAATTAAACATTTTCTAGCCTACAAACCCACTCTGCTATGTCTCGTAATATCCAGTGTTTATTTACATTTGTTGTACTTACTCAACAAAGTTTCAGCTTATATCACTTTTAGTATATACATCGGTTAATAACACATTTTCTTTAAAATATTACACTATAACAGAAAGATTTTCAACTATTAATATTTACATATGAAAGCTTTTTAGTATACATTATTCTTCATAAATTTGTATCCATCTAACCAACCAAATAATAAAACTCCCTTATTATTTAACATTAACAATGAACTTTTACAAACCTTTTCTAAAACATATACTGTTAACATTCATATGGTACATTCTATCTTACAAGTTGAAAAGTTAAACCCAACCCATTCACAATAACAAAATAAACACTTTTTTATCAACTGCCAGTATGGAAGACATATTACTGATAAACATATAAAGTAAAAAGCAGTAAAACTTTGCTTTTAAAACTTCTTGAACCTTCTCCCAAGATGAAACAAACAATATCCAGTATATAGTGTCCTGTAACTTACTCAAATTACAACTTTAGGCTATCCACATTCACTATATGAAATAGAAAGTTTATTTAGTGATTGTCAATATGTCAGGCCTAGTCTTAGCAACAATTTAAAGTAAAACATTATATTTCTGCTTTTAATACTATCAATGAACACTCTACTCTCATAGGAAATCTTTAGTTTAAATTATAAATGGATAATTTCACCACTTACCTACAGTAAATGCCTTAAGCATAATCAAATATCTCATAGTTAATACATTGACCATACCTGTCACAGCCAACAGTATAGTTAGAACTAACATTTTCTAGAACCACTAATCATTAAATAAATTTACATCACTGAGTGCTGAGAAGGGCAGTTTAAACTGCAATTTTCTCTTTTTATACTCCCAGACTGATGATCTAGATTGCGCGCTGAGCTGTAAAGTCACTTCCAAATACCCAAGCTCTGTAAACACTGGACAACTAGCCACTACTATCTTGGTTTCCATAACTGCCACAATATTTGCTTTTTCTCTCTGCACATGGTAAAACCCAGTAGAATCACCCTGGGTTTCCCACATTTCACCTCAGTAAGGTCCACCTTTTAGATGAATGAACATCCAATGACCATTGAGCAAAGACAATCCAATCTGCATTTTATTTTTAACACAATCAACCAAATCCATGTTTTCATCGAAAATTCCACAAATTCACAAATTAAGCATTTTCATGTATCCTCTTAACTCTAAGATTCTGTTCCAGGGGCCTGACTGCTTAACTGCTACTTCTGCTTTCTTATTAATTTCCTCAAAGTGCTGATTACTGGACTAGAGCTCCAGTAAAATATCTATATCATCCCCTTCGTCCAACACCAACTTTTGTAAGGAGCACATCAAGCACACCAATCAAACTCCAAAGCTGACTTTTATCACTTCCAGAGTGTATTTGGGCTTTTCTGTACAGGAAGAGGAATCTCACAGCTATTCTCCTCTGATTCACGGGTGACATAATTTCCCCTCTTTACTGCCACTTTTCAACACATTACCATGAGATTTATCAAGAAACACCACAACCCTCAATCAAATAAGACTACTTTTTCAACATTTTTTTCTCATAGTTTTAAAGATTCTTTCTCCAAGAAGCTTCTGAAGAAAGCAACCATCTACCAGCAATCTATGTGCAGTCTAAGAAGTAATGATTTTGATAAACATCCCTAATGAATGAAACTACTAGAAGTGAAGAGGTGTCTTACACCCACAGCTACCTTTTGAATTTTTTTTTAACTTTAGCTTGAGAAGATGGGACTTCTTTGGCCATGCACCGTCCATGTGTAACCAGTCACTAAAATGCTGGCTGAATAGGCAAGACATGAAACTATGATTATGAATTGTAAGGGACAAAGACCACAGACAGATATGTCCCCGTTAAAGATTCATTTATCACTAAGCATACAGTGGCACAGCTTTCCAAGCAATCCAACTACCAAAATCATGCAGATAGTGCAGAAATGTGATGCAGAGTAAAGTGCAGTTTTATTAGAAACACACTATAAATGTATATGTTTGAGTACATTCACTGTTGCGGTCATTAATTCTTTGGATATTTTGTTCACAGGTAATTTGACCAGCTGACCTGGCTTCCAGAGCTGTACCTTTCCCCATGGATGTCAGTGGTATAAGAAGGGCATCAGCTGATGCCACCTTCAGACCTTTATTGCCCTGGTAAAGCCAGAAGAGAAGACCCCAATACAAAAGCCACATGGATCAAGATAGGACAGCCTCCTGTGTCACGGGTTTTGACAGGTCTAGGAACAGGTTTACCACGAGTAGAGCAGCAAATTGAAATACAATGTGCAAGCCATTTGGAAAGGCATATGTTTGTGAACTGGTTTACCCCGCATGCTTTTAACCAAAGAAATAGCTAATCTGCTTTCTGGACAACTTAGTTGTGTGCAAGTAAAACCTCATATGTCTCTGCACAACAAAGGAATTAAGGGTTTTCACTCCATTGTTTTGAGGGTTATGGAAGAATACAGATAAATTAATGGCTTGACTGAGGTGGCAACTTTTTGACAATTTTAAGTGTAAAAGGTGGATTAGTGTGAAGGGACATGCTGTTCTGATGGTAAGCTAAAAACAGATTCCTTGAATGCCAGACCAATAGCATACAGGGGATAAAGCCTTGACTACAATCCAGGCAACTGACAGAGCAGCAGGGAGGGAGGGATGTAGCTATCCTGGGATGGGTAGACAGCCACATGGGTGTGTACAGTGATGATTCCAGGCAGAGGCTGGGGAAGTCAAAAGGTAGCTGTGCCTAAAGAGAGGATTATGGTGGACACATTGGCTGAAATGTTGCAGAGCCAGGGTAGTATGCTGCATGTCTTCCACTGCATGCCCACCTCTGTTCGGCATACCATTGGGATTGCAATTCATGAGGGGGAAATGATACCTAGACACCGACTCATTGATGGAAGAAGCTCATACATGCCAATCCTTATTCCACAATTGGCCCCAGCATAATGAAGACTTGGGTTGTGGGGGGGGGGGGACAAGGAAATTTAGCTGGTAGCCCTGGTGTCGACAGGTGTTGTGGAGATAGGCCAGTAAAAATGAAGAAGTCTGCAGACACAAAAAACACATTACCTTAGTATTGCTGTTTGTAGTTCTGAAATCCTTCCAGCATAAGCTGGTTCAAATATGGCTAGCACCAGTTTTTCTAAGAAACAGTAGAAATCTCAAGGTTGGAAAATCTCCTTTTTGGAGGTTAAAGTTGCAAAATCTCTTCTAAGAACTGTTTCACTGAATGTTTAAAGTAAAAATCCGATCCATGGCTAGGTAGACTAAGACAGCAGAAGCATGAACTTTAAGGACAGGAAAGGCCAGTTTTAAAAGATTTGACAGGTAATCCAGGACCATTGTCACCTTTGCTACATTTAGGTCTTGGCATTAGAAGGAACATTTTTTCACTCTGCTAGACATGATTTTCTTGAATCATATTTTCTAGTCTCCCTCATAATGTTTATTACATTCTCAGAATATATGTGCCTAGCTGGGATTAATGACAAATTATCCAGGCTGTCAGCCTTAGAGTATCCTGGTTTGAGTTTAAAAGGGAACCTTTGTTTTGTGAGACAAGTCTTCCTTGACTTTTAGTAACAGCCTCAGTACCAAGGGTATCAAGAAGGGGTGGGAGAGTGTAAAGAAAATGCCTGGCCCTCTTAGAAGAATACACCTTTCAAGTTCCTGAGGTTGCTCTTCTGCAGCAGAACTTCCTCACTTGCTTGTTTTGAGGGAAAGCTCCTTCTGGCACACCACACATCTTATAACAAAAAGAGACGTCCAACAGGCTGGAACAAAAAAGAAGTTATGTACTCACCCTAACGTTCCATCTGAGTAGTTGAACTTCATTTGTCTTCAACCTGTGGGTTATGGATCCATAACAGATCAGAGCCGGCAACTTTTGCTAGCATCAGCTCCGAGCTCCAAAACCCCTCCCCTTACCCATAATACACCTCCACTGCCTTCCATCCCCAGATTGAGTTTGCTGAACTTATACTGAGAACCCAACCTGAAAGATTTACTTGTGACCTATACTGCAGCCGTAGGCTGATCATGCACCAAGGTCTGGGGGAAGGAGGGACAGCTGAAGACAAATGAAGTACAGCTACTCAGATGGAACGTTATGCTGAGTACATAATTTTTTTATCTGAAGTAGTTTACTTCATTTGGTTGTCAACCTGTGGGACAGAGTCCCCAGCTACTAAAACTCCTGGGAAGCTCTCATGGAAGGATATTCTGGAGCACCGTGGAAACAAAGGATGCTCTCCTTCTGGAAGTCAAATCCAATTTGTAATGAGAAATAAACGTATGAGATGAGGACTAAGTAGCTGCAGAACAAATATCATCCAAAGACATTCTAGACCAAAAAGCTGCAGACGTAGCCATGAACCTAGTGGAATAAGCTTTCACCTGACCTGGAGGAGACATGCCTCTGTCCTTACAGACCTGCAGAATGCATGAAGAAATCCATCTACCTATAGTGACCTTGGAGATAGGTTTCCCCAAAATGGGTTTATAGAAGGATATAAACAATTGATCAGATTTACGGAAAGTTTTTGTCCTGTGTAAATAGAATCGTAAATGTCTATGAACATCCAACATGTGGAGTTTGTATTCCATCTTGTTAGTAAAATTAGGAAAAAACACAGGCAAATTTATGGTCTGATTGATATTGGCTGGTGATGCTACCTTAGGAAGAAAGGATGGATTGGTTCGAAGGGAAACCCTATCTTTGTAAAAAAATCATGTAAGGAATTTTGATGGACAAAGCCTGTAATTCTGAAACCCTTTTTGCAGAGGTAATAGCCACCAAAATAGCTGTTTTCCAAGATAAAAATTTCAAATCTGCAGGTGCAGCAGGCTCAAAAGGTGGAGCAACCAAAGCTTGAAGAACCATAGTAAGGTGCAACGGGGGAACAGGATCTTTGACGGGGGGGGCGAAACAAAAAGGTGCCTTTGATAAAAGCTTCACACAGTCTGGAAGAGGCAGAATTCTCAGCCCACATGAAAATGAGAAATGGCAGCCAAGTGAACTTTGACAGTAGAAGAACTAGCTCTGTGTTTAAAAATATCAGCTAGAAAATCAAGAAGGGCAGAAATAGCAGCCGTGAAAGGGTCTAAACTCCCTTGACAGGCTCAAAAAGAAAAACGTTTCCACTTGCTGCGATAAACCTTCCTGGTCAAAGACTTATGAGCAGCTACCAAAATAGATCCAACTGAAGAGGGTAGTCTGGGAGTCCTAGCAATCATGGGAACTGGAACAGCCAAGCAGTGAGCTTCATGCTGTCCAGACTCAGATGATGCACCCCCGAAGGGTGGGAAATTAAATCCTGAATCGGATCTAGGATCCAAGGTGGAGCCAGAAGGTGAGACCAAAGGAAGGGAAACCATACCTGTTAAGGCCAGAATGGGGCAATGAGAATCACTTTGCTCCCCAGTCGATGAGCTTTCTGTAGAAACCTCAGAATGAGAGGTACTGGCGGGTAAGCATACAGAAGACCGGGAGGCCAAGCATGAACTAGAGCGTCTCTGGGGTACTCCCCCAGGCAGGGGATTCAGAGCGAAAAACTTGCTGCACTTTGCGCTGGAAGGAGATGCGAAGAGATCTCAGCAAGTTTGACCCCACTCGCTGAAGATCTGTGCCACTACTGACAGATTTGGAGACCACTCGTAAAGCATCAGAATGGTCCAACTTAGCCTGTCTGCTAGGATGATGGACTGTCCCGGAATGTGCATTGTGATGAAAAAGCGACCAGTGGAGATTGCCCATTCCCACACTCTTATGGCCTCGTGACAAAGGGGGTAAGATCTGGTCCCTCCCTGTTTGTTGACATACCAGACCACTGACATGTTGTCTGACTGAATAGCAATCATCCCCAGAGGAAGAAAGGCATGAAGGGCATGCAACACTAGAAGGACCGCCCTCATCTCTTGGACATTTATATGCAAGCTGGTCTCTATGGGGAACCACAGGCCTTGGACTGCCTTGCCCGAACAATGCCCCCCCACCCGAGTTGGGAGGCATCTGTGGTCACTGTGGTTTGGGTGGGGGCTGGAACAAAAGGTTCATCCCTCCAAAATGTCCGGAGCGCTCATCCACTATGTAAGGGATGACTGACAGACTCGACTGAGTTGAATTGGATATGTCAATGGCAGTTCCAACAGGGACCAATGTACAGCTAGAGTCCACTGTAGAATTCTCATATGTAACCGAGCACACAGGAGAAGAGTTATGGACGCCGCCATCAAGCCTAGGGCCCTCAACACTGATTCCTCTGCTGGAAGATGAGAGCAGTAAATCAAGGAAAACTTGCATTCTAAGGTTTTGGACTCTCTCCGAGGTCAGGAAAATTTTGCACTGAAGAGCATCTATCCTGGCACCAATGTAATCTATCACCTGTAGAGGATCTGGTAGAAATTTGGATGCATTGATTGTGATCCCCAAATGCAGGGCAAGAGTCAGGAAATACCTGGTTTGGGAAAGTAGACGCCTGGTGGGAGCAGTGGAGGGCCAATCGTCTAGGTAAGGATAGACCTGAATCCCCTGAAGCCTCAGGTAAGCCGCTACCACCGCCATCACTTTGGTAAACACCCTGGGGGCTGTGGTGAGACTAAAGGGTAGGGCCCGAAATTGGTAGTGATTGACTCCTAGCTGGAAATGGAGGAACCTCCTGGAGCTTCTGTGCATTTTTATGTGATAGTAAGCATCCTAGAGGTCTAACGAGCACATCCACTCGCTCTCTTGCAGGTACAGCATGATGGACTGTAACGTGACCATCCCGAACTCTCTTTGGCAACTGACAGGGTCAGGGTAGAGAGGTCCAGAATGGGCCTTAGGTCCCCCATTTTCTTTGGCACCAAAAAGAACCTGGAGTAGAAGTCCGATCCGGACTGATCTGGGGGGGATGGTTTCGATGGCTCATTTTTCTAGCAGCTTGGAAATTTCATGTGCTGCTGCCTCCTTTTGCGTGGGTGGCACATCCGGGAGGTGTCTGGGAGATATGGGGGAATCCACGAAGGGGATAGAGTATCCTCTGGATATGATCTGAAGCACCCAGTGGGCTGTTATGGACTTCCATGCTGCTGGGTGCAAGGACAATCATCCCCCGACTGCCTCCAAAGTAGAGCAGTTGGGCAACCACTCAGGGTTGCTGCCCGGGTCTATCCAAGAAAGGTTCTTGAGACACAAAGTTCAGTGGAACCCTCTGCCTCTGGGCCCGCATCCATTCTGTCCCCCTATGCCTCTGGGGGAAGAAGAGCCCTGAGTGTCCCGGGAATAATGTGACTTCCGGAACCACATCTTCTTTTGCCCTCTCTGGTTCCGGGAAAAGAACCTTTGAGGGTTAGAGAAGCATATCCCGATGGCAGACAGTGTCTTCCCATCCTTCTCACTCTGGACTAATGTCGCCTTGACAGTCTTACCGAAAAGTGTAGAGCCATCATAAGGGGCACTGGCAAATGACGCCTTGAAGGGTTTGGAAAATTGACATAACCTGAGCCAGGTGTTATGCCTCATGGCCACGCCAGACACAGCCGCCCTAGCCGCTTCTTCCGTAGCATGGGAGAGGAGTCGCATGGACATGTTTGATACTGCTTTTAAAGTAGCCATCCTCGCGGAGAACGAAGCCTTGTCCTCCTGCAACATGGACTTGGGGGGAGACTCTTCCAGCTCCTTTACTAGGTCGCACTGGAGTCTGGTGACATGGGCCAAGTAGTTCAGCACCCTAATCGAAAAGGTAGCTGAAGCATACACCCACTTCCCTTGGCGGTCCATCATCTGCGACTCGGTAAGGACCAAGGAACTCTCCTGAGCAAGTTCCTTCTTAGTGGTTGCTGCTACCATTACTGTCCATGTGGGAGTCCTTAATCCAGGATGGCCTATCTATGGGGGGGGGGGCTTTTGTGGAGGATTTTGTCAGGACACTTTGGGATAGGTTACATGGTGTCTGGCTCTTTCCATGCCTGGGAGGTGACCAGATCCACCAAAGGTCCGCGGGAGGAGACACCCAGGAAGTAGAAGGGCCTGTGCCGAAAGCCTCCAGGAACACAGACTCAGAAGGAGGTTTGGGGAAGACTAACCTCCCCGCTGGTGCAGGATCTCCATGAAGTCTCCAAAGGAGACATCCTCAGGAGGTGACCTCGGGGAATCCTCACCATCATCTAAGTCTGTGTCCTCGGTGAGGGACTTGGGGGAGTCCAAGTGCCTCCTCTTGCAGGTATGCTTGCGAGGCACATCTCCGGTGGGGCTCTTCGGGGGGGGGGGTGCTCGCAAGTCATTTTTTTCCTTGGGGGGGAACAGTCTGGAGCTCTTCATGCATGGGCTGTCTCTCTGATAAAATGATGGGGACCATAGACAGAGCTGATGGGGTCTGGGAAGAGCCCAAAAGGGCAGTCAGGGGTCTTGATCTGATGGAGAGAACCCTTTCTATCACATTGAATGCTGAAGGAGAGCGAACCTCCTGAGAAACCAATAAGGAGGTCAGCCTCCCCAGGTCCGATGCAAGAATCAGAGCTGGGCCCGAGGTGGATGGAGCTCCGAGGGAGGGAACCTGGCCCAACAAAGTCGGAGCCAATGAAAAGGGTTCCACTCCCTCGAATCCAACACCCAAGCTCTGGCTCTGAGAGTGGCTCGTATCAGAGTTGGTCGGATCCGAAATGCTCCAGGCAGCTGTCGGTGTCGAGGAAGCAGGTTCCATCAGCGCCAACCCCCTGACCAAAGCCAACCTCAGATGCGAGTACTCCGAACCCAAAGGTCGGATCAGAGAAGGAGAAATGGGTTGAAAGAAAGGAGGCGAGCTTCCCCCTCCAGAGGGAGGGGGGGCTGTAAAGACCCCCATCTGAATCTGTGTATGGATAAATTGCATCATCTTATCTAGATCCATATCTGACAAGGAGGGCTAGACTGTGATGAGGCCACGGAGTCCAACCTGGCAGGTCAGGGCACTGAGGCCAGAGAGGCTTGAAGTGTCTCCTCTGGCTCCGGGGAGAACCTCAGAGATCGGAGCCGAGAGGAGTCACGGATCCTTGGTACCTTACTCGGAGAAGCGCTGTCCGGGGACCTCTTCCTCTTTTCCCTCATCTGCGACTCTCTCTACCTCCCTTCTGCTCCACTACCACAGGCTTTGGTACAGGAAGTTGAGTCCCAGCCTGGGAGGAAGGAGAAGCCAGAGAAAGAGAGGAGGGAGAGGTGGCCACAGCAGCTGCTGTGACCGAAACTGGAGACGAGGTAATACAGTCGGAATGAGGAAGAAGACCTTTGAGGGCCAAAGTGGCCTTCCTATCCTTTAGGGCGTGGGGGGCTGAAGCCCGCACAGATACTACAATCCACACTAAGGTGGGCCATGCCCAAGCACAAAACACACAGAGTGTGGCCATCTGTGGTGATAACTTATGGCCATGCTCTGAGCAGCTCTTGAAAACAAGCTTTTTAGCGATACTTTAATTTTCAGAAAGTTAACTTTAATAAAAAACAGGTTCTTTCTACATAACACACACACACATACATCCACTTACCACACTCATCTACAGAAAACACTGGGGGGAGGGGAAACTACTACCTACATCACAGAACAAACTACTCTAAGTACCTAAAAACACTAACACTCGACGCACCAAGCGAAGAGAGGAGAAAGGGGACCTATACTAACACTAACTGAGAGAAATTTAGAAAAATTATATACTCACGAAGGTTTTAAACCCACTAACTAGTTGGAAGCTCAGAAAACATGATGCTGAAGCAATTTGCGGCAAACGAGATCTGTGGATGGAAGGCAGAGGAGGTGTACTATGGGTAAGGGGAGGAGTTTGGAGTTTGAAGCTGATGCTCGCAAACGTTGCCGGCTCGGATCCGATATGGATCTGTAACCCACAGGTTGAAGACCAAATGAAGTGAACTACTTCAGATCTTTTTATTAAAACAAAAGATGGTAAGCGCTTTCACGGTCACCCGCTTCTTCAGACCACAATGTAAAACCAATACTAACACAGTTAAATACATCAATAAAACCAATCACAAATAAAAAACAATTATACAATTAGTGCAATAAGCTTTTCTTGTTGAGTGCTGGTTTTAAAGAGACTGCACTATTTAAACCAGGAGTATTAGCTTTAAAATCAATTATCCACCTCAGTTCCTCATATTCAGTGTCATTCATCATATCTCCTTCCCTTATATTACCAATGACTATCTGTAGAACCAAAAACTTGAAAAAATCCATCTCTTGAACATGCTTAGCTAGTGCATTGGTTAGCTTCATATTTCCGATATCATTTAAATGCTCCATCGCCCTTTCTTTTAAGATCCTATTACTTTTTCCAACATAAAAACATTTACAGAGACAACATTTTGCCATATAATGTTCTTGGTTAAACAATCAGCATAGAATGAAAATTCGAGGGGATGTAGTGTCCTGGGGTGCATTAAAACATTTGGGGGCCATATGTGCTTACAGATTTTACAGGACCTACATGCAAATGTACCTTTATGTTCTGAGACGAAGGGAGGCATCCATGTTTGTTTGTAGCATAGCCTTTGTTTCAGGGACTTTATTCTTAAAAGCAAAATGAGGCTGATTGCCAACAACCTTGCGTACCTCTGGATCAGTCTGCAAAATAGGCCAATTCTTCTTAATAATATCACATTACATCACTGGAATATGTCAGAGTGACCCTACTAGTATTCTCTTCTGAATTACCCGCCTATTGCCTACTGATTGTTCACATTTATTTGAGAAGTAGGGTTGAACATTAATACTTTCATTGCTACTAGTATCTGTGATAGCCTCTTTCTATATATCCTATTCGATACCCTCTTTTCAGTAAATCCACTCGAAGCATGTCAAGTGCTTTCTCTATCTCTCCAAACTTTGTATGCAACCTCATGCATCTCAATACTGGATTTTTAATATTTCTCTGTATATGTCTCGGATGCATACTAGTATTGTGCAACAAGTTACTCTTTCTACAGGGTTTTCTAAATGCTCTAGTGGATAAATAACCTATTTCATCCTTCCTAATAGTTGTACCCAGATAGTCTATACTGCTATTTGAAGAATGCATGGTGAATGTAAGATAGGATTAAGTAACTCTTAAATTCACAGAGGGATCCCTTAGGGCCAAGCCACAAAAAAAAATGTCGTCAACAAGCAGTTTATAAAACTTGACAAATGACTTATAATACTCATTGACAAACACAGATTGCCTTTCCCAGTGCACCAACACTATATTTGCATATGTGTTGTCTCACACTGTCCACATCACAACCCCTACTTTTTGTAAAAAGTATTCTGTCGCGAATAAAAACACATTATTCTCCAAGACAAGTTTGAGGAGAGCACATATGGTCTGTATTTTAGAATTTGAAATTGTACCTTCAGATAAAAGAAAAAGAAGTTATGTCTTACCTTAACGTTCCATCTGTATTGTTGATCCTCCGGCCATCTTCCAAGCTTTTGACAGCCACAAACTCTTGAGCTAAACTCTTACTCACAATTCCCTTCTCCCTGTTACCTCAGATTGAGTTTGCAAGTCAAAGAAAGTAGAGGCTACCTCTGGTCAAAGGACCTAACAAAACCGGATAATGAGATCCACTATAAACCTCAGGAGGGGGAAGAAGGGAGGGTCGTAATGACTGAACGAGGAGCAACAATACAGATGGAACGTTATGGTAAGTCATAACTTCATCTGATATTGTTAATCCTCGTTCATTCCTTACGCCTGGGACAGAGTCCCCAGCTACCTTTATTCCTGGGAGGCTCTCATGGAAGGACATTCCTGAGCACCACTGAACCAAAGGATGCTCTTCCTCTGGAGGCCAAATCCAATTTGTAATGGCTGATGAAGGTATGAGGTCTAGCCCAAGTTGCAGCTGCACAAATGTCAGGTAAAGAAGCTGTAGCATGGAAGGCAGCAGAAGTTGCTACTGATCTAGTGGAATGAGCCCTTACGGCTGTAGTCAGAGGGATATCATGAGTTTTGTGAATAAATGTTACACAGTCTTTTAACCATTTAGCCAATGAGACCTTAAAAACAGTACATTCAAGTCTAGGCCCAAAATAGGCCAGGAATAGCTGATCTGATTTGCAAGAAGCCTTAGTTCTGTCCAGATAGAAACAAATTTGCCTGTGAATGTCTATGGTATGTAGGCAATACTCTCCTCTGTTAGAATGACTGGGAAAGAAAACTGGCAAGTTAATGGACATTTCAGAGATCACTTTTGGCAGAAAGGAAGGATTATTTCTCAGTGATGCTCTATCTTTATGAAAGATCAAGTAAGGCTGTTTGATGCAAAGAGCTTGAAGTTCAGAGATACGTCTGGCAGAAGTAATGGCAACCAAGAACAAAGTTTTCCATGAAAGAAACTTAAGGTTGCATGAAGAAGCTGGTTCAAAAGGAGACGTTGTCAAAGCTTGCAGGACTAATGACAGGTCCCATGGCTGGATAGGTTCTCTAAAAGGGGGTTTCAAATGATTTACGCCTTTTAGAAATGTCTTGCATAATTTGTGTGACATAAGGGAAGAGTCATGGACACCATTGTGAAAATTAGATATTGCATCCAAATGAACTTGAATGGTAGAAATAGATAGGCCAGATTGGAATAAACATGACAGGTATTCTAGTACTACCTGCACTGGTGCTGAAAAAGGGTCTATCCATTTTTTTCTTCAGCCAAATGGTAAACCTTTTTCACTTGTTGAGATAAGTAGTTCTGGTGGAAGACTTATGAGATGCAATAAGAATGTCACGTATTGGGGAAGAAAGATCCGTCTGCCTGGCATTCACTGGACGTGAAGGAGCCAAGCTGTGAGCTTCAGGCTGTTCAGGTTGGTGTGAATCAGGTTCTGCAGATGGGAGATCAAGTCCGGAGTTGGATCGAGAATCCATGGTTGATCTAGCAGGTGAGGCCATTTGACGAGGCCAATATGGCGCTATGAGGATTATCTTGCTCTTCAACCGGAGGGCTTTCTTCAGGAACTGGGGAATGAGAGGAAGAGGGGGAAAGGCATAAAGCAGACCAGAGAGCCAATCGTGGACTAGAGCATCCCTGGGTGTCTGTCCCCGAGGGGGAATCAGGGCAAAGTAATTGCTGCATTTGTAGTTGGTTGGAGATGCAAGGAGGTTGCAGCAAGGGAGACCCCAGCGGTTGAAAATCTCTACCACCATAAGAGGATTCAGAGACCACTTGTGTGGTTGCAGAATGCACCTGCTCAATCTGTCTGCTATCACGTTGGAACTCCCGGGAATGTGCATTGCTATCAGAAAGCGGTTGATAGCCATCGCCCACTGCCATATCCTCATGGCCTCTTGACAAAGTGGGTAGGATTTGGTTCCGCCTTGTTGGTTGATGTACCAGACTACAGCCATGTTGTCCGATTGTAACAGTCGCTGACGGAAGGAGGGGATGGAATGCTTGCAACGCTAGAAGCACTGCCCTCAGTTCTAGGACATTTATATGCAGATGGGCCTCTAGTTCCGACCACGTACCTTGGACCATCTTCGCCTGAAAAAGCCACCCCACCCCATCAGAAAGGCGTCCATGGTCACTGTGGCTTTGGGCTGTTGGGGTGTGAAGGGGTGAGACCATTCTGACGGGTTCTACGACATCCACCAAATCAAGTCTTATTTGCATCTCTGAGTCAACTGAATCTGGGATGATCGAGGAAACTGAAAAGGGTACCATTGGGTGAGTAGTAACCATTATAAAAGCCTCATTTGGAATCTCGCAAGGGGGGACAATGGTGATGGAAGCTGCCATGAAACCCAACAGCTGGAGGACAGAATGTGCTCTGGATCTTTCCCTTGAGAGGATGGGTATGAGTTGTTTTATCCTTAAAATTCTGTGCTCTGGAATCGATGCCATGCAGTTCATTGTATCCAACAGGACTCCAATGAATTCTATGGTTTGGGATGGGGATAGGTTGGATTTTTGCCAGTTTATAGTTACACCTAGCCTTTCAGCGGTGTGAAGGGAGTATGCCAAGGCTTCTTCCAAAAGATGTCTGGTGGGGGCAGTGATGAGCCAGTCGTCTAAGTATGGAAACACCCAGAATCCTTGCAGGTGAGCTGTGACAACTGCCATGCACTTTGTGAACACTCTGGAGGCTGTAGAGAGTCCCAAAGGGCAGTACTCAGAAAATGTAGATGTTAGAGGATCCACATTGCTGCAGTCATAACCTGTGGGTAGTCCGCTGTCGGCCAGCCAAAATAGAAAATACCCAAAACCAATTATCCCAAAAGAAACACAAACCCCAAAAACTAGAGGGGAAGGAGGGAGAAAATTGAACATCTACATTTATGGTAGGTACAAAACTGTACTATGTTCTAGTCATAACCTGGGGTAGAGATCCCAAGCAAAGGTAAAGGGAAGCTGGCAAACTAAAAGCATTAGGAGCTGCTAACATGCCCTGTAAAACTGCAGGCAAACCCAGCCCTAGACTTGGAATAGGAGATGGTAATGTTTAGTAAAAAAGTGCACTGAAGTAGCAAAGTAGCAAAAAAAATATCCTTAGCTACCCCCCTAAAAAGGCAGTAGATGTGGCAGTAGCCCTAGTGGAATGAGGTCTGATCCCAGCAGGAACATCCTTTCCATGATGAGAATAACAAAAAAACAATACAATGGCCAATCAACTCAGAAATAGTTTGCTTTGAAACAGCTTTCCCTTGTGAACCCAAAGCAAAAGAAATAAATAACTGTTGAGTCTGCCTGAACTCTTTAGTTCTGCTCAAATAATAGCGCAACTGCCTGTGACTATCCAAAGAATGCAAGACTTTTTCCCCTTTATTTTGGGGATCAGCATAAAAAGTAGGCAAATGAATAGACTGGTTTAAGGCCACATTAGAAATAACTTTAGGCATAAAGTATAGGGGTTAGTCGCAAGGACACCCTATCCTTATGGAATATCAGGAAGGGTTCAACTGCCATGAGAGCCTGTAATTCAGATACCAAGACAAAACTTCAACTCAGGCGCTGCAGGTTCAAGGAGGTAAAGTAAGCTTTTCCAACACAAAATTGAGATCCCAGGAAGAGAGAGGAGCTCTCATTGGGGTCTTATTCTAAGAAATTGTTTAAACAAAGGGTGAGAAAATAAAGGAGGGTCACAATCATAATGAGCAGAAATGGCTGCAGCATGAACTTTCACTGAGGAAAAAGACAAACCCTTGTCTAGTAATTCAGTAGGGTACTGTAGTGTAAAACTCAAATTAGGCACTGAGACATCAAAGCTCTTTGCTGTGCTCCAAAGAAAAAATCTCCTCCATTTATCAGCATAAACTTTTCTAGTACTGGGCCGTCTGGCTTCAAAATGACATTCAAAACCTGTTGAGGAAGCTGAGACCCCAGGGTCTAAAACAGAATTGACATTGAGAAAATGATTGCTTGACTGGGACAACAAGTGAGGAATCGGGTGGCAAAGCAAGAGGCTCTGAACTAAACTCCTCAGCAGAGGGATACCAGTGCTGGCGTGGCCAATCTGGTGCTATTAGAATCATGCAAGGCTTGTCCCGCCTGACTTTCAAGAAGGTTGTTCCAACTGAAAGATAGAGCATCCACTTTCCAAGCTGTTGGGTGAAACACCTTTGTGCAAAATTTTGGCAGTTGGAAATTTAGTGGAGAAGCGAACAGATCTATGTCTGGTCCCCCCAAGCCACTGTCAACTGTTGGAATACGGGGGTCCACAATTTGTCTGCTCAATGCATCTGCTAGGGAGTTCTGTGCTCCTGCAGAGAAAGTGCTTGAAGAGTGATGTGCAAACTCAGAGCAGTCTCCCACAATATCATTGCTTGCCTGCAATGCTTGTTGTTGCACCACATGATTGTTGTGTTGTCTGTTCGAATCAACACCTGTCCTGGTTGAAGTAGGTCCTTGAAGGCCATCAGGGCAAATTGGACTGCTAACATCTCCTTCATGTTGATATGCAAATGTTGTAGTCTGGGAGGCCACGTGTCTTGAATCCATTTCCCATTGAAGTGTGCAAGCCAGGTCTGAGGCATGTTTAAGTGACATTCCTGAGCCCACCACAAGAATTCCTTCTGGATGCAAGGTATTATCTGAATGACAGTGTCAAAATCGTGGCAGTGTTGAGTCCATACACTTTTGAGATACCATTGTAGCTTCCTCATATGCAGTTTGGCATTGGGAAGTACCAGAATGCAAGATGCCATGAACCCCAAGGCTTGAAGGACTGTCCTTGCAGTCAGCCTGGACAGTACTGATAATTGCTGGAAGTATAGGTGAAGATTTCTTGTTTTGCGGGGTCAAAAAAGCCATCTGAGAGGCTGTGTTCAGTCTCACACCCAGAAAGCACATGTCTTGAGAAGGTACTAGACTGGACTTTGTTTTTCACAGGAATACCCTAGGCACCTTAAAACTGCCATTACATACTGTAGATGTTGAAGTAACTTGTCTTTGTCTTGAGCAAGAATCAGGGAGTCAGATAAGGATAAATTTGTATTCCCCTCAGTCTTAACCAGCTACCACGAGCCAGAGACACACCCCTTGAACACCATAGATAAGCCAACCAAAGAGCAATGCAGACTGATAATAATGAAGTACAATGTGAAGATAAGCCTCTTGAGATCCAGAGTTACCATCCAGTGATCTTTGCCTAGCAGAGGCAGAAGTTGCTGTAATGTTAACATCTTGAACTTTGGAATGTCTAGGTATGTATTGAGAATGGACAAATCCAGAATTGGCCTCCAGTGTTTTTCTTTCTCACAAGGAATAGGAATAGAGAATAAACCCTAGGCCTTCTTCTGAAGAGGTACCACCCTGATTGCCCCCATCTGCAAAAGCAAAGAAATTTGTTCGTGAGCCTCCAGCCTTTGCTGAGGAGGTACATCTGGCATGCCTTTGAAAGGAGGAAAAGTGTGAAAATAAAACTTGTAGCCTTGATTTATTATGTCCAACACCCATTTGTCCTGGGTGACCAAATGCCAATTTTGTTTGAAAAGTGCCAACTTTCCTCCTAGAGGAGCTGCCAGACAGGAAGAATCTGGCAGCTGGAGATCAGGTCATTGGGTCTGTTTACGAAAATGCTGACCCCTGCCCTCACCAGAAGATTGTGCAGGAGAACTCCAAGTCCTAGTCTGAAAGAACCCTGAGCGTGAGCCGAAAAAGAGAAAGAAGGGTAAGACCATCCCTCTTGCAGGCCAATTCCTGCTAAACTCTGCACTTGCAAAAATTCCTTAATCTGCATAGACTTAGCTTTGTCTTCCATCTTTTTTCAAACTGACTCCACAGGAGAACCAAAAGAACTTCAGATTTTGAGAGCATCCAAAATTTGAGCTTTAACATGCTCTGACAAATTTTCTGCAACTAAGTCCTGCAAGTCCTCCAATTCCTTACTACCCTCAGATAAAGCATCTAGCTTTCTAGTTCGACCAACAGAGAAAGTTGACTTCTCAGCATATAAAAACTGGCAATTTAAAGCCCTCATAGCTAACGTGGAGGAGGTATACACTTTTTACCCTTGAATATAGTTTCGGGTCAGCTCTAGGGACTCTCATACAAAATATTTATGTGCCTCTGAACTCTGTAATACCTGTGAATCAGGATTAATGGAGCTTCAGAAAAACATCCTGAACAACATCGAGAATCTGAAAATCGGCCCCACTTGAAATGCTCCCTCATGGTGTGCAAGGTTCAGAAAGGAAAAATCCTCTGGAGGAGAAGCAGAAGGACAGAACTAGGGCTGTGGCCTGTACCCAAAAAGACCAGGTCTCCTTAGCAGGCAGGGCCTAGTGACAGAAGTAGAAGGCAAGCAAGGAATACAGTATCTGTTTCCCACAAAATACAATTATTACTTTTTCTGACATCCGGATAACTGAGGCAAGAAAAGACAAAAATATTCCCCAAAATGAAAATTTCAGCATGACGGCACTTGCAAACACTGCTTCTGCACCATGACCGACGCCAGCCTAACACTTTGGTATTCGGGCCGACCGAGGACAGCGGACTACCCACAGGTTATGACTGCAGCAATGTGAGACGAAGAACATCTGGTAATGACTGGCTCCCGCACAGAAGCGCGAAGGGATGGTCTGTCCACCTTTATGTGGCAGTACGCATCTTGAAGATCTATAGCGCACATCCAATTGCCTGCCTCCAAGAGTGGGAGGATAGATTGTATTGTGACCATCCGGAATTTCTGTACCTCTACGAATTTGTTTAGCACACTGAGATCCAAAATCGGTCTCCAGTCCCCGGTCTTTTTTGGCACCAAAAATAATCTTGAGTAGAATCCAGATCCTATCTAGTCTGGTGGGAATATTTGGATGACTCTTTTTCTTAGCAGATTTGAAATCTCTAATGCTGCTTCTTCTCTTTGACTGGGTGGAACGTTGGGTAAGTTTCTTAGGGGGGTGGGACAAAGATCGAAGGGAATATGATACCTCTGGTTATTATCTCTCGTACCCAAGAATCGGTGGTAATGGTTAGCCAGGCAGAAGGGTACAAAGAGAAACGACCCCCAACTGCTTCCAGAGGAAAGCAGTTGGGCCATTCTTCAGGAGGGCTGGTAGGACTGGCAAGAGAAAGAATCTGTGGGACCCTGGTTACGCGGACCTCCTCTGCCCCGAAAAGGGGCATCTTCCATACGAGTTTCCCCTTCTGCCTCTAAGGGAAAACTCGGTTCGTGTGTCACGGAAACCACCTTGAGCCTTTTTGTGCCACATCTTACCACTCTTCTGATTTCTGGAAAAAGCCCATTGAGGGGAAGAATAATGGACACCCACGGCAGAAAGGGTCTTACCATCCTGTTCACATCTAGCCAATGTGTCTTTTAACATGGGTTTGATGGGAGTGTTCACAAAGGAAGCCTTGAAGGGTTCCGCGAAATCACACAAGCGCATCCAGGCATGTCGCATCAGGACAATGCCTGCACCCGCTGCTCTAGCTGCTCCGTCTGATGCGTGAGAAATCAGATGCATGGAGAAGTTAGAGATCCATTCAAGGGTGGCTAACTGTGAGGCCACTTTGTCCCAGACCTCATCAGACACAGCTCCCGCCAAAGTTTCAGAGAGCTCAGAAATTAAGTCTCTTTGAAGCCTGGTAAAATGTGCCATAAAATTCAGGGACCTGACTGCAAAGGTCGCTGATGCAAAAGTATGCCTCCCTAATCTGTCCAGCGCCTGGGACTCTCTGTTGGGCGGGTGGACAGTCTGGCTTTCTTCCGCCAGATTTGTGGCTGCCACCACCAAGGCATCTATGGGAAGACCTTTGGACCAATGAGGATCACTATCTGGAGGGGACAAGATTTTATCTGGCCTGTGGGGAATGGTGTCAACGGTGTCAGAAGCCTTCCATGCACACTGCACGATAAGCGGGACAAGGTTGTCAGCAGGTGGAGTAACCCAGGAGGTAGGGGGCCGGGCACGAAAGGCCTGCAGGAACACAGATTCTTCAGAGATCTTGTTAGAGGGCTGCCATTCACCTCTCTAAGTATTTTGAGGATATCTCCAAAGGATACCTCAGAGGGTGACCGAGGGGACCCTTCCCCATCATCAAAGTCTGTGTCTTCTGTGAGGGACTCCTCTGGGGAGTCCACGTGCTTCCTCTTACATAAACTCTTGCAATGAACTTCCTCAGGGGGAGAATCTGGGGAAGACAGTGCAAAAGGGGCCTCCTGTGGGAGTGTGTCCTGAGGCCCTTGTGCCCGGTGTCTGCCAGGGTGGCTTATGTAAATTGCAGTCCAGAGGAGGACGGGGGCACTGATAGCACAGGATGGCCAACAGATGTAAGAGCCTTCTTCAAGAGTTGGAAGACTGGTCCACCCAAGGAGGTCACACCTTGCTCAAGCAAATCAGCCCGTCGACTCGGAGTCCCTAGATGGCTGTGAAAAACAGGAGTACGTACGCCACAGCTGGCATCCAGAGCAGAGACTGGAGTGACAAGTCTCTCCTGCCAAAAAGGCAACTGCAGATCCTTAGTGAGGACCATAAAAGGAGCCAAAGTGAGGGAAGTCTGTGCTACAGCAAGGGGCTTCAAAGGCAATGAAGGAGGAGAACTGGTAGGGGTCTTTAGAGAAAGGTATTCACCTCCAAAGGAAGAATAGGTCCTGGAGGGTTGGATACCTCTGGCCGAAAGCAATTGATCCACAAGACGCACCACATCATGTTCAGAGAGGCTTCTAGTGGATCTCATGGACATAGCTGAAGGGGAATTAGGTCTATCCAAAGATGAAGGAAACTCGGTGCCCACAAAGGTGTCTTTGGATGGCGCTAAAATAGGCATCTGTACTGAGAACAACGGAGCCGTTAAGGCTTGTACTACTGGTGTCTGCACCGAGGAGATCATCGGTGCCAAAGGTAAGGTCTGCACCGACGAAGTCGGTGCCGAAGTGGTAGTTGGCACTATGGTAGGTGCCGAAAGAGTCTGTGCAGAAAACAAGGTGGTTGGTACAGAGAGGACAGTCGGCGCCATGTAAATTGTCGGAGCCGAAGCAGAAGAGGGAGTCGGAACAGTCATCTACGCCGTAAAGGTCTGCTTCGATGAAAAAGTCGGTGCCGGTAAGGAAGTCTGAACCGAGAGGCCCCTTGGTTCCGATGAGGTGTAGGGCACAGTACTCGGTGCCAAAGTAGCGGATGGTGCCAAAGGCTTCGGTGCAGAAGATCTAGGCATCGAAAGCCTCGGGGTCGAGGAAGTCAAATCCGAACTAGAAAGTTTGGCATTCTAAGGTTTCGGTTCCTGGTGGTCCCCAGCAGGAGACGACTGAAGAGACTTGGCCTTCTTGTATTCATCTCTTTTCTTATGGGAACTAGGAGGAGTTGAAGCCTCCGACCCAGAAATAGCCTCTGAAAAGGAAGATTTAAGTAGTCCCTTTAAGATCAGTTTATTTTTCCTTTCCACCAAAGTCCTGTTAGAAAGGTTTGCACAAATCCCGCAAAGCGGGTCAACAGTCAAGTGAGGCACACCCAAACAGTAAACACATAATGCATGTGCATCCAAAATAGGCAATTTATGCCCACAATCCACACATCTTTTAAATCCCAGACCACCTTTTTTCTCTGCCATGATAGGTAGGAGGAAGCAAGAAAAAAAGGAAGAAGGTACCAACAATGGTACGTGAAATACCCAAAGGTAAAGCAAGGAAAGGTTTTACCAATGATGGTAAAGGAGTTACCTCATTGTAAAAAGAAAGAAGGGTTAGAAAAAAACAAAACATAGTCGTTAGATGTGATAGTGTAAGAGATAACCATTTAACAAGATTTGAACTGTGAAGAACTGTAATACGATTAGGTATTACCAAAGAACGTTTTACTTAGCTCAAGAGAAGTGGCTTCACAGAACTGAATGGCGATGTGGCGAACGAAATCTGGGGTAACAGGGAAAGGGTAATTGTGGGTAAGAGTTTAGCTCAAGAGTTTGTGGCTGTCGCGAGCTTGGAAGATGGCCGGCTCAGTTCAGTGGTCTGTTTGCCAAAGGGAACAATATTTTTGGCTGGGGATAAGGAGAAAAGAGATTCTCGACTCTGTCAGCAGATTTTTTTGGCCGAAGCCCTTCCAATTCGACAGGAGAAATGAAAAGGGCAGTCACGGAGCTGCAAGAGGAGGCAAAATACAGTATCTGTTACAGAGGACAGAAGGAAGGGACCTGTCACTCACAGTCGCAAGCAGGAGAACTGATTTTTAATTTGTCTTCCTTCCAATTAACTAGAGAGCAATGTGATCTTTTCGACTGAGGTTTTTCCTTTGTCCCTGCTAGTAAGAGTACATTGGTAGACAGTATCTTGGAACTTAGAATATTTGCTAGAAGTGTTATGCTGAACATTATGTTTCCAGAAAAGAGTAAAACCTATATTGTTTTTAAAGAAACGAGTATATTTACACCTGAAAACCAACCAGCTCTAGAAGCCTTTATTGATGTATGTGAAAATGATTTGAGGTCCCTAAAGGAGACCAGACAACATAATAAAGGGATGTTTTTTTAATTTAACTAATGGGGAAATGAAGCTTTGAATCATCTTACTAAATCACAAAGTTTGATAATTCGGCCAGCAGATAAAGGAGGAGGGGTAGTGGTTCTTGATAAGTCTAACTATTTAGACAAAATGAGAAGAATGTTAGACGATGTACAAGTGTATGTTAAAATGCAGAAATTTCAAGTTACAGGTATACAAAAGAGGTTGCATTTTTTTCTGTATGACCTCCTTATGACATATCAGATAAATTATGAGTTGTACACTTATTTTGCAGTTAAGCATCCTGTTATACCTGTCATTTATGGTTTACCAAAAGTACATAAAGACCTGAGATACCCTGCCCCCCCTTAGACAGATTGTCTCAGGTAGAGGCTGGCTGACTGAGCCAATATCTATCTACCTTTAAAAACAGCTTCAACCATTCTTAGAGAGAACTGATACTGTTCTTAGAGATACCAAACACTTCCCTCCAGGACCTATATGAATGGTCACGTAGCTATTCTCAGTTGGATGAAATTGTGTTTGTCATCTTGGATGTTAACTCATTATTTACCATCATCCCCAGTGATGATGGTATTGATAGAGTAAGATCATTTCTTGTATCTGAAGGTACAGTTTCAAATTCTAAAATACAGACCATATGTGCTCTCCTCAAACTTGTCTTAGAGAATAATGTGTTTTTATTCGCGACAGAATACTTTTTTACAAAAAGTAGGGGTTGCGATGGGGACAGCGTGTGACAACACATATGTAAATGATGGTGCACTGGGAAAGGCAATCTGTGTTTGTCAATGAGTATTATAAGTCATTTGTCAAGTTTTATAAATGAATTGTGGACATTTTGTTTGTGTGTGGCTTGGCCCTGAGGGATCCCTCTGTTAATTTAAGAGTTACTTAGAGAGCACAGCATCTTATCTTATATTCACCATGCAGTCTTCAAGTAGCAGTATAGACTATCTGGATACAACTATTAGGAAGGATGAAATAGGTTATTTATCCACTAGGGCAGTTAGAAAGCCCTGTAGAAAGAATAACTTATTACACAATACTAGTATGCGTCTGAGACATATACAGAGAAATATTATTAACAATCAAGTATTAAGATGCATGAGGTTGCATACACAGTTTGGAGAGACAGAGAGGAAGCACCTGACATGCTTCAAGTGAATTAACTTAAAACAGGGTATTGAATAGGATATATAGAAAGAACTATTGCAGATACTAGTAGCAATGAAAGTATTAATGTTCAACCCTACTTCTCGAATAAATGTGAACAATCAGTAGGCAATAGGCGGGTAATTCAGTAGAGAATACTAGTAGGGTCACTCTGACATATTCCAGTGATGTAATGTGATATTGAGAAGAATCGGCCTATTTTGCAGACTGATCCAGAGGTACGCAAGGTAGTTGGCAATCAGCCTGCTTTCCTCTTAGGAATAATAAGTCCCAGAAACAAAGGCTATGCTACAAACAATGATGCCTCCCTTGGTCTCAGAATGTAAAGGTACATTTAGATGTAGGTCCTGTAAAATCTGTAAGCACATATGGCCCCCAAATGTTTTAATGCACCCCAGGATACTACATCCCCTCGAATTTTCATTCTATGCTGATTGTTTAACCAAGAACATTATTTATATGGCAAACTGTTGTCTCTGTAAATGTTTTTATGTTGGAAAAAGTAATAGGACCTTAAAAGAAAGGATGATGGAGCATTTAAATCATATCTGAAATATGAAGCTAACCCATGCACTAGCTAAGCATGTTCAAGAGATGGATGATTTGCACTGTTTCAAGTGTTTGGTTCTACAGATAGTCAATGGTAATATAAGGGAAGGAGATATGATGAAGGACACTGAACATGCGGAACTGAGGTGGATAATTGATTTTAAAGCTAATACTCCTCCTGGTTTAAATAGTGCTCTCTCTTTATAACAGCACTCAAAAAGAAAAGCTTACTGCACTAATTGTATAATTGTTTTTTAGATCTGATTGGTTTTAGGGATGTATTTATCTCTGTTAGTATTGACTTTATATTGTGGTCTGAAGAAGCGGAGGACCATGAAATCGCTTAGCATTTTTTGTTTTAATAAAAAGTTTGTTCCCTAGCCCGTTGGACGTCTCTTTTTGTTGTATTATTTTCTTTGGATTTGGTCCTGTTGCCACCATACACTATTTGGATATATACACCACACATCTTGATCAGATCAAGGAAGTCACTCCTGTTCAACTCCATTCATAAAGGTTAGTCTGAGATCTGATCAGACTCTGTGCCAACACGCTTTCTTGGGAAGTGATGTAGGCTGCTGTCCAAGTCACAACTACCCCTTGGGCTACCTCCCATAATAGGTAGCCAGTCTGCATAGAAAGCAAAAGTGCGGCCCTCCGTTTTTGCTCATGTATTATATCGCTGTTGTATTGTTTGTCAGGATTTGGAGAACTGCTCATTTTCCAAATATGGCTAAAGGCTTTCAATGACAGAAAGGCATGATGCCACTCCCTAGAAGCCCTCTTCACCCTAGAGAATGCTGAAGTCTGTGCAGTCTCTGTGACATGGTTTAAAGCCATGGAGGGCACATTGACAGTGCAAAGTTATAAAGCCTTCCACACATTTACACCAGTTACTACACAGGCAGGGACTAATGGTGAACGTGTCTCTATTTACATCAAAGCCTGGTCAAACAGGACAATGCACTTGCACTTCTCCACGTTCAAATCACCATAGGCAAAATCCAATACCACTTTGTTGCAAGCTATAGGTCTCCTTCTATGACTCAGGAAACCCCTACCATGTATTTAAACTTACAGGAAACACTCATCATCCAACCCAATACCACATTCATGTGCAACTTTAATTATCCCACTATTAATTAGGAATCATATACGACACCAAACATACAGGCACAGAGATTCCTGTATTTCGTAAACATAAATTCCCTGGCCCAGACTGTCAATACACCAACCAGGGGTACAACTACACTGGATCTGGTCCTCAATAATATGGGATGCTGCTGCACAACACCTAGTGTAATGTCTTCTCTGGTAAAGTCAGACCACAATATGTCTCATTTGAAATAAAAATAAAGTCTGGAATTCTAGCAAACGCTAGAATATTCAGGAACTACTCTAAGGCTAACCTCCTATTATAAAGTGATAACCTGGCAAAATTTCAAGAACCCATAGAGAACACTTCTGCCTACACAAAACTGTTCACAGAAACCCCATACAAGCATGTTAACAGCTGCATAGAGGCAGCCGGCACTGAAGAAGGCCCTTGCGATCCCGATGGCAGCACAGGAGACAAGGAAAACACTGGGCCAGCAATAGGAGAAGCCGAAACAGGAGGCCTCAAGGCCATCACAGCCTTAATGAGACCCTGCGAAAAAAACAGACTTACGGGTGGAAGGAATGGTAGAATGCCTAGTCTTTTGCTTCTTTTTAACATGCTTCTCCTGTTGGAGAGAAGTGGCGGATGTAAGCCTTATGTCCGACACTTCCTTAGACATAGGGGCAGGAACAGTTCTAGAGTCTTCTGAAATAACAAACCGTGGTTCCCAAAAGTTGTCCAAACTGGATCTCTGCATAGCCTCAGGCGTGCTAGGATCCCCACTCCTGAAGGCCTTAATGACAGTACCCGTTGAAGAAGTGGACCCTAACTCCAAACACACCGCTGGGTTTTCATCTACCTCAAGGGGTACGTCAGAGGGAGTAGGCACAGCTAAAGAGGATTCGGGCCTAGCTTTGCTGACCTTCCTCTTCACAGACAGCTCAGAAGAACTCCCGGAACTTTCCATGGTATCCCTAGCCAGATGTTTGAGTCTCAGGTTTTCTAAATAGAGATTTAAAGCCGACAGATGAGTATGCAATGTTTTAGGAACAAAGGCCTGAGAAATAGAACAGGAGTGGTGGTTGTGAGCAGGCCCTAAACAGAAGCAAAGCTTGTGACTATTTTTATGTGGAATTTGCCTTCCACAACACTTGTCCTTCTTGGGTGACATTAATAAAAACAAGAGGCACCAGCAATAAATTAAATCCCCTACGGTGTACTGAAGCTGAAAGACTAAACCAACGATTTCCAACAGCAGACCAAACTTACAAGTCTATCTTTCCGAATGGCAGCAAAAAAGCTCTGTATGTGTGGCCGTCCCTTTTATGGCTGACACTGTCTGTGCCTACGTGCGATGTCCCATGTACATGCAGTGGCTCTAAGCTTTTGTGTACAGGCCGGACATCAGGTCATTGGGTGGAATCCAACCCATATATAAAGAATACTGCAACACTGAATAGAAGGACATCTCTCCCTACTATCACTAGGGACAGGTCCTCAATGCTCTAGGGCCAAGAACAGTGCATCAAAGGGCCCAGACAATATCCCAGATGGCTTCTAGATAGCATGAAACATGACGTATCTGACTGTTTGGAACTGCTATTTAACTATAGCCTCCAAAGAGGTTTTGTGTCTCATGAATGGAGAACAGAAACAGTCATCCCTTTGCACAAAGGTGAGCCATCTACAGATCCGGGAAACTACAGATCCTTAAGTCTCACAAGTCTCAATAGTCTCACATGCAAAGCCATTGAAAGAATTATCATGGAAATTATCAATAATGACACAGGTGGAATTCTTTGAGAGGGTCATCAAAGCAATGGATGAGGGCAAAATGGTTCACACTGCCTACCTTGACCTGGACAAGGCATTTGACACATTATCCTACTCAGGCATGGTTGACAAACTCAAGATGTTACGTATAAACCCTTACATCACCCGGTGAATAGCCAGCTGGTTCACAGACAGGACTCGGGAAGTTTGAATTGGGAAGTCCACTTCAAAAAAGAGGCCAGTCACAAATGGAGTCCCTCAGGGATCGCTCCTGGGACCGCTCTTTTTTGGCATTTACTTCTCTGAAGTCAAGGCCAATGTCAATGGCCTCTGGCTAACTACATTTCCAAATGACTGCAAATTATTAGCTGTCACTGAATCCCCCATTGACACAAATGTTCTCCAAGAAGGGCTGACACAGACAAACAAGTGGTATCAGAGCGATGGACTAAAACTAAATGCCAAGAAATGCGTAATAGTACCCTTTGGGAAGACATCCACCCCTGGTAACTATCAAATTAATAACACACCCCTTTGACCTGACCCAGTGGTCAGGGACTTAGGGATGCACATGGACAGTAATCTAGTCTTTGATGATCACATGTCTACGGTGGTGAGGAAATAATTCTATGTTGCGCAACTTATAAACCAAAGGTATGGCATCTAAGTCCAAGGAAGTCATTGCTCCACTGTATTCAGCATTCAGACCCATGATTGAGTACAGTGCCCCCTTTGGTATGTACCTACCCAGGCATATCCAACAACTGGAACGTCACTAAAAGAATAAAGGGTGTAAGTAATATGTTCTATGCAGACCGCCTCAAGGCCCTGTCCCTGTATTCTGTCTCTTACAGGATTTTGAGGGGAGATCTATGCCTGGCATACAGGGCATTGTCAGGCCCCACTCTGATGGACCTCCTGCATATCCACAAAGCAAACAGCACCAGAATTATCCATTCTAAAGACTTAAACATTGCCTGTTATATAAACAGGACCTGCGGGAGAGACAGTTATGTATCCCAGAGACTACCCCCATCTATGGAACAGGCTCCCCATCCATGTGAAGCAGAGTTCCTCCCTAACCCAATTCAAGTGCAACCTGGGCAATTGGATGGGAAACCGGAAATTCAGCCCTGGTTTGGCACTTATGTCTCTAATGGACACAGGTAACCCTGTATATAGTTCATCGTCCAAGCCCGTGCTTACATTTATCATGGGTAGCAGAACTTGTCAGAGATTTGAGATGCATGGCTAGGCTTAAAAAGGCCCTTGTTGTTGTCAGCCTAGTAAACACCTATGAACATAAGAAAGCTACAATGAGCCTAGGTCACCCACTGGTTGGAACTGAAGATTTTATTTACATAACCAAACAAAAAGTTATGAAGTAGCTCTAACTGCCCAGTTGTAACAAATGACTTCACTGGTAACCTGATTACATTGCATCAGCACAAGATAATTATACTCTAATATGAACATAAAAAATCTCTTTCCAAGCTGAAAAACAGTATTGGTTGATATCAAAGAAAAAAATGATAGTAATTGAATAGCTATGTGCCAAGGAATAACAAAACAGTTTTTGCTATGATCAAATCACAGGTGGGATCTTGTGTGTGTGTGTCAAAGTCAGGACATGAAAATCTAATGGTAAACTGAATTCTGTGTACACTTACTGGATTGAAGCCAGACTTGCTTGTGGATACGGTAGCACTAGTTGGATTCATGGAAATATCTTCATTTGTATCAATTTTCCTAAGCACTTCATATAAACTGCCGACAGAGTCTAATGCAAGCAAAATTTGAAAAACATTAAGTTTAATAATGTATACTAGAGGAAACAAATCTGAATGCAGCTACAAGCTCACAATGTAAAAATGGATCTTGAACTTAGCAATGCTCACTTCATGTGAAAGATTGCAATGCTAATATCATAGATAAAGGACTACAAACAGCAATAAAGCTGTATAACATATCTTATTAAAAGCTATATCACCCAATTAAGAGCTATATTATCTTTTAAGGTGTACTGCTGATGGCAGAGGCATACATTAATGCCTGGATGCTCACTGATGATATGTAAGCAATAACCCATGAACAGATGGGGTTTTACCAGAGAATATTCCAAATCCTGAGTGAATTCTAAGTACAAAATAAAGTAGAGTGTCCTTACAGCACTCAAGTTATTGGTTAATTTCTGATACATGCACACTGATGAAAAGGGTTACTGTATTTATACAACAGACCATTCTAACAATATGCAAAGGCTATTACAAATACTATGTTTGTTTTAGTAAACTGAGTTTGCATCCTTCCACCTGCAAGAAAATACAACAGCATTAGAAACTGCTTTGTTTGCAAGAATTAGTAAAGAAAATGATGTTAGCATATACTCTGCCAAATCTCACACAAGTGTTTGTTACAAAACTGGGAATAATAGTGACTTGCTCTTTCACATCATTACTATATTCTGTAGGAATGTATACAGACACACTGCCTCTAGGACAGTCTACCAAACTGTCTCTTGGAAATAAATATGGGACTCACCTCTTTAATCTTAGTTAGGTAAGGGGGGGGGTTTGATTCATGAAAACAGTGTGATCAAAGGAAGGGTAACACTTGGAAGGAGATAGTAGTAGTAAGTAAATGTTAGGGGAAGAAGAAGAAAACACAGAAATGGACAAAAAGAGGGAGTAAGCAATCTTGTATCCCTTCATCTTAATGGAGATGACAGGGTGACCCCCATTAGGCACTCTTCCATCCCCTTCCTCAATATCAAAATGCCACATTCAGAGGTGAAAGCCTACACTGCAGTAGTGATCCTTATGATGAATGTTATACAGCTATGTCAATATACTTACTATAACAGTAGAAACGAATCATTGCTGCAGTGTAATTTATTATCCACATACAGGGTACTGTAACAGTCAGACACCCTTGGGATAGTGGTCACAGCATGTCCTGCAAGACAGCAATGGTATAATCTGTCCTGCTCCTGGACTGAATGCTCAATGTGTAATGTTTTGATAAAGCAAGGAATATGCTAAGACATTCTTGAAAACGACTGCTGTTGCAGATGCTTCCCTGAGAGAGCCTACACTTAACTTCCTCCGCATTTTTCTCATGACTTAATAACAAAACACAATGCAGTTAGGCATTTCAACTGAGTTTTCTTTTATACTAATATGCCATGCTTGTCTAGTATAAAGCTGACAAAGAGATGGTCCTGAAGTTCTTTTGTTCTTTCTATCAGCAACTAAGCTGACTATGCATGCCTGCAACATGCAGTTATCTTCTTCCCCTTTTCTGGGGCTCAGGATAAAATATTAGCAGATCATCACCGACCCCTTTTTCCCATTTCCTACATTTGGTACAGCTCTCTCAATTCAATGCGACACTCCTGCCTTCTTCGACACTCATGCCCGACTGTCACACACACTCCATCCATCTCTGCTGGACATTCTCGTTTCCTCTTACCTTCTTCCTGTCTGTCCCAAATCGTCTTCAGCAGATTGTCTTCTGCTTTTCTGCACATATGCTCAAACCACCGTAATCTGTTATCTTTGATCTTTTCTGCAATTGGAGCTACTTTGGTTTCTGCTCTTATGTCCTCATTTCTTTGTCCGTCTTCACAGTGTGCATCCTACCACCCTTCTCAGGCACTTCATCTCCATCACCTCTAGCTTCCTCATCTGCTCTGCATTTACTACCCAGGTTTCTGTACCATACAATAGTATTGGTTGCATCACTGCTCTCTACACCTTACATTTCAGCTTTTTTGTCATTCTTCCGTCATACACTACCTCTGATGCTCTATGCCAGTTTGCTGCAGCCCCAATGACTCTAGCTTTGAACTCTTTATTCATGATTCCCTTCTTCTCAACCACCCCCCCCCAGACACTTAAAAAGTACAGTTTTGTACCTACCATAAATGTAGATGTTCGAGTGTAAACACTGCTGCAGTCATTGCACTTGGGTTATCCTGCCATCAGGCGGTTCCCCAGTCGGCCTGAGTTCCAAAGTCTTGGTCCAGCATTGGTTGCTGTCGCCTCTTCCCTGACGTCAGTGCGACAGGGGGATATAAGATGCAGCCAACGCCACTTTCTTCAGTTTTTCTTGCCCCAGATGTCAGGTGCCCCCAAATAGGTAGGCAATTCAAATTGCCAGTAAAATATATAAAAGAAAAGCAAACAACCATTTTTAATTACCAGCAAATACTCCCAATAGGTAATAAGGGTAGATGACCTAGGTACGTACCAGAAAGTAAGAGGGGAAGGATGGAGGGTAACCTGGACTGCAGCACTGTTTACACTCGAACATCTACATTTATGGTAGGTACAAAACTGTACTATGTTCATCGTGTTACACTGCTGCAGTCATTGCACTTGGGTGGAATCCCAAAGCTGAGGTAGGGAGGCTGGATCTATAAGGCATTAGGGGTGGCTATAAGGCCCTGCAGCACAGCAGTGGCAAAGCCAGCTCTGGATTTGGAATATAAAGGCAAATGGTAATGTTTGGTGAAGGTATGCACAGAACTCCATGTTGCTGCTTCTAAAATATCCTTGGTAGGCAGTTGAAGTGGCTGTTGCCCTGGTGGAGTGAGATCTAATGCTGCTAGGTACAGGTTTCGCATGGTGGGTATAGCAAAAACGTATACAGTGAGCTATCCATTTTGAAATAGTCTGCTTTGAAATGGCTTTTCCCTGTGCTCCTACAGCGTATGCTACCAATAATTGCTTAGATTTTCTGAAAGCTTTGTCCAAGTAGAAGCGTAACTGCCTGTGAATGTCCAAGGAATGTAGTAGTCTCTCCCCTTTGTTCTGTGGTTTTGGATAAAAAGTTGGCAAGTGAATAGTTTGGTTTAGAGCCACACTTGATACCACCTTTGGCATAAACATAGGGATAGTTCTTAAGGACACCCTTGTCCTGGTGGAAGATGAGAAAAGGTTCCACTGCCATTAGTGCCTGTAATTCTGAATCTCTTCTTGCTGATGTTATTGCAAGTAGCAGAGCAGTCTTCCAAGAGATGTATTTTAATTCTGTTGTGTTTGCTGGCTCAAAAGGAGGTAAAGTTAATTTTTCCAAAACAAAGTTGAGGTCCCAAGTTGGTGTAGGTGCTCTACGGGGTGGTCTCATGTTTTTAGCCCCTCTGAGGTACTGAGCAAAGGATTAGAAAAAAATGGTGGATCCGTGTTGTAATGAGCAGAAATGGCTGAGGCATGGATCTTGATGGATGAGAAGGAGAGGCCCTTGTCCGGCATCTCAGTTAAGTATTGAAGTATCTGAGGAATGTTTGGGACAAGAGGGTCAAGGCTGTGTGCTTGGTTCCAGGCACAGAATCTCTTCCATTTATCCAAGTAGGCTTTCCTGGTGCTAGGCCTTCTGGCCTCCAGAATGACATCCATAACAGCTTTGGAGAGAGGCAATGCTTGCTTGGCTAAGGAATTTTCCATGCAGCTAGATTTAAGGTCTTTAGCTGGCTGTGAAGTATCTGATTGTTGTGTTGTTTCAACAACTGTGGGATTTGAGGAAAAATCCAGGGTGGTTCTTGTGCTAAGTTCTTTAAGATTGGGTACCAGTGCTGGAGTGGCCAGTCTGGTGCAATCAGGATCATCTTTGGCTCTTCCTGCCTGGCTTTTATGAGTACCTTTGGAAGGAGAGGTAAAGGAGGGAACACGTATACTTGTAGTTTTTTTCCAGCTGAGTGAGAGGGCATCTACTTTCCATGCTTGTGGATGGTAGCTCCTTGTGCAGAATTCCTGTAATTGGCAGTTCATTGGGGATGCAAACAGATCTATGTCTGGTCTCCACCATTTTTGTGTTTTCATTCTGAATATTTGTGGGCTCAATTCCCATTCGTGGGGATCCATGATGTTTCTGCTTAGGTCGTCTGCCAGTGTGTTTTTCTCTCCTGGCAGGAATTGTGCCTACAGATGAACTTGGTAGTTTAAAGCTGTGTTCCACAAGGTCATGGCTTGTCTGCAGAGGGGGGTAGGAGTGTGTGCCCCCTTGCTTGTTTATGTACCACATAACTGTGGTGTTGTCTGCCTTTAGTAGTAATTGTCCTGGATGCAGCAGGTCCTTGAAAGATATAATTGCATTTTGTACAGCTAGCATCTCTTTTTGATTGATGTGGAGATGTCTTTGCTCTGTGGGCCACTCGACCTGAATACATTTTCCTGTCATGTGTGCTCCCCAGGCATAATCCGATGCAGCTGTTGTCAGTGTCTGCCTGGCTGTGGGTTGAGTAAAAGGCTGTCCCTTGTTGAGGTGACAAGCTTGAGCCCACCATCGAAACTCCTGTTGAAGGCAAGGAATTAGTGGTATAACTGTTTCCAAACTTTGACAGTGTTGAGACCATACATTCTTTAGGCATCATTGTAGTTTCCTCATATGCAGTCTGGCATATGGAATTAGTAGTATGCAAGATGCCATGTAGCCCAAGGCCTGCAGAATTTTTCTTGCAGGGAGTTGGGTCTTTGTTGCCATTAAATGAAAATACTGAGTCAGTTGTCCTTGCTTGTCTGGCGTGAGATAAGCCATCTAGGCCATTGTGTTTAAGCTGGCACCCAGGAATATTATCTGTTGTGAGGGCACTAGTTTTGATTTCTTTTCGTTTACTGTGTACCCCAGGCAACTTAATAACTTTTTTTACGTACGCCAGATGCTTTAGAAGATTGTCCTTGCTCTCTGCTTGAATCAGGCAGTCGTCCAGTTATGGATAAATTTGAATTCCTTTTTCCTTGCAAAATGCAATTACTGGTGCCAGGCACTTTGTGAAGACCCTGGGCACAGTAGATAAGCCAAAGGGCAGTGCAGAGAATTGATAGTGCATTGAACCAGCTAGAAATCTGGGGTATCTTCTGCAGTTTTGTCTGATAGGGTCCAAAGTCACGAGCCAAGCTTTTTTGCCCAGCATTGGAAGCAGCTGCTGTAGTGTCAACATTTTGAATTTCGGAAAATCCAGGTAAGTGTTCAGAGAAGAAAGGTCCAGAATGGGTCTTCAGGCTTTGTCCTTTCTGGGAACCAGAAAGAGTCTCGAGTAACATCCTTGTCTTTGCTCTTGTGGTGGTACCTTTTGAATAGCTCTCATGTCCATGAGTGATGTAATTTGTTTTTGAGCCTCTGCCCATTGATTTGGTGGCAGATTTGGCATTCCTTTTAACCTTGGCAGAGTGTGAAAGTGGAACCTGTAACCTTGAGATCTGATGTTGAGAACCCATTTGTCTTGGGTGATGCAATGCCAATTGTGACAGAAGAGAGCCAGTTTTCCTCCTAAGGGGGCTGCCAAGAGAGAGATGTTTGGCAGCTGTAGTGGAAAGTCATTGAGGCTGCTTTTTATAAGGTTGAGGCCTGTCTTTCCCTTCTTTCTGGCCTGGTGTACCCCATTGTCGAGGTCTGTAAGGGCCTTGTGTCTGACCTCTACCTCTTGGATGTCTATATTTGCCCCTTTGAGGTCTTTCTGTGACTGGAAAGGACCAATTCTTTGTTGGCCAATTTCTGCTAAAACAAGGAGGCTGAACCTGTAAGAAATCTTTCACCGTTTGCATAGATTTTGCCTTGTCCTCCATCTTTTTTAATACCTCCTCTGCCTTAACTCCAAACAACACATCCCGCTGCAAAGGTGCATCCAATAATTTGGCCTTAACATGATCTGGTAGCGTATGTTCTTTTAACCAAGCATGTCTTCTAATGACAGAGCCTGTAACTGCTGCTCTACAGGAGGCCTCTAAGGAATCAAACCCACATTGCAAAGTATGTTTTCCCACTTGTTCAGCTGCATGCAATAAATCCTGCATTTCTTTCAAATTAGGAGGATCTGAATCTGGAAGCATCTTTTGTTTCAACTGAGACAATAAAAATTGCTGATATTTTAGCATGTGAAACTGGCAATTCAAGGCTCTCATTGCTAAAGTTGCAGACGTATATACTTTCTTTCCCCATCTGTCTAATGCTCTGGAATCTCTGTCAGAGGGAACTGGGTTTTTAGCTGATGAGGCCTTAATCCCTTTTGGTCCCTGAGAAATAGTTTCAGGGTCAGCAACAGGGCTTTTGTACAGAAATTTGCGAGAGTCAGGGACTCTATAATATCTATCAGGCTTAACTGGGGCTGGGGGTAAGGAGTCAGGGTTTAAGCTGGATTCAGTGTACACATCATCCACAATATCTAATACAGGCGGGATAGCAAGGGGTCTGTGTTGAGGCAATAAAAGGAAGTCTCTAAGCCTTTTCTTGGATTCTGAGTAATCCTGGCCTTCCCAGTGGAAATGTTCCCTCATGGTATGTAAGGTCTCCCCAAAGGAATAGTCCTCAGCCAGAGAGGCTGATGGAATTTATTCCTCAGCATCAGAATCCTCATAAGGGAGTAAGGAATATCCTAGGTCTGAGGATGAGTCTGAGGAAATGGACACCTGGTCGGAAGATTCATAGTCTGCATCTTGTCTGGGCCTTTTATCAGGAGGGGGATGGGACCCCCTGATCAGGGTGATTAGGTCTTCGGCCATTCTTGGCATTTGTTTCTTAGGCATGGAAGCCTGCCCTGGAGATTGCTGTGTCTGTTTCTTTGCTTTTAGGGGAGGCTTAGACTTAACAGAGGGTTTACTGGTTAACTGGGTAGGTCTGAAAACACCCTCTATAGCTGTGGATTGCTCAGCTACTTCGGTTCCCTCTGTAGGGTTAAGTTCGATAATCTGAATACCTAGTGCATCCGAAGGCCCAGCCAGTTCCACGTGGGAGTCGGAGGCGGTCTGTGGTTCTGTGGCAGCGGTTGTCAGGGGCTGCGTAGGCACCTTGCTGAAAACCGGAGAACTGGCGACTGGCCTAGAAGAGGCCTCGTCGTCAGTTTTGGGCCTCAGATGCCTGTCCTTGTGCTTTTTATGTATTCCGGTCATCGGAAGTTCCGACGGCATGGTGTAATTGAATTTTCTGCCAAAATAATGTTGGGCAAAATCAAACCGACGTTTAATAGTGCGCTTGTTAAACCTAGCACAAAACTGACAACCAGTGACGTCGTGGTCTGGGCCTAGGCATGGAATACAATAGGAGTGGAAATCCTTATGAGGTATTTGCTTCCCACAAGAAATACAGTTATTAACTTTGACTGACATCGGTCTGAGGCAAGAAAAAGTTTCCCCAACGGGGTACTTAGCTTTTTTAGAAGACTTCGGTTCTGGATTCGGAATGAAAATCTCAGGAGTCGGCCGACCGGCACTTGTGAACTGCTTCTGCTTCGGGCACCACGCGGCAAGAAAGACTGAAGAAAATGGCGTTGGCTGCATCTTATATCCCCCTGTCGCACTGACGTCAGGGAAGAGGCGACAGCAACCGACGCCAGACCAAGACTTTGGAACTCAGGCCGACTGGGGAACCGCCTGACGGCAGGATAACCCAAGTGTAATGACTGCAGCAGTGTAACACGATGAACATCTATTAACCTGTTCCACTATCTTCCCTTCTATCTCAATTCTCAGCCTCTTCTGTTTTCCCCAATATGCTGCCATTACCACGGTCTTATCTGTACTTAATTTCATCCCATGTTCCTTTGGTTTTGCATGCCATTTCCCTATCGTTTGCTGAAGAACAAACTAGTCAACAATATTAATACTATAAAAAGAGCAGTATAGAAGAGGACTTCCCCAAACAATTTGGAGAAAGGTGAGATAACTTATCTGCAACAATTAAGAGTAGCCTCAGCCCAGAGATCAAGTCCAAGTCTAACAAGCAGCAAATGAGATCTGAGGTACTCACAGAACCAGAACATATATCCTGCTTAAGGAAAACAAGAATAAAGACAGGTGTTAAGAATCTAAGCCAGACATACTAAGAGACACTGTATCAATGTTGTATAGAACCAACTTTAAGGTACTTTAAGTTGTTTTGTCACTTCATGTGATTATTTTGGAAGAACTTGTATTTTGTATGTTTATATGGACCAAAACCATGTTATTTTATAGACTACTGATCTCTGCTGAATGTTATATTCCCCACTATACTTTTTCCAAATTTATCTACATCCTTTGTTCCTCAACAACACATTATAAACATCAATGGCACGTCAGCAACCCTATTAAAATTCCCCTAACCCTGCCACACTTGTGCAACCCTATTAAAATTCCCCTAACCCTGCTACATGTGTGCTCCCTGCAAAAATCAAAATACAAAGTTCACATGCAAAACACAGACATATAACATCAAAGCATCCTAGTCCACCTAACACAACACTCAAAGCCCAAAGCTACACATGCGTTTAAATAAAATCAAAAATTAAATAAAAAAGAGAACACAGACATTTAAATAGTGGCCCCAGCTAGCCAATCAGAAAGCATTAGCAGTAAAATTGCCCAATTATGTCTACATGTATTGAAAAGAGATGCAATAAAAACTAAAATTAAATAAAAGAATTAGTAAATATTAGCAGAACCTTCCACTATACTACATTATGACCTCAAAAATTAAATGGGGTTATTTTTCCATGATGGATGTACACTGATCAACAGTTTAATTTCAGCTCTCCCAGTGTGAAAAAAGAAAATGATACATAAGGAGACCAGTAATTCTGTTTTAGGAAAATTCAGTTACTGGCTAGCAAGTACACTCCCTGGATGCCAGCAAATAAGATACGTAGTGAGCCTGAATGAGAATCAACTAAAAAAGGTGAAGAAAAAACACTGACTGGGAAGAATCCTGCAGCTGTTTAGCAAAAAATAGTTCATGCTCCAGATCTAGTACAACAGATGGCTTCTAGTAACGTAGAGGACAAATATGTCACATACGCTCAGAGCTAATTAAAATAAACAAAACACTGGCGGTGTATAACAACTTAAATAACAAAAGGCTGGAAAACATGGAAAGAAGCTTTATACAGATATTCAGATGAACTAATAAAACTACAAAAATCAAAGGTCAAAATGAAGAAAAATCTGGCTAAATATGAGACTATTAGTAGAGTTATAGGGCAGAACATGCAGAGAAAAAACTGAGATTTTCTGTTGTATCAAAGAAACTGGAATGAACAGACATATTTATTTTATGAAAGCACAAAAAAGTAACTGGACTAGTAGTTCACAGCAGGATTTGTTAACTGAAAGGCCACATCATCTGTATGCACCAAACTTGGCCATGAGAAAACAGCCAGGACCTGTATTTGCAAAGATGCAGTCATACCAACAGAAAGAGTTGATCCTGATCCTGTCAAAACTGTAGCAAAAGGACAAAATAGGAAAACTGGAGACATTACAGTGTTTGTGTAAAATGATTATTCACTGTACACCAGGTAGAAAAGAAACACATTTTTCCCAGGAATCAGGGGAATGTCTAAAGGCAAGTGTGGGTTTTAAGCTGTCATCAGAATATCTTTTTCCTGGAGGATCAACTTTTTTTTTTTATTCAGAACAGGCTAAGGGGGGAAAACAACTGCATCCAACAAAGAGTGAGCCATCAAACTGGGACTTTGCCAATGAGATCTTTTCCAATGTTCCAAAGGGAAATGCTTGCCAGGAAAAAAAGCACTAGAGTTGACTAGAAGATTCAGGAGTACATTGGACTTGAACAGGAGTCTGGGGATGGGAGATGGGGATGAACAGCAGCAGCACCTAAATTACTGAAAAAAATGTGAGACGATAAAACATCAATCACATTTGTGAAATAAGGCTTTACAAGAAAAAGTGGCTGCGAAAGATTGGATTTTTTTTTTTACTTTGTTAAATTTGTTGGGGTCTGACAAGCAAATACCCCACTCCATGTCTTTAATGTTTGGAAGGACACTAAAACGAAGGGAAAATAAGTAAATTGGGTTATGCTGTGGGACTCGGCTAAATGAGCACAGTTCATCTTTTTAAAGAAAATGGGTTTTGAGTCACTCCCATATTACAAAGGGGAAGACTTGCAAAATACTACTACACATATGTACAGTCCTCCCTATCTCAAACCTAATACATATTGTCTGCTTCTATGCAGCCTCACATGTAAGTCAAGATGGGTACTGCAGGCACTTGGGCTATCTATCAGATAATACCTACAGTATCAGTACTGACATACAGCTATAGCTGTAGATATGCTGCACAGACCCAGTGATTTTAATGACCAATTTTGTTGCTTAGAACTTCTATAGTAGCATTCAACACTATTATAAAACTTCTAATCACTGTAATGTAGCATACATGCCTACATAAAAATATTTCAAAGCACAGGCAATAATGCCCTTCGAGTCTGCCAATATACCAAAACAATTGTTCCCATAATAAGTGTCCAGACCGTTCTTAAAATATGTAAACTAGTGTTTACTTTAATATAATTTGGTAGTCTATTTCATGCATCCGTTACTCTTATCAGACAACCAGTTAGTACTCCTCTTACGTCCTATGGAATCTTCTATATTAGGTTGTCTGTTGACTCTCTACTACTTTTTGATAACCCCAAACATTCTCAAAGGTAATTGTCTCTAAATGCCCTATACCTGAATAAGGTCTCCTCTTAAATATCTATATCAGGAACTCTTTCATAATAACTTAAATTTTCAAATCCACTGATGCCCTTGGTATATTTTCACTATACTCTTTCCAATTTACTCATGCTTGTTTTTATAAGGTTTCCACATTGTTATTCCACACAAGTTTAGGTCTAATATAACTAACAATGTTGTCTTCATTTCTGATTTCTTAAATTTTGATGAAAAGGATGGATCTGAAAAATGCAATCTGAACAAGCATGGGCCTAGAACAGAACCCTGTGAGACACCTTGACTGTAACCTCAAAGTTCATCCGTCCACAATTGCTGTATGAAACTTGCCATGTCCTATCTGTAAGCCATGCAGCTTTCCATCTTATCAAGAGTACATCAATAGTTCTTCTAATTTGTTGATCAGTGCTTTGTGTATGACCCTATCAAATGCTGAAGTTAAATCTATATAAATTATATCATAGCACATTTTTTCATTCATGGAGGTTATTATATAGTTAGAGATCATCATGTCACAGGTGGTAACATATCAACTTTCAAAATATGCATGTTCATAGGTTCATAGGTTAGTACTAGGCTAACTGCCCCATTTATTTTTAGCCAATTATCCCCTGTGAGATTCAAACCCTGTACCTTGTGTTTGTAAGGCAAACACCTTAACCATTAGGCCACCCTCCCTAAAAAAAAATCTATATCATGTTGTTATATGGTTGCAAGTCCCAACATTTCCATTTCTGGCAATAATTTATTCAATATAACCTTCCCCATTATTTTTCCACAATATGAAAGTAAACTTATGGGTCTGTATGACAGTGGGTTTGTCCTAATTCCCTTTTCTTTAAAATACAGGTTTAACAAGTTCATACCTCCAATTATGAGAAATCTTCCTATATTTATATGACCCAGTAAATAGCAGATATAATGGCATTGAACATTCATGTTGAAGTGCTCTCATGTCATTATTACTAATTCTGTCTCCTCCCTGTGCTTTGCCTGGATCCAGTTTGCATAGTTCTTTTTCAATATAATTTAATATTATTTCAGTATCTGAAGTTACCTAGATGTCACTAGGAAAATGTATCACCCTCTGGTATAAATATATATAAAATTAGTTACGTTCAAGTATAAATTCTAGAACATACACAGTTGAGTGATCTTTACAAGCAATTTGTAAGTCTTTACTCCTACCACATATTATGTATCGATAAAATGGCTTCCTGTTATGCTCAATATCTTTACATAAATTTTAATTCAAATTTGTCTTGATCTTGTTTCACAGTATGTTTAATCTAAGTCTAGCGTGTTTATTTCAGTTTTCAAAGTTGTAGTTCGACCTCTTTTCCATTTCTTATATATTTTGTCTCTCACTTTAACGAAGTATCTTGTTCTTATGGAAATATATTCTCCTGACACTGTGTGCCTAGATCCCGATGTTAACGTTTTTTGATTTTTTGCATTCAAATAACTTTTCTTTCAAAACTTTCCAGAAAACTCCTGCAGTTTTTCCTACTGAAAGCCTCACTCAATTAAGTTTTACATAGTTACTGTTTTGCTTCCATATAATCTGTTACTAATCTTCTGTAAATTGATTCAGATTTCCATTTGAAAATGGAAAAATTATCTACCCAGAAATTAACCTTTATAACCCCATGATCTTTGTACATCAAAGGTGGTAAAAACTTGAGATGAAGTAACAGTAATTTCTTTAGGAAGACAAACAATGTCTGGTATGTTCCGTTCTCTGGCAGGCTTTTTTACAACATGAAGCAACAGAAATGTTCTAAATAATTTCCTTACTAATGCTGTAAAATCAATATTATTCCAGTCTGGTTTTTTTTTTAATTTAAGGTCCTCGCCACTATTATTCTTTCCTCCTCTGTTTCATGTAAGAAATGTATGAAATCCTCTAGGCCATCAGTACTTGACGTTGGTGGTCCCTACACTCCAACAATTGTCATATGTTCCAGGATTGTCTCTACTATCACTGCTACACAATCTACAGTACTGGTGTTATCACTGAATATGTAATAACCACAGGTCTCATAATCTTTAATCCCTGTTGTGATGGCCTCTCTTTCCCCTGGGCCAGTAATCAAGCAGCCTCAATCCTCACTACTGACACCAGTGAGAGACAGTCACTAAAAACAGGAATGGATTTATACAGTATTTTCAAATGCAGCTCTCCGCATCAAGTACAAATTCCCAATGAACACACTGGGAACATGCTCCAGACCTGGGACTGGACTCTATCTCCAGATCCAAACAAGACTCACATTGCAGCACTGTGTACCACTTCCAAGTAGCTGACACACCCACTCCTGAGTATTTGATTTTCACACACATACATACACACACACACACACACACACACACACACACACACACACACACACACACACACACACACACACACACACACACACACACACACTCCTGGGAAAGGCTGCTACAGATTTACTAACTGTACCCCTTCTGCTCAGACCATAAGGTAACTATGCTGCCACCAGTCAATCACTCTCAGGCTCTTACAATAGTATCCAGTTATACTTAGTAAAATCAATACTAACATAAATGGTAGAGTGCAACCAAACTAGCCAGGCTTTTCAAATGGCCCAGGGTATCACTAAAATAAACACAAGTACTCTCAAGATGTTAAAGGTATTCTCTGAAAGCCCAGCCACAATGAATGGTATAAAAATATTTAATAATAAAATAGAAAACATAAGAATACTGAATATCTAAGTACAATAAACACCATAGTATCAGTAAGTGCCGCGGTGGTACGGCAGTAGCATTGTTACCTCACAGCAAGAGGTTCTCCCGTTTGATTCTCGGCGTGGCTTGGGAGTGCCTTCTGTGTGGAGTCTGCATGTCCTCCCCGCGGTTGGGTAGCATTCGAAAGACATGCGTGCGTAAATGGGAGTGCCTTCGTTGAAGGTTGGGCGTCGAGCTGGCACCTCGGCGTTTCGTAAAAATCTACTGCCAATCATTAGCGAACCGGAGTTCTGCTGTGGCAACCCCTTACTGGGAAAAAAGCCGAAAGGCAAACAACAACAACAACCACATCAATCACGGGAGAAATAAAAATAACACAGATTCAAACAGATGCAGAAAAGCAATACTTAACTAACCTCACTGCATCTCCTGACTGTCTAAAGAATAACTGTTCCCTAGCTAACTTAATTAATACAGCAAGGCAAGATTAGATGCTGAGATGCTTATTTCCACAAGGCAAGATGAGTTTCAAGCTAAACTGAACTGAACTTACTAGCTAATTGTGATAACTATTATATATTTTGATACCAGGTTCCAAAACAAAACAAGCTGCTGTGTTAAGTTCCATCCTCTCAGTGCTGGTTATAGAATGACATCACGTTTGATCACCTCACTCTGGTACAATACACATTCAGAGCTTTGCTAAGATCTTTTGTAGTATTTGGAAATTACAGAACAATTTCAAAAACCTCTACTCTTCCCTTCCAGAACTATTTGTTTAAACATAAACATTTAATCAGCTACAATAACATTGTTGATACATTTTAACACAGTCATCTGTACAAGTCAGTGGGACAGTCAAATGACACTAAATTCTTTACAGAAGTCCAGCTAACCATGCTGGCATATGTTACATAAGCAATGCCCAATTCTCCCAGGCACAGATGACAATACCTCACTTTGTCACACCTGTCATAACACCTCTACCCGACTTTTTTTTTTTTTTTTTTTTAGAATGCCTGTTAAAGTAAAAACATGTATACCATGACAGAACTGGTTTACAGTCATTTTTCTTTAACCATGTTTCACAAGCAATAACATCAATCTTATGGGAATGTAGCACATTTTCCAATAAAAAAACGTTATTAATGCTCCTAGCAACAATAACAACCACCAGAGAGGCATCAAATGTTGTTATCTGTGAAATATCAAATTTAAGACCTGGCAAAAATCCTGCCTTTTGTCAAATATTGCAAAAATGTCTGCTGCAAAAATTATCTTCCCTGATCTTGATAATAGCACGTCATCCTGTCTGAACAGGTATGCCCAAAATTAGGTTTGGATGCTCTACACATTTACAGTTTCTAAAACAACATTTTTTTCATGGAAGGTACTTATCCAAAAAATCTTTTCATTCACAGTGACCTGACTCTCCTTTCTATATGTGATTTGTGACAAACAAGTCCCAATACCTGTACAAGCTAGGACATCTAACAGGGCTGTAGGCTTCCTAATAACAGTCAAGAGGGTCCTTGTGGTTGACATCATTTTCACCAACATAAATAAAAACAGATCCATACTTCCTTTATATTATGGCATTCTAAGGGTTTTCTCACTTCTTCTATTCGATTATTCGATGTTCATTATCGTCTCTGCAAATCTAATATCAGTTCCTCTAATAAGTGAAATCTCCAATTATAAGAATATCTTTTCTGACTAGGTCTGCAGAATCTTCATCTTCTAATTCAGTAATATCTGCTCTAACACGTGTTACAAATGATCTTCATTACCATTAGTCATATTATTCCCACTGTTTTCATTGCTTATTACATTTCCAAGCACGCAATTCTCATCTAGCTGGCTCTGTACATCCACAGATTGAGCCATGTTGTCAACTTCTGCCTTTCTCCACTTTTTTTTCTTACAGCAATGTTTTTCAATTCTTCCAAGTTTGATTTTGATTTCTTCCTTTTCACCTATCCCTTACCTCTTTTGTTGGAAAAAGTATGTGTTTTTCTGTAGACTGAAGGTTTTCAGTTAGAAAAATTGTATTCCCTGCAATATGTATGTTACATAACAAAGCAATGTCATTTTTAGTATATATTCTATTTACTTTATAAACATTAATGAGTTTCTTTTTCCTTGTTATTTGTTATGAACTTCTTTCTTTTTTTATTTTCTTCTATATCCATGGAATCCTCAGATTGCTGAATATGTGTATCCATAATTCCAAATATGTCAGTGGTATTATCTTGTTAAGTAGGGGATTGAGTGATCTTTACTGACCATAAGTATTTCCTTTCCTAAATGTGCTGTATTTGCTCTTTGCCCAACATTATTTACCTCACCAGTCCAGTTATTAATACATGTAAAGGTATAGTGGTGTAAAATCTTAACATACTGTAACAGTAGATGTCCTTGCCTTCACTGCTGCAGTATTCTTAACATATGGGATTTCCTGCTGTAGAAGCTCAACTTCTGGCCACTCTACCAAAGACTCCTGTTACTTTAAAGGTACGCTGAACATCACCCAAATGTTCCTTGTGTAGAGTAGAGCATAAAGATGATGTTCAGGCCTACCATAGTCGGAACTGATTGCCCCAAAAGGAACGCCAGTCCAAGGAACCCAAGAGGCAATCTGTACATCTAGGAAGGCAAAGGACTAGGTGAAAATAGGGAAGAAGCAAATACTGCAGCAGTGAAGGCAATGACATCTACCATTATGGTAAGATTTTGCACAACTGTACTATGTCCTTACATTCACTGCTGCAGAATTCATAACATATGGGAGAGGGCCAAAGCTCAAGAAAAAAACTTGGGAGGAGGAAGGAGCTGAAGACTCTTCTAAAAAGCCATGAAGAACGGCACTAGGAAAACTAGCCCTAACTCTAGAGATACCATCCAAATTGTAGTACTTAGTAAAGGTATGCACAGAAGTCCAGGTAGCTGCTTCAAGAAAAAAATTAGTATCTAAGCTCTTGAAAAAAGCACTAGAAGATGCCACAGCTCTAAAATAACGAGCCTTGACAGAAGAGGGAAGGCTCTTACCATGAAGAGTGCAACAAAAAGAAACAGCCTAGAAATCCAAGAAGAAATAGTTTACTTGGACACAGCAAGTCTCAAAGATCTAGAATGAAAAGAAACAAATAACTGATAGGATTTTCCAATAACCTAAGTCTTCTCCAAATAAACCCTGAGTTGCCTACGTACATCCAAATTATGCGGCACCCTCTCACTGTCAGTTTGCAGAGAGGGGAAAAAAGTAGGCAAATTAATAGACTGATTAAGTGACAGCTCATTAATCACCTTACACACAAAAGAAGGGCTAGTGCACAAGGACAATCTGTCTTCATGAAAGATCAAAAAAAGGAGGACATGCCGTAAGGGCCTGTTAATCAGACAGCTGTCTGGTAGAAGTAAGAGCTAACAAAAGAATAATCTTCCAAGAACAATGGCGCAAGGAAGCAACAGGCTCAAAAGGAGCCCGAGACAAATTTTCAAAAACAAAATTAAGATCTCAGGAAGGAGAAGCAGACTTCCTGGGAGGTCTAATGTCAAGGACACCTTTAAGAAATTGTTTCACCTCAATCTAAAAGCTAATGGAGGAGAAAAAGGGCCTTAATACAAGAATATGCCAAGCCAGCACTAAGCAACTCACAAAAATAAGACAGAATCAAAGGAACATCCACAGTAAGTGGGTCCAGGTTACAAGAAAGGAAAGGCAGCAAATCGAAAACTTCTTCCAAATGGATAAGTAGGATTTCCTAATATTAGGTTTCCTGCCCTCCTACAGGACTTGCAGCACATCCAAAGGAAAAAAGGTGTTCATGAGGAATCAAAATCTTATCACCTATAGTGTCAGTTGAAGCGTGGACAGGTGGGGATGGATGGAAGAGTCCTTGTCTTGTGAGAATACATCCACCTTGTGAGGCAACTTGTGAGTAATGCCTCCAGCTAAATGCCGAAGAAGAGGGAACCAGTGCTGTTGCGGCCAAAAGGGAGTCACCAACAAGATTTTGGGAGCTACACACGACTTTCAGAATACGAAGAACATGAGCAAATGCACAAAGAAACATCCCCTTCCAAGAAAATGAGAGGGGAGTCCACCATCCACACCAGAGGACCTGGGACTCTTGCACAAAACAGAGGAAGCTGACTGTTCAAATGGGAGGCAGAAAGATCCACTTGAGGAGTACCCCACTGGTGGATAGTACCCAGAAACACATCCCTGTGAAGCATCCATTCGTGGAACTGAGTTAAGGACCTGCTCAGAGTGTCTGCAACACTCTTCTGACCAAAAGGGATATAAGCTGCTTGAAGAGTCACTTGATACTTGACAGCAAGATCCTATACCAGAAGTGCAAACCGCAAAGATGATAAGATCTCATTCCTCCCTGTTTGTTGGTATAACACATCACTGTGGATTTGTCTGTGAATATCTTGAGGTGCCCTGGATTTGTCTGTGAATATCTTGAGGCGCCCTGGAGACAAAACAGGATGGAAGGCCTGAACAACCAACATAAGAGCTCTTACCACTTTGACACTGATGTGCTCCTTCTGCTGAAGAGGCGACTGTCATGCTGTCAGCCCAGCTGTCTAGAATTTTGTAAATAAATCTATGTCATTTGTAAATATTGATATGATTTATACAGAACTGTATGTTATGTACTGAGCTTTAAGAATACAACCACAGCATACCCTGCTGGAACATAGTAGATTAACTTGCAAAACTTAAGAATAGTGGAGGTGAAGTTACTTTACAGCTGGGCCATAAACAAAAGATATCTCTCGGTTTCAGTTCAGTAGCAGACACAATGTCTAGAGGCATATGATTTAAGCAAAGGGGGAATCTGTATACTGAGACAAAGAGTTACTGTATAAAGGGTTGGACCCCTAAGGGAGGGCTAGAGTGTGAGAGAATACAGCAGTTGATGGTGCCTAGAGCCTACCGTCTGGCACTTCTAGCCACAGCTCATGATATTCCCTTTGCTGGTCATATGGGCATAAAACGTACAAAGAGACATATTATGCAGAACTTTTAGTGTCCTGGCATTTCTAGAGAAGTTCATAGAGTAGCTGATAAGAGTGGTTGGTGGCAGTGATAACTACCTTATAGTCTGTGCAGAAGGGGGCATAGCTAGTAAACCTGTGCCAGCCTTTCCCAGGTGTGTGTATGTGTATTTGTACATAAATCAAATCTCAAAGTGTGTGCGTGTCAGCTACTTTGGCAGAGTCATGAAGCACTAAGACAGAGGGTGGCAGAGGTTTTGGCTTGACCACTGAGATGAGATCTCAACCCTCTAGCTGTGCCAGTGGGGAGTCTCATTGGGGATCTGGAGAAAGAGGAAGAAACCAGCCCCAGACTGACTGTGGTCTCTAAGGGAAATTGCACTTTGCTGTGTGTGTACTTGTCATCCTCCCAAATGTGTATGTCCCCTAGCTATTGCCAGTGGTGAGGATTGAGGTTCCTTGATTACTGGGCCAGTGCAGGGGCATTACAGCAACCACAATCCCTGAACCTTTAGAGGGCCAAATGTCACCCCTATCCCATGTCTGAAGCATCTGTGAACAATTTCTTTGAGGGAACATTCCACCTGCAGCAACTCATAGTACCTCTTATGGATTTCAGAGACCTGAGCACAATCCCACTTAAAAAAAAATCCATTATCCTAGACAGTGTCCCCCCAAAGGAAATTTCCTCAAAAGGAACATAAGGACTAATTGATTCCACTTCCTCTGATACACAGTCAAAGGGAGAAGGAATTTGAGTAGAGTAAGTCAGGGATTAGGCATCAGAATCAGACTCATACTCAGAAGAATCCTGTTCTTTAGGACTTTTACGGGGAGTAGAGGACCAAGGAGGAGGAGCAAAAACTGAAACCCCCTGAGGAGACTTTAAGGACATTAAAGCAGTAATACCCTCTGAGTAAAGGCTTCACAGTCACTCTGTGGATCCCTAGGAGCAGAAGAAACATGTTTACATTTTTGTTTCTTTTTTAAAGGAATGTCCCCTCCAAAAAACTGAGAAGGCTGAGACCCAGGACAACAGTCGAGAACAGCAGTAGGAACTTCTTCCCAAACTAGAAACAGAGGAACTCCCCTTGGCCCCTCAGAAAAAAATCAACCGTGGTCCTCCCTGAACATCTGAGATGGACACCTGTAAAGCCTCTTCAGATATGCTGCCAGCCGGATCCTCACTGGCCTCCTCCAGAGGCAGAGAAATTCGACAACACAGCCAGGCAAGCCATTGGGTTTTGAACGACCTGTGGATAAACACCTAGCAGAGGGTGGACAGCGGAAGATTCTAGTCATACCTTTTTCACCTTCTTCTTCTTCCCTAACAGCTGAACCTTGAGGCAAGAGATTATTTTTATTGTATCTTTAGCAAGAAACTTAAGGTGCTGGTTCTCAAGATACAAGGAAAGGAAAGAAAGCCTACTGCCATGGGTTACAAGACATATAGTCATGAAAGCTCTGAAACAAAAAAAGACACTTATCATGGTGGTCTTTACAGGGAATCCGTCTCTCACACTGGCATTTACCCTTCCTTGATGACATTAACCACAAGGAGCACAAAACAAGACAAGAAAAAACAAAAATCTCAACAGGGTTTTATCTGCAACTGCAAAGAAGTCAGCAAACAGGCGTGTGCCTGTCTAAAACCCATCCCTCTATATCAACAAACAGAAAAAATTAGAGGTAAAACAAAATATAAATAAATGTAATTCTTATCATCTACAAGCTATCCCTGTCTTCCTACAAACAGTGAAAAACAGTGGTAAAATAAAATAGAAATCAAAATAAATTTTCGCTTACCAGGCAACTGCACAGTCAATCACAAACCAACACATATTGTTTAGACAGCATGGCAATATTTCCATTTTGGAAACTGGAGTAGGTCTCCAAGACACCCCACTGTGCTATGTGGCTTGAGACCTTATATACTTCTTTTTTTCTGGGCTCAAGCATCAAGTTACTGCATGGGGTTGCATGCTACTTCAAGTGCAACTCCTTTTGAAATCCCTGAGCATAACACACACACACACACACACACACACACACACACACACACACACACACAATAACAGTAGAAAACTACCTAAAAGACCCTGTTCATAATAGACTTATGCACAATACACAAATTCCTATTCTTAGCATTTAATGTAACCCAAGTCAAACAATAACATTATTCTGAGTTAAAGAAAAGAAAGAAATGACAGGTGGAATATGCTATGGATTCGATTTGTGATGAAATCTTTTGTACTATGCTATTAGGGCACTGATTTTTCAACCAGTACTCCGTGGAACCATAGAGTCCTATTGATCTGCCTGTTTTTTTTTTTTTAATGTTTACTATAAGCTCATAGGTTAAATACTATGCTAGCTGTTCTTGTGGGCCATTTAAGCCTAGCCAATTTCCCTTTTTCTACTCAAAGTAACCTATTCCATTTAGTTAAAAACTGACATTACCCATCCCACAGTTCATAATTATATATTACTCCTAATGAGAATAACTTGGATTATACCATAGATAATTTAAGGAGACCCATGCATGTGTTAAAGCATTTAGGAGCTGCCGCTCTGCCCATCTGTGTTAGAGAATGCAGTCCTTGGGTAAATGTGCATGACTACGGACAGGGACGAACTTTGTTTTACATGGATGAGGGGGGGGGGGGTGTCTCTACTCCAAAGCAGAAGTATTCGCTGAGATTCATCTGTTGATGCTGCAAAAGAGGTTTAGATCCCTAAATCAAGTATTTCTGATGCCAAGTGAATTGCTGATGTCTAGTAAATCCATCAGTATTGTGTTGGAGGATGCCCTGTATGCCAGACACAGGTCACCTCTTAACAGTCTGCAGGATACAGAGTATAGTGACAGGGCTGTGACTCAGTCCGTGTAGGACAAGTTGTTTAGGCTTTGCTTCCCTTAGGAAGGTATCTCTGTGGACATTCCAGTTGCTGCATGTGTCAGGGAAGATACATGCCACAGTGGGCATTATACTTAATGACTGCCCTAATGAGGGCTGAATAAAGGGGGGGGGGTCAATGATATTCCTAGATCTAGACACAATCTAAGCTACATACTAAAAAATAACTTTCTTATGGCAATGGACACATGCTGCTCGAAAGTTAGGTCACCATCTACATAAGTTCCCAAATCCCAAACAACTCGGTTAACTCTTACAGGTATACTGTCAATGTGGTCGTTCCCCCAGGTAGATGACTTCCCAAAGGATAAAGTAAAGCATTTTTTGGCATTTAGTTTTAGTCCACAATTTTGGCAACAGCTGTTTACTTGTGATAAATATTCCTAAAGAATGGGCATGTCATTTGGGGATTGAAAGAGTTCTCCTAGCTTGCAGTCAATAGTAAATGTAGTCAGCCAGAAAGTACAGTTGTGTACACTTACCATAAATGTAGATGTTCAAGTGTATTCACTGTTGCAGTCATTACAATTGGGTTATCCTGCTGGCAGGCTACCCTCAGTCAGCCTGAATTCCAAAGTCTAGGTCCAGTGTCGGTTGCTGTCGCCTCCTCCCTGACGTCAGTGCGCCAGGGGTATAAAAGATGCAGCCGACGCCATTTTCTTCAGTTTTTCTTGCCCCAGATGTCAGGTGCCCCCAACAGGGTTTGCTAAAAATATGTCAATAAAACATGCATGCACCAAAGTATATATTTTGCCTTCATCTACAAGCAAATACACCACATAGGTTGTATAGAATAGAGAAGTACAGATAAGCTCCAGCAAAGAAATGGGGGATGGAGGGTGGGTAACCTGGACTGCAACAGTGAATACACTCAAACATCTACATTTATGGTAAGTGTACACAACTGTACTATGTTCTTCGTGTTTCACTGTTGCAGTCATTACAATTGAGATGAATCCCAAAGCTAAGGTTGGGAGGCTGGAGCTAAATAGCATTAGGAGCGGCTATTAGGCCCTGCAGAACTGCAGTGGCAAAGCCTGCCCTGGATTTAGAGTAGAGTGGTAAGTGATAGTGTTTTGTGAAGGTGTGCACTGAACTCCAAGTAGCAGCCTCTAAAATGTCTTTGGTTGGTACTCCCCTGAGGAAGGCTGCTGAAGTGGCTGCTGCTCTGGTTGAATGTGGCCTAATGCCCTTAGGTACTGGCTTGCCATGTTGTGAATAGCAGAAACGAATGCAGTGGCCTATCCACTTTGAAACAGTCTGCTTTGAGATAGCCTTTCCTTGTGATCCTGCAGCATATGCCACTAGTAATTGCTCTGTCTTTCTGAAAGCTTTGGTTCTGTTCAAATAGAAGCGTAGCTGTCTGTGTATGTCCAAAGAATGCAGAATTCTCTCCCCCTTATTCTGTAGGTTTGGATAAAAGGTAGGCAGATGAATAGTTTGATTAAGGGCCACACTGGACACTACCTTAGGCATAAATGTTGGGTTTGTCCTCAGAGAAACCCTGTCTGGATAAAAAATGATAAAAGGTTCCACAGCCATGAGTGCCTGTAGCTCTAAGACTCATCTTGCAGAAGTTATTGCTAGGAGCAGAGCTGTTTTCTAAGATAAAAACTTTATATCAGCTGTAGCGGCTGGCTCAAAAGGAGGCAGGGTGAGTTTTTCCAAGACATAATTGAAGTCCCATGCAGGTACTGGTGATCTGCTTGGAGGCCTTAAATTTTTGGCCCCTCTGAGGTACTGCCTTAATAAAGGATGAGAAAAAATTGGTGGCTCTGTATTGTAATGAGCTGAAATGGCAGAGGCATGAATTTTTATAGATGAAAAGGATAGGCCTTTGTCCAACATCTCAGTCAAGTATTGCAAAATCTGAGAAATATTTAGTACAGCTGTGTCAGTTTCTTGTGCCTTGTTCCAAGCACAGAATCCCTTCCATTTTTCAGCATAGGATTTTCTAGTACTATGCCTCCTGGCCTCCAAAATGACATCCATCACCGCTTTACTGAGAGGTGTGTTTTGTATGACTACATTATCTGCCATGCTGCCAGATTTAAGGTCTTGAGTTGGCTGTGCAGGATCTGATTGTTCTGCTGGGACAGTAGATGAGGCACTTGAGGTAGGGTCCAGGCTGGGCATTGAGACAAGTTCCTTAGGATTGGATACCAGTACTGGCGTGGCCAGTCTGGGGCAATCAGTATGATTTTTGGCTTCTCCTGTCTGACCTTTAGGAGTACCTTGGGGAGGAGAGGCAGTGGAGGAAAGGCATATACTGACAGATTTTTCCAGCTGAAAGATAGGGCATTTCCAGCTGAAAGATAGGGGATCCACTTTCCATGCTTGTCTGTGATAAATCCTTGTGCAAAATCTCTTTACTTTGGCAGTTGTGAGGTGAGGCAAATAGATCTATGTCCGAGCATCCCCATTTCCTTGTTACCATGCTGAAGACTTGTGGATCCAATTTCCACTCGTGGGGGATCCATGAGGTTTCTGCTTATTTCGTCTGCCAGAGTATTAATCTTTCCTGGCAGGAATTGTGCCTGCAGATGTACTTGGTAAGTCAATGCTGTGTCCCACAAAGTCATGGATAGTCTGCAAAGGGGGTAAGAATGAGTGCCTCCCTGCTTGTTTATATACCACATGACACTGGTATTGTCTGTGTTTACCAGTAGTTGTCCCAGATGAAGTAGGTCCTTGAAGGCTGTCAGGGCATTTTGAACAGCTAGCATCTCTTTTTGATAGATATGCAAATGCATCTGGTTTGCGGACCATGTGCCTTGAATACATCTTCCTGCCATGTGGGCTCCCCAGGCATAATCCGATGAATCCGTTGTTAATGTCTGTGTGGCTGGGGGTAGAGTGAATGACTGTCCCTTGTTCTGGTGACAGGCCTTCACCCACCATTGAAACTCCTGTTGCAGGCAGGGAATGAGAGTAACTATTGTTTCCAGGCTGTGGCAATGTTGAGTCCAAACACTTTTTAGGTACCATTGAAGCTTCCTCATATGCAGTCTTGCATATGGAATTAGTAGAATGCAGGATGCCATGAAGCCCAAAGCCTGCAGAATTTTTCTTGCAGATAACTGGGCCTTTGTTGCCAACAATTTGAAATAGGTAGTCAGTTGCCTTTGTTTGTCTGGCATGAGATAAGCCATCTGGGCAGTTGTATTTAAGCTTGCACCTAGGAATATTATCTCTTGAGAGGGTACTAGTTTTGATTTCTGTTCATTGACTGTGTACCCTAGGCATGGTAGTCTTTTTACAAATGCCAGATGCTGTAGTAGAATGTCCTTGTTCACTGCTTGAATGAGGCAGTCATCCAAGTAAGAATATATTTGTATTCCTCTTTGTCTGCAGTATGCAATTACTGGTGCCAGGCACTTTGTGAAAACCCTGGGTGCAGTAGATGAGCCAAAGGACAGTGCAGAGAACTGGTAGTGCATTGAGCCAGCTTTGAATCTGAGGTATCTTCTGCATCTTTGTCTGATTGGGACATGCAGGTATGCCTCTTTTAGATCTAACGTCACAAGCCAAGCCTTCTTGCCCAACATGGGCAGAAGCTGCTGTAGAGTCAACATTTTGAATTTTGGAATATCCAGATATGTGTTTAGAATAGATAGGTCCAGTATTGGTCTCCAGGCTTTGTCCTTTCTGGGTACCAAGAACAGTCTTGAATAGAATCCTTGTCCCTGCTCTTGCTCTGGTACTTGTTGAATGGCCCTCATGTCCATGAGGGATGAGACTTGTTTTTGTGCCTCTGCCCATTGATGTTTTGGCAGGTCTGGCCAACCGTTTGCCCTTGGCAGGGTGTGGAAGTGAAACTTGTAGCCTTGTGAGACTATGTTTAAGACCCATTTGTCCTGGGTTATTATGTGCCAGTTTTGAGAAAAAAGTGCTAGTTTTCCCCCTAAAGGTGCTGCCAGAAGATAAGTGCTTGGCACAGGCAGGGGGGAGTCATTGGGACAGTTTCCTGTATGGCTGTGATTTGTCTTCTAAAGTTCTGGAGGTAGAATCACCCCATTGTTTAGACCTGTACGAACCTTGGGGCTGGGATCTGCCTCTTGGGCGTCTGTATCTGCCCCTTTGTGGCCTGTCTGACACTGGAAAGGACCAACTCTTTGTAGGCCAGTGTCTGCTAAATCTTGGTGGCTGTACCTGTAAGAAATCCTTGACTGTTTGCATAGATTTAGCTTTGTCCTTCATTTTCTTTAACACCAAACAAAGCATCATGCTGTAATGGAGCACCTAATAATTTTGCTTTAACATGATCAGGTAGATTTTGTTCCTTTAACCAAGCATGCCTCCTAATGACAGAACCCATAACTGCGGCCCTGCAGGAGGCCTCCAGAGACTCAAAACCACATTGCAAAGTATGCTTTCCAACTTGTTCAGCTGCATGCAATAAATCCTGCATTTCTTTGTTATCTGCACATTCAGAATTTATCAACATTTTCTGTTTAAGCAGTGACATAATATATTGCTGATATTTGAGCATATGAAATTGACAATTTAAAGCCCTTATAGCCAAGGTAGCAGAAGTGTAAATCTTTTTTCCCCATCTGTCCAGTGCCCTAGAATCTCTGTCAGAGGGAGTAGGGTTTTTTGCAGTGGAAGTCTTGACCCCTTTGGGACCTTGAGAGATAGTTTCTGGGTCAGCAGCAGGGTTTTTTTAAAGGAATTTATGAGAGTCAGGAACCCTGTAGCACCTGTCTGGCTTAACAGGAGCTGGAGGTAAGGAGTCAGGGGTCAGACTGGACTCTGAATATACATCATCTACAATGTCTAACACAGGTGGAATACCTAGGGGCCTGTGTTGTGGTAGTAAAAGGAAGTCTCTGAGCCTTTTCTTAGATTCTGAATAATCTTGGCTCTCCCAGTGGAAATGCTCCCTCATGGTACGTAAAGTTTCCCCAAAAGAATAATCCTCAGGAGGAGAGGCTGAAGGGATAGATTTGTCAGCATCAGAATCCTCATAGGGAGGAAGAGAGTATTCCTGATCAGAAGAGGAATCAGATGAAATGGTAACCTGATCTGAATATTCATATTCTCTCTCTTGCCTAGGCCTCTTATCAGGAGGGGGATGGGAACCCCTGATCAAAGTAATTAGGTCTTCGGCCATTTTGAACATCTGTTTTTTAGGTATGGAGGCCTGTCCATGAGGCTGTTGTACTTGTTTCTTTGTCTTTAAAGGTGCTTTAGTCTTTGCCTTTGAAGCTGAAGTTGTTTTAACATATAATTGAGTAGGTCTGAAAACACCCTCAGAAGCCGATGCCTGCTCAGCGGCTCCGGACCCATCTGAGGGAATAGTTCCCGAAGGTCCAATACCTTGAGCTTCCAGCGGCCTGGTCGACTCCACGTGAGTGTCGGTAGCAGCCTCCGAGTCTAAAGTAGCGGTCGTCAGGGGCTGCGAAGGCGCCTCACTGAGAACCAGTGACTGGCTTAGAAGAAGCCTCGTCGTCGGTTTTGGACCTAGGATGTCTGTCCTTTTCTTTGTGTTTCTTGTGAATTCCAGTAGTCAGACGGCTATCCGACGACATTGTATAGTTAAATCTTCTGCCAAAATAGTGAAATGCAAAATCGTACCGACGCTTAATAGTGCGTTGGTTAAAACTAGCACAAACCCGACAACTAGCAACGTCGTGGTCAGGGTCTAGGCAAGGAATACAGTAAGAATGAAAGTCCTTATGAGGTATTTGCTTCCCACAAGAAATACAATTATTAACTTTTTCTGACATCGGTCTGGAGCAAGAAAAAAGTTTCCCCAATGGGGTACTTAGCTTTTAGTGAAGACTTCGGATCTGAAATTCGAACATGAAAATCTCAGGAGTCGGCCGATCGGCACTTGCGAACTGCTTTTGCTTCGGGCACTGCACAGCAAGAAAGACTGAAGAAAATGGCGTCGGCTGCATCTTTTATACCCCTGGCGCACTGACGTCAGGGAGGAGGCGACAGCAACCCACGCCGGTCCAAGACTTTGGAATTCAGGCCGACGGAGGGTAGCCTGCCAGTAGGATACCCCAACTGTAATGACTGCAACAGTGAAACACGAAGAACAAATCTCTGGTACTGGCATATATGCCAAACAGGAGAGGTCCCAGCACAGAACCCCGGAGGACTCCACTGGTGACTGGTCTCTTTGTGGAGGTAGCTTCCAGTCTTTTGATTTCCTGCATCTTATCCAGTAGATGACATAGGGGTTTACTCCCAGTTTGTTCAAAGAGATCCAAATGCACTCTTCCCTTCCACTTTTCACTCCTTCTAAAGAGCATATGGACTTAGCACACTGAGATCTGCACAACTATCCATTTGTGGAAGCAGTTAGGTAGACCTAGCTAACCGCACACTGAAAGGTCATGTGGGTTTGAGTTTAGATCTAAATGGATGAATTACAGCTACTGCTGGGAAAAAAGGTAAAAATCAAAGCAAACTGAAGTACACAGTTTGTCACTTTGCTCTTCTGTGGTGCTTATTTACTTGTAAAGTTACTAATGTCCCACATCCAAAATGTTGTCTAATGGAGCTAGAAAGTACAGTTGTGTACACTTACCATAAATGTAGATGTTCGAGTGTATTCACTGTTGCAGTCATTACATTTGGGTAATCCTGCTGGCAGGTTGCCCTCAGTCGGCCTGAATTCCAAAGTCTTGGGTCCTGCGTCAGCTGCTGTCACCCCTTCCCTGATGTCAGGTCGTCAGGGGTATAAAAGAAGCAGCCAACGCCATTTTCTTCAGTTTTTCTTGCCCCAGATGTCAGGTGCCCCTAAAAGTTTATGTATATATATATATATATATATATATATATTTTTTTATATATATATATAAATACATGCACCGATATAAACTTTACCTTCATCTACAAGCAAATACACCACATAGGCTGTATAAATCAGAGAAGGAAAGAAAAGTTTCAGCAGAAAAAAGGGGGGATGGCGGGTGGGTAACCTGGACTGCAACAGTGAATACACTCGAACATCTACTGTACTATGTTCTTCGTGTTTCATTGTTGCAGTCATTACATTTGGGTAGAGTCTCAAAGCTATAGTTGGGAGGCTGGAGCTAAACAGCATTAGGAGCAGCTATGAGGCCCTGCAGAACTGCAGTGGCAAAGCCTGCCCTGGATTTAGAGTAGAGTGGCAGATGATAGTGCTTTGTAAAGGTGTGCACTGAACCCCAAGTAGCAGCCTCTAAAATGTCTTTGGTTGGTACTCCCCTGAGAAAGGCTGCTGAAGTGGCTGCAGCTCTGGTTGAATGTGGCCTAATGCCCTTAGGCACTGGCTTGCCATGGTGTAAATAGCAGAAACGAATGCAGTGGCCTATCCACTTTGAAATAGTCTGCTTTGAGATGGCCTTTCCTTGTGATCCTGCAGCATATGCCACTAGTAATTGCTCTGTCTTCCTGAAAACTTTGGTTCTGTTCAAGTAGAATCTAAGCTGTCTGTGTACACAGAATGCAGAATTCTCTCCCCCTTGTTCTGTAGATTTGGATAAAAAGTTGGCAGATGAATAGTTTGGGTAAGAGACACACTGGACACCACTTTAGGCATAAATGTTGGGTTTGTCCTCAAAGAGACCCTGTCTGGATAAAAAATGATAAAAGGTTCCACAGCCATGAGTGCCTGTAGCTCTGAAACTTGTCTAGCAGAAGTTATTGCTAGGAGCAGAGCTGTTTTCCAAGATAAAAACTTTATAACAGCAGTAGCAGCTGGCTCAAAAGGAGGCAGGGTGAGTTTTTCCAAGACACAGTTGAGGTCCATTGCAGGTATTGGTGATCTCCTTGGAGGCCTTAAAATTTTGGCCCCTCTGAGATACTGCTTTAATAAAGGATGAGAAAAAATTGGTGGCTCTGTACTGTAATGAGCCAAAATGGCAGAGGCATGAATTTTAATTGATGAGAAAGATAGGCCTTTGTCCAGCATCTCAGTTAGGTATTGCAAAATCTGAGGAATATTTGGTGCAGCTATATTCAGTTCGTTGTGCCTGGTTCCAAGCACAGAATCTCTTCCATTTCCCAACATAAGAGTTTCTAGTACTAGGCCTTCTGGCTTCCAAAATGACATCCACCACAGCTTTACTGAGAGGTGTGTTTAGTATGACTACATTATCCACCATGCTGCCAGGTTTAAAGTACTGAGCTGGCTGTGCAGGATCTGATTGTTTTGCTGGGACAGTAGATGAGGTATTTGAGGTAAGGTCGAAGCTGGGCATTGAGACAAGTTCCTTAGGATTGAATACCAGTACTGGCGGGGCCAGTCTGGGGCAATCAGTATCATCTTTGGCTTCTCCTGTCTGACCTTTAGGAGTTCCTTGGGGAGGAGAGGCAGTGGAGGAAAGGCATATACTGATAGGTTTTACCAGCTGAAAGATAGGGCGTCCACTTTCAATGCTTGTCTGTGATAAGTCCTTGTGCAGAATCGTTTTAGTTGGTAGTTGTGAGGGGAGGCAAATAGATCTATGTCCGGGCATTCCCATTTCCTTGTTATCATGCTGAAGACTTGTGGATCCAGCTGCCACTCGTGGGGATCCATGAGGTTTCTGCTTAGTTCATCTGCCAGAGTGTTTTCCTTTCCTGGCAGGAATTGTGCCTGCAGATGTACTTGGTAAGTCAATGCTGTGTCCCACAAAGTCATGGTTAGGCTGCAAAGGGGGTAAAAGAATGTGTGCCACCCTGCTTGTTTTGATTGATATGTAGATGCATTTGGTTTGAGGCCCATGTGCCCTGAATGCATCTTCCTGCCATGTGGGCCCCCCCAGGCATAATCTGATGCATTCGTTGTTAGTGTCTGCCTGGCTGGGGTTAATGTGAATGGCTGTCCTTTGTTCTGGTGACAAGCCTTCGCCCACCATCGAAACTCCTGTTGCAGTCCAAACACTTTTTAGGTAATACTGAAGTTTCCTCATATGCAGTCCTGCATATGGAATTAGTAGGATGCAGGATGCCATGAAGCCCAAAGCCTGCAGAATTTTTCTTGCAGATAACTGGGCCTTTGTTGCCAACATTTTGAAATAGGTAGTCAGCTGTCTTTATTTGTCTGGCGTGAGATAAGCCATCTGGGCAGTTGTATTTAAACTTGCACCCAGGAATATTATCTCTTGAGAGGGTACTAGTTTTGATTTCTTTTCGTTGACTGTGTACCCTAGGCATGTTAGAAGTCTTTTCACAAACGCCAGATGCTGTAGAAGAATGCTCTTGTTCTCTGCTTGAATTAGACAGTCGTCCAAGTACGGATATGTTTGTATTCCTCTTTCTCTGCAGAATGCAATTACTGGTGCCAGGCACTTTGTAAAGACCCTGGGTACAGTAGATAAGCCAAAGGGCAGTGCAGACAATTGGTAATGCATTGAGCCAGCCTTGAATCTGAGGTATCTTCTGCATGATTGTCTGATTGGGACATGCAGGTATGCCTCTTTTAGGTCTAAAGTCACAAGCCAAGCATTCTTGCCCAGCATGGGCAGAAACTGCTGCAAAGTCAACATTTTGAATTTTGGTATATCCAGGAATGTGTTCAGAATAGATAGGTCCAGTATTGGTCTCCAGGCCTTGTCCTTTCTGGCTACCAAGAACAGTCTTGAGTAAAATCCTTGTCCCTGCTCTTGCTCTGGTACTTGTTGAATGACCCCCATGTCCATGAGGGATGAGACTTGTTTTTGCTCCTCTGCCCATTGATTTTTTGGCAGATCTGGCCAGCCATTTGCCTTTGGCAGGGTATGGAAATGGAACTTGTAGCCTTGTGACACTATATTTAGAACACACTTGTCCTTGGTTATAATGTGCCAGTTTTGAGAAAAAAATGCTAATTTTCCCCCTAAGGGTGCTGCCAGGAGATAAGTGCTTGGTGCAGGAAGGGGGAAGTCATTGGGACTGTTTCCTGCATGGTTGTGATTTGTCTTCTCCAACTTTGGAGGCAGAAGCACCCCATTGCCTTGACCTGTATGAACCTTGTGCCTGGGATCTGCCTCTAGGGCATCTGGATCTGCCCCTTTGAGGTCTGTCTGACACAGGAAAGGACCAATTCTTTGTAGGCCAGTGCCTACTAAACCTAGGTGGCTGTATTTGAAAAAAACTTTGACAGTTTGCATAAATTTAGCTTTGCCCTCCATTTTCTTTAACACCTCTTCTGCCTTAACACCAAACAAAGTATCATGCTGTAAAGGTACATCTAATAATTTAACTTTGACATGATCAGGCAGATTTTGTTCCTTTAACCAAGCATGCCTCCTAACTACAGAACCCGTAACTGCGGCCCTGCAGGAGGCCTCCAAAGAATCAAAACCACACTGCAAAGTATGCTTTCCAACTTGTTCAGCTGCATGCAATAAATCATGCATTACATGTTGCTGATATTTGAGCATATGAAACTGACAGTTTAAGGCCCTTATAGCCAAGGTAGCAGATGTGTAAACCTTTTTTCACCATATATCCAGTGCCCTAGAATCCCTGTCAGAGGGGGTAGGGTTTTTTGCAGCAGAAGCCTTAACTCCTTTGGGACCCTGTGAAATAGTTTCTAGGTCTGCAGCGGGGTTTTTAGAAGGAATTTATGAGAGTCAGATACCCTGTAATATCTGTCAGGCTTAACAGGAGCTGGAGGTAAGGAGTCAGGGGTCAGACTAGACTCCAAAAACACATCTACAATGTCTAACACACGTGGAATGGCTAGAGGCCTGTGTTGAGGAAGGAAAAGGAAATCCCTGAGCCTCTTTTTAGATTCTGAAAAATCTTGGCTTTCCCAGTGGAAATGCTCCCTCATGGTATGCAAGGTTTCCCCAAAAGAATAGTCCTCTGGAAGAGAAGCTGAAGATATAGATTATTCAGCATCAGAATCCTCATGGCGGGAAGAGAATATTTCTGATCAGAAGAGGAATCAAAAGAAACAGAAACCTGATCTGAAGATTCATAGTCAGTCTCTTGCCTAGGCCTCTTATCAGGAGAGGGATGGGAACCCCTGATCAAGGTAATTAAGTCTTCGGCCATTTTGAGCATCTGTTTTATAGGCATAGAGGCTTGTCCACGTGGCTCTTGAGTTTGTTTCTTTGCTTTAGAAGGTGCTTTAGTCTTTGCCTTTGAAGCTGAAGTCTGTTTAATGTAAAGATGCTTAGGTCTGAATACACCCTCAGAAGCCGGTGCCTGCTCAGCAGCTCCGGACCCATCTGAGGGAATAGTGTCTGAGGCTTCAATACCTTGTGTTTCCAGCGGCATAGCCGACTCCACGTGGGAGTTGGTAGCGGCCTGCGACTCTAAAGTAGCGGGCGTCAGGGGCTGTGGAAGCACCTCACTGAGAACCGGCGAACTGGCGACTGGCTTAGGAGAAGCTTCGTCGTCGGTTTTGGACCTCGGTTGTTTATCGCTCTCCTTTTCTTTGCATTTTTTGTTTTTTTTTAACTTCGGTAGTCGGATGGCTATCTGACAACATTTCTGGATAATTAAACTGGCATCCAAAATAGTTTAAAGCAAAATCAGACCGAATAGTGCATTGGTTAAATCTAGCACAAAACCGACAACCAGAAACGTTGTGATCAGGGCCTAGGCAAGGAATGCAGTAAGAGTGAAAGTCCTTATGAGGTATTTGCTTTCCACAAAAAATACAATTATTAACTTTTTCTGACATTGGTCTGGAGCAAGAAAAAAGTTTCCCCCACGGGGTATTTAGCTTTATTGAAGACCTCGGGTCTGAAACTTGAACAAGAAAATCTCAGGAGTCGGCCGACCGGCACTTGCGAACTGCTTCTGCTTTGGGCACCGCGCCTCAAGAAAGACTGAAGAAAATGGCGTTGGCTGCTTCTTTTATACCCCTGACGACCTGACGTCAGGGAAGGGGTGACAGCAGCCGACGCAGCAGGACACAAGTCTTTGGAACTGAGGCCGACTGAGGGCAACCTGCCAGCAGGATTACCCAAATGTAATGACTACAACAGTGAAACACAAAGAACATCTGTACCTGGACTTGCTACATCCATCTCGGAAAGCTACTTGCATATAATGCAAGAAGAAAGAAGAGAATTTTATATTCTTGAACACGGGGAGGTGCCATTTAATTCACATATGAAAGGTAGAGCGGGTCTTATGGTGAAACCCACTCTCATGACTTAAATCAGGTTTCTCTGAGCATCTGCAGTGCTAGTTTTTTATTAATAAAAAAATATTTGTATTTGCCTTCCTTTAATGCTATGAGTGTTTTGAGCATGTTACATCACTGGAAGTTCTGATCACTGTTTGCACTGAAATTTGTTAACTATGTCATGTACCATTCAAAGTAGACTTACTGATCTGTAACATCTTGTTTAACAACTTTTTCCTTCAGATAGCTTTTTACATGTTTGCTGGTGGCTGACATTAAGGTTACCTGACTGTTCACAATGTTTGACTGCTAGTAACAAAGCAAACAATTTCAGAAAACCATAACTGTCTGATGCATAAAAGATAAGAGATGTGTACTCCAATATTAAATAAACTGCAAGCAAATATACTGAATTTAGTTCAATGCACACTTTCACAATGTTTTATTATTCTGAGAACAATATCCATGCTTGCTGCTTTCCTTTCTTACTTTATGTGTGTGTGTGTGTGTGTGTGTGTGTGTGTGTGTGTGTGTGTGTGTGTGTGTGTGTGTGTGTACTGAGAAAGAAGTCTGTTTCTATTACAAACTCCATGTACATACAGCATTTCAATTTACTGTACACCAAGTGTGAATTTTACTTTACAACTATCTGACTCACTGACATCAGTCACTTCACTGACAGAATTTAAACTGCTCCAATTACAACTTTATGAGGACTACAGTAAATGAAGTATTAAACATTCTTTTTTGATCAATAACATTCTAAAATGTAGAATGCATCTTAGTAAACCAGAAAACTGCAAAAATGTAAAATGTGACTTCAGTTATCAATATGTGTAACTGTTATAATGATACAAGCACTAATGTACTAAAGTGACAATTTTAAAGGTCTGCTTGCTATAAATATGCAATTATTATAAAAGTATAAAACTCTACATGGTCAAATAAGGTGAAATGCACAAGACAGCTCAACTCATACAACGGCATTTTAGAGTTCCAACACCGCAAAAAGGTTAAAGGCCACTGGAATAGGAACTCCATTTTTTCACAAGTGGCTATGACACTCATTATACATAAAGCAAGCAATGGTGTACTCTAATTTGCATTGTTGGCAGAATTTAAAATAAATTATTATAAATACTAGTCATATCCCAAGTGTACTGCACATGCCTGCTCATATGCACAAGCTCACATTCACATAACTTCATAGCTGCACATCTTTCAAGCCCATTCAGTACCTGTGAAATGTCCCTATTTTTCTGTAAGCCTGCAAAATGTATCCATTTAAAGGTCTATATTTTTAAATCTACTGTCTTTCCTTTTGTAGGCAGAACTATAATGGCATATTTCCCATTGCAGAGGCATGATTTCCAAACCCTTGCTTAATAAAAGAAATTTGATGCAGCTTCTGTTACTATTCCGCACTAGGTAATACTAAGTTGCCCGGATTCACTAACCTTCCATGCAGGACTAGCTGAGTCCTGCACAGAAGTGCCCATTTAGGAGCTGGATGGCAGTGCGCCATGCACAGTAATGAAAGCGCGCTGCCCGAGCTCCTAGGCTTACACGGAGCGTGTACGAGTGCAGGGGGCATGTTTGAGAGCAGAGCTCTCAGAATATACACGTTTCTGCAATGAAGGACTGCAGAAAGGTAGTAAACAATGAGCGAGACTGCCCACAGATGTACGCATACCCCCAGCAACATCCTCACAACATGTATAAGAGCAATAGTGAATAAAAAAAATAAAAAAGATATAATAATTGTTAATAAAACTAACTATATCAGTAGGTGCGTGGGTTTGCCCATCGCTTAGCTACGGTTAATGTAGCTTAAATAGCAAAAAGAGGATAAAAGCAAGATATATTCAAATAAAGCAGTACAGCAATACTGTAGTGGGCAGTGTGTTCACTTCAAGAGCAGTCAATCCCGGTTCAAGTCCCACTGCAGTACATTCCATTTCCATTGCAAATCACTGTTATGATCAACATATTTAGTTATTTACCCTAATAAATAACATATTTGTGAACTGCAGTAGTAAGCTATGTAATGAATGATAACCCCATACATTTGCCAAATTCACCACCTCCCTAAGAACCATTAGACTATTACTGACTAAAATATAGCAGTAGTAAGGATAAATAAGCACTAGTAAGCAGGTGTACGGCTGTTTGCACGATGGTAAGCAGTGCTTACACAGAGTAAGCAATACTGAGGCTAACCATGTATACAGAGAAGTCACCGGAAGTTAGCAGTGCTTACCGTCGCCATTACCTGCTGACAACTGTGATAAACCATCATGATAAGGGTGTGCACATATGTCCCCACATGGTGTGTATACATTGCGGTCAGCAGCCACACACCTAACACAATCTGTAGACACTGCATGTGAAAGTACAGGACATATGTTACATGCTGGGCTTGTGTACAGCTAAGATGTGTAATGCTGTGGTCCCATGGCAGATCACGGATGTGTGTGTAAAAGCAATAAAGGTGTGTACACCCCCCATAGCCACAGTATGCTCTGATGGTTGTCAATATAAGTATTTCTGCAATGGCCATACATGGTCTGTTGATGTTGACAGCTGTAAATCAGGCATCAGGCATTCACCAATGACAACAGTACACATATCATCCCAGGTATGTGTTGCTAAAACACATAGGGGCTGTAAGAGGTACAGCTGGCATAATTGACACAGTACTACAAATTCTGCAATGGGTTGGACACCTGTGAGTCGTGGTGCACAGTACATGGCAGGGTGCAGAACAGGTGCTCAGCAATACTGTGCACATAGGTGCAGTGCTATCCAGGGGAAGGGGCATCACCCAATCGCAGCACATGCATCATACACATGTATACCATTGCTATCAAGGTGTGAGTACAGCTGAAATGCATGCTGTCCTATACCATATGTTCTGCATGTTGCCAGATGGGTAACTGGAGGACTGTGTGTACGATCATTGTGCAACCTGGTGGTTAGCTAGTTTGCCTGCAGGGTCACTCTGGTGAAGTGGTGGGAGGTAGATGCATGTATGATGTGTGAGTGTATGTGTGTGTGGCCATGTATGCACATGTGTGATTGTGGGGTGTTCATATGGCTGTACCCCCCCCCCTTTGGGACTGTGCAGTACATGAACATGGAGTGCCACTTTGCACACCAGGAATACCTGTCATATAGTCACAGGACGGCAAATAGTATAACATGGTCTGTAGCATGGATCAGGCATCCAGAGGGAAGGTAGACCCCAGGTACACAATTAATATTGCTGTCAGTGCACAGGTCACCTACAGCTCACGTATGCAGCTATACAGATGCATTGGGGAAGTAATAGTCCACACCAAAGAGTGTATCCAAATATTACAGCTGACACATGATGAGCCGACGGAGCTGCATATCCAGCATGTACTGAGCATTACATAGACATGACACACCAGTGGGAGCTATAATGGGTATAACATAGTAGCTCACACATATAGGGGCCATGCACATCATTCCGGCCATACAGAGGGTGCATACTGAATGACAGCATTGAGGCCATGTTACTCCACTACACACAGGTCAGGCAGGTAATGTAGCAACAGGCCTTGTGTTGTGCCCGCTTGTGTAGGCATTTAGAGGACTGTAATGTTAATGAGTGGTATCAATGTGTGTATGTTAACAAGTGTGATGCAGGATGGGGTAACACATGGACATATACATGGGACTGCCTGTAAAGTCATGGACTGGAGGTGTGTATGTGTGTGTGTGTGTGTGTGTGTGTGTGTGTGTGTGTGTGTGTGTGTGTGTGTGTACTGTTAAGCAATGCTGTACAGGTTTTAAAGTGCGGTTATTGTTTTCCTCCACAGGTGGCGTGGTGGGTCAGGGTCCCTCCTGCACTCAATCTGATGTAGGTGTCCATACAGACACCAATGATGATGATGATGATAATGTTGAGGCACATGACATCCCCCTTTTAGCCACCTCACAATTACAGTGCTTATAAATACCCCATCACCAGTAGCCATAGCAGAGGGACAGTTGGTGTTCAGTGGCAATGCACAGGAAAGTGTGATAACCATGCCTACTGTGTCCAGTCGCAACAAGCATAGCTGGATGTCTGGCAGTCTGCCACACAGGCGGATGTCCCTGGGTGCTCGGGGTAGGGCCGCTGGACATCATGCACCTGGCAGAGGCAACATAGCTGCAACCAACAGAAGCATGTTCCAGGCTGTAATGGTGATGCAGGCATGTACTGAGCATTACACCAGACAGGGCCTTAGGCTGCAGAGGGCTGCACTCACATCTATAAGCGACAACCTCCGTGAACTGTCGGGAGCCATCCGTGCTTCTACCGAACAAGCAGATAGAAGACATGATGAGATGATGGCCCCATCAGCCATGGTGTGTCTGTGCTTCAACATGTGGTGGGGATGCGGCGACGCCTGCTTGGACATGGGCCAGCAACACCAACAGCTGGCACTCAACGTGGGCGTGCTAGGACACCAAGGGGCTCCCGTAGTGGCAGTCGCAGCCCCTGCAGTGTTGGGGGTGCTGTCCACACCACACCAGGCCACATGCACCTGGTCATGGCCATTCCCAGGAGGGATGTGGTACCAGTGGACAAATGTCATCAGCAGGTATGAGTAGCACTTCAACTCCTATACCCGCACATGCCCACGGAACCCCTGGCAGGCACAGTCCATGTGTCCATGGCCAAAGGCAGTGAAATGCACACCCTGTGCATATGATGATACCTATGCCCCATCCCTGTCATCCATACCATCGATAAAGGGACAGGCTGATATGGTTCTGATGCACACGGTGACTGTACACCAGTGTACCACAGTCCTGCAGTGTAACATGTAGGGTGTAGAGTGTGAGGCATATTTGGCAGGCAGTGTAGCCATCCAGCAATGATGCCTTCTAGCTGTTAGTAACACTGCTTGGTTGTGGTCTCTAAACTGATATGCAATTGTGTTGTAGGTGTACATGTGTCAGCATGAGGATGCCCTGTGCATATGATGATACCTGTGCCCCATACCGGTCATCCATACCATCGATACAGGGACAGGCTGATATGGTTCTGATGCACACGGTGACTGTACACCAGTGTACCACAGTCCTGCAGTGTAACATGTTGTAGGGTGTAGAGTGTGAGGCATATTTGGCAGGCAGTGTAGCCATCCAGCAATGATGCCTTCTAGCTGTTTGTAACACTGCTTGGTTGTGATCTCCAAAATGATATGCAATTGTGTTGTAGGTGTACATGTGTCAGCACGAGGATAGTCTGCAGTCATATTGCACAACAGGGTATGTCACTGTGCTGACACCATGGCAGTGACATATCTGGGGTACAGTCTAACACATTTCACAATTTACTATACCAGGTACTGCCTGTGCCACATGGACAGGTGGTCCGCTGAGACGTGTATACCCTGCAGCCTGATGTAGACCCATCCACATACACACACACTGTTACTTGCCAACACTGGGACTAGACCCCTACCTAGGAATGTCGTGATACTGACGTGTGTGGCTTACATTGCACAAACACTGCCTTAACCACTCTGTATCCAACACACCTTGTTCTGCCCAGCAACAAAATGAGCAGCCCTTGCAGGTCATGAACTCAGGGCCCTGTACACTGAAGTCACAACCCATGACCAGTACACCATGACCACTGTGGGAACAGCTGTTGTGTTACCAATATAGCGGTCATTACCTAAAGTGAGTGGTACTGAACACTTGCCTTCACGTCCTAGATTGTGTAGTCATTGTCATTAATATGATTATTGCATCACATATGTTGTTTTATAATAATGTACACATAGCTGATACATGTAGGAGGGTATACACAACCGTGATGTTTACTCATGACAGGTATAAGGTTGTATGGATCACCTTCAATTCGTCGACAGTTCATTTCACTGACAACCAAGTCAGCAGGCCCAATTCACTGAAAGTTCATTTCACTGACACTTCATTTCGTCGGCAATGATATATGGCCTATTCCCCACTGTAGCGTGACCCATGAGTTAGAATAGATAGTAAGGGGGGTGGGGGGCACAGCCCCCCACACTGTGGGGTGTGGGGGCCTAGGCCCCCCACATACTGGGGTTTTATAATGTTTTTTCATAAATAGTTATTCATTGCACTTGTAAGAATACATCTGTATACTGTAAAATGTTTATATGTGGCTGTGCCCCCCACACACCCCCTTACTATCTATTCTAACTCCAGGGCCGCTCTACAGTGGGGAATAGGCTATATATCATTGTTGACAAAATGAGTGTCAGTGAAATGAAGTTTCAGTGAATTGGGCCTGCTGACTTGTCAGTGAAATTAACTGCAGACGAAATGAAGGTGACCCAGTTGTATACATATAGGTGTACAGATGTCTACATGTACATACACAAGTATACACATACATATGTCTGTATACACATCTGTATGGTGCTACATATATATGGCCATGTGTACACCTCTTCGTATGTACATATGTATACAAATATGTATATATACATATGTGTATATATAGGTATACGTATATGTACATACAGATATATGTGTATATAGCTATATATGTTTGCACATCCTATGTGTACAGATATGCCTAGTTATGTCGGTATGTATACAGATATCTAAAACTATATGTGCATACATACCTATACCGATATACCTACTACTGTCAAATTATCTGTAGATATCCATATGTATATGTACATATGTATCACTATCTGTATATGTGTAGACATATATTGCTCTGTATATGTATATATCTGGGTGTGTATATGTATATCTATGTACATATACATACCCATCTATATATGGCGATATGTATACGTGTAATTATATATATATATATATATATATATATATATGGATGATTATATGTACAGATATTCTCACCATATGTCCTGGACACGGAGTGTAGCCCTACCCCAGCCTCTATAGTCCCAACGTCGTACTGCAAGTGGATGTCAGGTATACTGGTAGACTATTGCTACTGTAATTGGGATTGTCTTCACAGACATGGTGTGTATGGGAGGTCACATATGCTTCCCGCAAGTGTGCCATTGGCTACTGAAGGACATCCTAGTAAAGTACCACTGCTAGCACGTAATGCCCTCGTGGAATGCTGCTCAGATACTGGCCAAAATATGTGGACATTCTGAAACACTCTTTACAGTCCAGTGGTATACACAGAACCCTTTAGTGCTAAACATGTACCATGCATGACAATATGGATGTTAACAGCCATGTAGATGGGCATGCACATAACGACTGGTATACCATATGCCACCATAGGTTATGCATTCATACACCCCTGTCTGGCCTGACACATAATAACCGCTGGTACAGGGGTGCCATGGCCACATACTACCCACTAGATATTGACATACATCTGTACAGCATCCCACTGCTCTGTCTGACATACATGACTGTTAAGGGAGACCCGGCAGCAGTACATCCAGCAAGTATCTGCACATGACATCTCACTGGATATGTACACTAAGCTGCTAGACATGGAACAATGCACTGTGCAAGCTACACGCAGACTGGCTCAACACTGGCCTATATCTCCTATGGGGGAATGCACATGTACCTGCATATATAGCAGGCTTTGCAGGCATGTCACAGCACAGGGTAAGATACACCTGTGTGAAGGTGCATAACCACATCCAATGTGAACACAGACACGTATATTAAGCTAGCATAAAAGTACAGTATATGGACTATCTGTTCCACACCATCCTCATATGTGCCACTCATGGACTAACCCTACATATATTGGGCTGCTACATGGTGTGGTCTGCTGGCTGGCTGTGGTATGGGACATGTGTGTATGGCCCTACAAACATGTAAGTCAATACGGTAACATACAGTGGAGCAGCATGTAACATCAGATAGGAAGGGACCTATAACAATGACATCTACCACAGTCTGTACACAGGCTAGAGAACATGTTAACAATACACACACACTGTCAACAGTCACCATAGTTACATGGACCTCAGTACTGTAGAAACAACCACAGAATGTCCTGGTAATGTCGTCAAATATTACCCGTACTGTACATAACATGTGTAGCATTCTGATATCTCACTGGCTTGCTATCAGATATGATGACACCATTGATGGTGTACAGTACATATGCATCTCTTAATGCACAACATATGTACAAATGTTGATAGAGATGTGGCTGGAAGCACGTACACAGGGCCAATATTGACATGTTGCTGTGATAACCTCAAATATGTACTGTTGTAACAGGGTTTGTTGCAACATGTGTCCTATGAGGGATATGACGTCAGTAACTGTCACAGCTTATACCATCTACAGACTGCAATCCTCACACTACCTTCTGCAATTCACAGATGCATGCTCTGTGGGTAACACATGACACCAAGGGCACAACACACTGCCCAGTCTGCAGACGACCTGGCAGATGCGGATTCCTCATAAACATAGAACTGACATGGCAGGTATTACAACATGTAGGACAGCCATATCCACACACACACACTGTTAAACCAACATTACTCCACATGCAGTATAGCAGCACTTACAGTCTCTAGTCAGGTTAGGCACATCCCCCTCCTGTGTGTTGCCCTGTTTCCACAGTGTATGTTGTTAGAGGTAAATCCCCAATCCATCTGAGATGCTGTCCACCAAACAACAGATCTAGATCCTGCCCACAGTGGATGTAAAGGGCCAACACCTACATGATGTTCCTAGATATTGGAGTGTGTTTAGATGCAATTGGCTATAGGAATGTTACTACAGCTGTTCCACATACACTCAGCTAGAGGAGGACTGCAATTGGTGCAGAGGCCATCAGCTGATCATGACCATCACTTACAAAACACAAGCTGCTGCCTAAGCAAAGCAGGTGTACATCTCCACATCCACCACAGAGAGTGTGAAAGGGACAGAGACAAAGTATGTCAGGAAGCTGTGGGTGAGTAAAACCTAAGCATGTCTGTGTCACACATCTACCAGTACAGGGTTTCAAACACCTGACTGACTATGCATAGCTATCACATATGTATGCAGTTATTGCGTACGCCACATAGCTTACATGTTGGTGAGCTGTCCAGACGTATATGTGCTAGTGAGTGACATCTGCAACACTGTTGTGATACAGTGGGTGTAGCACATGAACAGGTGTCCGCGTCAATGCAGCCACACTCTCTAAGGGACTCATACACATTGCCACACTTGGCAGGGTAACGAATACACTTCCTAACCAGTTACTTTGCCACAATACAGTAATGCATATGTATCAAATGGCCCACCGGGGGTTATCCTGGGGTTCTACGGTCAAAGGGTATCTGAAGGTGTCTGACATTAGAGAGCATGCTTCAGTATGTCAATGGGGTGGTACTGGGTGTGAAGGCGGTCGGACGCATCATACACCACACACACAGACACAGGGTGCCAGTACCGGCGTGCATGTGTGCATTGCTTCATGGGTGTGTAGTGGTTGGCTGTGCCAGACGGCTGTACAAGGCTAGGTGAAGGGTATACCTTAGCATCAGGCCACATGAGAATAGTCTGCATTATGGCTAAGGGGTGTAGTGTTTGGAAAGACCCACACAGGTGGATATTGTATTCACCATCCAGTTACCTGGGTTACTATTGTGCATGGCCAGTGCTGTGCAATGCTTGCCATGTATGTGTTCTATATGTCATGACATGAATGGAGTGTGGAATGTGCACACATCCCACATTCATGTACAGTGGTATATGGAAGTGTACCTAGTTTGTCTGGCCCATGTTGTGTACACAGAATGTTATCATCAGACATGACAGTCCCGCCCTCATGTGGCAGGGCCAGGTAATGGACAGCGGGTTGACCCTTCACCTACATTGATAGCATGCCACAGGTATTCCTTGCTGTCAGTGGCATCTGTCCATACAGGACATGTGTGTAAGGCATGATATGTCCTTTGTGGATCACATTTGATGGAACCACAGTTGTTGCAGGGATCCAGTGGGAAACATACTGAAGGCGCACTGTCTGCAATTATGTGCTTATCGTACTGATGAACAGGGTGCCATACCCTCTATAGGCCACTGCATTCACACCATAGTTACTATCAGTCGCCAATATGTAGTGTACTACACACATATTGGCCGTTGCCTCGGCATGTTTGTGTGTGTATGAGACATGGGTTGACAGTGTGCTCTGGGTAATACTGGGGTTGCTAACTGTGATTGCCTGGCCTTGATGTCACATCTATGGGTATGGCTTTGCACCCCAGCCTCTCGGCAATTCCACAGCTGTTATCCCTGTACAGTGGACATTGAGATATATACTAGGGCCACCATATAAGAAATTTGCAAAAACGCTCCGCACTGGGCCCAGGTGTCGCACACTCACACCCACCTCCACACAGGATACGAGCTACACACACACACACACACACACACACACACACACACACACACACACACACACACACACACACACACACACACACACGTCTTGTCTGGGAGTAGAACCCCTACCTAACTAGTTTATTACACTACAGAACTATGCAGTTATAGTAAGTGTCACGGTGATTACTAGAGTACTCCTTCCCCAAAGGTGTATATCACATTGGCTGACATCAGCCGGACTGCCAAAGTAGGGCATTTAACATGTACTGAGTGTGACTAGCCAAAAATGCATTGCTCCCTACACAGACAGTGGAACACACGCAAAACATCCACAACCGACTTGTGTGGGTATAGAACCCCTAACAGAGATCTATATCACAATACAGCATGGAGCTGTTATAGGACGCACCACAGGGATTACTGGAGAACTCCTTCCCCAAAGGTGTACAACACACTGGCCGACATCAGCACGATTGCCAAAGTATGGCATCTGACATGTACTGAGTGTGACTAGCCTAAAATGCATTGCTCCCTACACAGACATTAAAACACACACAAAACATCCAGAACTGCCATGGGTGGGTATAGAACCTTATCAGAGTTCTGAATCACACTACAGCAGTACGCAGTTATGGCACGCGCTATGGAGATTACTGGGCTACAACCTTCCCAGAGATGTATTTCTGGGTTGATGACATCAGCAGCCTTGCTGACGTTGAGCATTTAACTTGTACAGAGTGTGACTACCCTAAAAAGCATTGCTCCCTACACAGAGTAAGACAGACACGCACACAATCAAACACACACTTGCCATGTGTGGGATTAGAACACCTACCTAACTACTTTATCACGCTACTGCAGTATGCAGTTACAGGGCATACTATGGAGATTACTGGGCTACAACCTTCCCAGAGGTGTATTTCGGGGTGGATGACATCAGCAGTCTTACCAAGGTAGATCATTTAATTTGTAGGGGGGTGCCTACCTAAAAAGCATTGCCTTCTACACAGAGTCAGACAGCAAAACACACACACACACACACACACACACACACACTTGCCAAGGCTGGGGTTAGAATTCCTACTTAACTAGTTTATCACACTACAGCAGTACACAGTTACGGCACGCACCACAGAGATTACTGGCCTATCCCTTCCTCAAAGGTGTATGTCACAGTTGAGGACAACGGCACACTTTCCAAAGTGGACCGCTGGAGGTTGTAGCATCTGTGAATGGACTCAGAAGCATTGCTCCCTACACAGACAAAGGAACACACACACACACACACACACACACACACACACACACACACACACACACACACACACACAAGCACACAAACATCCACACTTGCCATGCCTGGGAATAGAACTCCTACCTAACTAGTTTATCACACTACAGCAGTACGCAGTTTACGGGACGCACTACAGGGATTACTGGCCTACAGCTTCCCAGAGGTGTATTACTAGGTAGATGACATCAGCAGCCTTGCCAAAGTTGAGTATATGTATTGTAGGGAGGGTGAGCACCCTAAAAGCATTGCTCTCTACACAGAGTCAGACAGACACACACACACACTTGTCATGTCTGGGATTAGAACACCTACCTAACTACTTTATCACACTACAGTGGTACACAGTTACAGGACGCGCTATGGAGATTAGTGAGCTACAATCTTCCCAGAGGTGTATTTCTAGGTGGATGACATCAGCAGCCTTGCCAGAGTTGAACATTTGAATTGTAGTGAGTGTGACTACCCTAAAAAGCATTGCTCTCTACACAGTCAGAGACAGACAGACATGCACACAAACACACACACACATGCACAACACACACGTGTACACACAGTTGCCAAGTCTGGGATTAGAACACCTACCTAACTAGTTTATCACACTAGAGCAGTACGCAGTTATGGGACGCGCCATGGAGATTACTGGGCTACAACTATCCAATGGTGTATTTCACACTGGATGACCTCAGCAGGCTTATCATAGTAGGGTTATGAGGAGGGCAGTGTGTGTGCATGGGCCATAACACATTCATCTAGGGGTTGACATGCCACACGCGGGCACGCACAGAGTCATACTCCACAGGTACATGTATACAGCTACTAAATGACTACTTCCTTGTACAGTCATGTTACACAGCTGGCACATGCACCACATAGTCTGTAAGGCTGACAGATACTGGTGCCTAGTATCTGCAGTGAGTGACATCTGAACCTCATGTGTTTGGGGCCCTTTGGCTGTGTGCTGGGTGGGACAGGCCTGGATGACTCCTTGTCATTCACCCTCCTCCACACATCTATGTATGTCTACCTTTGGCTTATTATAGTGTGTTGCCCTTACATATATGTCTGCATTCCTATCTAATGTGTGTGCAAGGCATGAGTGGTACATAGTGACGAGTGTCTGCACTAACAACTGCAACTGCGAGATATGTCTGGTCCACTGGTGTTTGCAGACATGGCCTTCATGTGTTTAAGTGTGTGAACATGCCCAGTATGACCTTTGAGTATGTTGTTGACTGACATTGCCTTCATCTCTCCAAGTGTGTGAGCATGCCCAGTATGGCCGTCTGTATTGAATGTGTGGATTGAGTCCAGGTAGTTTGTACTGCAGTGCTGACCTCTGTGTTGTACACCATCAGGTAGCATGTTTTCTCTGCAGGGTATCCATCGATCATTTGGCATTGACTGTTACTACATTTCTGCATAGCAGGGGGGGGCACACATGACTGTTTCTACATTTCTATACAGGAATAGGGGGCACACCTGACTTATTACATTACTACGTAGGATGGGGGGCACACTTGACACTTGTACACATTTGCTATGACTGTACTGGTATGTCAGGTACTCCATTTCATTCTGTATTCTTACCCATCATGCTGACTAGAGGCATACCAGTGTACTACAGATTGTAGCTTTGGTTGCCCTACATATTAGTGTCCGACTTCCAACCCTTCAGAACTAACATCTCACTGCCTGACCTGCTGTAGTCTGTCTGTGTAGGCCTGGGGGGAGGTTGGCCATAGCCATCATACAGGGGATATAGCACAAGCTCTGTTTGTGTTTGTCGACACCTGCCCTGCTGGCTGAGACTGTTGCTGGGTATGTGAACCCCCCTGACTGGCATGGGTGAGTCATGTGGACACACATGTTGCTTAGCACATTTCCTGCAGTGGGTTTTGTCACCCTGTGTAGTACTGGCTACTATGGTGACTCCAGTATGTGTTACAGATGTCACAGTGCCACTATGGGTGTCTACTGTCTGCTACCATCACATTCAGCCACCCAATTCCCTTGCATGCTCACATCCATACCATAGAGGTAACGACACATTCTACTCCATTTGGCAATTGGTAAGTTGACTGACTTACCTTGAAGGGTGTGCCAGACCTGCAAATGGTGCTGGAGGGCTACTTATGTCGGATGCACATAGTACACTCCCTATACATGGTTGAGCACAGGTAGTGTCATGTTTGGCATCCCTTTTACTGTATGTGCGAGTCTGAGAAAGGTGTCAATCCCTGGGTCCCTACTGTGTCAGTGTATGTGCTATGAGTTGTCTCTTTGCCGCAGCCTCTGCATACTGGGCACGCCTCCATGTGCCCACTGGGGCAGGCTCAGGTTGTTCCTCCTCCAAGTTACTCTGTGCCTGTGCAGGCCTTGGTGGGGGGGGCTGTGTGGCCCTGCCCCATGCTGTTTCTGCTGCAGCTGTTTCCACAGGATTATATTGTGTAGCATGGAACATACCATAACAATTTGGGTACATGTAGCTGGTGAGTACTGCAAGGCTCCACTGGATGTATCCAGACACCGGAACCGTGACCTGAGCATCCCAAACACACTCTGTATTATGAGTCTGATCTGTGCGTGTGCCTCATTATGGCATTCTTGTTCAGGTGTGTGCACATTTCTGATGGGTGTCATCAGCCACGGCTCCAGTGTGTAACCAGCATCCCCCACTAGGTGACTGTAGGGGATGTCCCCATTGGCAAATCTCTGGTACAGGTGCATCAGATGCCATATGTGGGAATCGTCAGAGCTTCCAGGGCAGCCAACACACAGATTCATTATAATGCCCTGAGAATTAAAGACAACCTGGCAGGTGATGTCAGGGATTCAACTGCGGTTGATGTAGGCCCTACCCTGATCACCAGGTGGTGCTTTGATGCGTACGTGCGTGCAGTCTACAGCACCCACTACCTCAGGGTATTCTGCTATCTGGCGGAAGAGACGCATATTGCTGGCCAACACTTCATGGGTGTTGAGGAAATATATGTGCCCACTGGCATGTGCTGGACATGGCATCCAGGAACTGGTGGAATACTCTGGATGTTGATGCTTGGGAGATCCCCATGACATCCCCAGTTGAGCTTTGGGAGGTACCTGTGGCTAGTATTCCTAGGCCTACATATACCTTGGTATCCACTGGGATGGATTCCCCTCGGTCAGTTTGGTGTGTCAGGTGTGGCCAACACAGCTCAACAATTTGCTATAGGAAGTCTCTGTCCACCCTATAGCGCTCCACTATCTCCAGCTCATGTAGCCCCTGGTAGGGTACCCTGGGTCTGTACACTCTTCTCGGTCTCCTCACTGTGGGTTGATCAGCAGCATTCACATCCTCACCACCCTCAGCCTCTTGCACATGTTGTATGTTGCTTGCTGCAGCTCTTCTCATTTTGTGAGTTTGTTTGTTAAAAATTCCCCGCATATATACACCGGTGGTGTAGAGTGTGGGAAAAAACAGAGGGGTAGGTGTTTGCATATTTTATAGTAGTGTTCTGGGCTGGGCTGGTCTGCTGCCTGTGTAATTGGCTAATGCTGATACATTTCACCTGCCAGCTAAGCTAGTACTCCTTGATTACCTTCCTACTGTTGTTTTCCCTTCCCATTGTCTTCCTGTTTAGGCCCGTGTGCGCGCCGCGCAAACAGAGTGCTCAAATGTGTACACTGCTGTTATTTTCTGGTTTAACTTCTTTTTTCCTCCTGTAAAATCCGGTGTGCGACACGCACACCCACTTAGGCCAGGGCTAGGCAAGTTTAGACAAACCCCCTAGCTTAGCTGTGTTAAGCTAGGAGCAGACCAGAGCCACAGGGCTCCAATACTCTTACAGTATGCCTGACACACACCCTCATGATGTCACCTAACTCCTGGGCTTGCACCAGGCTATTCCTGCTCTTACACTGTTGGGACCTGACTCAAATGCTGGGGAAAACTGGGATTCACTATCCTTCCCCTCATTTGCATAGGACTGCCTGCTAATGCATAGTTACATGTCTCACACTGAGCCTCCCCCCTTAGCACCCACTACTCACTGGCCAGGTTGTCTACTGCCTGCCACTGACTTGCATGGCAGAATAGTGATTTTAGTTAGAATGCTTATTTTAGGTTTATTGTATTATCCCCCCCCCCCCACAGATCCCGTTTGCACACTGCTGCCCTACGCTTAAACAACAGAGATCGGCTAAAAAAAATAAACGTTTTTTTATTTTTTGTTTTGTTTGCAATGCCAATGGCCTTAGACTTGGCGATTAGCATGTTTACTACATGATATGCAGCCTTTACTTGGAGCTGTCATAGCTCTGTTTTGTTTTTTGCAGAAATGTACTCTGGTACTAACAGTACATTTCTGCAGATAGCACTAGTCTTGCACAGACTGCTGCAAACTTCCTGGATTGCAGTTTCACCTAATTTGCATGGATTTCAACTGCTAATTGGGTGATTTGCATACCAGGCCTTAGTCCGTGCAAGATTAGTGCAGGAGTGCTCATGCACGCCCCTGTAGGCTGTTCCTGGATCGCACAGTAGACATATTGCCTGCTTGAGCACCTGGATCTTGCACTCCATACAAGCTTTTGAGAACCCAGGGGCTTGATTTTACACTTCTATAAGTTTCAACACCCAAGGGTAAAGTCATTCTAATAAATGACAAAATCAGGCTGAGTTAAATGCATGTGCTTGACTTGTACTTGCACATTTCACATACACGTGAGTTATTGCTTAATGCAATGTTCCCTCATATTCTTTGCATGCTACACATCAGCGGTCTCCAACATTTCTTTGCACCAAGGACCGGTATCAATGTAAGACCGGTTTCCACAGACCGGCCAGCACCCGGCGCACATAATAAAGTGCACATTTATTTATTTGACATTTGTTTAACAAGGCTGCTCGACTGGACTAGAACACCTGGGGAGAAAAGTTCAAAAGTATAATAAAAAATACAATTACCAAAAAAAAAGTGTGTACATTCCGCTTAACAGCATAACATTGATCTACTATGGTTGAAAAGTAAGTAAACTTAATGGCAACCTCATTAACTTTAAGTTTATAAGAGCAATATTTAAAATCTGTCCCTATTATTTGGCTCTGTCCAGCATACCTCTCAACTGTACAGATTTTCACAGAATGCCCAAATTTTTGCCTCATATTTTTGGTCTTTTTCTCATAAAATTGTTTTCTGGCAAATCACTGGCAGATCATTGAGGATAAAGTCAGAAAATAATGACAGTTGAGTTTCATACTTCATACCCTTCATGAAATTCATGCTAATGCAAAACCTGCATTTCTATCAACTAAGTTTGTGAGAGCAGTACTTAAAAGTGCCCCTATTTTGTGCCTTTGTATCCCCACTATTTTTGGCTTTGTCCAGATTTCTTGATCTAAGAGGGTGAGCGGTATGTGTCCAGTAGTATGGTCCAGAATTACACAGACCTCATTGCTGCTGCCGGGGATCACTCTCTCTTCACTCCCTACCCCCCCGTGACTGACCCCGTGACTGACACACACACTCGCGTGCGCACACACTCGCGCGCGCACACACAAAGTCACTTCCTCATTTATACCTGCATTCCCTCACACATCGCTCTCACTCTCTCCTGATCAAACACACACAGTGCACTTCCTCATTCATACCTGCATTCACTCACACATTGCTCTCACTCTCTCCCATCAAACACACACACAGTCACTTCCTCATTCATACCTGCATTCATTCACACATCGCTCTCACTGTTTGTCACACCCACATGCCACACACCCATGTACGCATTCATTCATACATCGCTCTCACTCTTCCGATCTCACACCCACATGCCACACATCCACTTACACTTTCATTCATACATCCCTCTCACTCTTCTGATCTCACACACACAAAGTCACTTCCTCATTCATACTTGCATTCATTCACACATAGCTCTCACACACACATACACACACAGCCACTTTTTCATTCATTCCTGCATTCATTCACACATCACTCTCACTCTCCCAATCTCACACACACACACACACACACACACACACACACACACACACACGTCATTCATTCCTGCATTTATTCACACATTGCTCTCACTCTTCCAATCACACACACACACACACACACACACACACACACACACACACACACACACACACACACACACACACAGCCACTTCTTCATTCATTCTTGCATTCATTCACACATACACTCTCATACAGGCATTCACTTACCTGATAACCCGGTTCCAAGTGCTCCGCAGCCCAGTGGTTGGAGACCGCTGCTATACACAGTACCAGTATTTCTGAGCTTGAAGTGTACTAAATGCTATGTAGCAGTGGCAGCTGATGGCATCAAAGCAAGTGGGGATGGTGGGAGAGCTGCATACAAACGCACTATTACAGCAGGGTCCACTTTTAGCATGGCAACAATTTTACACAATTACTTTGTCATATATGAGATGGAGAAATTTTATTATAATACCATCAAATCTAATATAAATTCTTGGAATTATACTTGTGACTTGTAAGCTTACATTCCTGTCATTACTGGCATTGTATAATAAATTTGAAGGGATCAACTTATAAGCAAATTTAAACAGGCTTAAAATATCAAGCAATAACAATGGTCAAAGTAATGTATTTCATCTTGCTTCACTTGTGTGTATGGATACATATATATATATATATATATATATATATATATACACACACACACACACACACACACACACACACACACACACACACACACACACACACACACACTGCTGTGTGCGTGGCTACTCCTGCCAAACTAGATCAATGACTATTTTACTGTCAAATGACAGAAGGTCATCCACAGACTGGCTTCTACACTTATTAATTATAGTTACTTTACTCTCTGTGTACTTTAAGGCTGTCTGACAGTGACCAAATGAATAAATGATAATTCCCTTTCTTTCAACTACCAAATATGAACATTACTTACACAATCTTTCTCTCTAGCACAATTACTATTTAAAGAGATATCATTCAGGAAAAAAGAAGTAATCAAATCTCTTTATCCATCCCTAATTGGACCAATTACTGAGAAAAATGCCCATAAATGTTGCACTTTTCTTAACACACAGAGCAACAAGAAAGACCTCAGAGGTTCCTAACTAAATAATGCTGGCCTAAAGTCCATGAGGTACTAAGAAAGGCTTGAAGCACTACCTCTTTACTTTTGCTTCTTCATAGGGTCTTGCAAGATGATCTATGCCTTGAGTTTTGCAGCATTAATTATACTATTCTCCTTGATCTCCTGTATCTTTGCTCCACTAACACCACAACTAGGGAATTTAAATCTCCACCAGCAAATAAAACACATTGCAGAGACAAATGTATTATCAAACGCCTACCTCACCTCTGCAAAAAAAATCCTCTGCAAGTTAAAAGAGCAATACCATTGCATCCTCAAAATTAAACCTGGCTCTTTGGATGGGTATCCCTAAATTAACTCTAGGACGGACTTGCATTTCCCTACCTGAGAAAGGAGGCAACATGAGGGGGGGTATTGGCAAGGATTAATAGCCTTGTAACTCAATTGTCTTGTATTTTCTATGATCCTCTGAAGTAAATGACCACAGTAATATATTACAGCTTGTCACTAATGCATAGATATAGTATAATTCAATGCAACTCCATACATAAATATATGCATATATATATATATATATATATATATATATATATATATATATATATAATGTACACGTCTACCAGTTACAACTTCATCTACTGTTTACAGCTCAACTATCTGATTGTGATAAAAGAAGTGGGTAAATAAATACATAAATAACAGCTGCAATAATGTATTTCAGCTCACATACAGTGTAACTCATTGAAATGACATGCCTATTCTCGGCACACAGCTTGATGTTTAAAGAACTCGTTTGAGAACTCAGTAATAAAAGATAATAACAAAACATCTGGCTATGGTCTAAGCTGCTAAGCTATATTGATATTACATGAATGATACAGCCTCCACTGTGACAGTAACCAAGGTATGGAATTAGCTTCACTCTGTTTCCCCAAGAGTCAAACTACCCCCAAGATTCAAGAATACGTTCATAAAAAAGCTTTTGGTAAAGAACAGATGCATCTACTTTTAAGGAAAACAAGTGAGGACAATTATACTCTTACCAGGACCTTTAATATACTGGCATCAGTCTATGTCTTTAAGAGACAATCCTGAGTTAATGTTTCATCTCAGCTCTTGTTCCCAGCCATCTACTTCTTGAGAATGCAATCTGCCTAGTCTCTCTCCAGTGTTTTTTTACTGTTTTCAAGCTGTTCTCTGGATATTGTGCTGTTGCACTACTACAAGGGTTTCCACTTCTTATGATGGTTGCCCCAATTCCTACAGCTCCTGCTGTACCTATCTCAATCCTATATCTCCACCCTTCAGCAAAATTGATCATTCCTGTGTTGGCTTCCCAACCCATCAAAAATGCTTTGTTAATCCCTTGTTGCCCTTCCCCCAAAACCAGCACAAGCACACACCTGATTTTTGATGACCTTTTGTCATGTGTATCTCTAAATTACTTACTTTTGGGCACCTGACCTGAAACACAATATGAATACACCTATGACTGAATCAGATACAAAACAAACCAGCATATAGGACTTTGATATGGATTCTCCAGTGCTGCAATGCTCCAAGAGATTTAATTTGTCAATTCTCAGTGCATTTTTTATAAGTTTCATGTGAAGCTCTGACCGCATATTAGTATATACACACTGTCATCTGCAAATTAAATGTGCTACCTGTAATGTGCAGTAAATGTGAGCATGCATTCCCTGTAAAAGAAATTTAAGTGGTCCAAGGATACCACAAGGTTATCAACTGAAATTCAACAGCATACAAAGCTTTTAGAGAGTAAAAAGCAGTCTCTAGTCACTTACTGCAAATGGATCCTGTTAAGATGTGACAAAACAGCCATTACCTTGTATTGTTCGGGGCTTGGTTGCATTTTTAAAATCACATATCTTATCCCAACTATCTCGAACAGCCTCGGGTGTCATTAGACGATCCTTCTCTCTGACAATGTCTCCTACTGTCCGTTCCCACCGTACTAAACATATAGTAAAGGAGGAAAAAAGAATCAGAGTAACACAAATCAGCAGGAAAACTACTCTCAGAGTCTTCATTCTCATACACTGCCTAAAATCAACAATACAAATTACCCATATTTACATGTTATTACTACTTATGAATACAGAGTTTCTTAAATAAAATTAGATAATTTATAATTAGATAAATTAGATAAAATTAAATAAGCATTTATTAATGCTAAACATTTCATCACACAGTGTACATAACTGTTAGTAACTTATAAACATACAAAACAATATGATCAGTATACATAACAATACAATCACTGGGTGTTCTGGATGAACACTGATAAAAGCTTGGGGCAAAAACAATGACTACAGCCAAATACACAAAGCTATGTTCGCAGAATGCAATGCAGACTCATAATTTGCTTTTTTAATAGCTTTAATTTTAGACTTTAAATCTGCTAATGTCATGAAACATAAACCGACAACTACATAGCAGCTATTTGCTCATATTATGGACTGATTTTCTAGAGAGAAGATGCGTCTTCAGTTAAAGAAACTCTCTGATCATAATCTTTCAAAGGTAAGTGAATAAGTAAATATGAAATGCAGTTTGGGGGAGTGAATTGGTAGAGCTGCTGTGTGAAAGTTGAGTAGAGGGCAGGGTGGTATAAGTGGCACAATTAAAAAAAAACAACACAAGGTTATATTTTTCACCCATAAAAACTCAAAAAACAAAGGATAGCATTTTTCTTTGCTTTAGATGGTACCAGCAGGATATATGAATACCATTAGAAGGAAGTGTGAAATGGGGTAGGGTGTCAGACAACAAGTTAGGTAGGTGGTGGGGTAGGATACTTTTAAGGGTACTGTCACTTGAAACTAAGGTAATATACTCACATACCTAAGGTTACTGCAGCAGTAATCCATATGCATTGTTGAAGTACAGGGTTTTCTAGCGCTTTTAAAGCATGTGCGAGTGGATACAAAAAGATGCATTTGAGGTGTTTCTCACAGCTGGTTCAATTCCTGGAGGACCCCCTGATTCAATTTTCTTTGTAAGCGTCCATCATGGTCTTGCTCAGCTTGTCCACCTCACAATTTTGCTCAGATGATATGAAAGATGCCTGCAGAGTGATGCTATACTGAAAAGCTATATCCAGGCTATCATGGATAGTCTGCACAGAAAGTAAGATCTGGCTCTTCCAATGCTTGTTTATGTACAACATCACTGTGCTGTTCCCTGTAAATTCTTGTGGAGGTCCCGACGACCACAGGTGATTGACAGAATTTAGAGCATTTAGAAGAGTCAACATCTCTATTATGTTTATGCGTTTTGGTCTGTCTTTTCTGTTAGGAAGACCCTGCACTTTTAAACCCATAGACACTACTGCACAAGCAAAGTCTGAGATGTCTGTTGTACCTCACTGTCCTGGAGTTGGGAGGGATAATGGAAGACCTGAATTCTGAAAAATGTGGTGTCTCTACCAAAAAAATCTCCTTTTTCACAAACCTGAAAAACTGGAATATGGAATGTCAAAGGATAGTGATGTTGGGGATAATACAGATTTCAAGTATCACTGGATTTTTCTCACATGGAGTCTTGCAAGAGGGAACAAGAGAATCATAGAAGCCTTAACACCCAGAATCATGAGAAATACCCTGGCTGAGGCAAGTACTCTGGTGCAAAAACTCAGGAATATATACAGATACAACTCTACTGCTTCTTATGGAAGAAGAGCTCTTTGAATGGAACTGTCTAGGAAAAACTCAGGGAATAGAATCATGTGAGAAGGAATCAGACAAGACTTTTGTATATTCTCATACACATCTACTCTATGCAGGTGATCCCATACCCAAATGAGAAATTCCTTGCACTTTGAAAAAGACTCTACAAAGGTAATTAAATAATCTAAATAAGGAAAATGTGAACAACTTGAAGTCTGCAGTATGCTATCATAGGAGCTAGGCACTTTGTAAATACCCTTTGAGCAGTGGCTAGACCAAAAGGGTAAAACGTAAACTGATAATGTGATCCAGACACAGAAAACCTTAATAAATGTCTGAAATCTGAATCTACAAGGAATATGATGATATACATCTTTTAAATCCAAGGTCAGCAAAAACACTCAGCTGGAGAATAAGGGGTAACAGGTTGTGAAGGGATAATATTTTGAAATTGGGCACCATCACAAACAGGTTCAGAAAGAAAATATCAAGAACTTGGATCTAAGAATCATCTTTCTTTGGCACTAAAAAAAATTATCGAGTAAAAAAAAATCCTTAACTGAGGAAGAGGTACCACTTTTATCACCCAGAGACAGCAGATGCTGAATGACAGGAAGGAAAAGAGGAGTTTGGTCTGACAAATGAAGGGGGAATCCCTGAAAAAAGAGGGAAAGACTACCGCTGCCATCTGTAGTCCTGCTAGACTACTATCAGAACCCATCTGGCTGAAACTATCTATTGCCAAAGAGAGAAATGGAGGTTCAGACTTTCTGGAAGAAGTGTTTGTCATGGTGTGAAGGGCCAGATGAGTATTGCAGATGGTCATTTAGACTTCAATTAGATTGCCCTTTGTTCTGGGGGTCACTCCTTTCCTTTCTTTTTGGAACTTTCGTTTCACTTTTTAAAAAAAATCTGAGTTTGTTTATTTGGCTTTTTAAGGAAGACTGTAGAGGCAGTCATTAAATCCCTTGGCAAACTTGGAGAAGGAAGGCTGAAAAAACTGAAAAATTTCTTGAATCAGCTTGCCTCTCTCATCATACTTTTTGAAGATCTATGCAGCAGATGGTCCAAAAAATGAATTTTCTATCTAAGGGAGAGTTCAACGTTCACAGGCAAAAACACTTTTTTTTTTGTTTTTTTATTTTTACATTTATTTATTTTTATTACTTTTTACTACTTTTGAATTTCTCTGCCGTCAATGAAACATTTTGTTAGTCAGGAATACTTATCGGATTCTGTAAATCATTCAAGCTTGAAATACAAGCTTTACTAAAAACTTGTAACTGTTACTAGATAGTTTAAACTTGTAACTGTAACTCACTGTAGTCCTGACACTGACAATTATGATGTTTTTTATTGGTCACATACAGCTATTATTCAAATCAAACTGCACTCCAGGCACCTACTCCCTTGTAAAACAGCCTGGTACTTTGAACAATCTTTGTACTACCCACTTGAATGTACATATAAACTGAGTTACTGTAACTTGTCTTACTTAAACTGTTTGATCTAATGAAGTATATTTCTGGACAACTGTGTTAATCATCTTCATTAAATCCTTCATTATAAGGACATTTCTAAGCTTGATTTTTTTCCTCCTTTTAAATAAAGAGTTCTTCTAGTAGAAGCCTCAGGTTTTGCAATTGTATCCTCAACTTCTGAAACTTAACCATTCCATCCAGGTCTACTGAAGACAATGGTTTCAGCAAAGAGAAGCTTATCCAGCCTGTCTACAGCTTTAGACTCCCTATGCGGGAGATTCATTAATGAAGTCTACATATGAAGGTTCTGGAACTGTGAGGACACAGCATCAACTACAAAAGGAGCAGGGGATGATGGAAAATCAGATGTGCTCTTAGTGGAAGACAAACTTTACTGACCTCTCTGATGAGTGGTGGTAATGTACTGGGATACTGTCAAACAAGTGTGAATAAGGATCTAGCATAAATGGAATATCTACACAGCTGGGACAGAATCCAACTCTTAACTCATGGGGGCACTTGTTTAGATGAACTTCTTCAGTTGACCACTCTTCACAGCCAGATACATTTTTCAAAGTGTCATCTGGGACTGGCTATGAAGATTGAAAAGAAATGGATATATAATCCTTCACCTCAGAGACATAAAATTATGTATTGTACCCTAAAGGAAAAGCACAACCTTTCTTATCTGAAAAGTCTCTCCATTTTCCTTCCTTGAGGGTTTTCTTCCCAATTTTCTGCATGCGCCTGTTATAAAGATGGGGAATAAAAAAGAAAAACAGTGGAATTGACACTACTTTCATATACTTGTATTGTACACTTAGATGCAACTGTGGTGAACAGAGGAAAGCTTCTACTAGAATCAGTACTAAAGCTGGCACTGACACTATAACATTGTACCTACACAGAGGAGCAGCCAAAGCTAACTCAGGCTTGGAGTAGGACCAATAGCAAGAATATAAACTTCTGAAGTTAGTGACTGGTAAATCTAAACAGAATCTCCAATGGTGCCTCCAAGTGATAGCTGATGGATATTCAGTCTTTGGGTGCCAGTTTGGGACTGGCAAAAGTTTCACCTTCATAGTTTCAAATATCACAATGGAAATTAAATCTTATGCACTTACCATAACAAGAGGTGTTGTAGGACCAGATCAATATTCCTCTATCTCTGAGACTCAAGGCTGGCAGCACTCAGGCAGCTCAACACAGCTGTGGAAGTAAACTTACTATGACAGTAAATGCTCGAGTGATCAGTGTTGCAGTAGCCTTAGCTGCATGAGTTACATTCTGCCAAGGATAACAACCAGCTTCCAAAGTTCAGGGCACCTTCCACATACCCAAAAAATCAGTTATCTCGAGCTGAGTTGATAAGGGTTTGGGTGCCATGCCCTTTACAGCTTTCATGCCAACAGAAAGAGTGAGGCTCAACCCTGAAAGGATAATGCTAAGAACAACAACAAAAAGTAAATATCCACACCCTGACATAAAAAACACACCAAAAAGTAAGGGGGATGGAGGGAGGAAGCTGTTACTGCAACAATGATCATTTGAACATCTACTTTTATGGTAGTTTACTTACAGAGCTGTACTATGTTCACAATACTGATCACTGATGCAGTAGCTTTAGCTATATGGGTATATTAACCTAACTTATTACACTTGGGAGGTGAAAGGAGAAGAGTACATAAGCCCCTGGAAAACGGTCCTAGTAAAGTTTGATCTAGACATAGGGAAGGAATTAACCTTATAATACTGTGCAAAAGTATGTACAGAAGACAAAGTTGCGGCTTCTAGAACCCATCTAGAATATAACCCATTCAAAAAAATCCACAGATAAAGCCAAGGCCCTGGTAGAGTGGGCTATGACCCTGTTTGGAATAGCTTTGTTGTGAGGAATAACACAAATGACAATAGCCTTGGATAACCACTTAGAAATAGTCTGTTTTGACACAAGTTGTCCCCTCTTCATAACTTCACCAGAAATAAACTGGTCCGAAGATCTGAAAGATTTAGTTCAGTCAAGATAATACCAGAATTGTCAGTTCACATCCAAGGTATGCAGTGTCCTTTCTCCCTCATTTTTACATTTAGGAAAGAAAAAAGGGAGATGGACAGTTTGACTTAAAGTAAACTAAGACACTACTTTAGGCATAAAAGAAGGGTTAGTTCTGAAAGAAACCCTGTCTCTGTGGAAAGTGGGACACAGCTGACACTCCACAACAGCTTGCAACTCGTAAACCTTTTTTGCTGAGATCAGAGTAATCAGTAAAACTGTTTTCTCTCTAAGAACCTCAAGTCAGCCAGTTTAGTGTATTCAAACGGAGTAAGCATTAGTTTCTCTAACACAAAATTAAGATCTCAAGGAGGGGCCACCAGTTTTCTCAGAGGCCTCTTATGTAAAATCCATTTCAAAAACATTCTGACAAAAGACTGTAGTGAAAGAGAAGGATCCATGGGCAAACATCCTAAAATGGCTGATAAATGAACCTTGATAGTGGAGTAAGACATAACATAGGACAGTTGTTGTTGTGTCTTTCAGCTTTTCCCGGTTAGGGGTCGCCACAGCGGAACTCCGGTCCGCTAATGATTGGCAGCAGATGTTTATGTGCCGAGTTGCCGGCCCTGATGCACAACCTTCAACGAAGGTACACCCATTCACGCATGTGTCCACACAGAAGACGCTCTAGCTGAGAATCAAACGGGACAGCGTCTTACTGTGAGGCGACAACGCTACCGCAGCACCACCACTGCACATACATAGGACAGTAACTCACACAAATATTCTAAAATCTTACCATAATGGTAGATGTCCCTCTCTTCACTGTTGCAGTATTCATCACATTAGAGATCCCCTGCCAAGGGAGGCTCAATATCAAACCAGTATACCAAAGCCTTTAGGTTGCTTTACAGTACACCATAGGTCGCATGTATGCTCCTTGCATAGTGTAGGGCATCCTCAGAACTGATAGCCCTAGTAGGAATGCTAAGTCAAGGAAAAGAGAGGTAATCAGCACATCCAGAACAGAAATGGACCAGGGAGTGGAGGGAGGGACTGAATACTACAACATGAAGAGAAGGTATTCTACTATTATGATAAGATTTTATGCAACAGCAACCCTCTAAGCACACAACCTGTGGTGAGAAACCTGGGCACTCAGGTTGATAACAACCTCACATTCGACTGTCATGTAGCGGCAGTGGTCAGAAAAGCCTTTTACTTGGTTCATCTCATAAGTTAAGGGATTGCATTCAGAAAAAAGGAGGTTATTACCTCTCTATATTCCTCCCTAATTAGAACAATAATTGAGTATAATGCCCTGTTTGGTATGTACCTCTCCAAAAATCTGCACCAACTGGAAAGGCAACTGAAATACCTCTCAAAGAGAATCCATGGTCTCAACACCTGTCCTATGTGGACAAGCTCTAATCACTACCACTCTATTCGGTACTGTACAGATTGCTCAGGGGTGATCTGTGTCTCACCTACAAGGCAATCTCAGACCCTGCCCTACTAGAGATGCTCCATATCCATAAGTCTAACTCCTCACGCATTACCCGCTTGAAAGGCCTGAATCTAATATGAGACATCAACAAAACCTGCTGGAAAGACAGTATTGCCTCCCAGAGGCTGCCCCAATCTCAGGAATAGACTTCCCATACATGTCAAACAGAGCACCTTGCTGACCCTATTCAAGCGCAACCCTGATGAGTGGATGGGAAAAGTACAGTTTTGTACCTACCATAAATGTAGATGTTCGAAGATCCACATTGCTGCAGTCCTAACAATTGGGTAGTCCGCTGTCCTCGAATATCAAAGTAAGGCTGACGTCGGTCAGGGCGCATTTCAGGGTACAAATGCGCATGACATATCCTCAGTCTTTTCTTGCCCCAGATGTCAGAAGACCCTAAAAAGAAAGGTCAAAACCAAAAGACAGCAAACAACCAACCAACCACCCTTGCACTAACTATAGTACAATACATACAATATACACAAAATGTACAACCCAACCCACACAACCACCTCTAACAACAGAGGGGAAGGAGGGAGACTGCAGCAATGTGGATCTTGAACATCTACATTTATGGTAGGTACAAAACTGTACTATGTTCTTCATCTCACATTGCTGCAGTCCTAACAATTGGGTAGAATCCCAAAGCAGAGATAAGGGAGGATGGCTAACTACAAGGAAGCAGGAGCTGCCAAAATGCCCTGCAAAACAGCAGTGGCAAAACCAGCCCTAGACTTAGAGTAAAGTGGCAGGTGATAATGCTTAGAGAAAGTATGTACAGAACTCCAAGTAGCTGCCTCCAAAATATCCTTGGTTGCCACTCCCTCAAAAAGCTGTTGAAGTGGCAGTAGCCCTAGTGGAATGAGGCCTAATCCCAGCTGGAATCTCCTTGCCATGATGGGAATAACAGAAAGCAATGCAAAACCCAATCCACTTAGAAATAGTTTGTTTTGATACAGGCTTGCCCTGAGAACTCAAAGCAAAAGAAACAAACAACTGCTGAGACTGCCGGGAACCTTTAGTTGTGTCCAAATAAGAACGCAACTGCGTGTGTACATCTAAAGTGTGCAAAATCTTTTCCCTTTATTTTGGGGATTTGCATAAACGTAGGCAAATGAATAGTTTGGTTCAAAGCCACACTAGAAACCACCTTAGGCATAAAGGAAGGATTAGTACGTAATGATACCCTATCCTTATGGAAAATCAAGAAAGGCTCAACTGCCATAAGGGCCTGTAATTCAGAAACCTCTTGCAGAGGTAATGGCCAACAAAAGCAGTCTTCCATGATAAATACTTCAACTCAGCAGTAGCTGCAGGCTCAAAAGGTTGTAGAGTGAGTTTCTCCAACACAAAATTGAGATCCCAAGCAGGAGTAGGAGCTCTTCGTCATGGTCTATAATAATTTGCCCCTCTAAGAAATTGCTTGAACAAAGGATGAGAAAACAATGGTGGGTTGCAATCATAGTGAGCTGAAATTGCTGCAGCATGAACTTTAATAGAAGAGAAAGACAAACCTTTGTCTAGTAACTCAGTAAGATATTGAAGAGCCACACAAATTAGGCTCAGAAACATCAAAATCTTTGCTGCACTCCAAAATAAAAATCTCTTCCATTTGTACACTTTCCTTGTACTAGGCCTCCTAGCTTCCAAGATAACATTCAAAACTTGCTGAGGAAGTGAGGCCCACTATGGTTCAAAACAGAATATGCCAGGCTGTGAGGTGCAGAGAGTGAAGCTTGACATTTAGTAAATGGCTGTCCTCCTGTGACAACAGGTGTGGAATCGCAAAGGCCATGGAGGCTTCCATACCAGACTTCTCAGTAATGGGTACCAGTGTTGTCGAGGCCAATCCGGAGCTATTAAGATCATCCTTGGCTTGTCCTGTCTGACTTTCAGAAGTACCTTTAGGAGGAGAGGCAGAGGTGGAAAGGCATACACATGAAGATTGCTCCATTGAAGGAAAGAGCATCCACTCTCCAAGCTGTGGGATGAAACCTTTTGTGCAAAACTTTGGCAGCTGATGGTTTAGTGGAGAAGCGAACAGATCTATGTCTGGAGTTCCCATGACACTGTCAATTGCTGGAATACATGAGGATCCAATTTCCACTCGTGGGGATCCATAATTGTCTGCTCAACACATCTGCTAAGGAGTTCTGTGCTCCTGGCAGAAACCTTGCCTGAAGATTGAGCTGTAAACTGAGAGCAGTCTCCCACAAAATCATTGCTTGCCTGCATAGAGGATAAGAACCCCTTGCTTGTTGATGTACCACATGACAGTTGTGTTGTCTGTTAGAATCAACACCTGCCCTGGAAGAAGTAATTCCTTGAAAGCAATTAATGCAAACTGGACTGCTAACATCTCCTTCATGTTGATATGTAGATGTTGTAGTCTGACAGGCCACTTGTTTTGTATCCACTTTCCATTGAGATGAGCTCCCCAAGCTTTGTCTGAGGCATCTGTCGTTAAAATGTGACTCGCCTCTGGCCGGGTCACAGAGAGTCCCTTGTTTAGGTGACATTCCTGAGCCCACCACAAAAATTCCTTTTGAATGCAAGGTATTATTTGAATGACAGTGTCCAGATCCTGGCAGTGCTGTGTCCATACATTTTGAGATACCATTGTAGCTTCCTCATATGCAGTTTGGCATTGGGAAGCACCAGAATACAAGATGCCATGAACCCTAAGGCTTGAAGGACTGTCTTTGCAGTCAGCCCGGACTGATGAGATAGTTGATGGAAGTAAAGGGATAGACTCTTTTGTTTGTCCGGGGTTAAAAGGCCATCTGGGATGCTGTATTCAGTCTCACACCCAGAAAGCACATGTCTTGAGAGGGTACTAGACTGGACTTTATTTCACAGAATACCCTAGGCATCTTAGCACTGCTATCACATATTCCAAATGATGAAGGAGCTCTTCTCTTCCTTGAGCCAGAATTAGGCAGTCGTCCAAATAAGGATAGATCTGTATTCCTTTTAGTCTGAAGAAAGCTATCACTGGAGCCAGAATTTTCGTGAACACTCTGGGCGCAGTAGATAAGCCAAAGGGCAATGCAGAGAACTGATAGTGAGAAGTCCCAGCCGCAGATACTTTCTGCAACCTACTCTGATAGGAACATGAAGGTAAGCCTCCTTGAGATCCAAAGTTACCATCCAATGATCTTTGCCCAGCAGAGGTAAAAGCTGCTGCAACGTCAACATTTTGAACTTGGGAATGTCCAGATAAGTGTTGAGGATAGATAAATCCAAAATTGGTCTCCATGTGTTCCCCTTCTTTGGTACTAGGAACAGGCGAGAATAAAATCCTAGGCCCACTTCCGGCAGAGGGACCGGCTGTATGGCCCTAGTCGGAGCAACAGAGAAACCTGCTTGTGAGCCTCTATTCTTTGTTGAGGAGGAACGTCTGGCATGCCTGTGAAAGGAGGCAAGGTATGGAAATAAAACCTGTAGCCGTGGTGTATGATATCCAATACCCATCTGTCTTGGGTAATTAAACACCAATTTTCTTTGAAAAGTGCCAACCGTCCCCCCAAAGGTGCTGCCAGGCAGGCAGGCTCTGGCAGCTGAAAAAGGTCATTGGGTCTGCTTGGACTGACCCCTGCCCTCACCGAAGCCTGTGCAGGAGAACTTCCTGTTCTAGGCCTGAAAGAGCCCTGAGCTCTGCCCTACCACGCCTAGATCTACCCCTAGACTGGGAATCATAAGAAGGATACGTCCACCCTTAGTAGGCCAATTTCTACTAAACTTTGGAGGCTGGACTTGCAAAAAATCTTTAACAGTCTGCATAGACTTAGCTTTGTCCTCCATTTTCTTTAAAACTGTCTCAACAGGAGGACCAAACAATCAGATTGTAAAGGAGCATCCAAAATCCTTGTTTTAACATGTTCAGACAAATTCTGATCCCTCAGCCAGGCGTGCCGCGAAGAACTGACAGTGGCAGCCACCCTAGACGAGGCCTGTACAGCATCAAAACCACATTGCAAAGAATGCTTACCCACCTGTTCAGAAACGTGCACTAAATCTTGCAACTCCTTACAATCAATACCTACTGCCAGAGCATCTACCTTAGATTTCAATTGTGAAAGGAGATAATTTTGGTATTTCAACATGTGAAACTGGCAATTCAGAGCCCTCATAGCAAGAGTGGAAGAAGTATAGACTTTCTTGCCCCATCTATCCAAGGCCCTAGCCTCCTTGTCTGCAGGAACCGGATTCTTAACAACAGAAGCCTTAACACCTTTAGGCCCATGGCTAACAGTTTCCGGGTCTGCCCTAGGACTCTTAAAAGATACTTATGAGCTTCAGGCACCCTGTAATACCTATCCGCTTAACAGGAGCAGGAGGCAAAGAATCAGGATTAAGAGAAGCTTCCATAAAACATCTTCCACTACAGTCAAAACAGGAGGTATAGCCAAAGGCCTATGCTGGGGTAACAACAGAAATTCCTAAGCCTTTTCTGGAATCAGAGAAGTCCTGACCTTCCCACTTAAAATGCTCCCTCATGGAATGAAGAGTTTCTGAAAAGAAAAATCCTCAGGGGAGTAGCAGAAGGAGTAGAATCATCCACATCAGAATCAGAATAAGGAGAGTACTCCTGCAAGTCTTCAGTCAAGACTCTGAAACATCTGAAGCCTGCTCAAAACCCCCAGCTCAGGCTCCACCCTAGGCCGCTTATGAGGAGGGGCATAGAACCCCTAATCAAAGTAATCAAATCTTCTGCCATTTTAAGCATATGCTTCTTGGGCACAGTACCTGAAGAGCTAGGTAACACTAACTGAAGCTAAACCTGGCCTGCCCTGGGGAAGCCTTGGAAACAGAAGGAGAGGGCCTAGCCACCTTAGGAAGGGAGGATGAGAAGCCCCTCTGCCTGACTAGTCTCTTGAGAGGCCACATCTTGTAATAACAAGGTCTCCCCTGTGAACACAAAGAAACCTCTGGTGGAGCCACCGGCTCCACCGACACCTCTAAAGAACCAGGGACTGACGGTTCTTCAACCCTAGGCTTAACTGCCTTGTCCTTGCGCTTCTTTGAAGAAGAGCATCCGACGGCATTTTATAGTTACACCGCTTCCCAAAGACTAACCTCGCACAATCCAACCTCTTTATAGTGCGTTTATTAAATCTAGCACAAGAGCAACAGCCAACAACGCCGTGCTCAGGCCCTAAGCAAGGAATACACAAAGTATGATAATCCTTATCTGTTTCCACAAGAAATGCAATTATTAACTTTTTCTGACATCCGGTAAATGACTGAGGCAAGAAAAAACTAAAATATTCCCAACGGGGTACTTAGCCAACTTTGAACCCGGTCTGAAACTTCAAAATTGAAAAATCTCAGAACGCCAACCGGCACTTGCAATACTGCTGCTGCATCGGACCATGCGGCAAAAAAGACTGAGGATATGACGCCGGTCATGCGCATTTGTACCTGACCGACGTCAGCCTTATACTTTGATATTCGGGCCGACCGAGGACAGCGGACTACCCAATTGTTAGGACTGCAGCAATGTGAGATGAAGAACATCCACAAATCTGTCCCAGGAGTTCCACTTGTGTCCTTCACTGACAGGGGCAACAGGTGCTGACTGAGGTTTATTTTTGAGGATAAACTCTTGGCTAGGCTTGTAAGGGCCCCAGGACCATTAGCCTACTAACCTCCTATGATCCTATGAACTGAACTAACTCCTTCCATATTACTGTTGCAGTACTCATTACATTGGAGAGAGTGCCAAAGCTCAGGAAAAAAAACTTGGGAAGAGGAAGGACCAGCAGAGCCCTCTAGGAAGCCATGAAGATGGCCCTGGCAAAACTACCTCTAGCTCTGGAGATTCCATCCAACTTGTAGTACTTGGTAAATGTATGCACAAAAGCCCAGGTAGGTGCTTCAAGAATCTGAAGTTTGGATAGCCCTGTGACCCAACATTTTCATTTAGCTCATACAGGGTCTAATGTCAGTTTTTTCTTCAGCATCTTAGCCAGACCATATTTGGACACAGGAGGCAATTTTTTTCATACACTTTTGGCAATGGAAACAAAGTTTATCATTAATTATAGGACTTTACAACCTAGTGGTATGAACCTGGAAATTAATCTCAATGTTTAACAGTTAAAGATTACATTTATATGAAATTTGTACAGATGTAGATTTTTATTATGTGTTTTGCACTGTTTTTTTACATTGTTAATGGGTTAGTTCACTGTATTAGTTTGTAACTGGTGTTTAAATACTATTAATGTATGAAAGTCATGCAAGCCAAGGTACAAGCACCAGAAGACCAGTAAAGCGGTTTTGCAGCAGCACACAGTCTGTCTACTGTTCTTTTTTTTTGTTGTGCTTTATTTTAGCTTGTTAGTTGAGAAAAATATCTACCCTGTACATACATACATATACGTGCATACATAAATAAACCAGACCAAAACAAAATTTTACAGTGCTCTAAGAGACAGGAATTCAAGATTCAGTTGTTGGCTGTGGGATGGTGCACTAAAGCAGGGGCAGAGAAACCAGAACCCAATACTGCATCCTAGGCCAATTCCAGTAAGACCAACAGAACTGGACAAAATCTGAAGGTCCCCAAAACAGCAACAGTAGCATTCCTTCAGTGACTGATATGATTTCTTATAACACAACCTCAAAGAGCTGGGAAAAGGAAAGTACAGTTGTGTAAACTTACCATAAATGTAGATGTTCAAGTGTATTAACTGCTGCAGTCATTATATTTGGGTTATCTGCCTGCAGGTAGCCCTCAGCTGGCCTGAATACCACAGTCTTGGATTCCTGCATCGGATGCTGTCTCTTCTTCCATTATGTCAGATCGTCAGGGGTATAAAACATGCAGCCGATGCCATTACATCAGTTTTTCTTGCCCCAGATGTCAGGTGCCCCAATAATGGAAGGTAATTATATGTTATGTTACACCTCCATCAAAAAGCAAATATACCAAACAAGAAGGAAAGGTAGAGCCAAGAAAAGTTAGGGGGCTGGAGGGAGGGTAACCAGGACTGCAACAGTGAATACACTCGAACATCTACATTTATGGTAAGTGTACACAACTGTACTATGTTCTTCGTGTTTCACTGTTGCAGTCATTAACATTTGGGTTGATTCCCAAAGCTAAGGAAGGGAGGAGGAAGTGAGAGAGCATTATGACCAGCTATTAAGCCCTGCAAGACTGCAGTGGCAAAACCAGCTCTATATTTAAAAAAAATAGGCATGTGGTAATGCTTGGTGAAGGTATGTACAGAGCTCCAGGTAGCAGCTTGTAGGATGTCCTGGTAGGGACTCCTCTGAGGAAGGCTGTAGAGGTAGATGCAGCCCTGGTGGAATGTGATCTTATCCCCTGTGAGGTAAGTTTTCCATGATGCTTATAGCAAAAATGAATGCAATTGGCTATCCATTTCGAAATGGTTTGCTTTGAAATGGCCTTCCCCTCTGCCCCTGCAGCAAAGCCAACTAACAGCTGTTCAAATTTTCTGAGAGGCTTAGTCCTGTCCAAATAAAATCTAAGTTGTCTGTGCACATCCAAAGAGTGCAGCATTCATTCACCTTTCTTTTGTGGATTCGGGAAAAAGGTAGGCAAATGAATGGACTGATTTAGGGCCACACTAGACAACACCTTGGGCATAAAGGAAGGATTGGTCCTGAGGGAAACCCTGTCTGCATGGAAGATAATGAAGGGCTCCACTGCCATGAGGGCCTGTAATTCAGACACTCTTGTTGCTGAAGTGATGGTTAGAAGGAAGGCCTTTTTCCAAGAAAGGAATTACAACTCTGCAGTTGCAGCTGGTTCAAATGGAGGGAGAGTGAGCTTTTCCAATACAAAGTTAAGGTCCCAGGCTGGAGTAGGGGCTTGCCTGAGGGGTCTTAAATTTTTGGCCTCTCTGAGGAATTGTTTTAGCAGGGGGTGAGAGAAGAGGGGTGGTTCAGTATTATAATGTGCTGAAATGGCAGGGGCATGAATTTTAATTGACGAGAAGGACAGGCCCTTGTGGAGCATTTCTGTTAAGCACTGAAGAATATGAGGTAAGCTGGGCACGGTTGTGCCCATCCCCTAAGTCTGGCTCCAGGAACAGTATCTTTTCCATTTTTCAGCAAAAGATTTTCTAATACTAGGCCTCCTTCCTTCCAGAATGACATCTAGCACCAGCTTACTGAGGAATGCTATTGGAGAGCTCAAGGAATTAGCCAGGCTGCAAGGTTCAGGGTTTGAATCTGAGGGTGCAGAATCTGGCCCGCCTGCTGGGACAGCAGGGAAGGTGTCTGAGGTAGGTGCCATGGTTCCAGCAGTATCACACTGCACAAGAGAGTGTACCAATGCTGGCGTGGCCAGTCTGGTGCAATCAGTATTGTCCTTGGCTTGTCCTGTTTGACATTTAGCAGAACCTTCAAGAGGAGAGGCAGAGGGGGAAAGGCATAAACTGAGAGGCTTTCCCAGGTAAAGGACAGGGCATCCACTTTTCAAGCTTGACTGTGGGGAGTCCTTGTGCAGAATTTGTCCAATTGGTAGTTTTGAGGCGAGGCAAAAAGGTCCATCTCTGGAGTCCCCCATTTGTTCCTCAAGAAGTTGAATATTTTTGGTTCCAGTTTCCATTCATGTGGGTCCATGAGATTTCTGCTTAGGTCGTCTGCCAGTGAATTTAGCTTGTCTGGCAGGAATTGAGCTTGTAGGTGCATGTGTTAGCTCAAGACTGTATTTCACAGAGCCATGGCTAGTCTGCAGAGAGGGTACGAGTGGGTTCCCCTGCTTATGTACCACATAACTGTGGTGTTGTCTGTCTTCACCAGTAATTGTCCTGGAAGGATGTGGTCTTTGAAGGCTGTTAGGGAATTCTGTACAGCTAACATTTCTTTTTGGTTGATATGCAGGTGCATCTGACTCGGGTTGCATTTGCCCTGAATGCACTGCCCTGCCAAGTGATGCTCCCATGCATAGTCTGATGCGTCTGTTGTTAGGGTTTGGGCAGCAGGGGTTAGAGTGAAAGGGAGCCCCTTGTTGTGGTAGCAGGCCTCTGCCCACCAAAGGAACTCTGTCTTTATACAAGGAATGACAGGAATCTTTGATTCCAGGTCTTGAGAATGTTGGCACCATAGGCTTTTTAGATACCATTGTAGTTTTCTCTCATGCAGTCTTGCATATGGAATTCGTAGAATGCAAGAGGCCATGAACCCCAGGGCTTGCAAAATCTTCCTTGCAGATAGCTGGGTCTTTGTGGTCAGTAGTTTGAAGTAGGCTGTCAAATAAACTTGTTTCCCTGGAGTGAGGAAAGCCATCTGGAAGTTGTGTTCAAGCTTGCTCCCAGGAATACAATCTGTTGGCAGGGTACTAGGTGAGATTTCTTTTCTTTTATGGTGTACCCCAGTGAGGTTAGAAGCTTCTTTAAGAATGCCAGATGTTTTAATAGCAAGTCCTGGCTTTCTGCCTGAATCAGACAATCATCCAGGTATGGGTACATCTGAATATTTCTCTGCCTGCAAAATGCAATGGCTGGAGCTAGGCACTTTGTGAATACCCTGGGCACAGTAGATAAGCCAAAGGGAAGTGCAGAGAACTGACAGTGCATGGAGCCTGCCATGAAGCGTAGGTATTTCCTGCAAGATTCCCTTTTTGGAATGTGCAGGTAAGCTTCAAGTCTAAGGTTGCCAACCAGGCATCTTTGCCTAGCATAGGAAGCAGCTGTTGAAGTGTTAGCATTTTGAATTTTGGGATTACCAAAAAGGTGTTTAGAATAGAGAGGTCCAGGATAGGATGCCAGGAGCTGTCTTTTCTGGGTACCAGGAAAAGTCTTGAATAAAAACCTTGTCCCCTTTCTTCTGCTGGGACAGGTTGAAGAGCCCTGATACTTAGAAGACAGAAAACCTGCTGTTGAGCCTCTGCCCACTGATTTGGGGGTAGGTCTGGCCAACCGTTTGGGGTTGGTAGGGTGTGGAAGTGGAATCTGTATCCTTGGAAAACTTTATTTAAAATCCATTTGTCCTAGGTAATGAGTTCCCAGCTTTTTGCATGCAGGGCGAGCTTTCCTCCTAAGGGAGCAGGCAGTTGAGCAGAGCTTGGAAGGGTTAAGGTTAAGTCACTGTGACATTTTTCCATAGGGGGGTGTCTTACTACTTCATGCTTTGGAAGTGGGAGCCCCCCACTGCTTAGGCCTGTGTGTAGCCTGAGACTGTAACCTAGGTGGTCTGCTGTTCCTGGGTTTGGACTGAGAAGGCCTGGAAGAGACTGGAAAGGACCAATTCTTTGAAGGCCAATGCCTACTAAATCTGGGAGGCTGTACTTGCAGGAAATCTTTAACAGTTTGCATGATTTAGCTTTTTCCCTCCATCTTTTTGAGGACTTCTACTTTATTGCCAAACAGGCAGTCTTGGTTTAAGTGAGCATCCAGTAATTTAGCTTAACACAATCTTGCAGGTTTTCCTCCTTAAGCCAAGCATGCCTTCTAAGTACAGACCCAGTGACAGCAGCCCTGCAAGATGCTTCTAAAGAATCAAAACCACATTGCAAAGTATGTTTACCAACTTGTTCAGCAGAATGCTTTAAATCCTGTAATTCTTTGTGTTCAGCACAGTCAGGAATCAACATCATTTTCTGTTTAAGTAGTCCCATAATATGCTGCTGGTACTTTAACATATGAAACTGGCAATTTAAAGCCCTAATGGCCAAAGTAGCAGAAGTGTATACCTTCTTACCCAATCTGTCCAAGGCTCTAGAATCTCTATCAGCAGGAGTATGATTTTTGGCAGCAGCCTTAATGCCCTTTGGAATTGGGAAATGGTCTCTGGATCCACAGTAGGATTCTTGAAGAGGAACTTGTGAGAGTCAGGTACTCTGTAATACCTGTCAGGTTTTCTGGGAGCTGGAGGTAAAGTGTCTGGGGACAGGCTAGATTCCAAGAAAGCATCATCTACAATGTCCAGAAAAGGAGGGATAGCTAAAGGCCTGTGTTAAGGAAGGAGTAGGAATTCCTTAAGCCTCTTTTTGGAGTCAGAGTAATCCTGGCTTTCCCAGCAGAAATGCTCCCTAAGAGTGTGCAAGGTTTCACCAAAAGAAAAATCTTCTGGAGGGGAAGCAGAGGGAATGGAATCCTCTGCATCAGAATCCTCATAAGTAGATAAGGGCAAATCCTGGTAATCAGAAGAAACAGAAATATCAGAATCCTGATCAGAAGAGGAAAATCAGTTCTAGGTCTCTTAAGAGGGGGAAGGCTGGCTTCCCCCAATTACAGTAATAAGGTCTTCAGCCATTCTAAGCATTTGTTTTTTAGGCATATGGGCCTGACCATGTGGTTTGGACGTCTGTTTTCTAGGAGTGGGTTGAGTTTTAGGCCTGGATGAAGAAGATGGCGTTGGTTTAAAATAAAAGTCTGTAGGCCTGAATACACCCTCAGAAGTCGGTGTCTGCACAGCGGCTCTGGACCCATCCAAGGTAGAGACATCCGCAGGTTCCATAGTTGAAGAAGCATCTTGCGGCATACCGGATTCTGAATGGGTCTCAGTAGAGGCCTGCGAATCTGAAGTAGCGGGTATCAGGGTCTGCGAAAGCACCTCACTGAGTACTGGCAGACTGGCGACTAGCTTAACGGAAGCGTCGTCGGCAGTTTTGGACCTATGCGGTCTGTCTCTGTCTTTATCCTTACGTTGTCTTGGAATATCTGTAGTTGGATGGCTTACCGAAGCCATTTCTGGATAGTTATATTGAGTACCAAAATAATTTGCTGCAAAAATAGACAGATGACAAATAGTTCGGGGGTTGAATAAGGCACAAAACCGACAGCGAGGGACGTCGTGGTCTGGGCCTAAGCAAGGAATGCAGTACGAATGAAAATCTTTATGAGGTAGTTGCTTTCCACAGGTAAGACAATTGTTAACTTTTACTGACATCGGCTAAGAGCAAGAAAAAGGATCCCCAACAGGGTACTTAGCTTTTTTGAAGTCTTTGGTTCTAAAACTCGAAAACGAAAAATTCAGGAGTCGGCCGACCCACACTAGCGAGCTGGTTCTGCTTCAGGCACCGCGCATCAAGAAAGACCGATGTAATGGCGTTGACTGCATGTTTTATACCCTTGATGACCTGACATCATGGAAGAACAGACAGCATCCGACGCAGGAATCCAAGACTCTGGTATTCAGGCCGGCTGAGGGCTACCTGCAGGCAGATAACCCAAATGTAATGACTGCAACAGTGAAACACGAAGAACATCAATAATGTTGTTTACAAAGAAACCTGTTTGACCTCATGTTGACGCATCTACAGTTGAAAACTGCAGCACTTTTGTAGAGCTCAACTTGAAAATCACCTCAGTGCCAAACAGGATCAATGCTAAAAGTGTTCCAGTACCTAAGGACTCAACTTCAAAGTGTGCTCAGTGCCCAGTTCAGAAGAATGTCCCAAAGAAAATGACCTCCTCAATGTCAAGCAGCTCAGTGTTAAATCGGCACCAAATATATACACTTACAGTCTAGAAACAAAACTTGGAGTTAAGGAGATATTAGACCTTGTAGTCAAGGTTGAAACCTATGAAGGGATCGTTGCCAAGTAGCACAACATGAACTGTAACATGGAAAGAACAGCCTATGAAGAGTCCTATATCTGTCACTGGCACTGAATTTGAAGCTGGGAGGGAGGCAGACATTGACTGAGTTGATCCAAACAGACATAAGGATACAACTAGCAACAATCGCAAACCAGGCTATTGAGAAGGTCCTGACAGAAATGCTCTCTTCCAATGTGGAAGAAAGAGAAAACTGCCTGAGAAGGGTTAAGTAATAAAGACAATCACAGGCCAATGTCAACATCTTTACAATATTTAGGTTACTCAAAACATAAATTAAAACATTAACACAACCAACACTAAAGCCAGAATCAGGATGGTGAGATGGTCAAACATAGAATTAGCTGCATTCATTTCAGAACCAAATACAAGAAGCCCAAAGCAAGTCATGTACACATAAATATCAACTTCTAGGAGGGCAAGAGCTCAGTTGAACAAGCTATTGTCCCAGAAGAACAAGGAAGTTTAGGATTACCTGATTTGAAGGGATATTTTAGTGCTACGCAGTAAAGGCTCATGTACAAGACAAATAGACAGAGTGCACTTTGAATGCAGATTCTTGAGGAGAATAAACAACCATACAAAATATTATATTCCTAAAGTTGCAGAAAGTTTTCTAAGAACTAAGCCAACAGTGGAATGGAGAAAGGAAATTTTGCCAATAGGGATGACTGCAAGTAGGGGGTACACAGAATATGTAAGAAGGGGCTAGAATTAACGAGTAAAGGAAACAAGGTATTGAGAACAAATAATTTGAGAAGGTAAGGTAACAGAGTGGGATAAGGTTAAGAAGAAATCTGGACTGCAGGTTAGAGACTGGCTTCCATACCCTGGTATGATATCAGAGCACAGGAAAAGAGAAAATGATAGGGGAGTCCCACTTGAAAGATCTGCTCTGGTAGAGTTTTTTATTCGACTCTAGAGCAACAGAAGCTGCTGTGAAAAGGGGGGTAATTAGCAGGCTGTATAATATATTGCATGATAGCAATAAGAATCAGAGGAGGTTAGAAAAAACTGGGAAGAGACTGGAAATGCAGTATACAAGGGAACAGGAGGACAGATGTATAGCTCCCAAGTATGCAACTAATTCCAGAAGATTTAGTATTTTTGCTTGTAAGTTTTACCTAATTAATTTTATACCCCAAGCAGACTTCAAAGAATTTTTCCTCAGGAAGAAAGTAAACGCTGGAGGTGTGATGATGAAGAAAGAGGTACATGGGAACATGTTATAGGGAGTGTAATAAGCTGGCAAATTTTAAACAATTCCCTACAGAATACTCTGCCAGAAATATTAAGTGACCAAATGGCTGTAACTAAGGAAATTACTCTTTTTAGCTGGGGCACGGGATCTGAACCATCCACTCATAGTTAAGGCCTTATTTATTAAGTTTAATTATATTAGCTGCCAAAAAGCAATTACTAGAAAATGGAAATCAAAATCTAAATCAACTGTATATGAAGTATTAAATATTGCAAAAGAGAAAAGAACTGGAAACCTGGAAATATGGTCCTTAGAAAAGGGAAGGAGCAAATTAAATAGAAATAAATGGAATTTGTGGGAACAATACATGCAAAATAATGTTCAGAAGGAGTAAGGTTGAAGGGAAGTCAGGAGTATAATGTTAGAATAAATGAAAGTTGTTGCAAAGAAAGAAAACATATATGTAATGTATAATGTATGCAAATGAAAAAATTGTTAACATTGTTTGATTTCTATTAATGTATGTGTCTATGACAAGTGATAATTTAATAAAGGTGTTTGAAAAACATCAGCTTCTGCTGACCAAGACTAAGGAGATATTTCTTAAGAAAGGAAAAATATTTAAAACAATTTGGCCTGTTCTTAAACTTCACCAGCACAGTCTGCCAATCAGACTAAAACAGGACCTTCAAGTGGGACCACAGTGTCTGGGAAGAAGACTGACACATGATCACAACTGATATGGGCTGGTAAGATGGTGAAACAGAAAACAAGTTCCATACATGGAGAATACAATACAGGGAACCCATTGGAAATCATGCAAAGATAAACAGATCAGCATGTTTCCATTGTTGTGAAAGTTCTTCTGTACTTCACAGCTTATAAACACGGGGATAGTGCTTAGATCTAGGGATGTCATTGTTCCCTTTACTCATCCCTCACTAGACTGGTTGTTTAGTATAACACCACCTTCCACATGCATCTGTCCAGACACATGCAACAACTGAATGGCCAAGAGAAACCTGACTAAAAGGATACAAGGCCTAAACAATGTGGCCTACATGGACTGACTCAACTTTACTTGTTATCCTATAGATTTCTAAGAGGTTAACTTTGTCTGGCATACAAGGTATCCTCCAACCAAAAATGATTGGATTTACTGCACATCAGCAAGGCAAATGACATAAAAAAATACTCTGATTTAAAACTCTTCTGCAACCCAAACAAAATGGGCTACAGGGACAGTTATGGCTTGTAGTAGAGGATACTGCTGCTCTAGAACAAAATTCCCATCCAAGTAAAACAAAGCTCATCCCTGTCCATTTTCAACAGCAATTGATGGGAAACAGAAAGTTTTACTCCAGCACTGCCTGCTATACTACTAATGGACAGTGGCAGCTCCCAAACACTTTATCCCATGCAAGCGCCCCCCTCACATTATCTATTATGATGCCAGTTATTCTCACTAAGGGTAGTATACAATTATACAAGTATACACGTATACAAGTACCAAAGGGTGAGTAAAGCCAATCTAACACTAAATGGGACTGCTTAATTCAAGCACCAAAGGGGAAAATGGCTAAGCTTAAAATGGCCCACAGTGGTAGCTAGCATAGTACTTACCTAAGAACCTATGCACAGCAACATCTTTCAATGTAATAATTCTAAGGAAATATTTGTTAGATGAATTCCAGATATAAAAAAAAATGGCATAGTTAAAGTCATTCACAAATCATCTGTGTATTTTCTTGATTTCCACCTTTCTCTGCTTCAAAAAAAATCATAAAATGTTCAAGATATGTCTAATAACTGGAAAGGATCCCTGGTTATTTTTCTTGCAAATCTGAGGACAACTTTTTATCTTTTTTGTTATGCAAGTTGTTCTGCTAAAAAAGTTTGTGCTCTGAAGTTGTTATCAAAAAAATAACAACTTTGAAGCAATCTTTCTGATCTACTTAACATTATCTAAATACACACTTATTTTCCACTTAGCGCCTGGCAATTGCCCCTCTTCTTGTTCTGTGACATTCCCACTATTCTGCAAAACTTTCACCTTTATCAACCCCTCTAAATAATTCCTATTTCCCTTTTAATTTCTAAAATGTTTCTTAAATCCATTTTCATTTTATCCCACTCACAAGCTATCCCTTTTGAAGAAATTTCTACTACCTATTCAATAAATTACTCTCGCTTTAACAGATAATGTGCCAGTGTCTCATTTTTAATTCATTATCTTACATCTTTACCTCAGTTTTTAACGGTACATGATCAGGAACAGTTATTTGACACATTTCAAACCTTTCAATTAAATATACAAATTCTTCAGAAACATAATTTCAATCCGGACTAGCCCAGTTACTGCATCTTAAAGAATAACGTGCAAATAGTGAGCTCCTCCTACTGGATTCACACCTTCCATATTAAATAGTGTCATGTACTTTCGATCCATTGTATACCAGTTAAGTACATGTCACCACTTCTACCTCATATCTCTTCCTTTCTTAGCTATTAATTGTTGAGTCTCATCTTCCTTTAACATTGGCATAATTAAGTCTTCTATCTGTACACTTTTTTTTTTGTTTCCCCATTTCTCTGCTCTATAAAAATCTCATAACATTTCTAAACTATATCTAATACAGCTACATGATCTCTGGTTAATTTTCTTGCCATAGGATCTCTAAGATTGGCTACAGTTCTTTCTTTTGCCTGTGCTAATGTGCTAAAACCATTTGTGCTGCTCTACAGTAGTGTTTTTCAACCACCGGTTGGAGAGAAATACTACCTACCTACCTGTTACACACATGCACACACACACGCACACATGCACCTAACTTCCTCCCTCTTACACACACAAACCTACCTACCTATTTTCCTCCCTCCCTGCTACACACACACACACACACCGTAACTCTCAACCTCTTCACACAAAAAAATCTGGATAAAGCCCCCAAAATAGAGACAAACTTTAAATATTGCTCTCACAAACCTAAAAAATTGCTAGAATAAAAGGTATTTTGTTATCATGAATTTTCTGAAGTACATGAAGTCTGAAACTCAAATGTCTGTCATTATTTAGTGAATTCTGTCCTCACAGATTTGCCACAATAAACCCAAAACACACAAATTTTATGAGGAACAGACAAAAATTTGAGGCACATAACTGGACATTCTATGAAAATTGGGACAGTTGAGAGACACCTCCCTTCCTCTTTTTATAAACACACACACAAACTCCTACTGCTCACTTGTCCGTTCGTGGTCGCATTTCAAACATCTTCTGGCATTCACATTCCATGAGTGTGGAAGACAAATATGTAACAGCAGGTCGCACAGACACAGAAGACGAAAATAGGTGGCACACACACCTATCATGTCTGTGCAACCAGACACAAAGGGTGTTCTTCTTAAAGAACTCCCTTAAAAAAAAAAAAATAAATAATTAAAAATATATCTCAAGGTCAGAGAGGACCCTCTCCCAGCCAGTGTAACTTGGACTTTCAAGCACTGGTCCAGATTTTTGCAGAATGTCCAGATTTTGCCCCATATGTTTGGTCTGTTCCTCAAAAAAAAGCTGAAGTTTCAGACTTTACATCATTTGGCATACAGCACTCAACAGCGACTGTTTTAATTGGTTCATATAAATAATGTTTTTTTATTTCTGCCTTAGTGGTCCCCCAAAATGATTCTCCTATTTTCACTGGTTCCCAAGTGTAAAAAGGTTGAAAACCACTGCTCTAGAGTTTTATAAATTCATACAAATTAATGTAGTTGCTCTACTTCTTGTTCTGTGAGAATTCCCTTCTTCTGCACTACTTTAAGGTTTGTCAACCATTCTAATTCCTATTACTTCTTTCCCATATCCCTTTCTCTGTTATTTATATCATGTTTTTAAACTCCAGTTTCACTGTATTCCACTCACAAATATGTTTCCAACTTGCAGATTACATGCACACACAAACTAATTTTGTATGTAGTTGCATCTTATCGACTCTCTTTGAACCCATATCATATTTTCGCAGACTTTTTGCTTCAATAAAAACACTCAAGAAACAAAACCAAATACATTTAAAATAATAAACTAACAGCAAACACACATTAACTACATACACTTTCTATAAAGGACAATTACTGGTCTAAATAGAGTTGACCTAAATCAATGGCTGCTCCTATAGGCATTACCTCACAAGCATTAACTAGTCTAAATTTAAGGTTAACTAAGCTAAAGCACATGCAAGGGCCTGCATCTCCACTTACACAGATTGCCATGCTTTTTTATCTCTGTTCTCCTCCCAGATGTAAAAAAATAACTTGCATGCCTTCCACACAGTTAAATTTTAGTATTAAGAAAAAGTAAACTAGCTACCTTTAGCTAACTAAATAAATTGTGCCACGTTATATTTAAAACATTAAATTACTAACACTGTTAGAAAGCTATTAATGTTATAATTATTCAGCACTCACAGTTTCCAAAGTCATTTGCCTTCAATGAACTACTTGCCAATTCTCCTTTAAAAGTTAATTACATTGTACTTGTAGTTTTGTTGAGTCTTTCAAAACAGTGTTCAGACTTCTCGTGATTAACTGCTTACACCTGCACGCTCATTATCTCCAATTAAATGCAGGTGTTAATAAAAAACGGCTAGTAACTTTTTAAATGCAAGAACCAATCTTTTGTAGATTTCACTCGGAACATACTGCTCTGATATCACTAGATTAACTGCCTTCACTAGAAGGCTCACTGCCTCCAATTAAAGGCTGGTGCTACTGAAATAAATAGAAATTTTGTAACTGCAAGAAAAAAAACAATATTTATGTTCTCATAATTTTTTGTTTGTTGTCCAGGCCTATTTGTTTAAAAAAACACCGTCTTTAACTTAAGCAAAAGACTCAAGTGCAAAAATTCTCCATAAAAATAGGAATTGCTATATTTTAATTCTACACAAAGTAGTACCAATATACTTTTACAATAACATCTTACTTCTTTCCACCATTTCATAAATTATTATTATTATAATATAAAGCCTGGCAACACTGCAACTAAGAAAAAAATACTCTCTTACTTCAGTATTACTAGCATACACAAGATTCAGTGATCAAACTCCTCCCACCTCACGTTTAAAACGCATCTGACTGAATACTACACAGAACTGCTTTACAATATAATATTCAATTTATATCATGACATTTTATTCAATTAAGAAAAAAATGTTCTACTTATAATTCATCAGACCCTTCAGCATCATTCTAAACACGAATGGCATAGTGGGATTTATGCTTTAATAATTCTCCCACCAGTTTAACACAGTAAACAGTTGTTCATATTTTCAGCCTCTTCTGGTTGCAGAACTACAATTCATATGTCTAAACTACATCTAATAGGATGGATGCTTTATAGTTTTCCCGTTTATTCACTAATTTCACATTCTTATCTGTGCAGTTGTATCCTCCATGAGCTCAACAAACGAACAAACTGGTTAAAGACACAAACTGCAAGCAAGTAGAAAATGGAGAACAAACCATACTGAATCCAACAATAAAAGTAAAAGTTAGTGCTTTCGTTTACTGAGATTAGCAAACTTCTTCAGACAAAAATAGGAAAAATAAATACACTTATATATACTTACAAATCATGACATCATTTCCTTATTAAATAAACCAAGCCTCAATTTAAAGTACTAAACCACCTGCATGGTAAAAAAACAAGTAAATACAATCTATTCAAAGAATATATATATATATATATATATATATATATATATATATATATATATATATGTGTGTGTGTGTGTGTGTGTGTTAAAACAATGAATATATTGAATCATAAATATACATATATATGAAAACATATAAAAATATATATATATAAAAAAATATCTCTTATTTTGATATATTATAAAGAATATATATATATATATATATATATATATATATATATATATATGCGCGTGTAAATATATACCCTTATCATTTCAGAATACTTTTAATATAAATGGAATCATTCAAGCTCGGAGGGGCTAAGGCATTCAGTTTCAGTTGCCAAATAAGTTCTTTCTCATCTAACTTCAAATCTATTGGGCCTCCCCTAATGTTGTCAAATATTTTTTCAATAACTAGAAACCTAAACTCATGCTTAGGAAAAGCATTAATATGTCTAGCCAATGCATTATTCAAGTTAATTTTATCAATTGCATACATGTGCTCGTAGATTCTATTTTTGAGGGGTCTTTCCGTTTTGCCCACATAAAAGGCAGGGCATTTCAAACATGAACTCAAATAAACAACCCCCTTGTATTACAACTGAATTTGCCTTTAATGTGATATTTTTTGCCGTTTATAACAAAAAAGTTAACAACACTGATATATTTGCACCAACGGCAAGCCTCACATTTAGACATGCCACAATGTGGTAAGTGGCATTTTAAAGTGCCATTTTCAAGAAAGGCTTTCAAATTCCTACCTTTTCTAAATACCAAGAAAGGAGAATCACCCACATAATTTCTGATCGAATTGTCATTTAACAGAAAAAAAAACAATTCTTAGAAATAATTGATCTCAATAAAGGGGCATCAATGGAAAAAGTGGTAATAAAACTCAATCTAGCTATATCAGCATCAGAGGAAACACACAATTGATTAGAGTCCGATGTTATACTGTTAGGGCCTATTATTAGTTCATTACGATTAACACTTAGATGGTCCATGTGAATGTTCAAATGACTATCATCTGATTCAACAATACTGCAACTATCATTAACAGTCAATAAAGGTTTAAAAAAAAAACATTCAATCTTTTAGAGAAGACCTCATCAATGAGATCATCCACTAATTTAATGGGGTATCCACGTTTATTGAACATTTCCTTCAATAAGTTGCATTCAACCATAAAATCACATTCCAAGGAAACCATCCTTGCAGCCCATACAAGTTGGCCCTTAACAACCCCTCTGTTCTGGGAAAAAGGATGGCAACTGGAAAAATAAAGGAATGCATGTGAATAAGTAGATTTTCTAAAAATGTTTGAAATATACCTATTCAGAGAAAGGTCTTTAATCAATTCTACATCAAGAAAAGAGATTCTATCAGTCTTGAATTCTCACGTGAATTCTAAAAAAAATGGTAAATTTAGTGATGTGCTCAACAAATAATTTAGTTGAAGATTTATCACCTTTCCAAACTATGAAAATGTCATCCAAATAATGAGTGTACCATGTGTCCCTTTCCTGGAAAACCAAATCCTTAAAAAGGAATTGTTTCTCCCAATAGGCCATCACAGTGTTTGCAAACATGGCCCCACAGGGACAGCCCATGGCCACACCCAATTTCTGTAAGTAAAAATCTTTATTAAATAAAAAAATAGTTGTTATTTAAGACCAACTCCAACAAGTAAATCACTAAATCAATACAGGAGCCATCAACACGTTGTTCCAGCAAAAAATCCCTAATCCATTCACAACCGATGTCCTGAGGAATAATGGTATATAAGTCATGGACATCAATTGTGAGGAAATGAAGGTTCTCAGAAAATGGAAGATCATTCATGGCCCCTAAAAATGCCCACGAATCTTTGCAGATCTGGGTTTCATTTCTCAAAGCTTCCTTAAGCTTAGTATCTACATATTTAGCACAACCATATGTGATGGATCGTCTCCCATCAATAATTGTGCGAAAAGGGGGTTTATCCAAATTTCTATGGATTTTAGGTAGGCCAAACAAGGTAGGGGTAAAGTGGTTGGGAGATGGAAAGAAAATTGAATAAGTCCACATCAATGCGTCCATCAATGAATAAATCATTAATGAAGCCCTTAATTCATTGGTATGCCCCATTAATCTCATTAAGAGAAACTTTAACATAGGCCTCATTTGCCAAAAGTGAACACATACTGTTGTTATAATCCTCATTATTCATAAAAACCAATCCACTCCCCTTGTCAGGTTTAATAACATGAATGTTGGCAAAACTCAGATCTTCCAACACATCCCTCTCTGGTCGAGACAGATTAAATAGTTCTGTTCCATGTGACACTCTTGAAAATTGTCCTAAAATCATTCTCACAAATTTTTTCGAATAATATAGAAGGGTGTAGAGCAGGATTAAATACACTAGCAATACTAAAGTCTTTAATAAGACTAGAATTATTACCAAACAACACATTCAAATTCAGTTTCCTGGTGAAGGTCTTAAGGTCAATAAGAGTTCTCGCCAAATCACTTCTAATAGAAGGGACAAAAGTCAAGCCCTTAGCAAGATCATCAATAAGTAATGGAGCAGGAACAAATGTAGAATAATTATATATTTATATATACATAAAAATTTGGATAAACCCCCTTTTCGCCCAATTATTGATGGAAGACAATCCATCACATATGGTTGTGCTAAATATGTAGATGCCAAGCTTAAGGAAGCTTTGAGAAATGAAATCCAGATCTGCAAAGATTCATGGGCATTTTTAGGGGCCATGAATGATCTTCCATTTTCTGAGAACCTTAATTTCCTCACAATTGATGTCCGTGACTTATATATACCATTATTCCTCAGGACATCAGTTGTGAATGAATTAGGTATTTGTTGCTGGAACAACGTGTTGATGGCTCCTGTATTGATTTAGTGATTGACTTGTTGGAGTTGGACTTAAATAACAACTATTTTTTATTTAATAAAGATTTTTACTTACAGAAATCGGGTATGGCCATGAGCTCTCCCTGTTGGGCCATGTTTGCAAACACTGTGATGGCCTATTGGGATAAACAATTCCTTTTTAAGGATTTTGTTTTCCAGGAAAGGGCCGCATGGTACACTCGTTATTTGGACGACATTTTCATACTTTGGAAAGGTGATAAATCTTCAGCTAAATTATTTGTTGAGCACATCACTAAATTTACCAATTTTTTAGAATTCACGTGAGAATTCAAGACTGGCAGAATCTCTTTTCTTGATGTGGAATTGATTAAAGACCTTTCTCTGAATAGGTATATTTCAAAAATTTTTAGAAAATCTACTTATTCAAATGCATTCTTTCATTTTTCTAGTTGCCATATTTTTTCCCAAAACAGAGGGATTGTTAAGGGCCAACTTGTACATAGGATGGTTTCCTTGGAATGTGATTTTATGAATGAATGCAACTTATTGAAGGAAATGTTCATTAAACGTGAATACCCCATTAAATTAGTGGATGATCTCATTGATTAGGTCTTCTCTAAAAGATTGTTTTTCTTAAACCTTTATTGACTGTTAATGATAGTTACAGTATTGTTGAATCAGATGATAGTCATTTGAACATTCACATGGACCATCTAGGTGTTAATCGTAATGAACTAATTAATAGGCCCTAACAGTATATCATCTGACTCTAATCAATTGTGTGTTTCCTCTCATGCTGATATAGCTAGATTGAGTTTTATTACCACTTTTTCCATTGATGCCCCTTTATTGAAATCAATTATTTCTAAGAATTGTTTTTTTCTGTTAGATGACAATTCGATCAGAAATTATGTGGGTGATTCTCCTTTTGTGGTATTTAGGAAAGGTAGGAATTTGAAAGCCTTTCTTGAAAATGGCACTTTAAAATGCCACTTACCACATTGTGGCATGTCTAAATGTGAGGCTTGCCGTTGGTGCAAATGTATCAATGTTGTTAACTTTTTGGTTATAAATGGCAAAAAATATCACATTAAAGGCAAATTCAATTGTAATACAAGGGGGGTTGTTTATTTGAGTTCATGTTTGAAATGCCCTGCCTTTTATGTGGGCAAAACGGAAAGACCCCCTCAAAAATAGAATCTACGAGCACATGTATGCAATTGATAAAATGAACTTGAATAATGCATTGGCTAGACATATTAATGCTTTTCCTAAGCATGAGTTTAGGTTTCTAGTTATTGAAAAAATATTTGACAACATTAGGGGAGGCCCAATGGATTTGAAGTTAGATGAGAAAGAACTTATTTGGCAACTGAAACTGAATGCCTTAGCCCCTCCGGGCTTGAATAATTCAGTTTCTATTAAAAGTATTCTGAAATTGAGGTATTTGATGAGATAAGGATATATGTTTACACATATATATATATATATATATATATATATATATATATATATTTTTATGTTTTCATATATATGTATATTTATGATTCGATATATTCATTGTTTTAACACATCTATATATATATATATATATATATATATATATTCTTTGAATAGATTGTATTTACTTGTTTTTTTACCATGCTGGTGGTTTAGTACTTTAAATTGAGGCTTGGTTTATTTAATAAGGAAATGATGTCATGATTTGTAAGTATATATGTGTATTTATTTTTCCTATTTTTGTCTGAAGAAGTTTGCTAATCTCAGTAAACGAAAGCGCTAACTTTTACTTTTATTGTTGGATTCAGTGTGGTTTGTTCTCTATTTTCTACTTGCTTGCAGTTTACATTCTTATCTGTCTTATAGCTTCATAGAGAAGTACTAGGCAATTAGTCTGCAGACCATTTCAAGTCTAGCCAAAAAAGAAAAAAATATATATTCAAAAGTTCCCTCTAGTCTTATGGAGGGCAAGACAATATAGACCAAGGGAGAATTTGAGGCTGCCCATCTAATTATCTAGATTTAACTTGAAGGTAGAAAAGAGTTCCACTCTGCTTGACATGCAATGCAAGTTTGTTCTAGAAGTGAGGTATACACTGGGATATGAATTTATGACACCAAATGCATCTTATTTGAGTAGCAGAGAGAACCAGTGATGCCTGGGCCAGTCTGGGGCGTGTTACCCTTGGCCTTTCTTGCCTTATCTTTAGGAGCACCCTAGGAAGCAGAGTAACTGGAGGGAAGGCATAGATGAAGTGGCCTGTACAAGGGAAGAAGAAAGCATCTGTCTTACACTGACTTCATTTTGTACCTGCAGCAAACCTTTTCCAATTGAGTACTTTCTTTGGTGGCAAAAAGGTCTATCTGAGGTACTCTCCATTCTTTGGCTATACTGAGAAATATTTCCTGATGTAGTTGCTACTCGTGGAATTCAGACAGGCTCCTGCTGAGGTGGTCTGCTAGTTGGTTGTGCACCCCTGGCAGGTACTGTACCAAGAGGTGCAACCCCAGGGAGTGTGCTTTCTCCCAAATATCCAATGTTAGAAGGAACAGAGCGTAGGAGTGAGTCCCCCCCTGCTTAAGTACCACATGACTGTGGTACTGCCTGTTTTCACTACTTGCACCCCTGGTTTCCATTTCTCTCTGAAGGCTACCAGGCCTTTTTGGACTGCCATAAGTTCATTTAAGTTTATGTGCTTCCTCTCTGAGCTTGTGGTCCCACTTCCCTTGGGTCTGTAAGCAGCTGAAGTGTACTTCCCAGGCTACCTATGAGGCATCTGTAATCAGGGTTTGTGCTCCTGGGGGGGAGGATCTGAAGGGGACACCCGGGATGAGGGAGCAAGCCCAAGCCTACCATGCAAATTTCTCTTTGAGGCAAAGAATCACTTTGATTTGAGAGAGGCTGTGTATGCTGGCACTACACATTTTTGAGGTACCACTGGAGTTTCCTTATGTGTAGCCTGGCCAGGGGGATCATGAGGATGCAAGACACCATGTAACCCAAGACCCTACCTGGCTGTGAGGAAATCTCTGACAATGATTTTTTTGGAAATACAGAGTCAGGAATGAGACTTGATCCCGAGGCAAAAAAGACTTCTGGAGGGTAGACTCTAGTAGGGTCCCAGGAACACAATCCCGGCTGAGAGGTCTGTATGGCATTTCCTATGATTTATAGTGAACCCCAGGGAAGTTGAGGTTCTAGGCGAACATCAAGTCTGAGTTGAGTTTTTTGTCAGGCTTGTAACCTGGATAAGGCAGTCATCCAGACAGAGGAAACCTTGAACCTCTTCTGTTCCGGAAAAGGCAATCAGAGGAGCTAAGCACATTGTGAAAACCCTGGGAGCAGTAGACAAGGCAAAAGGCACAGCACAAAACTAATAGTGTCTGGTATCTGCTCTGAAGCACAAGTCGTCATTCTAAGGTGGGGCAATATTTGTTGCCATGGAAAGAGATGGTCAACAGATCAAGCTACTTTGTCAGGGATGGTCTACACTTCTCCCCGCCAGGTTTTTGAATATTAGCTAAAACACGGTCTTCCCCATAGTGCCTTTTTTAGGCAATGCAAAAGTGAAAGTACTTCCAACATAGCAAATCAAAACCAAGAAAATCTAAACGTATTACTGCCCAATTCTAGGAGTCTAAACAAAAAACTCTACTCCCTAGAATCTCTCTTCCCCCCTAAAGAATGCTCATATCTGTGAGGCCACTGAGACATGATTTATAGCTGTGGACAGCACACCGACAGTGCAAGGTTATAATGCCTTCCACATATTTAAACCAGCTACTACACAGGCAGGAACTAAAGGTGAAGATGTCTCGATTTACATCAAAAATAAATATACCTCAAGGCTGGTCAAACAGGAAAATGCACGTGAGCTACTCCATGTTCAAATCACCATAGGCAAAATCTTATAACACTGCCTTGCAAGCTAAAGGTCTCCCTCTATGACCCAGGAAACCATACCATGTATTTAAACTTACTGGAAGCACTCACCATCCAACCCAATACCACATTCTTGGGTGAATTTACCCCACTATTAACTGGGAATCCTACATGACACCAAATATACAGGCACAGCGATTTCTGGATTTTTTAACCACAAACTCCCTGGACCAGATTGTCAATACACCAACCAGTTATGCAACCAGACTGGATCTGGTCCTCACTAATATGGCAAAGTGCTGCACATCCCCTAGTGTAAGTGATAACCTGGCAATCACCCATAAACCCTGACAACACTGCTACCTTTGCAGAACTGTTCATGGAAACCATATACCTGCATGTTAATAGCTGCATAGGGGAAACTGTACCCACCAGGAAGAAGTACAGAACTCAAAAAATAACCCACCCTGGTGAAATCACAAAATCAATAGGCTGTACATCAGAAGGAAGAAAATCTTACTAAAAATTAGGAGGTGCAGCACCCAGCAGGACAAAAGTACCCTCATCAACTAAACAAACTCAGAGGACAAATACTCTCATCAACTAAAACTCAGATGACAAATAAAGTCTACCAAAGCCAAATTTGAGGTAAATTTGTCTTGCCTAGCCAAGGACAACCACAAGGCATTCTTTAGTTATGTCCGTAACCTCAAAGGCAATAAACAATTGTGTGCAGAACTCATAGTAAATGGAGCCAGCTATACTGAGCCAAAAGATATTGTAAACCTACTGGCCAACAAGTTCAGCTTCAACTTTAGCCCTCTCTCCCCCTCAACCTTCCTTCAGGAAATACCTTCAAATATAACTCCCCTTACTATCATTACGAACAGGTCCTTAATGCTCTCTCCATCAATGGGCCCAGACAATATCCCAGGATGCCTTCTAAATAGCACACGTGTTAACATCACTAGAACAGCAGATGCCTGCCTCAAACAAATGTTCATAGGAAGCCTTGTAGGAAGAATAATATCCTTCATAGAAGAAGTATGCATCCTGGGTATGTATATAAAAATATACTTAAGGGCCAATGTATGAGAATGTCCAGACTGAATAATGACAGTTATAGTTCTGATAGTGCATTAACTGAATTACATAACTTCATTAGTAGAGGCTATACCACCAAGGAAGTAGACAGCTCAATACAGGGGGTTAACTGTGCTAGAACAAATATAGCTAAACATCTCTTTCAATCGTGATATTAGTGAGACACCGGCTTCAATCCAGACAACTAAGTTTTACAAAACTGAGGTATCACTGGCTTATTCCAGTGACATAAAATTGGTCTGTGAAGTTAAGAACAATTGGCCGATTCTTATATCCGATGACAAAATTAGGTAGATCGCAGGTGAACATCCCAAGTTTTGTTTTAAGAATAAGAAGTCACTCAAAAATTTGTTTTAAGAGTCAGCCCACCACTAAGAAGATGCTGGAGCATACTGGTACCTTTCCTAGCAGGTCATGCACTGTCTGCAGCTATATTACTTTGGACAGCTGATTTATTCATCCCACTACTGGCAAATTACATATTCCTTCATTATATGCAGATTGTGGCCGCATGGATTTGATTTATGTGGCTACTTGCACAGCTTGTCCATGCCTTTATGTAGGAAAGACCAACCATTCATTAAGGGAATGGGTCCAAGAGCTTTTGTATAATATATGGATGGTTCAGACCACAAATGCATTGGCAAAGCATGTCAGCATTTATGGCACTTCACACTTTTTTAAATTTATGATTTTATAATTGATGAGTACAGATTTGAGATTAGGTGTTGTTGAGAATAAAATGGAAACTTATGAGTTAGGATGGATGATTTTATTACCAGCTGATCAAGTGTATGGTCTGAATGAAACTATACCTTTAAAACCAGTATTAAAGTCATGTGGTCTGCACAATTGTTAACTGCTCTTTAACTGATGCCTTGTACTCTGTATATAAAGGTTTGAGAGATTATCATGTTTTTAATGGTGTGGTGAAGGACCAAACAGGTGTGAAAGCACTTAAAATGTAAAGATTTCATCTGTTTTTAGTGGTGCTGTTTTAGTCCTTTTTCTTTTTCACTGGATCTCGATAGAGGCCTGCACCACCACCTCAGTCATGAATGGGTGCTGTGAAAGCTCCTCATCTTCTTCAGCAATAATAAGCCTGGGAGGACTGGCTGACAGCAAGAGTGTCATCCGAGGCCCTAAGCCTGGGACATTTTTCATTTTTCCTTTAACACTTAGGAAATTTGGCTTTAGATTGACTGGTGGATGCCATAGAATGGGGACGACCTGACAATTCACTGAGGTGCCTACCTAAAATCTCTCCCTAAGCCTAATGGTTCTAGTATTAAAATGGCACACAAACGACAGTTGGAAATGTCATGATCTGAGCCCAAGCAAGTAACACAGAAGGAATGAAGTCTTGGTATAGAATCTGTTTATAACAATGGAGACAATTACTGGTTTTCTCTGACATTAGTCAAAAAATGTGGAAAGGATTCCCCAACATGGTTCTTACCTGTCTGAAGTCTTTTCTCTGGTGCGGACTGACCGACGCACTGACAGTAACTGCGCTTTGGGCTCTGATGGCAAGAAAGTAAGTACAGTTGTGTACACTTACCATAAATGTAGATGTTCGAGTGTATTCACTGTTGCAGTCATCGCATTTGGGTTATCCCTGCCAGGGTAGCCCTCGGCTGGCCTGAATACCAGAGGGTTAGTATTTCTGCATCGGTTACTGTTGCTTCAGGACTGATGTCAGATCATCAGTAGTATAAAGTAAAGCAGCCAACGCAATTACAGCAGTTTTTCTTGTCCTAACCCATCAGAAGCTCCCAAGTGGGAGCCAGGTTCTGGTGGAAGAACCCCACCAGTAGAAAATAAATACCAATATGTCCCCTGTAAGGAAAGAGAAAAAAAAGGGGGGATGGAGGGAGGGAAACCAGAACTGCAACAGTGAATGCACTCTAACATCTACATTTATGGTAAGTGTACACAACTGTACTATGTACCTCATGTTTCACTGTTGCAGTCATCACATTTGGGTTGCTTCTCAAAGCTGAGGAAATTGGTGGAGGCAGTCAAGGAAACTAGGGGCTGGCTAGGATGCCCTGCAAGACTGCAGAGGCAAACCCTGCCCTGGATTTGGAGAAGAGAGGCAGGTGGTAATGTTTAATACAAGTGTGAACAGATGCACAGGTGGTAGCCTCCAGGATGTCCCTGGTAGGGACTCCTCTGAGGAAAGCTGCAGAGGTGGAGGCTGCTCTGGTGGAGTGAGTCCTGACCCCCTTGGGGGGGAGGCTCTCCATGTTGTTTGCAGCAGAAATGGATGCAATGTGCTATCCATTTGGAAATGGTTTGTTTGGAGATGGCTTTGCCTTCTGCCCCTGTAGCAAAGCTAACCAGCAATTGATCAGACATTCTGAATTATTTAGTCCTGTCTAGATAGAATCTGAGCCGTCTGTGCACATATAGAGAGTGCAGGATCCTTTCCCCCTTGTTCTGGGGATTAAGGAAAATTAATGGATTGGTTGAGAGCCACAATGGACACCACCTTGAGCATGAAGGATGGGTTAGTCCTGAGGGATACGCTGTCAGCATGGAAGATGATGAAGGGTTCAACAGCCATGAGTGCTTGCAGCTTGGAGACTCTTCTGGCTGAAATAATGGCCAGAAGGAAAGCAGTCCTTCAGGAGAGAAATTTTAGCTCTGCAGAAGAAGCTGGTTCGAAGTGGGGCAGGGTGAGCTTTTCCAACACAAAGTTAAGGTCCCAAGCTGGGGTTGGTGCTCTTCTGGGTGGCCTCACGTTGCTATCCCCTCTTAGGAACTGTTTGATCAAGGGGCTGCTCAGTGGGAAAATAAGCAGAGATAGCAGAGGCATGAATTTTAATAGAGGAAAAAGACAGGCCACTGTGTAGTAGGTCAGCTAAGTAATCCAGGATCTGAGTGAGGGAGGGCTGTGCCATATTGGCTCCCTTAGCCTGAATCCAGGTGCAGAACCTTTTCCATTTGTCAGCATAAGACTTTCTAGTGGTAGGGCGTCTGGCCTCACGTATAACATCTAGAACCTATTTACTGAGGTTGGCAGATTGATCGGGGTTAGGGAATAAGCCAAGCTGCCAAACTGAGTGTCTGCAATTGCGGATGCATGAATTCCCCTTTCCTCTGGGTCAGGAGGCTTGGAATCTGAGGAAGATGCCATGGTGGCAGTGGGGACAGGCTGCGCAGCAAGAGGTACCAGTGCTGGCGAGGCCAGTCTGGAGCTATAAGAATTGTCCTTGGTCTTTCCTCCTTTATTCTGAGCAGTATCCTGGGGATGAGAGGTAGTGGAGGAAAGGCACTGACCAATAGATTGACCTGGGGAAGGACAGGGCATCCACTTTCCAAGCCATGCAGTGATGCTCCCTGGTGCAGAATTTGCTGAGCTGATTGTTGGTGTGGGAGGCAAAGAGGTTGACCTTCGGGGTGCCCCATTTCTGAGTTATTAGGGTGAAGGTTCTTCTGTTGAGCTGCCACTCATGTGGGTCCAGAAGATTTCTGCTTAATTGGTCTGCCAGAGAGTTGAGAGAACCTGGTAGGAATTGTGCTAACAGGTGGTGTTCTATGGCACAGGCTGTGTGCCAAAGGGCCATGGCCAGCCTGCATAGAGGGTAGGAGTGAGTCCCTCCCTGCTTCTTGATATACCACATTACAGTGGTATTGTCTGTTTTGATCAGGAAAGCTCCTGGGAGAGAAGGGGCTTGAAAGCTAACAAGGCGTGCTGGACAGCTATCATCTCTTTTTGGCTGATGTGCAGAGGAATTTGCTGTGAGCTCCTTTGGCCCTGTATGCACCTGCCGTCCAGATGTGAATGCCAAGCATAGTCTGATGCATCTGTGGTGAGGGTCTGGGTGGTGAGGGGTTGTGAGAAAGGTAGTCCCTTGTTGTGGGAGCATGCTGTTGCCCAGCAAAGAAAACCTTTTCTGAGCCATGGAATTATAGGTGTAAGAGTCTCCAGGTCTTGACAGTGTTGACACCAAAGGCTTTTTAGGTATCATTAAAGTTTCCTCATATGCAGTCTGGCATATGGAATGAGTAGAATGCAAGATGCCATGAACCCCAGAGCTTGCAGGATCTTCCTTGCAGATAACTGGGGTCTGGTGGCTAAGTTGAGCGAAGTAGGCTGTCAGGAAAATTTGCTTTTCTGGTGTAAGGAATGCCATCTGGGATGCTGTGTCCAGGCTTGCTCCCAAGAATATAATCCTTTGGGTGGGCACCTGTTTTTATTTCTTTTTGTTGATTGTGTACCCTAGGTAGGTTAGTACGGACTTTACAAAGGCCAGGTGCTTGAGCAGTTTTTCCTGGCTGTCTGCCTGAATTAGGCAGTCATCTAAGTATCGGTAAATCTGGATATTCCTTTGTTTGCAAAAAGCAATGGTCAGAGCCAGACATTTTGTGAAACCTCTGGGAGCAGCAGATAAGCCAACGGGAAGTGCAGAGAACTGAAAGTGCTGAGATCCTGCTCTGAAACTGAGATATTTCCTGCATGATTCCCTGATAGGAATGTGAACGTAGGCCTCTTTTAGATCTAGTGTGGCTAGCCAAGCATCCTTGGAGAGCATGGGTAACAGCTGCTGGAGGGTGAGCATTTTGAATTTTGGGATCACCAGGAAGGTGTTTAAAATGGATACATTGAGGACGGGGCGCCAGATGCCCTCTTTTCTGGGTACCAGAAAAAGTCAGGAGTAGAAACCTTGACCGCTCTTGTTCTGCAGGAACATGCTCTAATGCCCTCATAGAGAGCAGGGAAAGGGCTTGCTTTTGCACCTCTGCCCATGGTTTTGTAGGTAGATCTGGGAAGCTTATTGGGGTAGGAAGGGTGTGGAAAGAAAATTTGTATCCCTGGGACACTATGTTGAGAATCCAGTGGTCGTTGGTAATGGTGGCCCAGGTGCTTGCATGAAAGGAGAGTTTTCCCCCTAGGGGTAAGTGAATGTGGGAAGAGGGGGGGTGGAGAAGGTGAGTCACTGTGAGTTCTTACCATAAGGGGGTGGCTTAGAACTCCCTGGTTTTGAAGTGGAGGTAGTCTACTGCTTAAATCTCTGCGTTCCCTGTGGCTGCTGTCTGGGGAGTCTGGTTCCCCGGGGTCTGGGCTGGACTGGCTTAGTGGGAGCAGGAAAGGACCAGTACTTGGTGCGACAATGCCTGCTGAACCTGGGTGGCTGGACCTGTAAGAAATCCTTACCTGTGTGCATTGATTTTGTTTTTTCTTCCATCTTTTTTTAAGATCTCTTCTGCCTTACTGCCAAATAAGTTGCCTTTGTGCAAGGGGGCATCCAACAATTTATATTTGACATGGTCTGGCAAGGGCTGTTCCTTAAGCCATGCATGCCTTTTACTGACAGATCCGGTGACTGCTGCCCTGCAAGAAGCTTCTAGTTACTTTCTCCACGGAGGCCAGACTGGTCAATCCTGGAGTAAATTTGTGGATACCCATGCAGTAATTTACTTTTCCTATTAATTGCCTTTTTGATTTTCATAATTTAAATCATAATTTAAATAATGTATCTTTCTTATTGATGGCACCCTTAGTTTCTAAATCAAGTCTCTTTCTGGCTCAAGATGACTCCACTTTTATAACTAGCAGTTACTCTCTTAAAACACCCATGTTAATTTTTACCAAAATCTCACACTTGTTTAGCAGCATATTTACATATCATTAAGTAGGTTCTGGTCTCATTAACATCTGTTTAACAATAAGCACATTCTCAGAGTTATTTGTTTCCTTATAATTATCATTGAAAATATCATAATGCCATGAAGTCTTTGAACAATTACATTAAATTACATTAAAATCAAGCGTACTCATTTTCCAAGAAAAACAATGCAAAATTTTAAATGCTGAACTTTCTGAGTATGGAAAAATGAGATTTCATGTAATCTGGAATTCTGGCCCTCACTCTGCATTATTTACATTTCTTTTAATATTCACTACCTTGCTTCATTCTCATTTCTGTACTTGCATTCTGATTGGTTTTGAAACTCAGTTGACATTAATACTTTTACTACCTCATTTTTTTTAAAAAAAAGAGCAACTTTGCCATCTCTTATTTTTTTCTAGGAGAGGTATTGTGCCAGTCCTTATCCTTTGGCTAGGTTTCTGTTACATCCCAAACATTACATTCCCTTTTTAATAAATCAGCATGCATCAAACATGCACCTGACTACAAAGGAATTGAAACTGAAAACTATTACTTGAAACTTTTCACCCCACATACCAACAGCTGCCTACAGAAAAAAAGGCCAACTTTTCCTGAATCTGGGAAATATGTAGATCAGACATATGAAAAAAATTAATTAAGATAGCTACTCGGTATATCTGTTCTATAGGATCTATTGTAATAATGAACACACACAACTTATTTGTCAGCAACAGAAAAAAAGTCCAGATGATGTCACTAACGTATCTTCAGCATAGCATAAAGTTAACATTTGTACCTTAGAACAGAGTAGGACAGCAGTTTGAAAACCAAGTGTGTGATAATGAACACAAAGTATGGATTTTATGACTGTTGCCAGTATATGAGGGCATCACCTTTCTCTGCCAGATGCAGCAATCTTGCAGTCATGTAAACAAATTAAGGGGTTCAAGGAGCTTTGCTTCCCTCCAAAAATATTTTGCAATTGCTATACTGCTGTGTGAATGCCAGGGGTTCAGGAGCACTGTCTCCCTCAAAAATAAATAAACTAACTAAATAAATAAGATACATAAATAAAAACTCTGCAAGTGTTGTGCGACTGCCATTTCAGTCAATTTTTTTTTTGTTTTGTTAAAATGAAAATCACTATGGCACTACTAGCAAAACTGCTATATATCTGTTTCAGGGCTTTCTCTAGGACTGTCAAACATTTACATATGCCCAGCAAAGGTAATCAGGATTCTTGGGGATCACCAGGCATCATGCAGACTGTACAGCTAAGCATAGACTCCACGGGAAGGTAAACCTGTTTCCAGTGTTGCTCTGACTTAACTGCTGCTAATTATTTTTCCATGGAAAGAGCACACATGCTTTGGTCAGCAAAGTGACTTTCTTATTATTCTGAAAATTTCTCAGTAAGAATAACCTCTTTGTAAAACTGGCATTCCTGCTAGCCTCTGATGGAATGGTAAAAGAAAATACTTTTTTCAGAAGTTTCCAAATGGAATCTTTACTCTCTTTCAGGAAATGTAAGTGGAATGTGAAGCACAGAAAGGTGCAGAGGTAACTGGTTTAGTAGGGGTGTATCTGTGGAGATCCAAAAAGAAGTAGACCAACAATGGTGAGACTGGCAAAATAAAAGCCTGCATCAGTTCATTTAATGTTTGCAGGTGGATGCCAGGCCTACAGTTTCAGAAAATTCCAAGTGTCAAATAGTACATTATGCCATAACCCCTTATGCAACTCTGAAATATTAATATCCCACCTACAAATAAACCCTAATAAACATATCATTATTATAGCCATTTACATCCCTTCGGGTAACAATCCAGACATAAACGAAAATGTCCTTTACTGGTGCACTTCAACCTTTAATCAAGAGACTTTTATAATGGGAAAACTATTGCTTGAAACTTTTCACCCCACATCCCAACAGTTGCCTACAGAAAAGAAGGCCAACTTTTCCTGAATCTGGGAAAGATGTAGATCAGACATATGAAAAAAATTAATTAAGATAGCTACTCGGTATGACTGTTCTATAGGATCTATTGTAATAATGAACACACGCAACTTATTTGTCAGCAACGGAAAAAAAGTCCAGATGACGTCTCTAACGTATCTTCAGCATAGCATAAAGTTAACATTTGTACCTTAGAACAGAGTAGGACAACAGTTTGAAAACCAAGTGTGTGATAATGAACACAAAGTATGGATTTTATGACTGTTGCCAGTATATGAGGGCATCACCTTTCTCTGCCAGATGCAGCAATCTTGTAGTCATGTAAATAAATTAAGGGGTTCAAGGAGCTTTGCTTCCCTCCAAAAACATTTTGCAATTGCTATACTGCTGTGTGAATGCCAGGGGTTCAGGAGCACTGTCTCCCTCAAAAATAAATAGACTAACTAACTAAATAAATAAGATACATAAATAAAAACTCTGCAAGTGTTGTGCGACTGCCATTTCAGTCAATTTTATTTTTGTTTTGTTAAAATGAAAATCACTATGGCACTACTAGCGAAACTGCTATATATCTACTTCAGGGTTTTCTCTAGGACTGTCAAACATTTACATATGCCCAGCAAAGGTAATCAGGATTCAATATGGATTGGTCCACATGCTCTTCAGATAACCCCTCAAACTTTATAAACCTCCACAGTTTCAGCCAATTAATACAAACACCTATCAGGTTTGACAAGCACAGTAAAAAACAATACTAGACTGAACCCTAACTAATAAAGCCTTCCTCTGTCTCCCAGACTCCCTAAGTGACCATCTGCCCAACTACCGACGAAGACACATTTGCCGCCCCAAAAAAAAAAATCTGTTACAAATATGTCCACAATAAAAGAAATTTCTCCCCAGAAGCCTTTAAAACCCTCCTGCATCAAAGCGACTGGTCCCCCTTAAAGCACCTTCATCTAGACTTACCTGTCCAATAAATATTTCAATGAAAAATTCCTCACTGTCCTAAACAAATTACCTCCCTCTACAGAGTCAAGTCCCACCTAACCAGTACCACCAGGCTCTCCATCTCCAGAACACATCTAATCTCCACCCTCTTGTATGTCTCACCAACATTCACCAATCTCAGAAAAACAGACAAACTGGTGTCATGTTATAATAAAATTGCCATATTTGCTACAAACCTCCCCCATAGATCTTACCACTGTATAGCACTACTCCAACTAAAATGGATGGAACTACCCAATCTGCTAACTTCTATCCAACTATCTCTAGCTCATTTCATTATCCTGAAAAGTGACCAGCACTTAGGGACTTATTACAGTTACTCACCAACTGTAGATTACCAAGATCCACCAATAAACTCCTACTCAAAGTAACTAAACCCAATAATAGTCATGGTGACTCTCTGTACTCCAACATAATAGCCAAGTCCTGGAACTCTCTGCCTCAGAATATACTCACCACTACCAATCACCCAAATTCAATCTACTTCTTAGGGAGCACCTAACCAACATGTGGCTCTGCTCCTACACCAAGCCTGGCAAAAACTTGCTTAATCTACTTTAATTTTATGACACACTGTAAATGGTCCACTTAGGTAATGCTGCCAAATTACCGTACAATCACTCTTTCTCTATAACTTGTACAATTTATAAGACCTAATACATTAATGATGCAATAGCATTTAATATATGAACTATGTACAGTCTTACTGACCACTGTTGTTTTTATTGTTCTATTATTACTGCTATGTAATGTACTTAAATAATGTGCTGTTTATAATAATAGCATCTAGCTGGTGGAGCTTTTCTCCCTAGGCCTCTGCAGAAAATGGGCCAAAAGTCCAGTTGGACTTCCCCAGCACACAAATGTAAAATAAAATAAAATAAATAAATACCAGTCCCTGAGCCAGTGATTATACTTTTTACTCAAAAGAATAGGGAAATGCCTCCTCTGAGGAGTTATACAACTTGGTCAAACTGGTCATGGAAACTGACCTACTACTACAGAATGATGAGCTAATGTCTGGCAAGAAGACAAGGGTTGCCACCAAATCATTGGACAGTGATAAGGAACTAGACATCAGAAGCCTAAGGTGTGAACTCCTAATTCCTTACCTTGGGCCTCCCTGCCGCACTCTGGGTACATTTTAACCAGCCCTTCATAGCTGTGCTCACCCCTCTAGCCATACTGTAATTCCATTTCACTAAGGTACTAACTGATAAGGAAGACCTTAAACTATGACTTGCGCCAATGATTAGCAATGCTGATACATAGTGGAATTGCTGCAGACATGATCGAGCTTGTGTAAGAAGTCACCACAGTCTCGAAGCCCCAAATAAGACCACAAATTTTTGAAAACAAAGTGGGTAAAGCACCCTTTAACTGTAAGAAAAGGGAGAACAGAGACAGCATAACACTGAACAGAGATGAATTAATGGATAACAATAAACAGAAGAAAAGGAAAGATACTGTATGTGCTTACCTGGGTTGCCAAAGACATAATGTTGCTGAAAACCGTAGTAGTAGACAGCCTTCAAGAAAATATATGGCAGCAGGGCAGGGCATAGGAAGAACATTTAGCCAAGTGTAAGGAAAGGCTTCAAATCCTGAAGAAAATAATTGCTACTAACACAAAAATTCAAAAAGAGCAAGATCAAAGGTTGAGAAAAGGCAGCATACAGATCAGTGAGATACCACAGTATAACACAGATAACTGAAATTGCACTTTGTTAAAACATTTGCCAAACATTACACCTATCTAGGAGGACAGCATTCATACATCAGGGAAGAGATGAAGTAAGTAGAGGAGTCCTCTGATACGTCCTATGCAAGTTGTACTCGTACAGATCCAAGCAGTGGGCAGTGACACAATCTAGAAGAAAGACAGTACCAGGAAACAGGACAGATGACTAAGCACATAGCAGACTATTTGGGCATCTTGTAGAGAAACAGGTATGCATATGACTGAGCCAGAACGCTTCTAAAGAGACAAAAGTATACAGTAAACTTATCTTCCGCAACACCCTGGGTTTAACATTGGAGACATAAATTGAAGTTATGGAGCACCTGCACAGAGACAGATTCAGTGTAGAAAATCTAATGCAGAAAGCACAACAGGATAGAGCAATGGATATCCAAATTAAGGGGAAAGCAGTGGAACAGGAAGCAAATGGTCAGGTGCCATATCAGGATATTTTGGAGCCTTCCACAGGAAACCAGTATAAACATTCGCTTAAAGCTAGACAGCAAGGGAAAGAACAGGAAACTGTGGAAACCCTGACGAAGTCAATGTTGAGGAGTGATAGGCCAGGGAGTTCCCATATGACAGAGCAAAGGATGGCACAGGATGATACTGAAGAGAAGGTGCCACAGGAAGATTCTACAGAACGTTCTATAGAATGCCCACAGGAAACAAAAAACAAGTGATGTGCCCTCAGTCTAGAAGAAAATGAGCTAAGAGAAGAGTTGCTTGATTTAATAGACATAGACAGATATATTAAGATCAATGAAACAAATAGACTGCAGAAAGTCAATAAACCCCCAAAAGTCAGAAGTCTGATAAAACAAATGAACACGGTAATTAGGACTGTTCATAGAGACCCATGTGATAGAAGTAAACAGGATATATTACTGTGCAGCTAAATTAATAACTGATAAAGTTCTGCCACAAGAACATAGGTTAGTGAGGGAAAGGAAGGGGAGAAACTGAATACCATTATTGAAGGATCAAATAGAGAAAACTACAAAGTAATTAAGACAAGACGCATCACTCTTAGAAGACTACAGAAGAGGGAACATATCAACAAAAATACTAAGAATGATAGATGTGATAAAAGCAATGAGCAGTATTAGAACAGACCAGGATCTATCATGCACTATTGCAAATAATAAACTAAAAATTTCAGCACAGGCGGGAAAAACTTAGAAGATACACAGATAAAGGAAAAGAACAAAATAAGTAATTTATTGATGAACCAAATTAGAGAATTAGGAAACAAGGTAAAAGGAATTGAAAGATCACCAAAAAAAGAAGAAATAGATGTATTTTGGAGAAGTATCTATGAAGAGCCTGTGGAACATAGCAAAGATGCTAAATGGATAAAAGAAGTAAAAGAAAGAATAAGAAGTTTAAAGGTACAGGATATGAAATGGGATGAAGTAACAGCCAGAGAATTAAAACAAAGTTAAGAAAAGCCTCTAACTGTAAAACCGCAGGCCCAGATGCAGTACTTAACGTTTGGTTAAAAGTATTAACATCTTTGCACAAAGATTTAGCAATGAGTAAGAACTATTTATATGCACACCCCGAATAGACACCAATCTGGCTAACAACAGGTAAAACAATGCTCCTACTTAAGAGTGAACCTGCAAGCTACCACAAAAATTATAGACCAATAACTTGCCTTCTGACGACGTATAAACTATACACAGGAATTGATGCCGACAGAGTTTATAGTCATTTAGAAGAAAACTCAACTATGGCAGTAGAACAAAAGGGCAATAAAAGAAAGTCATATGGAACAAAGGATCATTTGTTGTTAAATAAATTCATAGTGGAGAACTGTAAAAAGGGGAAGAATCCACGTAAGGCATGGACTGGCTACAAAAAAACATATGATAGTATCCCACATTCATGGATAAAAGAGTGATTAAAAATGTATAAGGTACACCCTACACTGATTGCCTACATTCCAGTGACCATGAAACAGTGGCAAACCATTTTGCAATTAAGCCATGATAAAGAACAAATTATTATCCCAGGGATGAAAATTCCAAGGGGATATTCCAGGGTGACTCTCTGTCCCCATTGCTATTCTGTCTTGTCCTTAACCCATTAAGCTGTTCTCTTAACAGCTTAGGCCATGGTTATAATTTGGCTCCTAGAAAACAACAAAGTCTAAAGACCTCATCTTCTCTTTGTCGATGATTTAAAACTGTACAGCTTATCAGATGAGGAACTGAAAGCACAGCTGCAGGTTGTCAAAACTTTTTCAGATGATATAAGAATGTAATTTGGTCTTGATAAATGTGCAAAAGCAACCTTTAAAGCAGGAAAACTGCAGCAGCGGGAAAACATCAGTTTGGGACAAGAATGTGGCATAAAAGAACTTGAGCAGGAGGAAGTGTATACATATCTGGGAATTGATGAAGGATCAGCAATAAAATATGAACAAATGTGAATAAAACTTAGTAAGGAATACTTCAGAAGACCTAAATTAATCCTGAAAACAGCGTTGCCATCTAGGAACAAAATCCAAGCTATAAACCAATTTGCTCTTCCTGTCCTAACTTACAGTTTTGGAGGGACTGATTGGCCCCAAAACATGTTGGATAGATTAGATACTAAAACAAGAAGGATGCTTCATGCTCACCAAATGATCTATAAAAATCAGTGCATACCAAGATTATATATATTCCCCATTCCGAAGGAGGGATGGACCTCCTTGAAATTGATTACATCTACAGATCTGCAATCATGGGACTCCACACATCTGCTGACCTCACAAATCCCAAACATAGTGAAAGTTTTGAAACATGAGGAAAATAAATCTAAGATGACTTCTCTGCTAAATCTGGCAGAAGCATATCAGCATCAAGCAGGAATGAAAATCAAATCAGAAGTAGATAAAAATCAGGCAGCAACTGAATGTGCCAAAAAACAAAAGAATATAAGGTGAAGGACCAGACGAAAAGGCAAGAAATGTGGAAAAAGCATAAATATAGTTGCAAGTATAGAAAACTTCTAGAAGAACCTCATGTTGATCAGGAACGAATGTAGGAATGGTTAAGGAGAGGTGAATTCAAACCAAGAGATGAAAGGTTAATATTGGCGGCCCAATACAGTGGGCTATGTACATGCTGGTTTACAAAGTTCATTGAACATGTGGGAGAAAAAACAAACGTAGTTTCTTTAAAACTGAACTGGAAACAGTTGCATACCTTGTTGCGAGTTGTAACATACTAATGGCAGAAGGACTGTATACTGAAAGGCATAACAATCTGGTAAGACTTTTGCACTGGGGATTGTGCAAGCATTATGGTACTGAAGTGGCTGAAAAACACTGGAAACATGAGCCACGAAGTATCATAGAAAATGATGAAGTTTATATCATATGGGATCACCTATTACCAACAGTTCAAAAGATAGATGCTAGAAAACCCGATATACTGGTCCAAGAAAAGAAGACAAAAGTAGCATCAATCACTAAAATCGCCACACCCAGTGACTACAGTGTCCTGCATAAAGAGAGACACCAAGTCATAAAACGTCAGGAACTGCAGGCAGAAACAAGAGCAATGTGGAAGAAAGATACACAGACAGTTCCAACAGTAGTAGAAGCAATGGGTCTAATAAAAAAGAATCTACAATCATATTTAGATATGTTACCAATCCATGTAACCCTGTACGAATTGCAGGAGGAGTTATTACTGGGCACACTGAGGGCGCTGCAAAGAAACTTCTGCCGGACTTCAAAGACTGAAACACTAATTTCATGAACTTTAATAGTACTTTGACTTAAGAATGGGGTCCTTTCCCGCCATAGTATTAGAAACCGAAGCCCAAAAGATTTGGAGAAATTAAAAAAAGAGAGGGTACTGATAAGTATCACATTACAGGGGTGCAATAATTCATCATAAGGGACTGGGAAAAAGAACAAGGAACAGACAGTGAGAAGTAGCAGAAAGAACTGTAAACATGGAGTAGGAAAGCCATCTTCAAAGAGAATGGTGGGCAGCCAAAGTCTGCTGTCTATGTATTTCCCAGCAACAAAAGGGACAGACTTGAGAGCTGGGAAGCATAAGAAACATAGAAGCATGCAAGGACAAAAGACAACAAAATGAAAAGATGCAGTACCTCACCTCACATAAACAATATGGAGTGGCTTGAGCAGGAAGGGACACACAGCAGCACCTTACAACGGGAAGATTTCAGTAACAGTGTACAATCAGCGGATGTAAAACACAAAAAAACACAAACTAATAAAACAACAAAATAATGCCACAGAACCTTGCTCCAGCACCAGAAAAACTCCGTACTCAGTACAAAAAGCTGAACGCAATTTTTATTATTAAGCGTTTTCGCCTTGCTGAAAGTAGCTTGGCTTCTTCAGAGGTAAAATAACATTTAATAATCAAACAAGGTTAAATAGTCTAAGGAAATGATGTCACTAAAAAACAATTAACTAAAAGGAAACACGTTCTTTTTTATATATATATATGTAAATATTTCAGCATGCTTCAAGTGTTCTTGTTGTTAATACAAAATTACGTACTGTGAGTTAATACTAAACAAACCTATCGCTATATACTTAAAAAATGTACAAGTCTACTACATGATTTATAAAAGTGTATATAAAAACCCCAAAACAATAATATAATAATTCATGGGAAAGTTGGAATCATGAATAATAACTCCTTAATTTTAAAACCGGTAAAATATTACAATTATCGTTCAAACCGGGGGAATGGAATGCATCAGTTCTAAATTGCCATTCCAATTCTTTCAATTCCAACAGTAGTGGAAAGGGACCCCCTCTAATGGATTGGAAAGTTTGATCTATTGCCATAAAGGAGAAGCTATGTCCAGGGAAATCTATTAAATGCTTGGAAAGGGCATTATTGGTGTTTTTAGTCCTTATGGCATACAAGTGCTCATAAATTCGATCACGTAATCTGCGGTCCGTCTTTCCAATATAGAAAGACGGACAGCAGTTGCAAAATGCAATATAAACTACTGCTTTACTTTCACAGTTCAGGGCATTTTGATGGTATATTTCCTGTCCCTTACTGTGAAAGAATTGCCAACTCTTACAACATTACATCTGTTGCAAAAGCCACACGGGTACATCCCTAATCTCCTATTAGACCTATTACCGTAGTTGTTGGTCTGCAGTAATTCCTTTAAACCTTTGTTCCTTTTAAATACAAACTTTCGAAAGCAACCAAATTTTTAACTAAAAGGGATTGTCTAAAATAAAGTCCCAATTCTTTTTAATAACTGAGACAATCTCTCTAGAATCAAAGCTAAATGTAGTGATGTAACTAAGGGACGGATCAAATCTTGTTCCTTCTACCAACCCTGCATTCTCAATATCTATTCTCATTCCATGTTGGGAGGTGTTTATTAAATCTACCCCTACTGTGTTTATTGACAAAATAGCCCTAAAAAAACCATTCTCTCTCTTTGTGGCTACTTCATCCAGTATCTCCTGTACAAAATAGTAAGGGTAATTTCGTTTTAAGAACATGTCAGTTAGAAAATTACACTCAGCATAGAAAAAATCCAACGTACTGCACATTCTCGCTGCCCTTACAAATTGGCCTTTAACTATGGCCTTTTTCTGCCTGCGTGGATGCTGGCTAGAAAAATGCAAGAACGAATTGCAGTACGTTGGTTTTCTAAATATTCTTGAGGTAAACACCCCTTTCTGTAAATCTTTTTCAAGTTTTACATCTAGGAAATCAATTTCTGAAGTAGCAAACGTGTAAGTAAATTTCAAAAACTGTGTGGTTGAGTTAATTTTAGAGGGTTAACGGTCCCATTGGCGAAACTGATTTGCGAACACATGGAGTTACTGCGGTTGCGGGGACTTCAAATCAAGTAAGTGCCCCATTTAACATTGTGAACTGGATGTCTGATACTGGGGCATTCACTTTTGCTAACGCAGATTCGCCTAATGTCAACCCTATGAATGGAGGGACTATTACATTATCGGACAAACTAAAATTGTTTGATGGGCATGTTTTAAAATTAAAGAAGTTACAATTAGAAACTTCTTACTTCAAACAATGTATACAGGAAGGCCTTATACCCAAAGGCCTTCGCAACTCTTTTGCACCTTCGGGTTTAATTAATACTGTTGAATTTTTTAATGATTTGAAAGAACTATTTCAAACACAGGGGATACAATTACTCAATCTAATTACTAAGCACTATGAGCAACAGGCAGGGCAACTATTACTGGACATAGAAGTGCTTGATAAACAGTTGAAGGATGACTTGAATTTTCCAGCATTCAAAATTGATTACGAACGTACTTTAACTAGCATAGATGCTATGCTTGTTAAATTAAAACAAAATAAGGTCAAGAAACTGGCTAGGGACAGGCAAGCTTACCTGTCTGATTTGGCCTATCCCAAACTCAACTATTCAGAAAGAGAAGGACGATTAACAGGTGGGCAAAATTCCAGTAATGTTTTGGAGGCCAGTAACTTGGAAGATGTTCATGTCAACAATGATACACCTGACGAGGGAGAATTTACTAATGTGACTGGCCCAAGACGTAGTAATAGAATTAAGAATTACTATGCTAATAACAAAAGAAGTAATTCTAACTGGAGCAAGAACAATAATAATTTTTTAGAACAACGGAACCCGCGTCAACGCCCCAACAGGAGATAGTACTAGAACTTGTCAATTCTCCGGTTGTTACTTTGACTGAAGAGGTACCAATGAGTAACTTTTTGGAGGACAATGAGAGGGGTTCAATTCCTAGGACTGCAGGCCTTGAAATTTTGACAAATTCAACAGGGGACTTTAAAATTTACAATTTTACTGACTGTATATTTGAAAAAGAACTGATTGAATTGTTAGCATATGGTTACAATTTTGTTCCCAGCAGGTCTGGAGATGTTTCTACAGAGTTAATCAATTTGAAATGTTTTATTAGGAAGCTGAATCTGAAATTATTTTTTAATGAAGAAATTAATGACTCGATTAATTTGTCCCCTTTAAAACCTCCTAGTGTGTTTAATCCACCACTTCACCCCGCATTACTGGTATTTGAACAAGCATGCGAGATTGATTTGAGACACTTATTTGCTAATAACTGTAGAACTAGGTCCAAATTTGAATTTAATATCACTAGAGCTCAAACAGAAATGTTATGCAATCTTCGTAATAAATCTATAAGATTGCTTAAACCAGATAAAGGCGGAGGTCTTGTAGTACTTAATGATAGCACTTATAAAGAAAAGATGCTTGATATCTTAGAATCAGAGGCATACACCGAAGCATCTTTGAATGAAGTGCACTGTACATACAATAGAATAAGGGGATATTACCGTGATTTGTTTCTTGAAAACAAAATCAATCAGGATACATATAATTTCATTGATAGAACATTACCAAAAATACCGGTAATGTTCGGCATCCCAAAAATACACAAAGACCTGTTGAACCCCCCTATGAGAGCCTTAATAGATGGCAGGTCCTCCATTACCTATTTTGCAGCGAAATTGGTTGACAGAATGTTGTCCAAATATATGGAGTACTTTCCATTGATTTGCAAAGACTCTTGGGGATTTTTAGAGGCGGTCAATAATCAACCCTTCAACAGTGAGTTAAATTTTCTCACTGTTGATGTGGTTGACTTATACACCTCTATCCCCCACAATGAAGCACTTGAATGGTTGTCTTTGCTACTTTTGGAAATAGGGGCACCTAACAATGAAATAGATGTGATTATTGGGGTGCTGGATATAGTGTTGTCCTATAACTACTTTATGTTTGATCAAAAATTCTTCTTGCAAAAAAAAGGGGTTGCTATGGGCTCCCCTTGTGGAGCAGTAGTCGCCAACTTGTTCATGAGTTATTGGGAAAATCATTTTCTTTTTGCATCAAGTGACCTGTCTAGCCTTGTCAAATATTACACAAGATATCTAGATGACATCTTCATCTTATTTGAGGGTGATGAACTGACAGCTAGTAATTTTGTTTCTAAAATTAACTCAACCACACAGTTTTTGAAATTTACTTACACGTTTGCTACTTCAGAAATTGATTTCCTAGATGTAAAACTTGAAAAAGATTTACAGAAAGGGGTGTTTACCTCAAGAATATTTAGAAAACCAACGTACTGCAATTCGTTCTTGCATTTTTCTAGCCAGCATCCACGCAGGCAGAAAAAGGCCATAGTTAAAGGCCAATTTGTAAGGGCAGCGAGAATGTGCAGTACGTTGGATTTTTTCTATGCTGAGTGTAATTTTCTAACTGACATGTTCTTAAAACGAAATTACCCTTACTATTTTGTACAGGAGATACTGGATGAAGTAGCCACAAAGAGAGAGAATGGTTTTTTTAAGGCTATTTTGTCAATAAACACAGTAGGGGTAGATTTAATAAACACCTCCCAACATGGAATGAGAATAGATATTGAGAATGTAGGGTTGGTAGAAGGAACAAGATTTGATCCGTCCCTTAGTTACATCACTACATTTAGCTTTGATTCTAGAGAGATTGTCTCAGTTATTAAAAAGAATTGGGACTTTATTTTGGACAATCCCTTTTTAGTTAAAAAATTTGGTTCCTTTCCAAAGTTTGTATTCAAAAGGAACAAAAATTTAAAGGAATTACTGCAGACCAACAATCACGGTAATAGGTTTAATAGGAGATTAGGGATGTACCCGTGTGGCTTTTGCAACAGATGTAATGTTGTAAGAGTTGGCAATTCTTTCACAGTAAGGGACAGGAAATATACCATCAAAATGCCCCTGAACTGTGAAAGTAAAGCAGTAGTTTATATTGCATTTTGCAACTGCTGTCCGTCTTTCTATATTGGAAAGACGGACCGCAGACTACGTGATCGAATCTATGAGCACTTGTATGCCATAAGGACTAAAAACACCAATAATGCCCTTTCCAAGCATTTAATAGATTTCCCTGGACATAGCTTCTCCTTTATGGCAATAGATCAAACTTTCCAATCCATTAGAGGGGGTCCCTTTCCACTACTGTTGGAATTGAAAGAATTGGAATGGCAATTTAGAACTGATGCATTCCATTCCCCCGGTTTGAACGATAATTGTAATATTTTACCGGTTTTAAAATTAAGGAGTTATTATTCATGATTCCAACTTTCCCATGAATTATTATATTATTGTTTTGGGGTTTTTATATACACTTTTATAAATCATGTAGTAGACTTGTACATTTTTTAAGTATATAGCGATAGGTTTGTTTAGTATTAACTCACAGTACGTAATTGTGTATTAACAACAAGAACACTTGAAGCATGCTGATATATTTACATATATATATATAAAAAAGAACGTGTTTCCTTTTAGTTAATTGTTTTTTAGTGACATCATTTCCTTAGACTATTTAACCTTGTTTGATTATTAAATGTTATTTTACCTCTGAAGAAGCCAAGCTACTTTCAGCAAGGCGAAAACGCTTATTAATAAAAATTGCGTTCAGCTTTTTGTACTGAGTACGGAGTTTTTCTGGTGCTGGAGCAAGGTTCTGTGGCATTATTTTGTTACAATCAGCGGATTACAGATCCAAAGGGGCAAACACCAGAAGCAAAAATAAATAAATAATGTCAATCTGAGGAGAAAAGCCACACAGGCAGCACAGAAGAGGAAGGTACAAGAAGAGAAAGTGGACTGAATCAGCAAAACTGGAGAAGACCCATGGATTTGCCTGGTCAATATGGTAGTGTGAAGCAAGACAATCCAATTCAGAAGGGGTGAGAATTTATAGCTCAGAGAGGAATGAAGTAAAATGCATTAGACTAATGTATTATGAAGTACTCAAAATAGAGAAAAGGCAAATGTTAGAAGAACGTACAAGGCCACATTTAGAAATGTGCATACGACTAATATTACATATTAACTTTTTGTGTGAAGACTTTATCTACTAACACTACAGACTGGTTTATACTGAAACCAAAGACAACATCTTGAGTTAAAGAAATGCTAATAAGGTTATGTCACAGAGTAAGTAAAGGGGGACAAATTATTTATAACAAAAGATAGCTGGTTGCTAACAGTGCAAAGGGCAAAGTGAATATAAAGGTAGAAGAAGCAAGTCTAGCAAAGGAACAAAGGAAAGGGATGTAATGGTTATCAACATAAATCTTAATTCAGTCAGAATAGAAAAGCCACCAGAGCAGTGCATGACATATCAGGAAGTGTGTCACAAAATAAGAGAAGTTGAAAAAGAAGACTGCACTAATGAGGGATTCAAGAAGAGAGAGAATTTCAAGTTTTGAAAAAGAAGGGACAAGGAAGGCCAAACATGCAGAAAAGCAATGTAAAAGAAGAAGAGAGGTTACAAAGGTGGAAGAACCAAAGGTGGTATTCAAAGACAGACTTGACTAGAAGGGAGCTGTCTGACAGGGGTGAGCATAGACAGATGTGCCACAAGGTGGGGTGGACACTCAGACTGGCTCAGGAAGACAAGAGAGGAAATGCAGAAATGAAAACGAGGGAGTCAGCACAGAGGAAAGAGTGGAAGCATCTGAGTAGTAACATGGAATGTGTGTGTGTCAGGGGGTACAATCCCAGAAAGAAGACAAAAACAGTGAAAAATTCAAGCATAAGCAGGAAAATGCAGACATGGTAGTAATGCAGAAAACAAAGCTGAGAATTAGCAGAACAGAGAAGCTAAAGACAACAGAATACCCATAAGTACAAGAAGCTCAAGTAAGGCAGAATGGAAATGCGGAACTGAAAAATAAATGGGAAAAAAACAATGGAGATGAATGAGGGGGGGATGTGGAAGGGGAAAATGGTAAACAGGAACATCAATGCACCCAGCAAGGACAGTACATATTTCTTTACAAGTTCTTTAGGGCATGAGAAGAACTAGATGAAAACTCAGAAGGAAAAGTCAAAGGAATGGACTAAAAAGCATGATGGCAAGTGAAGAAACCTACCAGAAAGTTAGCTAACTTCAACCTAACAAACTTCAATGAAACACTGAGTAACATTAACTGGAGTACTCTGAAAACCCTACCACTGGATGAAACTGTTGAATTATTCAGTTCAACATTCCCAAGCATCCTCAATAGAATGGCTTCCCTTTGAATCAAGAGAATAAAAACAAATTATGCAATCTGGCTTTCTAGAGAAACCAAACACCTCATGACCACACGAGAAAGAACATGGAAAACAAATGGCAGAAAAGTAAAAACCCCAGGGAACTCCAGCTCTTTAAACAACTCCGCAACCAAGTAAAACATCTAGTCATTAAAGATAAAAAAACAGTATTACCTTCATCTCCAAAATGACTGTAACTACAACCCTAAAAGATTTTGGAACTCAGTTTCTACTCTACTAAACCCTGGCTCCAAAAGCAACCCCTGCAAAAACTCTAACAAAACTCCTGCTGAACTCGATTCATTTTTCAATTCCTAATTAATAGAGACTACATCCAAACTATCTGCCTCCTTTCCTCAAACTAGTCATAACAACAACCCAGTAACTCATCTCTCATCAACAAACTGTTCTCTCCAACCATTTATTATCTCTCCTATTCCTACTTCCACTATAACTAAGCTCTTACTAAAACTCAAACCCAGTAGTACATCCCCAGATAACTTACCCCCCCCCCCCCGAGTACCAACAAATTGTCAACCAAATCTAACAGCTACCCCATCAGTATTTTCATAAACCAATCTATTCAAGAATCCTATGTACCTTCCATCTGGAAAAAAAAGCCCACATCATACCCTTACATAAAGGTAGCAACAACACAAAATCTCAAATTTCCACCCTACGGCCATACTATCCGCCATCTCTAAAATAATGGAAAAATGCATTCAAACTCAACTTATGAACTTTGTACTCCAAAACCAACTGCTAGCTGCCACTCAGCATGGCTTTTGACCTGGTCACAGCACTAAAACTGCTCTCCTATCTTTTTTGAACACTGTTAACCTCAATTGTAATGATGGTAAACTCATCTCAGTACTATTCCTCAATCTCTCAAAGGCCTATGACCTATATCTCATTCTCTCCTCCTTTCTAAGCTATCAGACCTAGGCATGTCCATTTCTACTCTTGACTGGTTTACAAACTATCTCACTAACAGACAACAATCTACCAAATGGCTAAACTCCCTCTGTCCTTTTCTTAATACTGACACTGGAGTTCCCAAAGGATCTATCTTGGGACCCCGTCTTTTCAGTCATTTCATTAATGACTTTCATTCTGCTATCACTCACAGATCTGTAGTACAATATGCAGATGACTGCATTATCTGTGACGACACCTCAGAAACAGAACTTCTGACCTTGACCCATAACGCTTTCTCCACTACGGAAAAAGTACAGTTTTGTACCTACCATAAATGTAGATGTTCGAGTGCTAATACAGCTGCAGTCATAACAGATGGGTTCTCCTGCCGTCAGGCGGGACCTCGGTCAACTGTATTCCAAAGTCTAGGTCCGGCGTCGGTTGTCGTCGCTTCTTCCCTGACGTCAGTGCGACAGGGGTATAAAAGAACCAGCTGACGCCATTTTCTTCAGTTTTTCTTGCCCCAGATGTCAGGTGCCCCCAGAAGGAAGGCAATACATAAAGTTGTGTAAAAAAACAATGTCATATAATCAAAATACATTAGTTGCAAGCAAATACACCATAAAAGAATACCCCAATCAGGTAGTATGAGGAAATGTTAGCCAATAGGCCTGTCCCAAGAGGGGAAGGAGGGAGGGAAATCTGGACTGCAGCTGTATTAGCACTCGAACATCTACATTTATGGTAGGTACAAAACTGTACTATGTTCATCGTGCATACAGCTGCAGTCATAACAGATGGGTAGAATCCCAAAGCTAAGAAAGGGGTGGTAGGCACTAGTTGGAACTAGGAGGAGCCAGGATGCCCTGCAAGACTGCAGTGGCAAAGCCTGCTCTAGTTTTGGAGTATAATGGTAGGTGGTAGTGCTTGGAGAAGGTATGCACAGAACTCCAAGTGGCTGCTTCCAAAATATCTTTGGTAGGAACTCCTCTGAGGAAAGCTGCAGAGGTAGATGTGGCCCTTGTGGAGTGAGATCTGATGCCTGCAGGTACAGTTTTGCCATGAAAAGAGTAACAAAAGTGTATGCAGTGGGCTAACCATTTTGAGATTGTCTGTTTGGAAATAGGCTTCCCTTGAGCTCCTATAGCGTAGGACACAAAGAGCTGTTCTGATTTTCTGAAAGGCTTTGTTCTGTCCAAATAATAACGCAGTTGTCTGTGGATGTCCAAGGAATGGAATAATCTCTCCCCTTTGTTTTGAGGATTAGGATAAAAGGTAGGTAAGTGTATAGCCTGATTCAAAGCTACCCTGGAGACCACTTTTGGCATAAAGGACGGGTTGGTTCATAAGGAAACTCTGTCCTGATGGAAGATGATAAAAGGCTGCACAGCCATGAGGGCTTGTAGTTCCGAAACCCTACGAGCTGAAGTAATAGCCAGAAGGAAAGCTGTTTTCCATGACAAATATTGCAAATCTGTTGAGGCAGCTGGCTCAAAAGGAGGCAAGGTCAGCTTTTCTAGTATAAAATTGAGGTCCCAAGCAGGTATTGGTTGTTTCCTTGGGGGTTTTATATTCTTATCCCCTCTGAGGAACTGTCTTAAGAGGGGGTGAGAGAATAAAGGTGGATCAGTGTTGTATTCTGCAGAAATGGCTGAGGCATGGATTTTGATGGAGGAGAATGAAAGTCCACTGCTTAGCAGTTCAGCCAGATACTGTAATATTTGAGGTAAATTCAGTTTTCCAGGATTCTGGCCCTTTTTCTCATTCCAGGCACAAAACCGCTTCCATTTTGCGGTGTAGGCTTTTCTAGTAGACGGCCTTCTGGCCTCCAAAATGACATCCTGCACCTCCTTGGACAGTAGGGTCTGTTGTGATGTTAAGGAATCTTCCATGCGGCCAGATTGAGTGTTTTCAGCTGACTGTGAAGAGTTTTGAAGCTGTGCTGAGTCAGAAGAAGAGGCATTAGAGGTAGGGTCCATGGTGGGGAATGCGTCAGGCTCCTCAGGAGTGGGTACCAGTGTTGTCTTGGCCAGTCTGGAGCAATGAGAATCATCTTTGGTCTGTCAGTTCTGGTTTTTAATAGAACTTTGGGCAGCAGAGGAAGAGGTGGAAAGGCATAAACTGTCATTGTTGTCCAACTGAAAGAGAGAGCGTCCACTCTCCAGGCCTTTGGATGAAAAGTCCTTGAGCAGAATTTTGTCAATTGGTGATTTTTGTGGGAGGCAAAGATGTCTGGCCTTCCCCATGCTTGAATTATTTCTGTAAAAACTTGAGGATGCAACTTCCATTCGTGTGGATCTGTCACATTTCTGCTTAGGTTGTCTGCCAGCGTGTTTTCCTTGCCTGGCAAGTACTGTGCTTGAAGCTCGATTTGTAATTCCAGAGCCATGTTCCAGAGTGACATGGCCAGTCTGCAAAGGGGGTATGAATGGGTTCCTCCCTGTTTGTTTATGTACCACATTACTGTCATGTTGTCTGTCCTTATCAATAGTTGACCTGGATGCAGAAGGTCTTTGAAAGCTATAATAGCATTTATTACTGCTAGCATTTCCTTTTGATTGATGTGAAGGTGCTTTTCTTTTGGGACCATTTGCCCTGAATGCACCGATCTGTCATGTGTGCCCCAGGCGTAGTCCGAGGCGTCTGTTGTGATGACTTGATTTGCTTGAGGCTTGCAGAATGGGAGACCTGTGTTTGCTTGGCATGCTTGAGCCCACCACAGAAATTCCTTTTGAAGACATGGAATTAGTGGTATTATTGTTTCCAAACTGTGGCTGTGTTGAGACCATAGGTTTTTCAGGTACCATTGAAGTTTCCTCATATGCAGCTTTGCACATGGGATTAGTAGGATGCAAGATGCCATGAATCCCAGAGCCTGCAGGATTTTCCTTGCAGTCAGCCTGGTAAAATCTGCTAGTGTTCTGACGTATTGAGTTAGTTGCCCCTGCTTCTCTGGCGTGAGGTAGGCCATCTGGGTGTTTGTGTCCAAGTTGGCACCCAGGAAAATTATTTTCTGAGAGGGTATCAGCCTTGATTTCTTTTTGTTGACCGTGTATCCCAGAGAATTCAACAACATTATTACATAAGCCGGATGTTTCAGAAGAATGTGCTTGCTGTCCGCTTGGATCAGGCAGTCGTCCAAATATGGGTATATTTGTATCCCTTGAAGTCTGCAGTAGGCAATTACTGATGCCAGGCATTTCGTGAATACTCTGGGTGCAGTAGTTAAGCCAAAGGGCAATGCAGAGAATTGATAATGGGTTGAACCTGCAAGAAATCTGAGGTATCTTCTGCAGTTTTGTCTGATTGGGACATGCTGGTATGCCTCCTTGAGGTCCAATGTTACCAGCCAAGACTCCTTGCCCAGCATGTGAAGAAGCTGCTGTAAAGTGAGCATCTTGAATTTTAGTGCAGTAAAAATGTGTTTAGGATGGATAGGTCCAAAATAGGTCTCCAATCTTTTCCCTTCCTTGGTACCAGGAATAGTCTGGAATAAAAGCCTTGACCTTGTTCGTGAGTAGGTACCTCTTGAATAGCTTTCATGTCCATGAGATCTGAAATCTGTTTTTGTGCCTCTGCCCTTTGATTGTGTGGCAGTTTTGGCATGCCTCTCATTTTTGGAAGGGTGTGAAAATGGAATCTGTAGCCTCTGTTTATAATGTCCAGGATCCATTTGTCTTTTGGGACAATATGCCAATTTTTTGAAAATAATGCCAGTTTTCCACCTAAGGGTGCTGCCATTTGAGCCTTGCTTGGCATGCAAAAGGGAAAGTCATTGGGCTTGCTTTCTGAATGGCTGCGAACTATCCTCACCACCTCTTTGTGTAGGAGCTTGCCATTGTCTGCCTCTATACGATCCTGGAGATTGCCCTCTGCCCCTCGGGCGCCTGTATCTACCTCTTTGGGGTCTGTCCGTGGCTGGAAAGGACCAATTTTTGGAAGGCCAATTTCTACTGAAACGTGGAGGTTGTACCTGTAGAAAATCCTTCACTGTTTGCATTGATTTAGCTTTTTCCTCCATTTTCTTTAATACCTCTTCAGCTTTAACACCAAATAATACATCCTTTTGAAGAGGGGCATCTAGCAATTTAGCTTTGACATGATCTGGTAAGGTTTGTCCCTTGAGCCAGGCATGTCTACATATCACTGATCCTGTAACCGCAGCTCTACATGAGGCCTCTAGAGCATCAAAGCCACATTGCAAGGTATGTTTACCCACTTGTTCTGCACTATGCATCAAATCCTGCAACTCCTTCAAGTCTGGTTGTTCAGGTTGTGACATTTTACTTCTCAATTGTGATAACAGAAACTGCTGGTACTTTAGCATATGGAACTGGCAGTTTAATGCCCTCATGGTTAAGGTGGCCAAGGTATATACCTTTTTTCCCCACCTTTCTAAGGATCTGGAATCTCTCTCGGAAGGTAATGGATTTTTAGCAGTGGAGGCCTTAATTCCTTTTGGGCCCTGTGAGATAGTTTCTGGGTCAGCCGCATGGCTTTTGTATAAAAATTGGTGTGAGTCAGGAACCCGGTAGTACCTGTCAGGCTTGACAGGGGCTGGAGGTAAAGAATCCAGGTTAAGGCAGGCCTCCGAGTACACATCATCTAGTATGTCTAAGACAGGAGGTATAGCCAGAGGCCTGTGCTGAGGTAGCAAGAGAAAATCCCTAAGCCTTTTCTTGGAATTAGAGTACTCTTGGCCTTCCCAGTGGAAGTGTTCCCTTAAGGTATGCAAGGTTTCCCCAAATGAGTAATCCTCTGGGGGACAGAGGGAATGGACTCCTCTGCATCAGAATCTTCAAAAGGGGAGTAAGAATGTTCCTGTTCATCACAGTGCTCTGATATAATGGAGGCCTGGTCAGAGGAGGGGGATTCTTCCTCCACTCTGGGCCTTTTGTCTGGGGGGGGGTTGAGAACCCCTGATAAGAGTAATTAAATCCACAGCCATTTTGAGCATCTGTTTTTTAGGCATGGGGCCTGGAGAAAGGCCCTGTGTAGCTTGTCTCTTAGAATGCATGGCTGCTTTAGACTTAGTGAAAGCCTTGATGGAAAAAGAAGAGGAAGGTCTGAAGACACCTTGAGAGGAGGCAGACCTGTCTACATTTTGAGATTCACCACCAAGAGTGGCTTCGGTATCTGTAGTTGGGGTGTGGGCCGAAGAGCCAGCGACCTCGGGTACAGAAGACACCGCCAAAGAAGTGTCGTCGGTAGTCAGGGGCTGCGTAGGCGCCTCGCTGAGAACCGGACCACCTGTAGTCTGCTTTGGCGTGGTGTCGGTAGAGGCCGCGGACCTCGTGTATCGGTCCTTATCTTTGCGTTTTTTAGACAAAACTGGAGTCAGAGTATCCGACGACATAATATAGTTAAATTTTTTGCCAAAATAATGCTGGGCGAACTCCGCCCGACGTTTAATGGTGCGTTTATTGAATGTAGCACAAAAACGGCAGACCGAGACGTCGTGGTCTGGGCCTAAGCAAGGAATACAGAGGGAATGAAAATCCTTATGCGGTATTTGCTTCCCACATGAAATACAATTATTAACTTTGTCTGACATCGGTCTGAGGCAAGAAAAGTTTTCCCAACGGGGTACTTAGCTTTCAAGAAGACTTCGGTTGCAAAATTTTCGTAATTTCAGGAGCTGGCCGACCGGCACTTGCGAACTGCTTCTGCTTCGGGCACCGCGCGGCAAGAAAGACTGGAGAAAATGGCGTTGGCTGGTTCTTTTATACCCCTGTCGCACTGACGTCAGGGAAGAAGCGACGACAACCGACGCCGGACCTAGACTTTGGAATTCGGCCGACTGAGGACCCGCCTGACAGCAGGAGAACCCATCTGTTATGACTGCAGCTGTATGCACGATGAACATCTGGATGACCAATAGCCACCTTGCCCTTAACCCCAACAAAACCAAACTCCTGATCTTTCCACCCAAAAAAACAGCACTCTTAACAAATAAAATATCATCTACTCCTCTAACAAATCCCTTATACAGGTAGTCCACCATACCAAGTTACTCGGTGTTACTGTAGATGACAGCTTAACTTTCAACCAACACATCCACAATAATATTAAAAAAACACACCAAAAACTTGGTACCATTTACAGACAATTTTTAAACTACTCAACTAGAAAAACACTTGCTCGAATCTTTCTCCTACCCCCTCTCCTCTGCGGTGCCCCCATTCTTACAAACATCCAGCCCTGCTTAAAAAGTAAGATGGACACCTGTCACAACAAAATTGCTAAGAATGTCATCTGTGCAAAATATTCTTCCCATCACTGCCACTTTTTACAGTCCTTGAACTGGTTTGAACTACCATAATACCTCACATATATACAACTATCTACAGCACACAAACTTGTATATAAACCTCAACAATGCCCAGCCCTCACACCCCTTCTAACTCTCTATCAACCAAACCGGCATCTCAGATCCGAAAATCAATCTCTCATCCAAGAAAATAGACCAAAACTCCCTGCAGGTCAGCATCTCTACTCTTTCACTGTAGCCAAATTGTGGAACGCTCTTCCATCTCATCTCCAAGCCATTAATAGTCTTAAGGTCATAGGTGTGTACTAGGCTAATGGCCCTGGAGCCTTTACAAGCCTAGCCCATAGAAATGCCATGGCATCATGCTGCCCGATGTTAGTTCCCAGTGCCTCTATCAAGTAAAGCCACTGGAGTGATCCCCGGGGTGAACTTTCTATTACCCATCCACTCATCAAGATTTCTCTTGAAGAGGGACAGCGAGGTGCTCTGCTTGACATGTATGGGACCTCTATTCCAGAGCATGGGCAGTCTCTGGGTGAGGAACCTGTCCTTCCAGCATGTTCTGTTGATTCTGGTAATGAGGTTGAGGTCTTTGTGGAGCGTGTGATGTGGAGGGATTGGAATTTCATTAGATACAGCATTTCTAACAGAGCTGGGTCAGACATGGCTTTGTAAGTCAGGCAAAGATCTCCACTAGGTAGGGGATATGAAACAGAGAGTAGCTAGAGTCTTTTGAGTCTGTCCATGTAGAACATGTGTTTAACGCCTAGGATCCTCTTCGTGAGGTACTTCTGTGGCCTCTCCAGCTGTTGCAGAGGTCTAGTGAGGTACATGCCAAATGGGGCATTAAACTCAATGATTGGTCTAATAAGGGAAAAGCAGAGAGTGACAATGACCTCTTTCTTCCTGGATGCAAAACCCTTGAAATGAGATGTGCCATATAGGACTTTCTGACCACAGTGGCAATGTGGTGGTCAAAGGAAAGGCTGCTGTCAACCTGCATCCCCAGATCTCTTATAACGCCTTCAGTGTTCAGTGGGCTTCCATCGATGTCGTAATTAGTGGGAACTGAGTTTTTACCAAAGGGGATGCCGACACATTTTTTGGCATTAAGCTTAAGGCAATGGTTTCAACACCAGTTAACGGTCTCAGTGAGGCCTTTCTGTAGGACATCTGCATCACTTGGGGAGTTAATAATGGCTTCCAGCTTGCAGTTGTCTGTGAACTTGGTCAGCCAGTGTGCCTTTGTGTTGGCCTGGACTTCTGAGAAGTAGATGCCAAACAGGAGAGGACCTAGGACTGATCCCTGTGGGACTCCACTCATGACTGGTCAGCAGTCTGACTTGGAATCTACTACTTTCACACTATGTGTTCTATCTGTGAGCAAATTGCAACCCACCTAGTGATACAGGGGTTGATGCCTAGCTTGATGAGTTTATTAATATTTCCCAAGTGAGGAATGGTATCAAAGGCCTTGGCCAGATTGAGGTAGGCTGTATGCACTGCCTTACCTTCATCCACAGCCCTGCTGACTGACTCAAATAAGTCAACCAGGTTGAGCAGGTATGCCCTCTCTTTCATAAAGCCACATTGCATGGCGTTTAGAGTTTAGAGACTTCCTATATCTTTGTTAATCAGGTCCATGATGATGAGCACCATAGCTTTGCATATCAGACTCGTCAGGCTAATGGGGCGATAATTCCCAGGGTCTGTAGTTGCTCCCCCTTTATGGAGAGGGATGACTGTAGCAGTGCGCCATTCGGTAGGGACAAAGCCTGAGGTAAGGCTGTGATTGAACAGGGCACACAGATGTGGTGCCAGTTCGCTTTGTAGTTCATGTAGAAGATAGCCAGGGATATTATCGGGTCCCATGGAAGCTGTATTCTTGGCCATGGACAATACAGCTTTAACTTGTGCTACAGTAATGCTGGGTGCCTGGCATTCTTCTGGTATTGTGATTGGTCCTTGGGGGGGGGGGGCTAATAAGGGAGTTTTTCCAGTCTTGGGACTTCACCTTTTTCTGCAACAGTTTCTTCCTTCTGTTGTAGAGTTTATTAATGGCAGGGGACCACCAGATTGGCTTCCTTTTTTTGGAGGAGAGAGTCTTGGTTCTGTTGGGTATGGTTAGTTTCATGCATTTTATGTACATGTTCGTACAGTGCACTGGTCTATGATACAGCAGTCATGCAGGTACTTTCCATTAGCATGGGTGCTGTGAAGTTAGCCACCTCTGTTTTTAGGAGTGCAAAGTTAGCTTTGGAGAAGTTTTTCAAGGTGGTCACCTTTGCGGGGGTGTGGGTGAGATGTGGATTTCCATGGTGGTTAGTTTATGGCCAAAGCTGACCAGGCAGGGATTGACTACTGGTGTGGAGCAATGGTCACCCATGTTAGTAATAACCAGGTCAAGGATGTTGCTTTCTCTAGTGGGGGTCAGAATGAGCTCGTCCAGGGCAGTGGAATTGATGAATTCCAGGAAGCATTGGGCCAGTGTGTACTGGTGCCTGAGTAGTTTTCACAGTTGATGGGAGGGGAAGTTGAAGTCTCTTAGTATGACAGTGTTGGGTTGGACCTTGACAGATTCCAGGGTGCTTAGGAACATGGAGTGAGAGTCTAGGGACATGGTTGGGGGCCTATAGTAGCCTATGACCTGGATTGCCATCTTTCCCAATGTTAGTTGTACCTGAAGTATCTCAGATGCATTATGCTGGGCTACTAGTCTAGAGGTGTTCATATCATTTATGAATATAGAGACACCACCACCTTTGGAGTTACGGTCCATGTTTCAGGGCTAAAAAGTGTGGAATGAGTTATAGCCTGGTAGCACAGGGGTGCTTTCTGCCGCTTTAAACCAGGTCTCTGTTACAGCACAAATGTCGATGTTCTCCATTTTGAGGAGTGCTTAGAGTGAGTGCACCTTGAGGTTTATGCTGCAGCATGACTCTCAAATTGCAGTTATGTATAGTTGTTGCAGTGGTAATTTGGTCTTTGGAACACCGCCTAAAAAAGGCACTATAGGGGTGGCAAGATCCTTAGCCAGTACCAAGAAGCCCAGGGGTGACAGGGGCAGGCCATCTATGGCAAAGCATCGAGGTCTGTCAATCATGTCATCCCAAGCAGACAGATACTGGATCCCCTTAGAATGACACCAGAAACTTAGCCAATTAGTTCAAGTCAATCATTTTTTGTTTGTACTGCGGTATCATTCTGGGTGATAGTAGGATACTGCTCAGGGCTAGGGTCATACCTGCTGGGCCACATAATCTGAGAGCTCCACCATGTCTCTTTTCATGTAGTCCAGGGAGGTGCGTCTCGGGTTATTCAGACCCACATGGACAATGACAGAATCATACTTGTACTTGCTGTGGAGTGACCACAGTGCATGTGGAGTGACCTGAGTGCGTGTGTTATGTGTCGGATTCCGGCACCTGACAGGCAGCTGACTGCTACCTTCTCCTTATTCAACCTAGTGAGTGGGACATCTGTGTGCCTTACTATTGAGTCACCTATGATTAGTGTACTGGGAAAGGTGTTTAGCCTTAGGGGATTAGGTTGAGGGGCACACTGTAGAGGACAGCTATGTGTCCTGTGATTTGTGCTGTGTTGTGGTGGTTGAGTGCATTTTTGCCTTGGAGGTCTCTGATGTTTGGGTCAATTTCTATTGAGAGCCTCAGTGAAGGTGGGTGTGTGTTTTTTGTTTTTATGTGAGAGATGTGATGGTGGGTGTTCTGGAGGGCTGTGTGTTCCATGTGGTGTGGTGCAGGCATTGACCTTCTCCTCTTGACCAGCTAGTCCAGTCTTGGCTGGAGAGTGCGTAGCTTCCAATTTGGTGATATAAGTGCATCTCTCACAAGTCTGAGTGTTGGGAGGTAAGGAGGAAAGGGCTGTCTGTGTACAAGAGGCAGTTGCTACACTGCCTCAGAATGCCTAAGTGCAACAGGTTAATAGGAGAAAGCACAGGGAACTGCCCTATAATCATGCCAGGAGGGGTAGTCATAACTACTAAGTAATGGAGCTATTTCCAAGAAGAACAACTAGTGCTGATGGCACTTAGGTGTGCTACAATAATTGCTACAAAAACCTGTTGATGTGCAATGTCATTAAGCGGTTTGAAGTGCAAGAGAGAAAGAACTAGCAAAATTCAAGTGAAAAACTATAGAGCAGACTTTCTGGCACCAGTAATATTTTATCTCAGCTCGGCATTATGAGGTGGAGCTTAAACAAGCATAAACCCGTGCAAATGTGGGCTTTTAAACTAGAAAGTTGAAAGGGATGGAAAAAAAACTGGCCAAACGGTCAACAAACTACAATTTCTGGGTCAGAAACCACTCCTCTTGTGGTAGATAGGCTACCTAGTGCTTATCACTCCCACTGATACGCTAAAAGGCTTCCCTCCAACACAGAAAGGCTTGGGGGGGCTCAGAAGCTTAGAAACAGTCCTGGAAACAGCAAATCTGTATCTGGACTAGACTAGTTACAGGAAAGGCGGGAAACAAGCTTAGAACTTTTTTTTTTTTTTTTTTTTTACAGAAAAGCAGCTAAAACGACAGTAAAAACAATTCAAATGCAATGCAAGCTAGCACACTTGCGTGTGTAGCAATATTAAAGCAAATACAGTTTAAATAAATGCAATTACATTAAAAACAACTAAGCGCAAAAAGCAGTAAATTAGGAAAAAAATGAAAATGGAGACACTTTATCTCTTTCTCCTTCCTGATGCTCTTACAGTCTGCAGGATGCCAAAACTGGATCTGCGGAGCCTAAACAAGCGCAAACACGGGCTTTTAAACCAGAAATTTGAAAGAGATGGAAAAACTGCCCAAATGGCCAATAAACTACAATATCTGGGCCAGAAACCGCTCCTCTTGTGGTAGAAAGGCTACCTAGTGCTTACCACTCTCCCACTGATAAGCTAGAAGGCTTCCCTCCAACACAGAAAGGCTTGACAAGGCTCAGAAGCTTACAAACAGTCCTGGATACAGTAAATCTGTATCTGGACTAGACTAGTTACAGGAAAGGCAGGAAACAACTTTACATCAATATCTCTCTTCTCAATGGCCCTGCCCATGTACCATCTCCAACTCCTCAATAACCTGATTTCGTGATTGACTCCTTCAAACCCAGTACTCATTTCTGTCTCCTGTCTTAATATGTCACCCTTGGAAATCTATGTATAGCAAATTTATATGAAAATGATTGTAGTTACTTACTCTTGTTTATGCATACCATATAAGGTACTCTGAATAGTCCATCTGTTTAAAATGCATTATATTATTGTATATGTGTACGGCTTATCTGTATTCTCTGTAAATTCTTTATATATTGATACCCTGCCCTGCCATGAATCAAAGTTGATTTTTTTAACTGCTAGCCATCTAATTGTACAATGTTCCAAGTTATTCTCCTGTTTGATACACTTTTTGTAACTTAGCTATACTTTAGATATTCTTGTTTAACACATTTCTATTATCTTGCATTCTGTTATGGAGCTTTTCTCCCCAGGCCTCCACTGAAAATGAGCTCATTTCAGCCCAGTGGACTTCCCGGTCAACAAAATTAAATAAAATAAAATAAATAAAAGAAACTCATAGAAAGTGGTAAAATGGAAGCATGGCAAACAGAAGTAGAGAGAAATTACACAAGAAATGCTGAAAAAGAGATGGATGGAAATATGGAAGGATACACATAGCCAAGACATGTATGTGCACATAGGAAGAGAGAGAGAGAGAATAAGTAAAGAGAAACAGGCTACATTAATTCCTAACAAAGGAGAGCTCCCAAAGGTGGCTAAAGATGTGGGAATGGGAAGATTGGAAATGTGAAGATTTGCCAGAAGGAGAAATGTCATGTAGGATACAAGTCTGTTCAGCAAAATCTGAAAGAGAAAAGAACTGCAGGGGACTATGGAACAAAGGGAAGCTCTTCAAACAGAAGTTAGATCAAAGGTATGGCAAGTATTAAGGAGAACACAGAACAAGCTAAAACCATCTAAAATGAAGAAGAATAGAGACTGTGTACGAAAACAAGGTTACTGGTTAGCACTAAAAGGATGGGCAGGAAAAACATAGAAGAGGAAGAGTGAAAAAAATTAGCAAGGACAATGAAGGGTAAAATTTATGAAGGACCCAAAAATGAAATGTGAAAAATGGAAAGTTATGTTTAGTACCATCTTGTGTAAGCGGCATCTTTTAACTAGAGTACATTTTTTGCTTATGTGAGCTTTCTTTTCTTCATGTTCAAGACTCAATCAAGTAAAATTCACATCTCTCTCTCTCAGTCTCTCTCTTTCTGTGTGTGTGTGTGTATATATACATACATACATATATATACATATATATATATATATATATATATATATACACATACATACACACATATATAAACACACACACACACACACACACACACACAAACACACACAAACACACACACACACACAGATAGATACAAACACATATACAGAGGGACACACACGCATAAAAACAATGACGGATTTTCAAGTACTCTAAGTGGGAATGAGAGACAGGCAGAGTGAGAGGGTGTGAAGAAAGAGGGAGGAAACTCAAACGAGTTGTGTGCAAGGACAAAAATAAAGTGTCATACCATAAAGCTAGAAGTCCTATGGCAGACACAAAAGGAGATGCATGTCAACTTGTACCCTAGGCAAAAGGGCTTCATAGCCCAGCCCCCCCCCCCCACACACACACACACACACACACACACACACACACACACACACACACACACACCTGGTACCACCATCCTATTCTACCTACACACCACATTACATGTTTCTTCCTTTATCTCATAGTTTGCTTTACTCTTCATTTTTTCCTGTATTCATTCAGCATATTTTAAAGAAACAATTTATTTACTACAAAAAAAATAAACAAATAAATACTGGAAAAGTACCCCTGCTATAGAGGTGGCTGCTGCCTAAGGCTGGTTTTGGACTCAGCGTGTTTATAGTTACAGTTCTGAGTTGTCAAAAAATGCTAAGGCAACAAAAAAGTGTTGAAGTTGTAGCCAAGGATGTTAAATGTGAGTTGATTGCAGCACGTGCACATGCTGACAGTTTGTATCACGATTATGTAGGCATTTATACAGTACTGAAAGCTTAGGCCTATTTTATTTTAATCATCTTGGAAAACAGATTCTAGAAAAAGATCCAGGAGAAGAAATAAAGAAATGGAGCACACCCCTCAATGCAGTTGCAAGATAAGATCGGAATAACAGTGTTTACCACAGAAAGTTAGGCTCCTATATACACAGACACTGGGAAACGTACTATTTATACTAAACATAAGAAAAGAAGGAAGAATATTAAAATTGCTGGACCCATTTCAGAAATCCTTTCAATGAATGATTCTGCATATTTCTACCCAAGCCCATGTAAGATACTTCTCAAATGCTCAGATTTTCTCAGAATGTTCAGATTTTTGTCTCAGGTTTTTGGTCTGTTCCTCATACAATTTGTGGTTTAATGGCAACTCACTGAGAAATGAACTCATTAAAGGGTGACAGGCATTTGAGTTTCAGACTTTATCATTCAGAAAATATATTCTAAACCTGGATCACACATTAACTGTAAGTTCTTATATGTTCTGTCTCCTTTAGAAAATTAGAAGTTATGTACTCACCATAACGTTCCATCTGAGTAGGTGTATTCATTTGTCTGCAACCTGTGGGTTATGGATCCGATATCGGATCCGAACCGGCATGGTTTTCCAGCTATGGATCCAAGCTCTCAGCTCCTCCCCTCACCCATAATGCCCTGCTCTACCCTCATGACCTCAGATCGAGTTTGCCAAAGCAACAACACCCTGAAAAGGGTAACATAGAATATGCAGGAAACTGAAAGGCCAGGGGGATAGGAGGGCGGGATGGTTGCAGACAAATGAATACACCTACTCAGATGGAGCGTTATGGTGAGTACATAACTTCTAAATCTGAAGTAGGATATTCATTTGTCTGCAACCTGTGGGACAGAGTCCCCAGCTACCTGAATCTTGGGCGCCATCATGGAAGGATATTCGAGCACCTGAGCCAAAGGATGCTCTACCCCTAGATGCAAGATCCAACTTATAGTGGGAAATAAAAGTATGAGATGAAGCCCACGTGGCTGCTGCACAAATATCATCTAGAGGAATCCTAGCCTTGAAGGCTGCCGAGGTAGATACTGACCGGGTTGAATGGGCATGAACACCCTCCGTGCGGGCCTTCCTGAAGCTTGATAAGCCAATAAGATGCACTGTGAAATCCAGCGGGACAGAGAAACTTTAGAAATTGGCTTGCCCAAATTGAATTTTGCAAAGGAAATAAACAACTGGTCGGATTGCCTATGATCAGCCGTCCTGTTCAGATAAAATCTAAGTTGCCTGTGAACATCTAATGAATGTAGCTTATATTCACCTTTGTTTTCATATTTAGGAAGAAAACAGGGAGGTTAATGGACTGATTGATGTTTGCTTCAGAAGCGACTTTAGGAAGAAAGGACGGGTTGGTCCTGAGGTAGACACGGTCCGGATGAAATACCAAGTAAGGAGGTTTAGCTGATAATGCTTGAAGCTCAGAAACTCTCTTGGCCGATGTAATGGCTACCAAAAGGCTGTCTTGTAGGACAAGAATTTGAGATCTACCGTAGCCGCTGGCTCGAAGGAGGCGGTCAAGGCCTGTAGGACCAGAGAGAGGTCCCAAGGAGGAACTGCTTGTTTTATAGGGGGCCTGAGAAGAAAAGTACCTTTAAGAAAAATTTTACACAATTTGGCTGACATAAGAGGATTAGAGTCATGGCCAATGTGATAATGAGAAATTGCCGCCAGTTGTACTTTGACTGTGGAACTGCTGGCACCATCATTAAAGAGAGTGGTTAGAAAGTCAAGCACTAAAGGAAGAGGAACCGTGAAGGGATTCAGGCCTTGCCGCTCCGCCAAAGAAAACGTTTCCACTTGCTTGGTAAACCTTTCTAGTGGATGGTTTATGAGCTGCCACCAAAATTGCCTTAACGGTGACGAAATACCGGAGTCCTAATCAAGAGTGGAACTGGAGCAGCCAAGCGGTCAGCTTCAGGTTGTCCAGATTCGGAGGAGGAATGCAGGATGGATGGGATATCAGATCCGGGATGGGATCTAGAATCCAAGGAGGATTCACCGAGTGAGACCTTAGGAAGGGGAACCAGATCTGTCGAGGCCAAACGGAGCAATGAGAATCATTCTGCAACCCACCCGAGAGGCTTTCTGAAGAACTTGGAGCATCAGAGGCAAGGGTGGATAAGCATACAGAAGACCGGGTGGCCAAGCATGCACCAGAGCGTCTCTTGGGGTACCTCCGGGAGGAGGTATCAGAGCGAAAAACTGTCGCACTTGGTGTTTGAGGGAGAGGCAAAAGATCGCATGAAGGGGTTCCCCACCGTGCGAATATGCGTTCCGCTACTTGACAATTGAGAGACCACTCGTAAGGGGTCAGAATGGTGCGACTGAGCTTGTCCGCTAGGATGTTGGACCGACCCGGAATGTGCGTTGCTATTAGAAAGCGGTTGGTGGAGATTGCCCATTCCCAAACTCTCATGGCTTCTCGACAAAGAGGGTAAGACCTTGTTCCCCTTGCTTGTTGATGTACCAGACAACAGACATGTTGTCCGATTGAATCGCAATTGTTCCCAAGGGAAGAAAGTCCTGAAGTGCTAGCAACGCTAAGAGCACTGCTCTCATCTCTAGAACATTGATATGCAGTAAGGTCTCTGAATCGTCCACGTGCCTTGGACGGTCCGGCAAAGTGCCCCCACCCGAGGCGGGAGGCGTCCATGGTCACCGTGGCGAGAGGGGAGAAGCACAAAATGGGCGGCCTTTTGTGGAGATCCAGGGAGTGGAGCCACCACAAGAGGGACCGCTTGCAAGCCTTGCTGATCGCTATGGGATGATGCATGGGGAGAGCAAGGTATGACCACTGTACTAAGAGCGTCCACTGTAGAATGCGCATATTGAGCCTGGCAAGAGGAAGAAGTGCTATAGCATGCCATGGACCCTAGAGCCCTCAGGACCAACTCCGCCGGAACAGAACTTGAATGGAGAATGGCCCGCACCTGGAGCTGCAGATTTTGAACTCTGTCCGCAGTGAGGAAGGCTCGTAGACTCCTTGTGTCTAGCCTGGCCCCTATAAAATCTAAGAGCTGTGTGGACGTCAGGTTGGATTTCTTTGTATTTATTGTGATGCCCAGCAAAGGATCAAGATGGAGAAAGGAGTCTCGCCAATAAAAGTAGATGCCTTGTTGGGGCGGTAAGCCAGTCGTCCAGGTAGGGAAAGACCTGCACCCCTGAAGCCTCAGGTGGGCCGCTACCACTGCTAATACTTTGGTGAACACCCTGGGGGCTGTGGTGAGACCAAAGGGAAGGACCCGGAACTGGTAGTGACTGGCTCCCAGCCGGAAGCGGAGAAACCTCCTGAGCGCCTGTCCATCAGGATGTGGTAGTACGCGTCCTTGAGGTCTATCGAGCACATCCAGTGATTTTCTCCCAGAAGGGGAGAATAGATTGCAGAGTGACCATTCGAATTTTTCTTTGGGGACTGCCAGATTCAAGAGAGAGGTCTAGGATTGGTCTTAGTTCCCCGTCTTCTTTGGCACTAAAAGAATCTGGAGTAGAACCCTGATCCGATCTGGTCTGGGGACGGGCTGGATGGCTCTTTTCTTTAGCAGATGGCCAATTTCTGCCAAAGCGGCCTCCCCGTTGACCGGGTGGGGCGTCTGGGAGGACTTCAACTTTGGAAGGTGAAGGAAAGGGATGCGATATCCTCTGGATATGATTTGGAGAACCCAGCGGTCCGATGTTATGGACTCCCATGCCGCTAGGTGCCCGGAACGTCCCCCGACTGCCTCCAGAGTGGAGCAGTCGGGCAACCCTCAGGGTTGCTGCGCGGGCCGTTCAGAGAAAGGTTCCCTGGACCCGAAGTTTCTGGGAGCCCCTCTGCCTCTAGGGCGGCGTCCTCCCTGTCCTCCTCTGCCACGGAAGGACTGGTTGTCCGAGCAGGCTGGGACTGCTCGACTTCGAACCACATCTTCTTCTGACCCTTTGGTTCCTAGGGTAGGGCCTGTGGGCTGAAGAGAAGCGGATTCCGACGGCAGACAGCGTCTTCCCGTCCTTTTCGCTCTGGGTCAACGTCTCGCGAACGGTTTTGCCAAACAGAGCAGAACCATCAAAGGGGGCGTTCGCAAACGACGCTTTGAAGGGCTCAGAAAAATCGCAGTGACGGAGCCAGGCCTGACGTCTAGTGACTAGTCCTGTCCCCGCAGCTCAGCGGCGCCTTCCGTTGCATGGGAGAGTAGCCGCATAGAAGTATTAGTAACTGACCTAAGAGTGGCCATACGGGTGGAGTGCAGAACCCTGTCCTCCTCCGAAATGGACTCGGGGGGGGATGCAGCGTATTCTTTAATAAGATCTCGCTGCATCCTAATGACATGTGCCAAATAGTTCAGCGCCCTTACCGAGAAGGTCGCTGAACTAAACATCCGCTTCCCCAAGCGGTCCATCATCAGAGACTCCTTGCTCGGGGGGTGGACTGAGGGACTCTCCTGAGCCAGTTCCCTCTTGGTGGCCGCCGCCGTCAACATGGCATCTACCGGAGGCCCCTTACTCCAATGGGCCCGGTCGGATGGCGGACTAAGGATCCTATCTGGTCTCTTGGGAATTGGCTCCACGGTGTCCGGTTCCTTCCACGCCCTGGTGGTAATAAGGTCCACCAGGGGTCGGCAGGGCGCGGACACCCTAGAGGTAGACGGGCCCCCTTCAAATGCCTCCAAGAACAGGGACTCGTCCGAGGAAGACTTGCGGGCAGACCAGCCCCCCCCCTTATACGGACCATTTCCATGATGTCTCCAAATGAGACATCCTCGGGGGGTGACCGTGGGGAGCCTTCCCCTTCCTCCAAGTCCGTGTCTTCTGTGAGACACTCGGGGGAGTCAATGTGCCTCCTTTTGCACGAATGCTTGAGGACATCCTCTGGGGGCTGTCAGAGGAGTCCTCACAAGCAGCAATTTGTTCCATAGGAGCAACTTGGGGCACAGAAGCGGGCTGTCCCAGGGCCGGATGGTGGAAGCCTGGCCCAGTGCAGAGGAGCGGGACGGAGCCGGAACAAGTGCCGGGGTCCGGAGACCCTCAACAGAGCCCTCTCCACTACATCAAAAGCCGAAGGAGCCGACCTCGACCAAAGGATCCGACAATCGGCTCCCCTCGGATCCGAAGAGTGGACCGGAGCCGCAAGCGCCGGATCCGGCGGGACAGTGCGCTCCGACACAGATGGCGCCCGAAGGAGCACTGATCCCCGGATCCGAGGCTCGGATCCATGCTCCGAGAGGTCGGATCCGACGCACTCGAGGGCAGGGTCGGATCCGAACCAAGTACTACCAGCGCCGACCCACCCTCGGCTCCGAAGCAGCTCGGCACCAGCTGCTCCGAACCCGGATAGCGGGTCGGAGAAGGAGCAATAGGCTTAAAAGGGTGTTGAGCTCCCCAGAGGGGAGGCAAGAGCACTCCCATCTGCATCTGGGCCTGGATGAATCTTCTCATCATCCGGTCCAGATCAGCATCTGAAAGGCTATATAGATCTCGGAGGCTACCGAGGTAGGCCTGGAGTGCCTCCTCGATAGCCTCGACGGAGATCGGGTCTCCTCCTCCTCAGGACCCGTGAAAAGCACACAGGGGACCGGAGCCGAGAAGGAGGAGACCGAGCCGACGGAGCCGGGAGAAGCCAGCTTGGCTGGCGGGCCGAAACAGAGGTCTCGGCCCGCCGCTAGGTGCTTCTCCCTCCGGTCCTTTTTCTAGCATCCTCTCCTCTCCAGAAGCGGGAGGTTGAGTCCCAGGAGCAGGAGGGGTGCCACGGAGGGAATAACCGAACCACGGTTGCTCCCGAGCGGAGGCGGAGCCGAGTCAGGCGGTAAAGACCCGCCACGACAAGCTTGGACCTCCGCTCCCTCAGCGCCCTGGGGTTGAACCCTGCACAAATGGAGCATCCAGATCTGAGGTGTTCAACCCCAGGCACTTTAACACAGTGTGGCCATCAGCCGGGAGCTTATGGCCAGACTCGGAGCATTTAGAAAAAACAGATTTGGGCTGATCAGCCATCCAAATCTATAAAGCTACTAAATTAAAGTAACTAAAACTAATACAGACACACAGGCCCAACACACACTCTACGCCAACAGCGAGGGGAGGGAAAAAAAATACTTAATTTAACTCTAAATAAAACTATCAAAGAGGGAAACCTAAACTTTCACACAAAAAAGCACAAAAAACTTTAAATTTTCTGAATTAACAGATAAGAAACTAGCACTTAGCTGAGAGCTATGAATACCAATCCAGTCACCAGCGCGGCAAACGAGATCTGGGGTCATGAGGGTAGAGCAGGGCATTATGGGTGAGGGGAGGAGCTGAGAGCTTGGATCCATAGCTGGAAAACCATGCCGGTTCGGATCCGATATCGGATCCATAACCCACAGGTTGCAGACAAATGAATATCCTACTTCAGATTGACAGTTTGCTTTATATTAAATACTGTTTACTGAATCATTAAATGTTATTTCTTTAAAGTCAATAGCTTTTAGTGGTCAACATACTTTGAAATTATTTTTTGTTGGTTTTTTTTTAGTGGTTTGGGGGGGTTTTAGGGATTGAAGGGAAAAGACAGTAAATAGCATTCTAAACCACTGTCAGTTATTAGTTCTGAATGTGTGCGGTATAACAAAAGGATAGTTTATATACTAGCCCATAGATGACACTTCTGGTAAAAAAATTTAGGACTGTGTTTCTCTGTTATCGCCTCTCTTTAATGATAACAAATCTTAATATCTCAGAACAATTATGGAAAGTTTGAATCCAGATTTTTCAGATGTTTAAGATAGTACTAGACATAACATTGAAGGAAAAACAGGAGTGATTCTAACAATAGTACTAGATTTTATGTATTTATTACTTACTTATTTCAGTTTGATGACTGGGGAAGTCCACTGGGCCAGCCATGAAGAGCCAGTTTTCAGTGGAGGCACAGGGAGAAAAGCACTATAAGAAGAATTTATTGTACATAATTTACACGTTACAAGTAAACAAAATTATTAAGAAATATACAGCGAGTAGATTTAAAACATATAGCACATATAAAAAACACAATAGTCACTGCAGATATAGTCATTGCACATAAGTATAGAGAAGTACACTGTGTTAGATATAAACAAATAGTAATTACATGTTAGTGGGCATATATTGATCAAAGAAAGAAAGTGTCTAATGTACTTGATAGCAATACATCACAAGTGGGGGTTGATCAATAACAGGTATGGGAGAGATAATCTGCCATATCACAGAAGTACATCATTGGGAGGGAGTGGTTCTGTCCCTAGTAGGGAAAGAATTTTGGTCATTAGTACTGAGTTGGTTGATTTGAGTGGAGAGTAGCAGGAGAGGGGGTTAGAGGGGAGTTTAAGTTGGAGCTTGACAGGGCATTCGCATTTGGAAGATAGATGAGAGAAATTATGAGACGTGAAGATGTTATGGTTAGGGATGTTGCGTGGGGGGGTCCATTGTTTAGCTATGCAGCAGGATAGTAGTAGTTATCCAGGAGGATGTGAGGGTTTGAGGACTTGTACGAGGTTTTGATTTTTGGATCTGAGTGAGCGGTTAGGTATGTAGGGTTTTAAGGATGAAGCGAGAGAGGGGCAGTTAGTGGGTTTGAAGATGAGCCTGTGGGCACTGGTAAGTTATCTCGGGTAGTTGGGAAGTTTGATCCAAATGAGGGTGTGGAGGGAGTGGCAGTGGTGGGATGAATTTTTAGAACTGATTGCGAATTTGCAGATTTTGGGGGAGGCCAAGCTGGAGATTGGTGCACAGGAGAGCACCATACATAAGTTAGGGGAGAAAGACGGTAGATGCAAGAGTTTGATGGGTTGAGGGGCTGAGGAAACGGTTGTGTCTGTAGAGGAGACCAATTTTTTTATGGGTTTTCTTGAATGCGAAGTGAATATGAGTACCAAATTTTAGGTCTTCATCTATGATGATGCCAAGAAACTTGGTATTGGAGACAATTTCCAGGGGGGTGTTATTCTGGTTATGAATGGTAAATGAGGTTTTGTCAATATCGGAGTTCTTGGTGGGAGTAAAAATCATGAGTTTAGTTTTATTTGTATTTAGGGCCAGATTATTGGATTGCATCCAGGTTTCTGTTTTGGAGAAGTCTAGTTAGGTTTTAGATAGGAGCTCAGAGGGAGAGAGGGCTGAGCAGATTATAGTGGAGTCATCAGCATATTGGTTGAGTGAGAATTCAAGGATGGAGTGGCGGAAGTTGTTGATGAATATGTTAAAGAGAAGAGGACCAAAAACAGAACCTTGTGGTACACCGGTGGGTGTAGGAAGGGAGGTTGAAGTTTTCCACTGGACAGCCTGCTGGCGGTTGAACAGGTAGCTGGAAAACCAGGCAATGGAGGTGGGAGAGAGATGTAGGGTGGAGAGTTGGGCTAGGAGTAGAGTGTGAGAGATAGTGTCAAAGGCCTTAGAGAGATCTAGAAACAGTGTAGAAACAAATTTGCCAGAGTTGTGTTCAAGACTGATGGTTTCAAGAAAGGAGAGGAGGGCGGTCATGGTACGGTGGCTGGGGCGGAAGCCATGTTGAGTTGGGGAGAGGAGACTGTTTAAAGTTAAGTATTTCATGAGTTGAGCTTGGATAGTTTTTTCCAGTACTTTAGACAGAGGAAAAATGATAGCAATGGGTCTGAAATTGGTAGTGTCTGTGCTTTTGCCGCCTTTGTGGAGAGGGATGATATAAGCGTGGCACCCTGAATTTAGAGAAAATTGGCAAATGGTAATGCTTGGTGAAAGTATGTAAAGAACTCCAGGTAGCAGCTTCTAGGATGTCCCTGGTAGGGACACCTCTGAGAAAGGCTGTAGAGGTAGATGCAGCCCTGGTTGAGTGTGGTCTTATCCCCTGTGGGATAGGTTTTCTATGGTGCTTATAGCAGAAATGAATGCAATGGCCTATCCATTTGGAAATGGTTTGCTTTGAAATGGCCTTCCCCTCTGCCCCTGCAGTAAATGCCACCAGCAGCTATTCAGATTTCCTTTGAGGTTTAGTCCTGTCCAAGTAAAATCTAAGTTGTCTGTGCACATCTAAGGAGTGCAGTATCCGTTCCCCTTTGTTCTGTGGATTAGAAAAGAAGGTTGGCGAATTAATGGACTGATTAAGAGCCACACTGGATACTACGTTGGGCATGAAAGAGGGACTGGTCCTGAGGGACACCCTGTCCACATGAAAGATGATGAAGGCTCCACTGCCATAAGGGCCTGTAATTCAGATACCCTTCTTGCTAAAGTGATTGCTAAAAGGAAGGCTGTTTTCCAAGAAAGGAATTTTAACTCTGCACTTGCAACTGGCTCAAAAAGAGGTAGAGTGAGTTTTTCCAATACAAATTTAAGGTTCCAGGCTGGCGTTGGGACACTCCTGGGTGGTCTCAAGTTTTTGGCCCCTCTGAGGAACTGCTTAAGCAGTGGATGAGAGAAGAGGGGTGGTTCGGTGTTGTAATGAGCTGAAATGGCTGAGGCATGAATTTTGATAGAGGAAAAGGAATGGTCCTTGTGAAGCATCTCAGTTAAGTATTGAAGAATCTGAGGTAAACTGGGCGCTTCTGTGTCCATCCCTTTAGTTTGGTTCCAGGAACAGAATCTTTTCCATTTTTCAGCATAAGAATTTCTAGTACTAGGCCTCCTTGCCTTCAGAATGACATCTAATACTTGTTTACTGAGGAATGGTAACGGAGAGATTAGGTAATTATCCAGGCTGCCAGGTTCAGGGTTTGAAGTTGAGGATGCAGAATCTGGCCCTCCTGCTGGGACAGCAGGGTAAGGGTCTGAGGCAGGTGCCATGGTGCCAGCAGTGATGCACTGCACAAGAGGGGGTACCAGTGCTGGCGTGGCTAGTCTGGTACAATCAGTACCGTCCTTGGTTTGTCCTGTTTGATCTTTAGTAGTACTTTGGAAAGAAGGGGAAGAGGAAGAAAGGCATAAACTGATAGATTTTTACAGGTGAAGGACAGGGCATCCACTTTCCAAGTTTATTTGTGGGGAGTCCTTGTGCAGAATTTGTCCAATTGGTAGTTCTGGGGGAGGCTAACAGGTCTATATCTGGGCTCCCCCATTTGTTTATCAACATGTTGAAAGTCTTTGGTTCCAGTTTCCACTCGTGTCCATGAGATTTCTGCTTAGTTCGTCTGCCAGTGTATTTAGCTTTCCTGGCAGGAATTGAGCCTGAAGGTGCACTTGGTAACTCAAGGCTATGTTCCACAGAGCCATGGCTAGTCTGCAGAGGGGGTATGAATGGGTACCCACCTGCTTGTTTATGTACCACATAACAGTGATGTTATCCATCTTTATCATTAACTGTCCTGGAAGAATGTGGTCTTTGAAGGCTGTGCGAGCACTCTGTACAGCTAACATGTCTTTTTGATTGATATGCAGGTGTATTTGACTTGGGTTCCATTTGCCCTGAATGCACTTCCCTGCTAGGTGAGCCCCCCATGCATAGTCTGATGCATCTGTTAGGGTTTGGGCAGCAGGGGGTAGAGTGAATGATAGTCCCTTGTTTTGGTGGCAGGCCTCTGCCCACCAAATGAACTCTACCTGTAGGCAAGTTATCATAGGAATCACTGCTTCTAGATCCTGAGAATGTTGACACCATAGGCTTTTTAGATACCATTGCAGTTTCCTCATATGCAGTCTTGCATATCAAATTAGGAGAATGCAGGGGGCCATGAACCCCAAGGCTTGCAGTATTTGCCTTGCAGATAGCAGGGCTTTTGTGGCCATTAGCTTGAAGTAAGCTGTCAAATTAATTTGTTTCTCTAGCGTGAGGAAAGCCATTTGGAAAGTTGTGTTCAAGCTTACTCCCAGGAATATAATTTGTTGACAGGGTACCAGATGTGATTTCTTTTCATTTATGGTGTACCCAGACAAATTAGCACCTTTTGTACAAACGCCAGATGATTCAAAAGTATTCCCTGGCGTTCTGCCTGAATTAGACAATCGTCCAGATATGGGTATATTTGAATATTTCTTTGCCTGCAAAATGCAATGACTGGAGCTAGGCACTTTGTGAATACCCTGGGCGCAGTAGATAAGCCAAAGGGCAGTGAGGAGAACTGATAGTGCATGTAGCCTGCTTTGAAGCGTAGGCATCTTCTGCAAGATTCCCTGATTGGGATGTGCAGGTAGACTTACTTTAAATCCAGTGTTGCCAACCAGGCATCCTTGCCTAGCATAGGAAGCAACTGGTGAAGAGTTAGCATCTTGAATTTAGGGATCACCAGGAAGGTGTTTAGGATAGAAAGGTCCAGGATAGGACGCCATGAGTTGTCTTTTCTGGGTACCAGAAAAAGTCTTTAGTAGAAACCTTGTCCCTTTTCCTCTTCTGGTACAGTATGAATAGCCCTTATGCTTAAGAGAGGGAGTACGTGCTTTTGTGCCTCTGCCCACTGATTTGGGACAGATCTGGCTAACCGTTTGTGGTTGGTAACGTGTGGAAGTGAAATCTTACTACATTTAAAACCCATTTGTCCTAGGAAATGAGTTCCCAGTTTTTTGCCTGCAGAGCAATCTTTCCCCCTAAAGGAACAGTCAGCTGAGAAGGGCTTGGAAGTTTTAAAGTCAAGTCATTGAGACAGTTTACCATGGGGGGAGTGTTACTACTCCCTGATTTGAAATTGTGAGCCCCCCCACTGCTTAGTCCTGTGCGTACCTTGGGACTGAAGCCTGGGTGTTCTGCTGGTTCTGGGTTTGAACTGAGAAGGCCTGGAAGAGGCAGGAAAGGAGCAATTCTTAGAGGGCCAATGCCTACTAAATCTTGGAGGCTGTACTTGTAGGAAATCTTAAACAGTTTGCACAGATTTAGCTTTTTCCTCCATCTTAAGTACTACTTCTGCTTTGTTGCCAAACAAGCGGTCCTGATTTAAGGAAGCATCCAGCAATTTAGCTTTAACATGATCTGGCAAAGATTGCTCCTTAAGCCAAGCATGCCTTCTAAGTACAGACCCAATGACAGCAGCCCTGCAAGATGCTTCTAGTGAATCAAAACCAGACTGCAAAGTATGTTTTCCAACTTGTTCAGCAGAATGCATTAAATCCTGTAAATCCTTATTTTCAGCACAGTCAGGAATCAACATCATCTTCTGTTTAAGCAATCCAATAATATGCTGCTGATACTTTAACATATGAAATTGACAGTTTAAGGACCTAATGGCCAAGGTTGCAGAAGTGTATACCTTCTTACCCCATCTATTCAGCGCCCTGGAATCTCTATCAGAGGGGGTAGGATTTTTGGCAGTAGTAGCTTTAATGCCCTTGCATCCCTGTGAAATGGTCTCAGGATCTGCAGTAGGATTTTTAAAAAGGAACTTGTGAGAGTCAGGAACCCTGTAATATCTATCAGGTTTTCTGGGAGCAGGAGGTAGAGAGTCAGGGGCCAAGCTAGATTCCGAAAATGCATCATCAACAATGTCCGGTACAGGGGGGATAGCTAAAGGCCTGTGTTGGGACAGGAGTAAGAAATCCCTAAGCATCTTTTTATAATCAGAGTAATCCTGGCTTTCCCAGCAGAAATGCTCCCTAAAAGCATGCAAGGTTTCACCAAAAGAGAAATCCTCTGGAGGGGAAGCAGAGGGAATAGAGTCCTCTGCATCAGAATCCTCATAGGTAGATAAAGGTAAATCCTGGTCATCAGAGGAAACAGAAATTTCAGAATCCTGATCAGAAGTATCATAAGCAAATTCAGTCCTAGGTGTCTTAGAGGGGGAAGGTTGGCTTCCCCTGATTAAAGTAATAAGGTCTTCAGCCATTGTTATCATTTGTTTTTTAGGCATAGAGGCCTGACCATGCAGTCTGGGCGTCGGTTCTCTAGGCATGGATCGGGTTTTAGGCCTTGAAGAAGAAGATGGCGTTGGTTTAATATGTAAGTCAGTAGGCCTGAATACACCCTCAAAAGCTGGTGCCTGCACAGCGGCTGTGGACCCATCCTAGGTAGAGACATCCACAGGTTCCACAGTTGAAGCATTTCACGGCATACCGGACTCCAAATGGGTCTCAGCAAGAAAAAGTTTCCCCAACAGGGTACTTAGCTTTAGTTGAAGACTTTGGTTCTGAAACTTGAAAACGAAAATTTCAGGAGTCGGCCGACCGGCACTTGCGAACTGCTACTGCTTCGGGCACCGTACGGCAAGAAAGACTGATGTAATGGTGTCGGCTGCATGCTTTATACCCCTGACTATCTGACGTCATGGAAGATGAGACAGCAGCCGATGCAGAACCTAAGACTTTGACAATCAGGCCAACTGAGGGCTACTGCAAGCAGATAACCCAAATGTGATGACTGCAACAGTGAAACACGAAGAACATCAATCAGTGGCTTGGACCTTGTGAGTGGGATGAAGCTACAGCCAAACAACTTGGTAAGTAACTTATGGAGTTTGAGGGGGAGCCCAGGATCGCAGTGAAATATTACACTAGTATAGGAGCAGGGAGGAATGAGAGAGGGACTTGTGCAGGAAAAAGAAGAAAACATACAAGATAAAAAATGCAGCAGCAGGGGATGTTAGGTTATCAGATAGGGTTAAGGTGCAGGGTATGGTGCCTATTACGGGTGTATCCTGCCACCTAGTGGCGAAATGGAAAAAAAATGAATTGCTGACCTAAAGAGGCCAGGGAAAAATGCAAGACTGCAAAGTCGGGAAGGGAGGGATGGTTAGGGCTGCAGCAGGCTGTTACCGTGCATGCCGCGGGTAATTACCAACTAAATACAGTAAACAATAGGCTGAGGTTAGTGACCAGAACTACATACACGTAGGCTTCTTTTTGGAGGGCTATAGCACACTTTGCAGTAGCGCTGAGGTGACTAGGATGTAGACAGTCCAAAAATGTCGTCCTTGGTTGGGAGGTATTCCTGGTTAGAGAGGTGAAGTGAGGGGAGCACCTGAAGTTGGTTTCAGGGTTTTCAAACTGGGAAAAGAAAGATATTGTTCAGTATTTTAAGGATAGTGAAAACAGGGGAAGATACAGTTGAAGGATAAAGCGTATGAAGTAGGAGGAGGTTAGGGCGTTAGTAGTTTGTACTAGAGCGTACTGTAGGGAGTGGAGAGAGTATAACAAAAACTAGTATAGTGGGAGAGAAGTAAGAAGCAGAGAGAACTGTGAACTACTTAACAACCAGCATATATTCAACAAGCTAGATTAACCATGTGTCCCTTCCATGTAGGGATATGGAGTTCAAATGTGCAAAATATAACAGCTGTGACCTGTTAGCAACATATGAATACACAGAGTGCAGCAGAAAAAAACAGAAGCAGCACACATTGACATGCTAAATAAACAGATATTTGCGGTCATTTAAGCACATACGATGAACAGAGTGCAGTAGGAAAAAGCAGGACACATTAATACGCTACAATACATATAAACTAAGGCAAAAATAACAGCAGTTGTTTATGCAGATAAGCAGAGCTGACTGCAGTATATAGAAAAAATAGACCAAATAACTTCAGTTATTTATGCAGCTGAGCAGAGGTGAGTGTGACACAAAGCAAAGTAAAACATTTGTAGCCCAGTTTGTACGCATTTGTATTACCGCTAGGGGTAAGACAAGCAAGAGGTACGTTTCACTTGGAGTTATAACGCCTGAATTGAAGCAGCAATTCCTAGCACATAAAACTGTAAAATGATTCAGAGAAAATTATACGCACATACTCTATCAATGAGTGGAACGAGCAGCCTTACTGTAGGACCGTCCTATGGACTGAGGGAATAAATTTAAAAATAGCGCCACAGATAGCACCACCGAGATATAAGCTTTATTGAAGAAGTTGTTTTAGAGGGGGAAGGGACAGGGGTAGGTGGTGGTAGGAAGAGAGGAAAAAAGGGGTGTGATGATGAGCCTAGAAAGAGTGAAGTCCACAAAAAACAATCAGTGGCTTGGCCCTTGTGAGAAAAATTACACTAGCATAGGGCAGGGAGGAATGAGTAAGGAGGAATGAGTAAGGGACTGGTGCAGAAAAAGAAGAAAACATATAAGATAAAAAATGCAGCAGCAGGGGATGTTAGGTTATCAGATAGGGCTACTTAAGAGTTTGTTTGTTTGTTTGTGTCTTTCAGCTTTTCCCGGTTAGGGGTCGCCACAGCGGAACTCTGGTCCGCTAATGACTGGCAGTTGATTTTTACACACCGGCTTGCCAGGCCTGATGCACAACCTTCAACGAAGGTACGCCCATTATCGCATGTCTCCACGCAGAAGACGCTCTAGCTGAGAATCGAACCGGACGTCTTACTGTCAAGCGACAATGCTACCGCAGCACCACCACCGAGGGAGCATAGGGCTATTTAAGAGTATCAAATAAATAAGGGTAAATATAAATGTTGTACTATATGATACTCTATACTAGGATTATAGCTAAAATATAAAACCTAGGAATACAGTAATATTACAAGACATACTATACAAACAAATAGAGATCAGAATAAGTAAATATGTATATAGTTAAAGAATATAAATGTATCTACAAGGGTGGGAGGTTGGCATAGTGGTTAAGGTGTTCACCTTACATGCACAAGGTACAAGGTTTGATTCTCTCATAGAGTAATTGGCTGGGCTTGGAATAGTCCACAGGAACAGTTAGCCTCGTACTAATTTATGAACTTATGATACTATGAGCAACTTTACACATAGTGAATAAAACAGAAAAAATATAAAATAATCTAACCTATAAATTAATAAATATGAAAAAACAACTGACTTCCGCCCTACTGTAGACCAGGGAGATCATGTGAGGTACAGGGAAAGATGACTGTAAATACATTCAGTTTGGTCAACTTATAATAAAGATTCTGAACACCTGTTTAACTTTCCTTATTCATAATAACTCAACGGGCTTTTTTAAGATGATGCATACTAAAAATATGAGAGACATTAATATGAATCAGAAGCATGAGCTAAGCATTGTTAGTCTAATGGAGAGTTTGAGAGGTAGTTTGTTCATCTTTTTCAACAAACTAGGAACACATTATTCCAAGGCAGAATGTTTTAGGGTTACATCATTAGGTAATTTTCTATTTGTTTCAAATGTTTAACCCATAGATGAAGATTCATATTGTTATACATAAAAATGTGATTTTATTACACCTGTGCTTTTTCCTCTATTATATAAATGTGTGATTTTAAAAGCATACCTATCAATATTAATGGACTGAATAATCTAGTAAAGCGGGGGAATCTGTTCAAACACTTGCAATTACATAAAGCTCAAAACAGTATTTCTACAGCAAACACCTTGACTTAATAAAGATGTAAATAAACTTTCATTAAAGAATTATTTGGCTTTAGCAGGTTCTGGCTTTCGAGCTAAAAGAAGAGGTACCCTCATTTTATGGAAGAACTCACCAGTAATGCCTAAAGTAAAAGATACCCATGTTTATAAAAAATAGCATATTAAGCACTGTTACAATTGAGTGGAACAGAAAACTATATACACTGGAGAACAAGAAGTTATGTACTCACCATAACGTTCGATGTATGTAGCCCATCTCGCCTTACATTCTTACCTGTGGTTCGGAGCCGAATGTCGGCTCCGACTCGGCCAAACTTTTCTAGCTCGAAGTCTTTCTACTGGCTGGGCTAAGATGGTATCCCATGCTGCACTGCTCTCTATCCCCAGATCTAGTTTGCTGCGAGCACCATTCTGCATGCATAACAACACCTAAAGAAAGGAAGAACAAACCAAGAATGAAGGGAGGTCTGAAACCAGACCTAACCTCCAGATCCTCCAGGACGGGGGAAGGAGGGGGGATAAGTAAGAATGTGAAGCGAGATGGACTACATACATCGAACGGTATGGTGAGTACATAACTTCTTGATGTTATGTAGTCCAATCTCGCCTACATTCTTACCCATGGGACAGCGTCCCCAGCACCTAAATCCTGGGAGGCTCAGTGGAAAATACTCCTGAGCACTGTGAAACCAAAGGAAGACCTGCCCCTAGATACCACATCCAACTTGTAATGAGTAACAAAGGTGTGAGGAGATGCCCAAGTAGCCAAAGCACAAATATCATCCATAGACAATCTGGCCTGGAAAGCTGTAGATGTAGATACAGAGTAGAAAGGAATAAATGAAAAAAATACAACTGGAAATCCACCTGGACAACGTGACTTTGGAGACAGGAGACCCAATTCTGTTTTCCGAAAAGGAAACAAACAATTGATCATATTTTCTGAGGTCTTTCGTTCTGTGCAAATAAAAACGTAATTGTCTGTGCACATCCAAATGATGAAATTTGAATTCTGCCTTGTTTGAGAACTGGGGAAAAAACACTGGCAATTCAACAGATTGGTTAAGGTTACTGACTGACGCCACTTTGGGAAGAAAAGAGGGGTTCGGTCTTTATGAAAAATCAAATAAGGGGGTTTGATTGATAAAGCTTGAAGCTCCGAAACACGTCTGACTGATGTGATGGCTACTAAAAAGACAGTCTTCCAAGTTAAGAATTTTAAATTGCAAGTGGCTGCAGGCTCAAAGGGGGGGGGGGGGGGAAGTAAGACCCTGTAGAACAAAGTTTAAGTCCCAAGGCATAACAGGTTCCGATACAGGAGGGCGAAGTAACAACGTGCCCTTCAAGGAAGCCTTACAGAGTCTATGTGCCATCAGGCTAGGCTCGTCTGCGACATGAAAGGTAGAGATCGCCACCAATTGGACTTTAATGGTTGCAGCCGTTGAACCCTGGTTAAAGAGCATAGACAAGAACTCCAATACAGACGAAATTGGAGCTGTGTAAGGGTCAGTCTTTTTGGCATGCGTCCAGATTGAAAACATCTTCCATTTGCTGTAATAAATCTTCCTGGTCGAGGGTTTATGAGAGGAAGATAAAATATGAACCACCTCCGGCGAAAAATGATGTAGCCTAACTAATGACGGAAGTGGAGTAGCCAGGCTGTCAACCGGAGGGTCTGAAGAGAGGGATGGAGCTGCCTTGACATGTGTGTCAGTAAGTCTGGTTGTGGGTCCAGAATCCAAAGAGCGTCCATAAGGTAGGGATGGAGAAAGGGGAACCAAATTTGACGAAGCCAGTGTGGGGCAATCAGAATCATTCTGCTTCCCAAGGATTGCGCTTTCTAAATAACCTTTGACAGCAAGGTGACCGGAGGGAAGGCATACAGTAGACCGGAGGGCCAATCGTGGACTAGAGCATCCCTGGGTGATCAACGTGAAGTAGCTGCTGCATTTGGCATTGGGGGGGCTGGCAAAAAGTTTGCAGCAAGGCTGACCCCACCTGCGGAAGATCTGTTCCGCAACTTGACAGTTCAGGGACCACTCGTAAGGCATCAGAATATCTCTTCTTGGCCTGTCTGCTATCACATTGGACTTCCCTGGAATGTGCATTGCCACCAGAAAACGTTGGGAAGACACTGCCACACTCGCATGGCCTCTCTGCAAAGGGGATATGACTTGGTTCTTCCCTGCTTGTTCAGATACCACACCACTGACATATTGTCGAAGTGGATTGCAATAGTCCCGAGAGGAAGAAAACTCTGGAGTGCTTGCAATGTTAGTAGCACAGCTCTCATCTCCAGGACATTGATATGCAGATGCATCTCGTGCTCTTGCCACGTGCCTTGGACTGTCCTGCCTAGATAATGCCCCCCCACCCCATCTGGAAGGCATCCGTGGTCACCGTGGCAACCGGGGGCGCAGGAACCAAGGGCTTTCCCACATTCAAGTTGTCGGAGCAAAGCCACCAACTGAGATCCTGTTTGCACCTGTCTGTGAGGAGAATAGGATGAGAAAGTGGAAGATGTTGAAGAGACCACTGGGCAAAAAGTAGCCACTGAACGAGCCTCATATGTAACCTTGCCAGAGGGACTAACGTAATTGTAGCAGCCATTGTCCCCAACAGTTGGAGGACCCATCTTGCCTTCACCCTTCTCAGAGGGAGCAAGGCAAGAACTTGTTGTTGTAGGACTCTGATTCTCTCCTGAGGTAGAAATGCCCGCATGAGGATGGTGTCTAGTTCGCCTATAAAAGTGACAAGCTGTGAGGGCAACAAGGCAGATTTTACCCGGTTCAATGTGATGCCCAACTGTTGGCATAGGTTGATAATAGCATCCCTGGTCTGAAGTAGTAGATGCCTGGTGGTGGCAGTAAGGAGCCAGTCATCCAGATATGGAAACACTTGGAATCCACTGACATCTCAGGTAAGCAGTCACCACTGCCATGCATTTGGTAAACACCCTGGGGGGCTGTGGTGAGACCAAATGGCAGGGCTCGAAACTGAAAATTACTGGCTCCCAGCCAGAAATGTAGGTGACTTCTGGATGCCCTGTCCATCTTTATGTGGTAGTAAGCATCCTTGAGGTCGATGGAGCACATCCACACTTCTTTTCCCAACAATGGAAGAATAGACTGTAATGTGCCCATTCGGAACTTGGACTTCTGCACATGGGTGTTCAATTGATTGAGATCCAATATGGGTCTCAGGTCCCCTGTCCTTTTTGGCACCAAAAAGAATCTGGAGTAAGTCCCTAATGCAATCTGGTCTGAGGGGACATGTTGAATGGCTCCTGTTTCTAGCAGCTTTGAAACTTCTGAAGCTGCGTAATCCCTTTGACTGGGTGGAACATCTGGGATTTTCTTGATTGAAGGGGGATTTGACGAGAAGAGAATGACATATCCTCCGGAAATTATTCGCAGAACCCATTGGTCCTGGGTGATGTCTTGCCAGGCCTCCGGGTATAATGAGATTCGACCCCTGACTGACTCCGGAAATGCACAGTCGGGCCTCCCATCAGGAGCGGCGGTAGGGAGAACCACGAAAGGAATCGCGGTCTCCAGAGTTGCGGGGGCCTCCTCTGCCCCTAGGGTGGTGTCGCCCTGAATAACCACCCCCTCCCCTGCCTCTGGAAGGGGGCTCACCTTGTGCAGTGGGAAAAAACCTCTGTGATTTCTTGAACCACATTTTGCCACCCCTCTGGGCCTTGAGATAAGGCCTAGAGGGAAGGGAAAAACGGACTCCTACGGCAGACAGAGTTTTTCCCTCCTGCTCGCACCTGGTTCATAGGTTCATACTAGGCTATCTGCCCTGGGGCATTTATAAGCCTAGCCCGATGTGTTTGGCTTTCGTCACCCTTTAATTTGAGTTTGCTATGCCCTTTTTAAGGTTAGTTTACTGTGCCTCTGTCTAGTAGTGACACAGAAGTAATCCCCGGGGTAAACCTATGATCTCCCATCCACTCATCAAGATTCTTCTTGAAGAGAGCCAGTGAGGTGCTCTGCCTAACATGGACTGGGATTTTATTCCAAAGCGAGGGGAACCTCTGGGTTATGAATCTGTCCCTCCAGCATGTTCTATTTATTTCTGTGCCGAGGTTCAAGTCCCTCGAGCGCGTGGTTCTAAGCGATTTAGATTTTCTGAGGTGGAGCATGTCCATTAATTCTGGGTTGGACAAAACTTTGTATGTCAGGCATAGATTGCCTCGAAGTAGGCGGTATGCAACTGAGTAGAGCTGGAGTTTTTTTAACCGGGCAACATGTGGGATCTGTTTGAGTCCCTTGATCCTCTTAGTGAGGTACTTTTGGGGTCTTTCTAGTTGCTGCAGGTGTCGGGTAAGGTACATCCCAAAAGGTGCATTGTATTCTATGATGGGCCTGAAGAGGGATGAATAAAGGGGTACTATTACCTCACTTTATCTGGATGTGAATCCTTTCGTAATAAGGTGGGCTATGTAGAAGGTCTTTCTAACCACTTTGGCAATGTGGTTGTCAAAGGAGAGATTGCTATCAACTTGGGTCCCCAGGTCTCTAATTACTTCTTCTGTACTTAATGGGTTACCACCTATGTGGTAATTTGTGGGCACTTTGCTTTTGCCAAAGGGTATGACTGTACACTTTTTGGCATTTAGCTTTAGGACATGGCTCTGGCACCAGTTATCCGTCTCTGTGAGACCTTTTTGGAGGATGTTCGTGTCAGCTGGAGAGTCAATTATGGCACCCAGTTTGCAGTCATCTGCGAACTTGATGAGCCATAGTCCTCCCGTGTTGGCCTGTACCTCAGAGAAGTATATGCCGAACAAGAGAGGTCCCAGGACAGAGCCTTGTGGGACACCACTTGTAACCAGTTTCGAGTCTGACATGGCTCCGGCAACTCTGACTCTGTGGGTTCTGTCTTTGAGCCAGTTAGCAACCCATCTTGTGACATAGGGGTTTATATTTAAGCTTATCTATGATGCCCGAGTGGGGTATTGTGTCAAATGCCTTTGCAAGGTCCAGATAGGCTGTGTGGACTACCTTCCCTTCATCTATGGCCTTGGTGACTGTTTCGAAAAAGCCGACCAGGTTCAAGAGGCAGGATCTGCCCTTGACAAAGCCGAATTGGGTAGGATCTAGTGTCTGTAGGTCCCCAATGTCTTTGTTTATGAGTTCCATGATGATCCTCTCCATGGCCTTGCAGATAAGGCTAGTCCGGCTTATGGGGCGATAGTTACCAGGGTCCGTTGAGGCACCACCTTTGTGGAGTGGGACCACTGTTGCTGTATGCCATTCTTTGGGTACATATCCTGTAGTGAGGCTGAGATTGTAAAGCAGTTTTACATGAGGGTTTAGTTCTTCTTGGAGTTCATATAGGACGCAACCCGGGACACCGTCTGGTCCCATTGAAGCAGTGTTTTTTGCTTTGGAGAGGGCGGCTTTCACCTGAGCATCTGAGATGTTAGGGAGGCTGCACTCTGCTGGGATAGATATTTGCTCTTTTGGGGGAGGAAGGGGGGGAGAAGTTTGCACTGAACCTGTCTGCCAGGATGTTGGCAAGGTCTGTGGGTTCAGTGTAATTTTTGTCATTTAGAATCAACTCTGAGCATATCTGGGAGTTGCATCCCAGGTTCCTAACATAGCTAAAGAAAGCCTTGTGATTGTCTTTAGTGTCCTGTGCAATTTCTCTCGAAGCTGGCCATGGAGGATTTTATGAGGGATCGTAATTTTTTGCTAGTACTGATCAGAGATGCCTTCCCTTTTAGGGATTTTGCTCTATCATGTAGTAGCTTCCTCCTTCTGTTGTACAACTTATTTATGGCTGGGGTCCACCAGACTGGACACCTGCCTTTGGACGATTGGGTCTTGGTTTTGTTTGGGATAGCATGATCCATGCATTCTTGGAGGTGTCCATAGAATGCGTTTATATAGGATTCTGTGATTTGGGCCGTAGTTTCCAGTGGCCCGGGGGCCTTGAAGGATTCCACCTCGGTTTTGAGAAGTGTGAAGTTCACTTTTGAGAAGTTTTTCACTGTGGTTTTCTGGCCTGGGGGTGGGGTCGGGTTTTGGATATCCAGTGAAATTAATTTATGGTCTGATCTTACCAATGAGGGGTATACTTCTGGTGTGGAGCATAGGGTCCCCCATGTTGGCAATGATCAGGTCAAGTTTGTTTTCCCCTCTTGTGGGCATTGTGACTAGTTGTTCCATGGCATTTGAGTTTATAAATTCCAGGAACCTTTGAGCTAGGGTGTTGGGGCTTGAGTAATGCTCCCAGTCTATGTTTGGGTAGTTGAAGTCACCCAATATAATGGTATTTGGAGAGATCTTCATGTTCTCCAATGTTTTCAGGAAGGCCGAGTGGGATTCCTGATTTTGAGACGGTGGTCTGTAGCATGCTATAAACTGAAAGGCAGTTTTGCCCACTGTTAGTTGCACATGGATGGTTTCTGATGCTTCATGCAACGCCACTAACCTGGAGGTGTGGGTATCCTTGATGAATATGGATACTCCCCTTCCTTTTGTGGTTCGGTCCGAGGTTTGGGGCCGAAAAGCATGATATGAGGTATAACCTGCTAGTGCTGGGGTGCTCTCTGGAGCCTTGAACCAGGTTTCTGTCACTGCGCAGATATCGATGTTATCCATACTGAGGAGAGCTTCAGTTGCGTGCATTTTGAGGTTTAGACTTCTGGCATTTAGCAGCATTACCCTTAGTTTCTTGTTCTTTGTGTTTTCTATGGAGGTGGGTTTGTCTTTTGAGCCTTGCCTAAAAAAGGCACTATGGGGGTGGCAAGAGCCTTTGCCAGTATCCGAAAGCCCAGGGGTGACAGGTGCAATCCATTCCTAGCGAAGCAACGTGGCTTGTCAAGCATGTCATCCCAGGCTGACAGGCACTGGATCCCCTTTGAATGACACCAAAATGTTAGCCAATTGTTAAAATCGATAATTTTGTCTTTATACTGTGGCATCATTCTAGGTGAGGGTAAGATGCTGCTCAAGGTCAGGGTCATACGGGCCTGGGCTACATGATCAGAGAGCTCCTCTATGTTTCTTTTCATGTAGTCAAGGGAGGTACGTCTCAGGTCATTCACACTAGCATGTACTATGACAGAGTCATACTTGTACTTGCTTTGGAGTGACCTGAGTGCTTGCGTTATGTGGCGGATCCTAGCACCCGACAGGCAGCTCACTATGACCTTCTCCTTGTTCAGCCTGGTGAGCGGGACATCAGTGTGTCTGACTATAGAATCACCTATTACAAGTGTATCAGGTGTGTTTTTCAGCCTTAAGGGCTGTGACTGTTTGGCACACTGCCTTTGTGAGCTATGTGTTGCATATGTTTTGCTGTGGGGTAGCGTTTACTTGGATGTCTGCTTTAGAGGTCTCTGCTGCTTAGGTAGATTTTTATTTAGAGCCTCTGAGTATGTTTTTGTGTGTTTATGGGTTTGGTTTGCTGTTGTGGTAGGACTACGTGAGACTGGATTAGTGTTGTGTGAGGTTACCTTCTCCTTCTGACTGGTTACACCAGTTCTGAGGTGAGAGAGCTCAGCCTCCAGTTTGGCTATACGGTTGCATCTCTTGCATATGTTTGAATTTGTTTGGAGGAGGAGAGGGTTGTCCGTGTTCATGAGGCAGTTGTAACATTGCCTCAAGATTCCCATATTCACCAGCTGGACTGGAGAGGAGACCATTAACTGACCTTTGGACATGCTAGAGTAGTAAAGGGAACTCTTTTATCACTTAATTAAAAAGGACCAATAGGGGACAAGGTAATTGTGGAGAATGTATGAGGATGTAGTGCTTTTAGTTTATTTGTGCAAGATTGTAAGATTGCTTGTTTGGGCAAGTGCAGGGTCTTAGATTGAGAATAAGGTATTTAAATTGAGAAATAGAGCAGTTCTAAGGGAAAAAGTGAAGAGCAGACTTTGTGGAGCCGGGAATAGTTTAAACCCGTTTAAGCGGCACTGCCCGATGCTGCATCGTGCAAAGCCACGCAAAAGTGGATTTTTAAGCAGGGAACTTCATAGAGCTAGAAATGGCCCAAAACGGCCAATTACTACAAGATTCTTGTGCTGAGGTCACTCCTTCAGGGACAGATAGGCTGCTCAAGGCTCCCCACTCCCACTGTTGAGCAAAGAAACTTCCTTCTATCCAAGTAAGGAAATGGGCAACACAGGAACTATCCAAGAGTCCAGAATACAGCAAAGCCTGTATAGGGGACTATTCTAGTTAAGGAAAGGCGGGAAACAAGGATATATATATATTTTTTTTCAAGTAAACAGCAAGAAAATTACAGTATATTCAATGCACAGGCTAGCGCACTTGAGTGGGCAGCCTCAACAGTTAAATTTAACAAACAAACTTCTAAATTAAGTGCAGGTAATGAAAAAAATGCAAAAACAAGCTTTTCAGCAGTATAAACTTGCTTTTCGGCGAGAAAGGAAGGTCGCACAGGTAGAAACAGAAAAAATATACTTATATCCTGAAAGCAGTCACTCTTTTCATGTCTCTGCTGCTAGCACCACTCTGCAGGACCACGAGGAGCTGTTGCTGAGTAGTATAGGTGAAAAAAACACTGTGAAGCGGATTTTTAAGCAGGGAAGTTCAAAGAGCTAGAAATGGCCCAAAACGGCCAATTACTACAAGATTCTTGTGCTGAGGTCACTCCTTCAGGGACGGATAGGCTGCTCAAGGCTCCCCACTCCCACTGGTGAGCAAAGAAACTTCCTTCTATCCAAGTAAGGAAATGGGCAACACAGGAACTATCCAAGTATATATATATATATATATATATATATATATATATATATATATATATATATATATATTTTTTTTTTTTTTCAAGTAAACAGCAAGAAAATTACAGTATATTCAATGCACAGGCTAGCGCACTTGAGTGGGCAGCCTCAACAGTTAATTTAAACAAACAAACTTTTAAATTAAGTGCAGGTAATGAAAAAACACAAAAACAAGCTTTTAACAGTTAAATCAGCAGTATAAACTCGCTTTTTTGAGAGTGTCTTTCACCTTGATTCCGAATAAAGAGGAACCATCAAAAGGGGTGTCGGTGAATGAAGACTTGAAGGCCTCCGCGAAATGACAAAGGCGCATCCAGGCCTGCCTCCTAAGAGCAACTCCTGAACTTGCTGCCCTACTTGCTCCTTCGGCTGTGTAGGAGATTAGCCTCATGAAGGAGTTTGCAAATGAATTGAGGGTAGACAACTGAGCGTTGACCGTCTGAGCAACCGCCTCAGACACGTTACCTGTGAGAGTATCTCCAAGCTCCTTGAGGAGATCTCTCTGGAGCCATGTAAAGTGTGATAAATAATTCAGTGACCGTAAGGTAAAGGTCGCTGAAGAAAAGGTATGCTTCCCATACCAGTCCATGGTCCTAGACTCCTTGTTAGGAGGATGGACGGTGGAAGAAGTCTCGGCTAATTCCTTCTGAGTGGCAGCTGCCACCACCATGGCATCCACAGGGACTCCCTTGGACAGAAATTCCTTATCAGGAGGAGCAGACAAAAATTTATTGGGTCTCCTGGGGACTGGTTCCACAGAGTCAGGGGTTTCCCACACCCTTCGACAAACCAAATCCAGAAGCTCGAAGGGTGGAGATACCCATGAGGCGGAGGGCTGAGCACCAAAGGCCTTCAGGAAGACAGACTCCTCCTCGGAGGGGGCTTTGGATGGCCAGTCACCTCTTTTCTTCAAAATCTCTAGGATGTCAAAGAAAGAAACATCCTCAGAGGATGACTTGTGGGACCCCTTGGATTCCTCGAGGTTGGTGTCTGATGTGAGAGACTCATCCTGGGAATCTATGTGCTTCCTCTTGCACATCTTCTTTCTGGGTAGCTCCTCAGGCAAAAACTCTGAGGGGCCCTCAGAAATGTGGGGACCACTCATGGGGGTACCCTGAGGCCTTGAGCTCTGCTGTCTAGGGATAGAAGGCGATCAGAGACCTGCACCGGTGTAGTAGGGGACAGAATGACCGACCCGCATGATGCCACTGACGACCTGGTCAGCTCTCTCTGCATGGCCTTGAAGGCTGGTCCCCCCGAATCCGAAGAATGACCAGCCTCAGAAGCCACGACAGGAGTCAAACTTCTCTGCACCGAAACACCGAAAGGGAGACTAGGAGCCGAGAGGTGTCCCGAAGCCTCTCCCTCGCGTCCGACCGAAGAATTCTGAGTCCTGAACCCCGTGAATGGCACCAACGGGGTCAGAGCTGACGGCACCGATAAGCCAGGGGGGGCTGTCGGAACAGACCTAGGGACATCACGTGGAGCCGATCACTCTGGCTCCGAAAGCTGAGGTGTGCTTGGAGGAGGAAGTATCGAAGCAGGTTGAGGGACCGGCTCCAGAGCTGACTGGGTCGGAGCAGAAAACAATTTTGCCAGAACCGGTGACTGAAGGAGTCTCTGCACCACTCTATCGACGTCCACATACGATAAGGTCCTGGAGGATTTAGAGGATAGAGAAGGAGACCGAGACCTTCTCTCCAAAGGGGGCCTGCGAGGAGGGGATAATGGCCTAATACTAGGCGATCGGCTCCGAACAGGTTCCAAGAAAACTGGAGCCGAAGCAGGTTCCATGATAACTGAGACTTCCTGTGGCCCCGAGGACAATGGAGCCGAGGATGTCGAAGCAGACTTTGTATTTTCTCCGGTGGCTCCGAGGAGACTGATGGAGCCGGAGATCTCTTTTTTGATTTAGAAGATTTAGCCTTAGAGCTGGAAGCACTCTCCAGACCCTCCTCGAAGGAGGGTTAAAAATCAACTTATTCTTCCTTTCCTGAAGAACTCTCGGACTAAAAGCATGACAGAAGCTGCACGACTCCTGGAGATGAATCGCTCCCAGACAATACACGCAGACGGAGTGTCCATCGGTAATGGACATTTTGTAACTGCACCTAGAGCACTTCTTGAAGCCTGAGGGCTTGTGCTACTTAGAATCTTTAGACATAGTTAACCAACACTAATAAATCACCAAGAAAATCAAACCCTGAAAAACAGGACCAACAGTCAAACAATCACAAGGCGGGAAAAAAAACTACAACAAGATCTCTAAGTTAAACGATCCTTGGACAGGGGAGAAAGGACTAAAACCTCTAATTTAAATGGTACTTAGTCCTGGTAAACTAAAAAAAAAACAAAGGAAGCAAGGGGACAGACTAGGTCCTCTAACTGAAACGGGCCTAGTCCGTTGGAAACAGCTAGTGGGATACCACAGAAAAAAAACGATCCAAAACACATTTTTTTACAAGACAAGAACACACAACAGCTATTAAAATAGCTTTTTGTTTGCAGCAAATTTCTCTAATAGGAAGAAAAAAAAGGTACTTAGCCACAGCCAAGAGCGACACCATGTCCGAGCTACACGAGCGGCAAACGAGATCTGGGGATAGAGAGCAGTGCAGCATGGGATACCATCTTAGCCCAGCCAATAGAAAGACTTTGAGCTAGAAAATTTTAGCCGAGTCGGAGCCGACATTCGGCTCTGAACCACGGGTAAGAATGTAGGCGAGACTGGACTACATAACATAATTGGATTCCAGGGGTTGCAGCTAAAGATGCAAATGCTATAGCCTATTACACGAAAGGTGATGTCATAATGGCTGGTGATTTTAACAGCACTTTACCAGACTAAGATTCCACTGCAGGCAGAAAACTGAGAATCACATCTTCAGCAAAGTACTTAATGAATTTTGTAAATCTAATGAATTTAAAGAATATATATAAGCTAAGGAAACAATCTCATTTCAATTTACCCATTATTCATATACACATGGAACACAAACGAATACTGATAAAATTTATGCCTCAAACGATCTATCACATATCAGAGAAATGTCTACAGTTTCATGTCATTATCGAACCATAATGCTATAATCTTAAATATTATTTTAAAAACTGACAATATGTTACATTAGAGGAGATTACCAGTGGACATTATTAAAATAGAAGGATTCAAGGATTGGTATGTTTAAGACAGCAAAAATTTCCTGTCACTAAAGGCTTACTGAAATGGAAGAGTTAAAAGCTGGTACATCTGTAATACAAGAGAATGGGACAACAAACTGAATACACTACAGGCCAAAATAGACAAACTAAAGTTAAATTTAAAACCAAACTCTAAGACTGCATAAACTTCCTCCTAGATAAAAGAAAATGAATAAAATAAATTATATCAAAGAAATTATAACACACATAAATAATAAAAAAGAAAGATGAACAGATATTAAAGGTACTCTTAAGGGCTTTAAAATGTTTTATGAAACTATAAAATATAATACAAATAATCATGATATTGATGATATAGTTAAGACTTTTCTAAGGGAAAATATAAATAAAATAAGTTAAAAAAATATAAAAATAAAAATGATAAACCAAAAAAATGACAGAACCATTCACTTTAATAGAAATAAAAGATCAAACAAAAAAGTTAAAAAGTAATAAAGCATCAGGCTTAGATGGTGTTACACCAGAGCTAAATAAAATATTACCGAATTACCGGATGATGCAGTTAAAATATTAAATAAGGTATACAGAGAAATAAAAACTGCTGAAGTCCCTCCATCATGGAAATATTCCCTTATATCACCTATTTTAAAACAAGATAAGGATCCTACAAAGTGTTCATCATACATATCCATTTCACTTTTAAATGTCGACTACAAGATGTTCATGTCCATTTTAGCTAACAGAATTAACCTACTTATACGTAAAGAAATTAACAATGATCATATTGGGTATATATGAAATAGACAACTACAAGATAACATAAGAATACATACATTAATAGACTATGCAACTAAAATAAAGAAGAAATTTCTATCATTAGCCTTGATTTAGATAAGGCTTTTGACTCAATAAGGAGCCGTACTTGTTTGAAAAACAAAGTGTATAATTTCTCACCTGAGCTAAATTAATTTTTAAGTTGTACAATAAATCTTGTGCTTATGTTAAAATAGGTTATTTTCTTTCTAATTCTTTTAAATTACAAAAAGGCACAAAATAAAACTGTCCATTATCACCTTTACTTTTTACATTAGCTGCAGAATAAACCCTTTGCTAATAGTATTAGATCCAGTAAGAACATTAATTGGAAAAGTAAAGTTACTCCCTCTAGTGCTGAATTTATTACTATGGCAAAAAATGTTTGCAGTAGTGAATTGCATACTATAAAGATGAGAACTACTAATACATGTTCCTATAAATCTTGGCTTAAACTTAAAGACTTGTTTGAAAAATATTAATCACTATTGACATGTATAACTTTGATGTATTGATCAGCTGTGGACCTATGTAACTAGTTATTTGTTTTACAATTGATTTATCTACTGTTGTAAAATCAAAGGAAAAAAAAAAGAAAATATAAGCTTATGCAAAATCTATTACTCTCTTGACCTTTTTACTTGAAGATCAATACTTAAAATATGTCCCTCTTTTTTGGGCTGTTGTTCCCCCATTATTTTTGGCTTTGTCCAAACTTCTTGTGCTAACACGTTGAGAGGTATGGTAAGCAGTCAAAGCCCAGTGCTTTTTGAAGTACACCCCTTCTTCCCCTTGTACCTTAATTTCCTAGTGCAAGAATAACAGATATATTTGATGCTTACAACCACAAATGTACTGTTATATGGGTAATTCCTAAGGCTTCCCAATAACAGCTTCACCAAATAACTTACAAGATAAGACTAATAAATCTACAGTTAATCAATTCTTTCTCTCTCTCACAAATGCAATAATGTTTTACGTTTTCTGTAATACTGCATCAGATCCGGGTTATTGAACATTCTTACAGACCACAAAATTAGTTCCATTTTCAAATCTTTACAAGCTAATACTATGCATCACTCTAAGTCAATTCAACACACCCTCTTTAGGGATCCTACTTAAACAGAACATTCTAATGTCACTATGCAGCTGCACTCACTCATCTTTCTTATTAACTCAACAGACAAGTAATCATGCAGAACTGCAGCAATTTGCCTGGTGTTTTCAGTCATGCATAACCCCAGGCAAGATGCACACATGCATCTATATATATATATATATATATATATATATATATATATATATATATATATATATATATACACACACACACACACACACACACACACACACACACACACACACACACACACGCAAATTCTTATACCTACCTTTTCTTGCTTCCAAGAATAATTGAAGCACTGACCATGTTCTACCCATGAACCTCCATATAACAGGGCTGCTGTTTATTTCACTTCTTGGCGCCTTCCTTACTTTTTCATAGCTCATATTTTATTTTCCTATCTCAAGTTTCTGCTAAATACTTTTGACTCTCCCAGACTTTTGAAATCTTCCAAAATCACAGTAGTCTCTAACTTGTTTCCTTCAAAGATAATTTTTTTTCTGCAAAACCAATTAATATAAAGAATAACATTTAAAAGTTTACCTCAGCCCTTTAGTCCACACAGTAAGTCATAAGGTTGAACTCTCACCATGGTAAAGACTTGCTTTCTGAAACTAGAACTTGAGTCTTTGTCGAAACCTTTCACAACCCAGTAATCTCAGGAAAATGTGCTGAAGTGTTCACTGGACTATAATGGCTCTGCTGTTTGCATTCCTCATATCAATTTTCAAATGTTAATCAATAAGATAAGAACGGCCAGTCTTAAAAACAAACAGTACATTCTGAATAGGAGTCTAAACTCAAGAACACCTGACAAAGGTTGTTTAGATTGCCACAGTTTTGTTTAACAAATGGCTAGCATATTTCATCTTTTAGTGCACATTTCATCTTAACTCATAGCAAATAATGCATCACTTACATTTGCCAATCCAGCCAGCTCCCACCTATGAAAAGAAAAAAGAAAAAAAAAAAAGGAGCAAGTCAACATATGTATGTAATATGACTATCAAAAATGCAATTAACAAATAAACACTGAAGGATGTTTTTGCAGAACTAGGTTAATTCACCTCTTATGCTACTTCAGAGTTTCTGTGAAAATGCAAGCTTTAAAAATTCATGACATATGTAATTTGTTGCAGTGCAATTTTTATTAGTGCACTTGTAAAAAATAGAAAAATAAAAAAGTCACCAGAGAAAAATCGATAGTCTTCCATTTTTAATACGCCAACAAGCCTGGTGAAAGCGCTTAGTCATTTGGTATTTCTGTGTTTTGTTGGCGTATTAAAAGTGGAAGACTATCGATTTTTCTCTGGTGACTGTTTCTTATTTTTCTATTTCTTACAAGTTTGCTTTTTCTGTCAGGAGTATACTACTTTTAATTTTTATTAGTGCATTAGGAACTAAAAGTTTTAATTACATGGAAAGCCCTATTGCAACTGCCGGTGTTTCATTAAATTAATATGTAAACTTGTACATACCTGCCATAAACTAGTAATGTATCTAAGCTCTTAAGAAGATATGTGATCCTTCTTACATTACATAATATATATGTACAAGAAACAATAAATGCATCTTTGCACCACAACTGGGCAGCAAAAAGCCAAGTCTGCTCAAGTTCAGGCATAATGTCCCATTTTTGCTTGATTCAGTACTGAGTAGAAGTTGCTTTCTAGGAATGTTTTTTTCTGGCTGTCTGCTCCATGCCTGTCGACCACTGAGCCACCCTCTATTGGACTTGAACTGATCTGCTCCCGAGTGGTGGTGATCCGCTCAACCACATAAGGTAAGAGCTGTCTAAAGGGGCCATAACTCAGGCAGTCACGAGGGTTACTTGCATCCCTACCAACATCCACGCTATGAGGACATTCTTCCTATATTAGTCTAAACTCTTTTCTGGAGAGGGGGATGTGCGACTCAAATCACCATAGAGGATCCCAACACCTTCCTCTTATGCAAGTAAATGCTCCCATGCACTTGCCCAATGAAGGTTACCACACATCAGTGGCTTGGTGCGCCCTATATTCACCCTCCAGGTTGTGATTCTGCCTTCTTCCTTTAAAGCACTGCTACAGTAAGCAGATGGTTTCTATCCCTCCAAGAATGGTGTGCCCATTCTTCCAGCAAAGTCCATCAAGCTCCTGAGCTCCTAGTCAAACCAAGGTCAACAGGAAACAAACCAGGAGTCCAATGTCCAAACCATATTTAATAGAAGCACACACAACACAAAGCTTTCAAGACAATATCTCTTTCTCAATGTTTACGCAAAGTAACTCAGGTACACTCCTTATATACAGACAACCAGCCTAGCATCACAATCACAAGACCCAATTACAAGTAATAATATACAATAATTATATAATTAAGCAACCCTAAAGCCTCCATATAATAGATAAATGCATAAATAATATGTATATATAAATATATAATTTTATACACACATATATATATATATATATATATGTGTGTGTGTGTGTGTGTGTATATATATATATATATGTACATATATATATATATATATATATATATATATATATGACACACATAAAAAGCTTATTATATAAATAACAAATATTTTATATTTCATGAAAAGTCACACAAACTTCAATACAGGTTTTATACTAACCGTATTTAACCCTGGTAAACTACCTGCCCTAAAATAAGTTATCTACTTATACTCTGCCATTTCAGTTCCATTAACTAAATAACTCCCACATGGATGTTCATAAATATTTTGTAAAATCTTAAACTTAAATTTATGTTATACACCATTTGCTAATACATGTTTGCTAAGTGCATTCGTCTCAATTTTCTTGCGAATGTCAGAGATGTGAAGAAATTCTTTCCTTCAATTTCATATTTGTCTTTCCTATACAAAAACATTTGCAGCATACGGAATTAGCAAAATATATGACATTATCAGTAGAACATGTACCGGTTTCTTTAAAAAAAGAAGCATTTTTTTACTAACTGGGTGATTATAACATATATCAGTATTAATATAACTACAAAAAGCACAATTATAACAAGGGACAGTACCATCCCTATTTAAAACCCTATTGCCATCACTGTTTTCTCTCATATCTTTGCAGCATAAAAGCTGCTTAAGGTTCCGTTCTTTCTTATAAACAAATCTGGGCCTATTACCTACATATTCATTAACCTCAGAATTAGAATTCAGAATGCCCCAATTCTTTCATGTTTAACAATATCTGTGTCTCTATTATGTCTCATAAAATAACCAATAGTTGAAGAATTATTAGAAGGCTCAGATAAATCATTATTGGTTGCCGAATGAAAATATGGTCTAGCATTAGTGTCCCTTTGACTAATTAACAATTTTTTAGTATTCTCAATAAGCATTTTATTATAACCTCTACTAACAAAATCCACTGCCATATTACCAAGCTCATATAAAAACTTAACATATTTGGTACTTAACCTACTTGCTCTTAAAAACTGACATTTCACAACACCCTTATATACATGCCTTGGGTGCATACATAATTGGCAGCTTGTACATTTTTCCTATGAATTTCAGTGTCAAACTTAAGGTCATTATACCCAACGACAATATCAAGAAATAGCACTTCATCATGTAAATACTTAACATTAAACATCAGGAAATTGGCACTAGAGAAAATATCTACATAATCATATAGGCTTTGTATACCTTCTTGCCATAGCAAAAAGACGTCATCCACAAACTGTTTGTAGAACAACAGTTCTTTAACGCTAAGGGCACTCCAGTAGCAAACACGTATGCCAACTTGGTGTTAGCGAGATGGGAAGAGAACTTTGTGTTTGATGATGGTGATATACCTTTTAGGGTTAAAGAACTATTGCTCTATAAACGGTTTGTGGATGACGTCTTTTTGTTATGGCAAGGAGATACAAGCTCCACTTTCTCATTCTTCATCTCTTTCAATACATTTTCAGTCTTTGCATTTTTGATAACATTGGATTAATTTCTTCGTTTTTTTTTTCTTTCCTTGAAAAAAACAGCTTCCCTTTTTATCACAGCCATCTTCTTCACATTTTCTTCATACAGATACACACCTGCCATCAATTAAAGAGACTCTGATTAACGCCAAATAAAGTTCAGCTGTCCTAGTAGGATTTTTCTGACATTTACTCAGTTGCCTGCTACAGCAAAAGCCATGGTTCGCAGAGAGCTTACAAAGCATCAAAGGGATATCATTGTTGAAAGGTATCAGTCAGGAGAAGGGTACAAAAAATTTCCACAGCATTGGATATACCATGGAACACAGTGAAGACGGTCATCAAAAAGTGGAGAAAATGTGGGGCAACAGTGACGTTGCAAAGAACTGGACGTCCCTCCAAAATTGATGAAAAGACAAGACAAAAGCTGGTCAGGGAGGCTGCCAAAAGAAGCACAGCAACACTGAAGGAGCTTCAGGGATTTATGGCAAGCACTGGTTGTGTACTACACGTGGCAACAATCTCCTGTATTCTCCATATGTCTGGACTACGGGGTAGGGTTGCAAGACAGAAGCCTTTTCTTACAGAGAAAAACATACAGGCCTGGCTAAAACATGTGAAACAATAAATCAAGTCTCCCAAAAGCATGTGGGAAAATGTGTTATGATCTGATGAGACCAAGGTTGAACTTTCTGGCCACAATTCCAAAAGGTACGTTTGGCGCAAAAACACTTCACATCACCAAAAGAACACCATCCCCAAAGCGAAGCATGGTGGTGGCAGTATCATGCTTTGGGGTTTCTTTTCTTCAGCTGGAACTGGGGCTTTCGTCAAGGTGGAGGGAATTATGAACAGTTCCAAATACCAGTCACTTTTGACCCAAAACCTTCAGGTGTCTGCTAGAACGCTGAAGATGAAGAGGAATTTCACCTTTCAGCACAGCAATGACCCCAAACATACATCCACATCAACAAAAGAATGGCTTCACCAGAAAAAAAATAAAGTTTTGGAATGGCCCAGCCAGAGCCAAGATCTAAATCCAATAGAAAATCTGTGGGGTGACCTGAAGAAGGCTGTGCACAAGAAATGCCCTTGCAATCTGACAGATTTGGAATGCTTTTGCAAGGAAGAGTGGGCAAATATTGCCAAGTCAAGATGTGCCATGCTGATAAGACTCCTACCCAAGAAGACTGAATGCTGTAATTAAATCAAAATGTGCTTCAGAAAAGTATTAGTTTAAGGGTGTGCACACTTATGCAACCAGCTTATTGTATGTTTTTTATTTGTTATATTTTTTACCCTAACAGACTTGTTTGTTTTTCAATTGAATTGTACAGGTTGTAGGTCACATTAAAGGTGGGAAAAGTTTTGAAATGATTTACTGTGGCCTCATTTTTTTTACATCACAAACACCTGACATTTTAACAGGGGTGTGTACACTTTTTATATCCACTGTACAAACTCACACACACACACACACACACACACACACACACACACACACACACACACACACACACACACAAAATATAGGATGACAGCAGATTCCTAGAGCAGAGGCCCTAAAACCTTTTTAAGTTTAACCATTCATGTCCCAATTTTCTCAATTATCAGTGCCCAGAGGCTAGAATAGGTTTGATATATGCCTGTGCCTTAGGGCATTAAACTGCCCCTGTCCATAATGGCCACAAATACAGAATATCCACAACACTGAACTTCCAAAGAGCAATCACTTTAGAGCAAATCTAAACAAATCAAAAGTATAAAAAGAAATAAAATTATTTTTGCAAGTGGGGGCAAGCCATGCTTCAACCCCCACACCCCCTGTTAATTATATATACTAACAACAGCAGGGCAAGTGCAAATTTTGTTACACCATTACAATGCAATCCTATACAACAGGATGTTTGCAAAAACTCCCATTTAAAAGGACATTCACTTTTTTCAGCAATCTCTCTTTCAAACTGTGACCATGTATGTATATATGGATATATAGCCATTCACTGAAAATGCAAACAACTGGTTGATCCCCAGCCAATCGAAAATATAAAGCAGCCAAGCTAAACCTTTGTTTCTACATGCAGGCAAGCAAGTTCCCCTGTACCCCACACCAGTGTTAATTATGCATACCAACTCTGAGATCTCACTACAGTGGGTAAAGATTCATTATACAATGACCCCCCCCCCATTAATATTCCAAAATGTGTACGCTGATTGGTCAGTGTGCCCATTGTAAATCCGACTTATACTAATGGAAAAAGGTCCGGTCGCCCGGACTTTTTTCCATTAGTATAAGTCTTTACTTTTTTTTGAGTTAGGCAGCAACGGAGAACGGAAGAGCTCCGTTGCTGTAATCTCGCTATGTTAAACTAGTTTAACATAGCGAGATATCTTAAAAAAAAAAGCAACTGAGATCTTCCTTTCTCCGTTCCATTTTTTTAAAACTGTCTTGCTATATTAAACTCATTTAACATAGCGAGATAGCTTTAAAAAAGGGAATAGAGATCTTCCTTTCTCCGTTGCTTTTTTTTAAAGATATCTCGCTATGTTAAACTCATTTAACGTAGCAAGACAACTTTAAAAAAGCAACAGAGATCTTCCTTTCCCCGTTGCTTCCTCTACACCAGCTCTGATGTACTGTGTAGCATACGCATGTGCAGTACATCAGAACTGCTCCAGGATACCGGAGAGCTGCGGAAGGGCAGCATGGAGGCACCATACAATGCCATTATTTAAGAAAAGCAAGTATTTTTTTTTCTTAAATGTCATTGTATAATAGCAATAACCCACTTCTGGGTGTGGGTAATGCTGGATTTACCCACTGTTGTCTTTGTTTGGCCACTCGGGCTTCGCCCTCGTGACCAAACCACACCAACCATGGGTAAATCCTGCATTACCCACACCCAGGCATGGGTTATTGCTTAATTCTCCAGTCACTACTGGAATGTAATCTTGCACATCCAACACAGGGAATATTCAAAAACTTGAATTTTTAACTCATTTAAACTTTTAATAATTTGATTAACTGAAATACATCCTTATATATCTTCTCCACTTTCATTTCCCCCGCTTAATCATTTCTTGTTGCTTCTTAACATCCATACTTAGTTTTCTTTTATTTATGTAAATTACAAGTAGTCCCCCATGACTATTACATCCATATCACTGCATACATATATCTTAAACATTTGCCCTCTTTCTACAATATTTGTTGAATAATATAACAAAATGATCCTGAAAGCATCCTTTTGGGACATTTCTCTACTACTATGACCCTGCCTGTCTTTACCACACACAAATCTAAAATCTGTTATTAATTAACACTCATTCTACTATGCTCGTCTGCATCAAAATTCCACACAAGTTCCTCCCCCCACAAAATTTGAATGTTTCTTTTCGATAAAATATTAAATTTACTATCATTCAAGTATATTAAGTCACTTTTTACCTTTTCACACCATTTCACAACACGTTTATCTTTTTGAATTATTTTCCTAACCTCTCTTCTTTTTTCCTCTTTCAAATTTTACATTTCTTCTTCAGTAACTATCTTCCTACTACTGGCCTCAGACTCCAAGACCTGAAATATATATATTCTTGGGATACAGCTTCCTTTTAAGTGTCAAACATCATCAGTATGTTATTCCAGTCTACCTCCACCCCCACCCCCACATTGCATTCACATTTTTCCCCACCAACATTTTCATTATGTTCAACCATATTTTCGTTTACTTCAATCACAGCATTTCCATGCCGATTACGTTCCTCATTCTTTTACTCACAGTGAAACCAACTATCCTTCACTTTGACATATTCTGTATCACCTCATTGACAGCACTTGTGTTTGGGACATTGTGGTATTAAACGAACGAAGCCTGCCTAGAAGAAACATTTCTTCCGCCAATTCCAGTACCTCAAAGTTCTGCTTTACCTATGCATAATAGCAACACAAAGCAAATTACACATTTTTTGTTCTTTTATATACAAAGTAAAAACAGCCGCCCACCCTCTATTCCATACATCGCTTTCATCAATCATTTTAAATGTCATGCACAGCACTGAAATTGTACTTTGAATACGTTTTCATGTTTTGCAACCTCATCTATTCTGAACTACAAAAAAAACTTCTATGTTATGCTAAAATCAGTTGCAACAAAATAAATGTCACTAACCTTTTACAAAGGAGCACATTCATTTTTTCCCATATTATGACATAAATCTAGCTAAAACAGCAAAAGTCTTAAAAGTAATATCCATATGCATTTCTTTACTGATGTGAATAAATGAACAGCTGACCCCCCAAAAAATACAATAGCATCATAAGACAGTCTCATACCACAGACCTGTCAACAACTGCTCTTTCATTTGCATATATATGATCAAATGCCTTTTATTACCTAGACATGTCTTGTTTTCAGACTATTACTCCCTCAAAATTCTCCAGCATAACTCTTTTAACACCAGCCCTTGTCGCCATCTGCTCTACCTCCTGTCATCTCTCACTTTGCTATGAGATCCATCATTCGTATCTTGGCTTCCTGTACACAAAACTGCCCCAGTGAGTTCACTCCAGGCCCATGACTATTACATCCATATCACTGCATACATATATCTTAAACATTTGCCCTCTTTCTACAATATTTGTTGAATAATATAACAAAATGATCCTGAAAGCATCCTTTTGGGACATTTCTCTACTACTATGACCCTGCCTGTCTTTACCACACACAAATCTAAAATCTGTTATTAATTAACACTCATTCTACTATGCTCGTCTGCATCAAAATTCCACACAAGTTCCTCCCCCCACAAAATTTGAATGTTTCTTTTCGATAAAATATTAAATTTACTATCATTCAAGTATATTAAGTCACTTTTTACCTTTTCACACCATTTCACAACACGTTTATCTTTTTGAATTATTTTCCTAACCTCTCTTCTTTTTTCCTCTTTCAAATTTTACATTTCTTCTTCAGTAACTATCTTCCTACTACTGGCCTCAGACTCCAAGACCTGAAATATATATATTCTTGGGATACATCTTCCTTTTAAGTGTCAAACATCATCAGTATGTTATTCCAGTCTACCTCCACCCCCACCCCCACATTGCATTCACATTTTTCCCCACCAACATTTTCATTATGTTCAACCATATTTTCATTTACTTCAATCACAGCATTTCCATGCCGATTACGTTCCTCATTCTTTTACTCACAGTGAAACCAACTATCCTTCACTTTGACATATTCTGTATCACCTCATTGACAGCACTTGTGTTTGGGACATTGTGGTATTAAACGATCGAAGCCTGCCTACAAGAAACATTTCTTCCGCCAATTCCAGTACCTCAAAGTTCTGCTTTACCTATGCATAATAGCAACACAAAGCAAATTACATATTTTTTGTTCTTTTATATACAAAGTAAAAACAGCTGCCCACCCTCTATTCCATACATCGCTTTCATCCATCATTTTTAATGTCATGCACAGCACTGAAATTGTACTTTGAATACGTTTTCATGTTTTGCAACCTCATCTATTCTGAACTACAAAAAAAACTTCTATGTTATGCTAAAATCAGTTGCAACAAAATAAATGTCACTAACCTTTTACAAAGGAGCACATTCATTTTTTCCCATATTATGACATAAATCTAGCTAAAACAGCAAAAGTCTTAAAAGTAATATCCATACGCATTTCTTTACTGATGTGAATAAATGAACAGCTGACCCCCCAAAAAATACAATAGCATCATAAGACAGTCTCATACCACAGACCTGTCAACAACTGCTCTTTCATTTGCATATATATGAATCAAATGCCTTTTATTACCTAGACATGTCTTGTTTTCAGACTATTACTCCCTCAAAATTCTCCAGCATAACTCTTTTAACACAAGCCCTTGTCGCCATCTGCTCTACCTCCTGTCATCTCTCACTTTACTATGAGATCCATCAGTCGTATCTTGGCTTCCTGTACACAAAACTGCCCCAGTGAGTTCACTCCAGGAAACAGGTGGACCATCTGCTGGTTCTTCCTCTACGGCCACTCACAGTAGTTCCTTGGTTTTGCAAACTTCCTTTTTGCAATGTAAACACTTGAACTTTGATGCATTTCCTTTTTAAAACCATGTGTCCCTTTACCCCTGTGTATTTCCACAATGTTACTGTTAGCATCCTTCTTATGCAGAACTCCAGCTCAGAAACATGTTCATCCTCTCCATCTTATCAACAGGAAGATAGGTCTACAAGGTCCTTCTATAGAAAAGTGTAGGAGAATTTCCTTGGTACCCTATCAAAATTTCCCCCAGTCAGAACTATCACCACCCAAAAAGAGGCCACTGACCTAGTGAGACTAACCCCGTCAATAAAAGATAAATTACTTGGACCTGGTACTATGGTGATACTTGTGTAGCCATATAGTTTCATAGTTTCATAGTAGTGTACTAGGCTATCTGCCCGGGGGCATTTATAAGCCTAGCCAACAGTGATGTGGCTTTACGTCACCCCATACTATATAGTTGCGCCTCTCTAGTAGTGACACATGTGGAACCCCATTATTTAGTAAACTATACCTCTGTCTAGTAGTGACACTGAGGTCACTCCGGGAATAAACTGCGATCTCCCATCCATGCATCGAGATTTTTCTTGAACAGTGCCAATGAAGGGCTCTGTCTCACGTGAACTGGGATTTTGTTCCAGAGTATGGGTAACCTCTGTGTTATGAATCTATCCCTCCAGCATGTCCTATTCATATTTGTGCAGAGGTTGAAATCTTTAGCTCGTGTGGTTCTGGTGGATTTGGATTTTTTGAGATGGAGCATATCCATCAATTCCTGGTTGGACATGGCCCTGTATGTTAGGCACAAATCACCTCTGAGCAGGCGGTATGCTACTGAATAGAGCTGGAGTTTCTTTAATCTAGCTGGATAAGGCACATGTTTTAGACCTATGATCCTCTTGGTGAGGTACTTCTGGGGTCTTTCCAGTTGTTGCATGTGCGGGTGAGATACATCCCAAATGGAGCATTATATTCAATCATGGGCCTGACAAGGAATACAGAGGTACAATGACCTCCTTTGATCTGGATGAGAATCCTTCATGATGAGATGGGCAAGGTAGAAAGTCTTTCTGACCACTTTGGCAACATGGTTGTCAAAGGAGAGGTCACTATCGACTTGAGTCCCCAGGTCTCTGATTACATCTTCTGTATTCAGTGGGTTATTGTCTACGTGATAGTTTGTGGGTACTTTGTTTTTCCCAAAGGGATGACTATACATTTTTGGCGTTAAGTTTGAGGCCATGATTCCGGCACCAGTTGTCCGTTTCAGTGAGACCTTTCTGTAGGATGTGTGTGTCGGCAGGTGAATCCACTATGGCACCCAGTTTGCAGTCATCTGCAAACTTTGTCAGCCATAATCCTTCCATATTTGCTTTCACATCTGAGAAATGAATGCGAATAGGAGTGGACCAAGACTGAGCCCTGTGGGACACCACTTGTGACGGGTTTTGAGTCTGACATGGCTCCAGCAATTTTAACCTTATGGGTTCTATTTTTAGCCAATTTGCTACCCATCTTGTGACATATGGATTTACATTTAGGCTGCTGAGCTTTGTCAATGATGCCAGAGTGTGGTATTGTGTCAAAGGCCTTAGCCAAGTCCAAATAGGCAGTGTGGACAGCCTTGCCCTCATCGATGGCACTAGTGACTGTCTCAAAGAAGTCAACCAGGTTTAAGAGGCAGGATCTGCCTTTTACAAAACCGAACTGTGTGGGATCAAGGGTCTGCAGATCCCCAATGCCATTTATGAGTTCCATGATGATTCTTTCCATAGCCTTACAGATCAGGCTGGTCAAACTTATGGGCGGTAGTTACCTGGGTCAGTAGAATTTCCCTTTGTGGAGTGGGACCACTGTTGCTGTGCCCAGTGTTCAGGTACATAACCTGTAGTGAGGCTAAGATTGAATAGGGTTCTTAGGCGTTTAGTTCATCTTGAGTTCACGTAACACGCAACCGGGGATACCATCGGGTCCCATAGATGCTGTGTTTTTGCCTTGTTGAGTGCTGATTTCACCTGTGTGTCTGTGATGACAGGTAGGTTACATTCAGCAGGGATAGTTACTTCATCTTTAGGGGGTGAGGAGGAAAAATTTGCACTGAACCTATCTGCCAGAATGTTGGCAATGTCAGTAGGGTCAGTGAATTTTTGTTATTGTGTACTAGCTCAGAGCATATCTGAGAATTTCCTCACATGGTTCTGACATAATAGAAGAAGGCTTTGTGATTGTCTTTGGTATCCTTGGCAATCTATTTCTCAAAGTTTGCTTTAGATGTTTTTATGAGAGAGCGTAGTTTTACTTGTGCTGATCAGGGAAGCCTTTCCCTTGTGGGATTTGGCTCTGTCCTGCAGTAGCTTCCTTCTTTGTTGTACAGTTTGTTTATAGCGGGGTCCTCCATACCGGGCGTTATTCCTTGAAGGAGAGGGTCTTGGTTTTAGTTGGGACTGCCTGATCCATGCATTCCTGGAGATGTCCGTAGAAGGCTTTTGTGAAGGATTCAGCATTTTGGGATGTGGTTTCCATTAACCCAGTAGGCTTAAAGGATATCATTTCCGACTTAAGGAGGCAAAGTCAGCTTTTGAAAAGTTTTTCACTGTAGTCTTTTGTTCTGGGGGTGGGGTGGGATATGTACATCCAACGTGATCAGTTTATGCTCAGATCTTACTTGTGAGGGGTTTATATCCGGTCCGGAGCATTTGGACCCCATGTTTGTGATAATCAGGTCAAGTATATTATCTCTCCTCGTAGGAGAGGTGACCAGTTGCTCCATAGCATTTGAGTTTATGAATTCCAGGAATCTTTGGGCCAGGGTGTTAGGGCTAGAATAGTGGGCCCAGTCTATGTTGGGGTAATTGAAGTCACCCAATATGATGGTGTTTGGTGTGACATTCATATCCTCCAGTGTTTTCAGGAATGCTTGATGGGATTCCTGGGATTGGGAGGGTGTTCTATAACATGCGACCAGTTGTATGGCAGTTTTGCCTATGGTGAGTAAAACTTGTATGGTTTCTGATGCTTCATGAGTATCCATAACTTTTCTCTGGTCTAATATTTGATTACCATGAAAAAAAAGACATTTTCTGACATGCCTTCCAGAAAAAAAACAAGGAGCTTTGGGTCTTGTACTTTAGTTACTTAGGGGGGATATTTAACATGCTTTTTCTATGAGGCTCCATGGTGCTTTGGGTGGGTCTTGACCTCAGTAACCTAAAATTCCTTCCTTCAGCAGCAACTCGATGATTTTCATAACAAGTCAAACTGTGAGACTGGTGGTTTTGAGCCTCCTAATGCTCCTACTCTTGTGAAAAGGGAGTCCCATAATGTCTCTCTCACCCTTTAGGAACATCATGATTTGTTAAAAGTCTTGTTAGCAGCATTCCCAAGCTCCCAAAGAATAACAAAATTAATTGTATCATGTATAAATGCCTGTGTAACTTCAGTTTTTGAAATTCTTTTAGAATACGTTCTTCTGTAAAAGGACTGACCCTTCGGTAGACCGTGTGAAAAATTCCATTATTATCAAGTCTTCACTAGCAGCTAAACTAATTAGACTAGCTTCCTCCTACAGCATCAGACTCCATAACCAACTCTGCCCCCCAATGCAACACCCCCAAAACTAAATTTCATTGTACAGATTACTGCTTCTCAATATTATGTAGGTCCAAAATTCTGCAAAAAGTATTCACCCACATTATAAGACACCTCATTTACCCTAAAATTTAGGTCTCAACAAAAACTCCATCTTCTCTCACAGTCAAGTATTGTCCCTCCTCCAACCATATCACCTAACCTGAGTTACAATACTCTCTCTCTTTCTCCTATTAGTAACACTCTTACTGACCCAGACATAGCACATTCTACTACACCAATCTTACACTTCTCACTAACATAATCCTATGCTTAACATAATGTCTCCTCCTGGTTACTCAGAAATTCTAACATCCTTCACCCAATTCGATTATAGTATCATTCCATATTATACAATACGTAGTCATAATTATCACACAGACATTTCACCTTCTAAATGAATTTAATTTATTGAAAATAATGTATATTGCAACTTAATATACACTTTACATTTTTGCTGGCTGATAATGGTACTTTACGGATGTCTATTTTCATAAAACTCTTGCTATCTCTCACTAAATACAATTCCAACTTTCTTTTTATTCCCATGCTGTGACTGAAATTGGTTACTTGTGGTCAGTGATCTACCACGGTAGACATATTTTAAATAAAATAAATCAGGAATGACACTATTTTACCGCTCACCTCACTGTCACAAAGAAGTTTCCCATGTTCCCCATGCTAACAAGGCCCAGTAAATCCTCCTCTACTTTGCTAGTACTGTAGAAACATGATCAACCCCTGCCTCTATTCGTAATAATTTTCTGACTGGCTGGTTAATATATTTATTCATTTTAGTAATTGGGTAAGTTTAGCTGGTAAAAACTTATTTTCAGTGGAGAACCACAGAAAATCTCCAGTTTTTAAATTTAAAGTGTTTTGTTTATGTTCATGGGTACATTGCAGTACCTAGTGAGTTAAGTGCCACAATGCATTTCTGACGCACTCGTTTTGCATTTATTCGAGATATTTTTTGTTAAACCACAATAAAATAAGTTTAGTGTATTTCTGGTAAGGACACCATGGAGATGACAAGAGCTCCGCCCATAGACATTAATGGCTGTGTCTCTACTCATGCACAGCAATATGTCCATTAAAGTATGTGGATATACTTCATGCTTTCTCTACCATGATGTTACTGAGGTTAAAGTTTACTTTTTAAGTTCAGAGGCATGAACACTGGGAAAGAGATCTTTTCTTCTTACAAAAGCAGCAACTGAAAACATTCACCTATGAAGTGAAAAAAGAAGTTATGTCTTACCATAACATTCCATCTGTATTGTTGATCCTCGTTCAGTCATTACGTATGGGTATCGGTTCCGAGCTCAGAACAGAGCCGGCCATTTTCCAAGCTCGCATCAACTTCAAACTCTCGAGCTAAACTCTTACCCACAATTCCCCTCTCCCTGTTGCCTCAGATTGAGTTTGCAAGTTAAAGAAGGTAGAGGCTACCTCTGATCACATAATCTAAGAGAACTGGATGGTGAGATCCACTACAAACCACAGGAGGGGGAAGAAGGGAGGGTCGTAATGACTGCACGAGGATCAACAATACAGATGGAACGTTATGGTAAGACATAACTTCTTTATCTGAGATTGTTAATCCTTGTTTATTCCTTACGCATGGGACAGAGTCCCCAGCTACCTCTATTCCAGGGAGGCTCTCATGGAAGGATATTCCTGAGCACCATAGAACCGAAAGATGCTCTTCCCCTGGAGGCCAAATCCAATTTGTAATGATTGATGAAGGTATAAGGCATAGCCAGAGTTGCAGCTGCACAGATGTCATGTAAAGAAGCCCTGGCATGGAAGGCAGCAGAAGTTGCCACCGACCTTGTTGAATGAGCTTTCACGGTAGTAGGCAACGAGATATTACGTTATGTGTAAATAAAGGTCACACAGTCCTTCAACCATCTAGCTAATGTGACCTTAGCAACAGCCGATCCTAATCTAGATCCAGAAAAGGCCAAAAATAACTGATCAGATTTACGAAAGGGTTTAGTCCTGTTAAGGTAAAAACAGATTTGCCTGTGTATATCAAGGGTATGTAGGCAATACTCTCCTCTGTTTGAATGGTTGGGGAAGAAAACTGGCAATTCAATGGCTTGATTAATGGACATTTCAGAGATCACTTTAGGCAGAAATGATGGATTAGTTTTCAGAGACACCCTATCTCTATGAAAAATCAAGTATGGAGTCTTGATACATAAAGCTTGAAGTTCAGAAATACGTCTGGCAGAAGTAATAGCGACCAAAAACAAGGTTTTCCATGACAAATACTTGAGGTCACAAGAAGAGGCTGGTTCAAAAGGTGCCACTGTCAGAGCTTGTAGCACTAATGATAAATCCCATGGTTGAATAGGTTTTCTAATAGGTGGCTTCTGATGATTCACACCTTTTATGAAAGTCTTGCACAATTTATGGGACATAAGAGAGGAATCTTGGACACCCTCATGAAAATTAGAAAGTGCAGCCAAATGAACTCTAATGGTAGATGCCAATAGACCCGATTGAAACAGGCCGGCCAGATAGTCTAGTATCATTGACACTGGTGCTGAAAAAGGGACTACTTGTTTATCTTTCAGCCAATAGGTAAATCTTTTCCACTTGCTCAGATAAGTAATTCTAGTGGAAGACTTATGAGAAGCAATGAGAATATCACGTACTGGTAAAGAAAGATCATTCTGCTTGGCAATCAAGGGAATTGGAGTAGCCAAGCCATTAGCTTCAGGCTGTTCAGGTTGGGATGAATCAGGTTCTGTGGGCATGAGATCAACTCCGGGATTGGATGGAGGATCCATGGTCGATCTAATAGGTGAGGCCAAAGGAATGGGAACCAAATCTGTCGTGGCCAATATGGTGCTATGAGGATTACCTTGCTCTTCAACCGCCGGGCTTTCTTCAGAAACTGGGGAATGAGAGCAAACAGCGGAAATGCGTAGAGAAGACCCGAGGGCCAATTGTGGACTAGAGCATCCCTGGGTGACTGTCCCGGAGGTGGAATCAGGGTGAAGTAGTTGCTGCATTTGTAGTTGGATGGGGATACAAAGAGGTTGCAGCAAGGAAAGCCCCAGCAGTGGAAGATCTCCGCCGCTATCAAGGGATTCAGGGACCACTCATGAGGGTGCAGAATGCACCTGCTGAGCCTGTCTGCTATCATGTTGGAACTCCCAGCAATGTGCCCATTGCCATATCCTCATGGCCTCTCGACAAAGGGGATAAGATTTGGTTCCACCTTGCTTGTTGACGTAGCAGACCACCGCCATGTTGTCTGATTGAATCGCAATTGTCCCAGACGGCAGCAGGGGATGGAATGCTTGCAACGCCAGAAGCACTGCCCTCAGCTCTAGAACATTTATATGCAGATGGGCCTCCGGTTGGGACCAAGTGCCTTGGACTGTCTGTCCCTGACATAGCCCCCCCACCCCATCAGGGAGGCGTCCGTGGTCACTGTGGCCTTGGGTTGATGGGGAAAAAAACGGGAGAGACCATTGAGAGAGATTGTGTGTCATCCACCAATTTAAATCCTGTTTGCACCTGTGGGTTACTCGAATCATGGCTGAAAGAGGGTGCTGAAAAGGATACCATTGGGTAAGCAGTAGCCATTGTAGAAACCTCATGCAAAACCAGGCCAGGGGAACAATGGTGATGGAGGCTGCCATGGAACCCAACAGCTGTAGAACCGAGTGAGCGGTGGATTTTTCCTTTGAAAGGACTGGAAGTAGTTGTTGCTTTAGCCTTAAAATTCTGTGCTTTGGAATAGCAGCTCTGCAGTTTTTTTGTGTCCAAGATAACCCCTATGAATTCTGTCGACTGAGATGGGGTGAGATTGGATTTCTGCCAGTTTATGGCTATGCCTAACCTTTGAGCAACGATGAGAGAGTATGTCAAGTCTTTTTCCAGTAGATGTCTGGTGGGGGCGGAAATGAGCCAGTCGTCTAGGTACGGAAACACCTGGAATCCTTGAAGTCGCAAGTGAGCTATGACAACTGCCATGCACTTTGTGAACAATCTGGGGGCTGTAGAGAGTCCGAAGGGCAGTACTCTGAACTGGTAGTGACTGGCTCCCGCACGGAAGCGCAGAAATCTTCTTGATGGCCTGTCCACCTTTATGTGGTAGTATGCATTTTGAAGATCTATAGAGCACATCCAATAGTCTTTTTCCAAAAGTGGGAGGATAGACTGTATAGTGACCATCCGGAATTTTTGTACTCTCTCACAAATTTGTTCAATACACTGAGATCCAAAATTGGTCTCCAGTCCCTGGTTTTCTTTGGCACCAAAAATAGCCTCGAGTAGAATCCGGATCCTATCTGGTCTGGAGGGACTATTTGGATGACTCTCTTTCTTAGCAGCTTTTCTATCTCTAGTGCTACTTCTTCCCTTTGACTGGGTGAAACTTCGGGAAGATTTTTTGAAGGAACAGGACAAAGATCAAAGGGGATATGATAACCTCTGGTTATAATCCTTTGTACCCAAGAATCGGTGGTGATGGTTAGCCAGGTAGAAGGGTACAAGGAGAAATGTCCCCCAACCACCTCCAGAGGAAAGGAGTTGGGCCGCTCTTCAGGAGCACTGGTAGGATTGGCCAGGGAAAGAATCCCTGGAACCCTGGTTACGCAGTCCCCCTCTGCCCCCAAAGGAGCGTCTTTCCTGTGAGTTTCCCCCTCTGCCTCTGGGGGAGAACTCGGCCTGTGTGTCACGTAAAGGACCCTGTGATTTCTTGAACCATATCTTCCCACTCTTTTGGTTTCGCAAGAAAGCACGTTGAGGGGAATAATGGACACCTACGGGCAGAAAGGGTCTTACCGTCTTGTTCACAACTGGCCAGTGTGCTTTAACTTTGGGCGCAAACAATGAGGAGGGCTCAATGGGGGCATTAAGAAAAGAAGATTTAAAAGGTTCCACGAAGTTGCTCAAGCACATCCAGGCGTGTCGTCTCAATACCGCAGCTGAACCCGCAGCTCTAGCTGCTCCTTCTGATGCATGAGATATCAATCACATAGAGGAGTTAGATATAGACTCAAAGGTGGCCAGATGAGAGGCCACTTTGTCACGGACCTCATCAGACACTGCACCAGCCAAAGTTTTAGAGAGCTCAGAAACCAGATCCCTTTTTAGCCTGGTAAAATATGCCATACAATTCAGGGACCTGATAGCAAAGGTCGCTGAAGCAAAAGTGTGCTTCCCTATTCTGTCGAGGGCCCAGGACGCTCTGTTAGGCGGATGGACAGTCTGGCTTTCTTCTTCCGCCAGATCACCAAAGCATATACAGGAAGACCTTTGGACCAATGGGGATCTGAAGCAGGAGGGGACAAGATCTTATCTGGCCTCTGGGGAATAGCTTCAACAGTATCAGGGGCCTTCCAGGCACATTGCATGATGAACTTGACAAGTTCATCGGCAGGTGGAGTAACCCAGGAGGTAGGGGGCCGGGCGCAAAAAGCCTGCAGGAACACAGATTCCTCAGGGGTCAGATTAGAGGGCTGCCAATCACCTCTCTGTTTCAGGATTTCAAGGATATTGCCAAAGGATACCTCAGAGGGTGACCGAGGGATCCTTCCCCCTCATCGAAATGTGTGTCTTCGGTGAGAGACTCCTCTGTGGAGTCCATGTGCTTCCTCTTACACAAACTTTTCCGGTGGACCTCCTCAGCGGGAGAAGCTGGGGAAGACAACGGAAAAGGGGATTCCTGAGGGAATATGTCCTGAGGCCCTTGCACCTGGTATCCACTAGGTGGGACTTGTGAAACCAGTGTACCAGAGGAGGGTGGAGGTATAGACAGTTCGGTACCGCCAGCAGCAGCAAAAGCCTTCTCCATCAGTTGGGAAGGCTGGTCCACCTGGAGAGGAGTGTATGTCAAGGACAGGGGGCACTTCTCCCTCATGTGGCTCAGCCTGCTGACTCAGAGTCCCTGGATGGCTGTGGAGCAGCAAGCTATGCGCATCATAGCTGACATCCTGGGTCGTAGCAAAACTATCCTGCCACAAAGGCAACTGCGGTTCCTTAGTGAGATCCATAAAGGGAACCACAGAAGGGGAAGACTGTACTATATCCATGGACTTCAAAGGCAATGAAGGAAGAGAATAAGAAGGTGTCTTTGGAGATGGATGATTACCTCCCAAGGAAGGGTAGTTCCTGGGGGGTGGAATACCTCTGGCCAAGAATGCCTGGTCCACAAGATGCAAGACATCATGTTGAGAAAGACTTCTAGTGGACCTCACAGAAACTGAGGGAAGACACAGGCCTATCCACAAAAGAGGCAGACTCGGTGCCAATCTCATCTGACCACACGGAGGACAACGGTGCCGAGAAAGACTGAACAACTGTGGTCTGCACCAAAGTCATCCGTGCCGATGTCATTGCCTGCACTGACACAGGGATCGGTGCCGAAGTGGTTGTCGGTGCCGAAACTGGAGTCAGTAATAAAGGCCTCGATTCCGAGGAAGATCTCGGAGCCGACGCGGTCAAGGTCTGCGCCAACTGAGCGATCGGTGCTGAAACAGTGGTAAAGGTCTGAGCCGAGGAGCCCCTTGGTGCCGATATGTAGAAAGCTGCAGGAGAGGACGGAGCCGAAATCACTAATGGAGCCAAAGGCCTCGGTGCCAAAGGTCTGGGCACTGAAAGCACTGGGGCTGACAGAGAGCTCCAGAGCCAACATTTTAGCCTTTTTAGATTTAGGTTGGTGAGAGTCCCCAGCCGGGGATGAAGGCAAGGATTTAGCCTTAGTAGAAACATCCATTTTCTTATGGGCTTTAGGAGGGGTTGAGACCTCTAACCCAGAAATAGCCTCTAAAAAGGGAGATTTTAGAAGTCCCTTCAGTATCAGCTTATTTTTTCTTTCTAACAAAGTTCTATTAGAAAAGTTTTCACATACAGTACAACGTGGTTCAACAGATAAATGGGAAGCTCCCAAACAATAAACACAAAGACTGTGCATCAGAAGTAGGCAGTTTGTGTCCATAATCAGAACACTGCTTAAACCCTGGGCTACCCTTTTTATCTGCCATATTAACAAATAGAAAAGTACCAACAATGGTACAAGAGTACCCAAAGGTAAGAAAAAGAGAAAAGGAAAGGGATTACCAACGATGGCAAGGAGAAATTACCTCACGGTAAAAAGGGAACGTGAAGGACAGAAAATACCCGAGGAAAAAATGAATGTTAGATGCGATAGGGCAAGAGACAATACAATATCAACTTTTCTGACAGAAAATTAATTTGAAAAGCAATTAAACAACAATTAACTGTACTTAGCTCAAGAGAAGTAGCTTGACACGAACGGATGGCAATGCGGCAAATGAAAATCTGGGGTAACAGGGAGAGGGGAATTGTGGCTAAGAATTTAGCTCGTGTGTTTGAAGCTGACACGAGCTTGGAAATGTCCGGCTCGGTTCTGAGCTTGGAACCGATACCCACAACTAAGGAATGAACGAGGACTAACAATATCAGATATGCTGTTCTGCATTTTGTGCACTATGTGATGCAGTGCAAAGGTAAGAAAATATCCATGACCAATAAACTAAGCATAAAACAAACAGTAATCATAAAGGTGCAATTACAGACCCAGAATGATTGCAATACCATACATGAATAAAGAATGATAGCTAATTACAAAAGGTACTACACAATAAAACTAAACAAATGTTAGAGAAAACATAGTAGTGAAAGGCAGCATAAAATATCAGGACTGCACTGTTCAAGTTCATTTAACACCCTCATAAGTTTATACATGATCACAAAATAATTAGCTTACTGACAGACCACGAAGACTTGCCATAATTCACAATGGCTTTAGCACTGGAACTGCCAGTTGCAAAAGACATCCACAATAACAACAGTTATGCCACGCAGTACAAGTGGCAGAGTTACCAATTCTATTTAATGTAATATTCTAATTTGAAGGTAAAGTTACACTCTGGAAAGCCAAGAAGCTCACTTCTGTGCATATCACCAAGTGTCTCCACAGACTCCACATTTATATACCTTTGTGAACGATGAGCAGACATTTATTTAACAGCATTGTTCTTTCATCATTCCTGTCTTGGACCATCTGCCACCCCTATACAGGAGTAAGAGCTGCTGTCTACTCTACATAACTTATTCTAGAGAGGAAACTGAGGTTACAAGGAACTGTGATCAGTGGTAGCTGAAAGATACATGCAAAACTGTAGCTAGGTAAGCTTGTGTCCTGGGAAATATAAATATTTACATAGATATCTAAAATGTCAGCAGAAGTTGCGTAAAGGATTGATCTTACTGCACTTATGTCTGAACAACAACTGTTACAGTAAGATGTTATATAATTGTACTGTCTGAGTCTTTATGACCTCAAGGACTACACCACACCAGCACTTTGCATCAACAGCTGCTTAAGTTCCAGCAAATTCATATTCATTGCTTCAGTTCTCCTGAACATCCATCAGAGTCTCTGCCTCTCACTTCATCTTTTGCCTTTGATCTTTCCCATCCTTACTGTCTTCTCTAGTGAATCCTTTCTTCACATTATATGGCATAGCATCTGAGTTTTGGTGTTGCTATTTAGAACTTCCAGTGAATTCTCAGAACTTCTTTGCCACTAGTCTGAACGCTAACTTTGAATTCCATCTGTACTCCATTCATTGAGTTGATTCATCTACTAAGCCTTCTAAAGATAAGTACCCCATTGGTGTGTTTTGATTTCATATCATCCAGGAAGGGAAAATATGAGTCTGGGAGGTAGATTCCCCATAAAAATAGACACAAGAAGTGCCTTTTTTGTTTGGGTGCTACACCACCACCATACACAATGTGAGATGTGTTAGACATTTGTCCCTAAGACACTCCACAGTCTTCTGTTATCCCACTCCATTTATTTAGAAAACCAACATCTGAAGCTTTTGTGTCAGGGTACCATGGCTGATTCTACGAACCCCAAAGTTCAGGCACCACTTAAGAAAAAAAAAAAGGCAAACAGGCATGTACTGATCTTTTCACTTTCCAACCTTCAGTGGATGTCTCCATCGGGCTGGATGAAGAACCTGAGAACTGTCTGATGCCAGCATCAGCTCCCTCTGCCGCAACCTAGTTGCAGGCCAACACAAAGGTGTCTGCCTGTATGTCCACTGAGGTCGAGTATATACTTGGTGCAAACATAGAAGGGGTACTATGGATAACTATATTTGAAGGGCCTAGAAGGATTCCTCAAATATTAGAGGTACCCTCACTGAATCTAGCAGGTATCTGAACCTCCTAGATTTGTTGAAGCAAATGATCCTTTAAGAAAGAAAAAAAAAACAAACGTGGCTTCTGTGGCTAAGGACTCTCATAAAGAGTGGCAGAACTTTACTCAGAGCTGTTCAATGTCCTTATGGCTCTGAAACCCCCACAAAGTTTGTCTGTCCCTGCTTCTGCTCCCTGGTTTTCCACTCCTAAAAAGTTTAGCGATTCTGATTCTTCTGATAAAGAGTTGGATTTTGGTGAAGAGTCACTGGCATATTCCTCCCAGATCCACTCTCCTTTCACCTAAACAGTTTTTATGAAAAAGATTCACTGTCCCCAGATTCTTCTGTTGAAGAATTATCTTTTGGAGCTACAATGGTCTGCATACTACAAACATTAAAGTGGGACTGCTCCCTGGTTTCTGATGTTCAAAACAGATCTCATGAACTCTTGCAAATGGACTTGCACAGACCTTCTGCAATCCCTACTATTTTAGCTGCCCTTTCAGATACATTTTCAGCAGCTTTTCAGGCTCCTGACTCTCAACCTCCTGCCCATAAGAAGCCAGACAGATTGTATAAGGTTGATGAGGATTGTAGGTACTTGTGCAAAAGTCCTTCATATGTTCCTGTAGTTATTTCTATGTCCACAGATAGTTATACAAACTGCATTTTTTCCAAGCATTTACCTTCTGACAAGGGCAGCCTTGCTATGGAGAGGTATGGGGCAAAAGTGTACACTTCTGCTACTTTGGCCTTTAGCATAACTAATTATCAGACCCACATAAGATATGTCCTGGCTCTTTTCTCTCAGTTTGGGGGAAGTTGGACTGTTAATCCTGATTTGGTCAGTAAAGCATCTGTTCATTCTCTTTTTAGTTCTGCCTCTCAGGTGACTCACTATTCCATTAAATGCAGTTATGATGCTGCCTCTTCTAGGACAACTGCATATGACTCTGTCATAAGAAGATACCCCTGGCTGTGTTTTCAAGCCTTACCTGAAGACATTAAGGCCAAACATTTAGATTCCTTCTTAGATGACAAGAATCTCTTTGGTACTACTGTTGCAGAACGGTTTATAACTCTTCAATAAATGGGTAAGGTTAGGCAGGACCTGAAGCAAAAATTAAGTTATGTACTCACCGTAATGGTCCATCTGAGTTGTCGATTTTCATGTATCCTCAAAGGACAGGTTCAGTTCCGATCCCTCGGAAAGTACAGTTTTGTACCTACCATAAATGTAGATGTTCGAGTGTTCACACTGCTGCAGTCATCGCACTCGGGTTATCTGCCGTCAGGCGGTCCCGCAGTCAGCCCGAGTTCCAAAGTCTTGGTCTGGCGTCGGTTGCGGTCGCTTCTTCCCTGACATCAGTGCGACAGGGCTATAAAAGAGGCAGCCAACGCCATTTTCTTCAGTTTTTCTTGCCCCAGATGTCAGGTGCCCCCAAATAGGAAGGCAATACATAATCCTAAGTAAATTACATAAGTAGAAAACAATAGCTACAGCTGTAAGCAAATACACCATATAGAAATACATCATAGAGATTGTATAACAAGGGAGCTATAGATAAAACCCAGGTAAGAAGAGGGGATGGTGGGAGGGTAACCTGGACTGCAGCAGTGTGAACACTCAAACATCTATATTTATGGTAGGTAGAAAACTGTACTATATTCATCGTGTTACACTGCTGCAGTCATCACACTTGGGTTGAATCCCAAAGCTAAAGCTGGGCGGTTGGTACTAAACGGGGTTTGGAGAAGCTAGTAGGCCCTGCAAAACTGCAGTGGCAAAGCCAGCTCTGGTTTTTGAGTATAGAGGTAAGTGGTGGTGCTTGGTGAATGTGTGCACTGAACTCCAAGTTGCAGCTTTCAAAATATCCTTGGTTGGTACCCCTCTGAGGAAGGCTGCTGATGTTGCTGTAGCCCTGGTGGAATGAGGCCTAATGTTACCAGGTACAGGTTTCCCATGGTGTGTTTAGCAGAAACGGATACAATGTCCTATCCATTTTGAAATGGTCTGTTTTGAGATAGGCTTTCCTTGAGATCCTGCAGCATAGGATACAAAGAGCTGATCAGATTTTCTGAAAGCCTTTGTTTTATCCAAGTAGAAACGTAATTGTCTGTGAATGTCCAAAGAGTGTAGGAACCTTTCCCCTTTATTCTGGGGGTTTGGATAAAAGTTGGGTAAATGAATGGTTTTGTTTAGAGCCACACTGGATACTACCTTTGGCATAAAGGAAGGGTTAGTTCGTAAAGAGACTCTGTCTTGATGAAAAATGATGAAAGGCTCCACTGCCATTAGGGCCTGTAGCTCTGAGACTCTTCGTGCTGAAGTTATTGCTAGCAGCAGGGCAGTTTTCCATGATAAAAATTGTAAATTGACTGAAAAAGCTGGCTCGAAGGGTGGTAGTGTAAGTTTTTCCAAAACAAAATTGAGGTCCCAAGTTGGTGTTGGTGCTCTCCGGGGCGGTCTTATGTTCTTAGCCCCTCTGAGGTACTGTCTTAGTAATGGATGTGAAAAAATAGGAGGATCCGTGTTGTAATGAGCTGAAATAGCTGAAGCGTGGATCTTTATAGATGAAAAGGAAAGGCCTTTGTGCAACATCTCAGTTAAATATTGCAGAATCTGAGGAATATTTGGGACAAGAGGATTTTGGCCTTTAGCCTGGTTCCAGGCGCAGAATCTTTTCCATTTGTCTGAGTAGGTTTTCCTGGTGCTGGGTCTCCTGGCCTCCAGAATGACATCCATAACAGCTGTAGAGAGAAGTGTTGACTGGTTGTTTAGATAATCTGCCATGCAGCCAGATTTAAAGTCTTGAGCTGGCTGTGTAGAATCTGACTGTTTTGCTGAGTCAGCAGGTGAGGAATTTGAGGTAAAATCCATGGTGGGCCTTGAGCCATAATCCTTAATATTGGATACCAGTGTTGGCGTGGCCAGTCTGGAGCAATGAGTAACATTTGTGACCTCTCTAATCTGGCTTTTAGCAGCACCTTTGCCAGAAGAGGCAGTGGAGGAAAGGCATACACTGTTAGTGTTTGCCAACTGAATGAGAGGGCGTCCACTTTCCAAGCTAGTGTGTGGTATGCCCTTGTGCAAAACTTTCGTAGCTGGTAGTTTTGGGGGGAGGCAAACAGATCTATGTCTGGGCTCCCCCATTTTTGAGTTATCATTGTGAATACTTGTGGGTCTAGTTTCCACTCATGAGGATCCATGATATTTCTGCTTAGTTCGTCTGCCAATGTATTTTTCTTTCCTGGCAAGAATTGTGCTTGTAGTTGAACTTGGTAGGTCAGTGCTGTGTTCCACAAGGTCATTGCTTGCCTGCATAGGGGGTAGGAATGTATACCCCCTTGTTTGTTTATGTACCACATCACTGTGGTGTTGTCCGTCTTTATTAGAAGTTGTCCTGGATGTAGGAGGTCCTTGAAAGCTGTTAGGGCATTTTGTAAAGCTAGCATCTCTTTTTGATTGATGTGGAGATGCATTTGATCTGCAGACCATTTGCTCTGAATACACTGTCCTGCCACGTGTGCTCCCCAGGCGTAATCTGATGCATCTGTTGTTATTGTTTGCCTGGGTGTGGGCAAGGTGAAAGGCTGACCCCTGTTGAGGTGACATGCCTGAGCCCACCATAGAAGCACCTGTTGAAGGCAGGGAATGAGTGGTATTATTGTTTCCAAGCTGTGGCTGTGATGAGTCCATACACTTTTCAGGTACCATTGTAATTTCCTCATATGCAGTTTGACATATGGTATTAGTAGTATGCAAGATGCCATGAATCCCAAGGCCTGCAGAATTTTTCTTGCAGGGAGTTGGGTCTTTGTTGCCATCATTTTGAAGTATTGAGTCAGTTGTCCTTGCTTGTCTGGCGTGAGATAAGCCATCTGGGCTGTTGTATTTAAGCCGACACCCAGGAATATTATGTCTTGTGAGGGCACTAGTTTTGACTTCTTTTCGTTTACTGTGTACCCTAGGCAACTTAACGCCAGATGTTTTAAAAGAATGTCCTTGCTTTCTGCTTGAATAAGGCAGTCGTCCAGGTATGGATATATTTGAATTCCTCTTTGTCTGCAGTATGCAATTACTGGTGCCAGGCATTTTGTGAAGACCCTGGGCACAGTAGATAAGCCAAAAGGCAGTGCAGAGAACTGGTAATGAGTTGTACCTGCTATAAATCGGAGGTATCTTCTGCAATTTTGTCTGATAGGGACATGCAGGTATGCCTCCTTGAGGTCCGTTACTAGCCAAGCCTTCTTGCCCAGCAAGGGAAGAAGTTGCTGTAGTGTGAGCATCTTGAATATGGGTACTTCCAGCTATGTGTTTGGAATTGAAAGGTCCAGAATGGGTCTCCAGGCTTTGTCCTTTCGGGGAACCAGAATGAGTCTTGAGTAAAATCCTTGTCCTTGCTCCTGTGTAGGAACCTGTTGAATGGCTCTCATGTCCATGAGTGCTGTAATTTGTCTTTGAGCCTCTGCCCATTGATTTGGTGGCAGGTTTGGCATTCCTTTTATCCTTGGTAAAGTGTGAAAGTAGAACCTGTATCCCTGAGCTACAATATTTAGGACCCATTTGTCTTTTGTGATGATGTGCCAATTGTCTGCAAAAAGTGCAAGTTTTCCTCCCAAGGGAGCTGCCAAGAGTGATCTGCTTGGCAGTCTGAGGGGTAAGTCATTGTGATTGTCTTCTGATAGTTTGAGACCTGTCTTCTCCTCCTTTCTGTGTTGTGGCACCCCATTGTTGTGGCTTGTAAGAGCCTTGTGGCTGACCTCTGCCCCTTGGGCGTCTGTATTTGCCCCTCTGTGGTCTGTCAGAAGTTGGAAAGGACCAGTTTTTGGTTGGCCAATTTCTGCTGAAACGAGGGGGTTGAACCTGTAAAAAATCCTTGACTGTCTGCATAGATTTTGCCTTATCCTCCATTTGCTTTAAAACCTCTTCTACTTTCACACCAAATAAAACATCCTGCTGTAAGGGTGCATCCAATAACTTTGCTTTAACATGATCAGGTAAAGTTTGTTCTTTTAACCAAGCATGCCTACGAATGACAGACCCTGTTACAGCTGCTCTACAAGAAGCTTCCAATGAATCAAATCCACACTGCAAAGTATGTTTTCCCACTTGTTCTGCTGCATGCAACAAATCTTGCATTTCCTTGTAATCAGGCTGCTCTGTATGTGTGCTCATTTTTTGCTTTAATTGATACATCAAATATTGTTGATATTTCAGCATGTGAAACTGGCAATTTAAGGCCCTCATAGCTAGAGTAGCTGAGGTATATACTTTCTTTCCCCATCTGTCTAGTGCTCTAGAATCCCTTTCAGATGGTACAGGATTTTTAGCAATAGAGGCCTTAACCCCTTTGGGACCCTGGGAAATGATTTCTGGGTCAGCAACAGGGCTTTTATATAGGAATTTATGTGAGTCAGGGACTCTTTAGTATCTGTCTGGTTTGGCTGGTGCAGGAGGTAATGAATCTGGGTTAAGGCTAGATTCTGAATAAACATCATCCACAATGTCTAACACAGGTGGAATAGCAAGGGGTCTGTGCTGGGGTAGTAAGAAAAACTCTCGGAGCCTTTTCTTAGAATCAGAGTAATCCTGGCCTTCCCAGTGGAAATGTTCCCTCATGGTATGCAAAGTTTCCCCAAAAGAGTAGTCTTCTGGGGGAGATGCTGAAGGAATAGACTCTTCAGCATCAGAGTCTTCATAAGGGGGAAAAGAGTATTCCTGTTCCTCAGAAGAATCTGAGGAAATGGAAACCTGGTCAGAGGAAGCGTAGTCCTATTCCTGTCTAGGCCTTTTGTCAGGTGGGGGATGGGAACCCCTGATTAGGGTAATTAAGTCTTCAGCCATTTTAAGCATCTGTTTCTTAGGCATGGGGCCTTGTACTGGAGACTGCTGTCCAGGCTTCCTTACTTTTAAAGGAGTTTTCAGCTTTGCATATTATTTAATAGTAAGTGTAGTCGGTCTGAAGACACCTTCAGCAACTGACGGCCTTTCAACTGCACCGGAATCCCCTTCAGCCATGGAGTCGGAAGGGTCTAAAGATAAAGGCTCTGGAGGCCCAGCAATCTCAGCTTGGGAGTCGGATGCAGGCTGGGGTTCTAAATCAGCGGTCGTCAGGGGCTGCATAGGCGCCTCACTGAAAACCGGAGAACCGGCGATTGGCCTAGCAGAGGCCTCGGTGTCTGGTTTGGGTCTCGGCTGCCTGTCCTTATCTTTGTGCTTTTTATGCATCCCGGTCGTCGGTTGCTCCGACAGCATGGTATAATTAAATTTTCTACCAAAATAATGTCGGGCGAAATCAAACCGACGTTTAATAGTTCGTTTGTTAAACTAGCACAAAACCGACAACCTGTGACGTTGTGGTCTGGGCCTAGGCAAGGGATACAATAAGAATGAAAATCCTTATGAGGTATTTGCTTCCCACACGAAATGCAATTATTAACTTTTTCTGACATTAAGCCTCCTTACCCAATTTTCCCTAAGGACATAGTAGCTCTGAGACCTAATCCATCTTTTATGCCTAAAATAGCTTCAGAAGCTAATATCAATCAATGTATTCAGCTTCCAGTCTTTTTCCCTAACTGTATTAATAAAGGGAAATATATTCTGCACACCTTGGATGTTCATTGCCAGCTTAACTTCTATCTGCACAGAACTAAGGAATTTAGGCATTCAGACCAGTTGTTTGTAGCCTTTTCAGCAAACAGAAAGGGCAAGGGAGTATCAAAGGTTACAGTTTCTCGATGGATCTCGCCATGTATTTCTTTCATTTACTCTTCAAGAGGTGTTCCTCTGTCTACTCCGATAAAGGCTCATTCCACCAGAGCAGTGTCTACATCAGCTGTCTTTGCAGTTCGCTCATCCTTAGATGATATTTGTGCAGCAGCAACACGTTTTTCACCTCACACCTTTATTTCCCATTACAATTTGGATTTTTGGCTCCACGGTCCTTCGGCATGGCCTTCCCCTGAGGCCACCAAGGATTCAGGTAGCTGGGGACTCTGACCCGAACGTGAGGAATGGTGACTAAGATAACATCAGATTTATAGTTTATGTACTTTCCATAACTTGGCATCTGTGTTATCTGTAGTCACCATTCATCACGGCCCCACCCTCCGGCCCCCTTCCTGAGAGATTAACAAGATTTGGGTGGGCCTGTGTTGGTGGTGGGTGTCTAGGTCTGTCTTCTGTTTTCTGCAAACTCGATATGAGGGATTAGAGGGCAGCAGATCATCATGGAAGGGGAGGAGCTTAAGCTAACCTGTTGTCTGAAGTATGCCGGCTCGGATCTGATATTGGATGCTAGACCCCAACATGAGGAATGATGACTAAAATAACATCAGATATGGAGGTTTAGATGATAGGGCTTGAATCTCTGAAATTCTTCTAGCAGAAGTAAATGCGACTAACAGAATGGTCTTCCAAGAAAGGAATTTAAGATCACAAGGGTGGATGCGTTCAAATGGTCGTTGAGTGATTTCTTGTAATACCTGGTTGAGATCCCATGGTGGAGTAGGATCTTTAAAGGGAGGTCTTAACAGTAGTGTACCTCTTAAGAACTTGCAGAGTTTGTGAACAGCCACAGATGAGTCAATGAAACAAACATGGAAGTTGAAGATGGCTGCTAGTTGAACTTTAATGGTGGAGGCAGAGGCTCCACTGTCAAATACGAATGCTAAGAATTTGAGAATTTCATAAATTCGGGCTAAAAGGGGGTCAATGTCGTTCAGAAGGACCCAACATACAAACTTTTTCCATTTGCTGGAATACAGCTTTCAAGTGGAAGGTTTATGAGATGATAGCAGAATACGCTGAACAGGGAAGAGAGCATCAGTTGTCTGGTTACCACTGGAAGTGGAGATACCAAGCCGTCAGCTTGAGATTGTGAATGTTGGGCTGTACCATGTCTGTCGGATGGGACAGAAAATCTGGAATTGGATCCAGTATCCAAGGTTGTTTAATTAGGTGAGGCCAAAGGAAGGGGAACCAAATCTGTCAAGGCCAATAAGGGACTATGAGGATGACTCTGCTCTTCAGCCTGATAGATTTCTGCAGAAATTTGGGAATCAAAGGTATAGGTGGAAGACAGACCTGGGGCCAATTGTGGAGAACAGCATCTCTTGGGTGTTCTCCAACTGGGGGGATCAGGGCAAAATAACTGCTGCATTTGTTGTATAGAGGAGAGGTAAAAAAGATCACAGAAAGGTTGGCCCCATAATCGGAAATATCTCTCCAACACTCTCTGACTGAGGGACCACTCATGAGGTAGAAGAATGGACCTACTTAATTTGTCTGCTATCACACTGCACTTCCCTGAAATGTGCATTGCTACAAGAACATGGTTTGATGAGATCGCTCATTGCCACACTCTCAGGGCTTCTTGACATAGTGGATAAGACCTGGTTTCCCTCTTGTTTGTTGATATACCATGCTAATGACATGCTATCTGTCTGAATCCTGATTACTCCAGAGGGGTGAGCATCCTGAAAGGCTTCCAATGTTAAAAGCAATGGCCTCATTACTAGAACAACTGATGTGTAGCGAGGCGCCTATTGGGGACCAAGTGCCTTGGACTGTCTTTCCACTGTAATGCCCCTTACCCCAGCAGGGAGGTGTCAGTGGTCACTATGGCTTGGGCTGAGAGGGAGAAAATGGACGTCTTTGTAGAATTTGTTCTGAATGAGTCCACCACTTTCTTGTGAATGTCGGTGATGGAAATTGGTGTGTACATGAAATGGGTAAGCATTGACCATGGAGCCACGAGTAACCACTGAAGAATCTGTATATGGTACCTGGCCAGAAGTACAAGAGTTACTGATGCTGCCATAGAGCCCAAAGTTCAAAGGATTAGTTTGGCTGGCACTTTCTTTTTGCTGGGTTTGAACTGTCTGTAGCCGTTGCGGTGAGAGACAGGCTATGGTGCTTTTTGTGTCTAAGACAACGTCTATGAAGTCCGGCACTTGGGTTGGCTCTAGATGACACTTTTCGTAGTTCACAGTTATTCCCAAGGAGGAGCAAGTCTGAAGAACCTTTTGTCTGGCATGTATGAATTGATGCCTGGTCGTGGCAGAGAGGAGCCAGTCATCTAGGTAAGGGAACACTCTCATTCCGTGCACTCTCAAGTGAGCTGGTAATACTACCAATTATTTGGTGAACACCCTGGGGGCCATGGTGAGACCAAAGGGCAGTACTCTGAATTGGTAGTGACTGGCTCCCAGCCAGAAGTGTAAGAATCTCTTGGATTGCCTGTGCATTTTTATGGGATATTACGCATCCTGAAGATCTATGGGGCACATCTAGTCATCCTTTTCCAGAAGCGGAAGTACGGACTGAACTGTGATCATCCCGAATTTGGTTCGACAAACTGATTTGTTTAGTTTGTTTAGTTTGCTGAGATCTAGAATAGAGCTCCAGTCCCCTGTCTTTTTTGGCACCAAAAAGAACCTTGAATAAATTCCAATCCTATCTGGTCTAGTGGGACGTCTTGGACGACTTGCTTTTTTTAGCAACTTTTGAATTTCTAGCACTGCTTGATCCCTTTGATTGGGTGGAATATCTGGGATTTTTTTGTAAGAGGATGGGAACAGTGAGAAGGGAATAATATAACCTCTAGATATAATTCCCTGCACCCATTTGTCTGAAGTTATCTGTAGCCAAGCACTCTGATGTAGGGATAAATGACCCCTAACTGCCTCCACAGGAGTGCACTCGGGTCTCCTTTCAGCAGTGCTGAAAAGGTTTACCAAAAAACAAATCTCAGAAAACCTTGGTTCTGCAGACCCACTCTGCTGCAAGGGTGACACCTACCATTAGTGCTCCCCTATGCCCCTGGAGTTGTCACTGTGTGTGTCAAGAAAGGACCCTTGGGACTTTTTGAATCATATTTTCCACAAGTACGTTGGTTCCTCGAGAAGGGTCTCTGAGGAGTGGAAAAACGTATGCCCACTGCAGAAAGTGTCTTTCTGTCTTTTTCACACGTGGTAAGCATGTCTTTAACTTTGGGTCCAAACAAGGATGTACTGTCAAAGGGCACATTGATGAACATAAACTTGAGGAGTTCCGCAAATTCACACAAACGCATCCAGGCATGTCTCCTTAAGGTTATGCCTGAACTGATGGCTCTTGCCATCCCCTCGACTGCATGAGAAATGAGCCTCACGGATAAGGTGGAAATGGAAGTCAGAGTGGCCAACTGATAAATTAGAGTCCCAAACCTTGTCAGAAACAGCTCCTGAGAGGGCATCTGAAAGTTCTTTAATCAAATCCCTTTGTAACCTTGTAAAGTGTGCCAGGTAATTCAAAGACTGTAAGGAAAATGTCAATGAAGCATAAACTCGCTTCTCTATCCTATTCATCATCCTAGATTCTCTATTAGGAGGATAAACAGAGGAACCTTCATCTGCCAGTTCCTTTTTGGTGGCTGCTGCCGTGACCGTGGCATCTACTGGTAAGCCCTAGGTCCAGAAGAGTTTGTCTGAGGGTGCAGTAATGATCTTATCTAGTCTCCGGGGTATTGGCTCAATAGAATCAAGGACCTTCCACGCCTGCTGCAAGATCAACTCAATGAGCTCATCAGCATGCGGGGTCACCCAGAAGGTAGATGGTCGGGTGTCAAAAGCATGCAGGTACACAGATTCCTCTGATGTAGGATTGTTGAACTGCCAACCACCTCTCTGTTTCAAAATTTCCAGGATGTCTCCAAAGGAGACATCATCAGAAGGTGATTGTGGGGATCCTTCACCTTCCTTGAAATCTGTGTCCTCAGTGAATGATTCCTCGGGGGAAGCAATGTGTTTTCTCTTTCACTTCCTCTTCTAATAAACCTCCTCCATGGGATGCTCTGGGGAGGTGTCAGAAGAGGATGTTCCCAAACGTGGGTGTTCCTAAGGTCTTGACACCGCTGTCCAGCTGGATAGAGTAGATAAGTCTGTGGTGCAAGAAGTGACTTGGAAACCTGTTCCAAGGGGGGTGGAATCGACTGTTGTCTTGGAGCAGACAAGGGCCTGTCCATTGCCTCAAATGCAGATCCACCCATGGTAGGAACAAAGTCCAGGCCTGAAAGAACAGAGCTAGGCACCGCAGTCTCCTCCCAACTGGGTCAAATCCCTCCCAAGGCAGAAGCCGGAGTTGAGCTGATCCATGCAGAGGGTATTTGGAATGAATCAAACTCCTCACAACTGACAGGACAGGTATGGCTCCAGGAGGTCTCCGGTTTTGCATGAGCTGGAGAACTCAGGGACGCAATCAGCATCAATGAAAAATGACAACTTTGGAGGCAAAACAGTCGGCGCCAGACAACTCAGAACAGAAGGCTCTGAACTTACAGTAAAAGTCAGAGGAGGCAAGGTGCTTGGAGGAGGTGGAAATAGAAGGTCCCTGACCTATATGGATAGAAGGCCTAAAAGAACCAGTAACTCCTTGTGCCCAGAGTATCTTCCTCACCACTGTTTCCAGCTCCTCTTCAGTGTAATTTCAGGAAGAACAGATGGATTTCATTGGAGAAGGACGACGGTCCAAAAAGGGGAAGGCAGTCTATCTGGGAAGGACGGACAGGGAATACCCAGTCCTAGTCACTGCAGTGAAATCCTTGACTAGCACTGATTAAGACAGTGTCAAAGGAGTAGTCTTTACTGAAGATGGTACAGAGGAAATCGTCTGTACCATCAGGAGAGCTGTCTTCTTAATAGTTTATGCCGACAATGGTATCTGCACCAAAGAGCTCTGTTTCTTTGCCTCTGAAGACTTGGAAGAGGTGGTAGACGACGGTGGGCTTGATTTAGAAGATTTGGATTTGCTTTCGGGAGGATCACTGGATGATGACCCAGAAGTGGCCTCACCAAAGGAGGACAGTAACAGCCCCTTCAAAATCAACTTATTTCTTCGCTCCAATAGAGCCCAATGGCTAAAAGAACGGGAAATGGAGCAGTCCTCTTGTAAAGGGAGAGGTCCTAGACAGATAACACAGAGAATAATGGTTCGAAAAGGAAATTTTGTGAGAACACTTCTCACATCTCTTAAACCCCGCCTGGATTTGTTTTTCTCTGTCACAGTAGAGTGGGAATGCAGAAAAGCCACAGTCCACACACACAGACACACACAGACACACACAGACACACACACACACACACACACACACACACACACACACACACACACAGACAGACACAGACAGACAGACAGACACAGACAGACACACACAGACACACAGACACACAGACAGACACACACACAGACACACACACACACACACACACACACACACACACGTGTTTTTTTTTTACATAGTGAGATAAGAAAAGGGAAATACCAGCAATGGTAAAGGGGAGCTACTGAAGGCTAGTGGAAAACGTACTATCAATAGTACATAAGAAGTACACAAAGTACCAGTAAAGCAGTAAAAAGGGTGCAATAGATTTAGGAAATAATGAATTGACTAAAAAAAAGAAATTTACCAGGTAAAAGATTTTAGAAAGAAAAACTTATCTGAAAAACTTGAGAGTAAGGCAAACCACGTCTGAAGCTTATAGCAGGAAAACAAGATCTTTGGTAATGTACCAGATGCATTGTGGGTAGATGGGGAAGCTTGAGAGTTTTTGATTGCCACATGCTTTAGCAGGCGGATGAGTCGGTTCTGAGGGATCAGAACTGAACCCATCCTTTGAGAATAACATGAAAATTGACAAATTCAGATCCTTTGTTATCCCTGACCCTAAGTTCCAAAAGAATTGTCCATCTAAACTTTCTTTTGTCTGTAGGCTGTGTAGACAGCCTGATGGCTGCAAGGGGGTTCATAAGTAAATTTTCCCAGCAAGCCACTCACAGTTCTAAGGGCCAAAAACATTCTTTTCCCAATAAACCTACTTGATAACAACACCCCCACCCCCCACATCCCCACAGTCAGATTCCACAGTCTCTCAGGCTAACTCTTTCTTTTCCTGTTTGGCTACAAATAACTATAATTATAAATTTACTATAAATACAACAGTCAGCAAACTGGTAAATCCTGTGGTGTTTCACCAAAAATGGTAAGTTTTTTTGCTTTCCTGGAAAAGCAAGTCAGACTGGAAAGGAAAGCAAGTCAGACTGGAAGAGCCAATGAAGTTAAAGTCATTATAACTTTTATTGTTGTAAGTAAAAACTTTCACCTATCAAGGCTTCCTCAGGCAAATAAGACTCCATAGATAGTAAGAGCAGTTATATACTTCAGAATCACATTATCAATAGTCACATGATAAAATCACATGATATAAAAATCACACAATATAAAAGCATAGTAGAAAATAATAAAAACAATTCTTCTTCTTTCAGCTTTTCCCGGTTAGGGGTCGCCACAGCGGATCACCTGTCCGCTCATGATTGGCAGTGGAGTTTTACAGCGTTGAGTTGCCAGCCCAGCCCCCAACCTTCCACAGAAAGCACACACACATACACACTAACACCTAGGGCCAATTTAGAGTGTACAATCCACCTGCAGCATGTCTTTGGGATGTGGGAGGAAACCGGAGCACCCGGAGAAAACCCACGCAACCACAGGGAGGACATGCAGACTCCACACAGAAGGCATCCCAGCCGAGTATTGAACCGGAGAACCTCTTGCTGTGAGGCGACAATGCTAACCCCTGCACCACCGTGGCCGCCCAGAAAATAATAAAAACAATGATAATAGTAAATGACTACTTATTACAGTTTAGAATACATAAATATGTAAAATGCATTTATACCCACTCAAAATATCATGGTTATGCTCTTATGTAGGTCCTTCAATAAAGGTTTAAGGAAAACATAGTCATTCAACCCAGGGGGGAATATGGGCTCTTAACTGCACTATCCAGTAATATTCAGACATTTCAGTATAAAAGTATAACTGTGATATTTTGAGTGGATATAAATGCATTTTACATATGTATGTATTCTAAACTGTAATAAGTGGTCATTTAATATTTTTATTGTTTTATTATTTTCTACTGTGATTTTATATTATGCGATTTATCACCAAGTGACTACTGATCATGTGATTCTGAAGTATACAACTGTTTTTACTATCTAGAGAATCTTGTTTGCCTGAGGCAGCCTTGATAGGCAAACGTTTTTACTTTCAAAAATAAAAGTTGTAACATTTTTAACTTTGTTGGCTCTTCCAGTCTGATATGTTTTCCTGTGGTTGTGGTTTTATAGCTACAGATAACCACAGATGCCTGGGTACTCTCCTTTATACAAAATAGTTATTTTACAGCTTGGAAGTACCTTCCTTCATTTTTCATCCTTCTTCATCCTCTTCCTTGCCAGCTCCCTCATTTTCCTTTGGTTCTGTGGGATCTGGTGGAACAAACAATCATCCAACCTGCTCTCTTGTCTCAGCAGGGAACAGGTTTTTATTTCAGAATGTTTCTAGTTCCCGGACAAGCAGGGGTTGTGAAGGCCCATTCTAGACCTGTTTTTTCTCAACACCTTTCGCAATGTCCCTTCTTTCTGGATGCTGTTTCTTCAGACACTTCCCTTTGTTGCTTACTTAAGCTATTCTGGTATCTCTGGATTTGATGGATGCATGCTTCTATATTCTTCTTCACCCTCTCTCAGAAAATGTTTACATTTCTTTGTTTCTTCTTCTCAGTATCAGTTCTCTGCCTTAACTTTTAGTCTTTCTAGATCTCCAAGTGCCTTTACCACATTTATGGCCCCTGTGGCAGTCTACAAACGTAAGGAAACTCAAATATTCCCTTATGGCTTGGAAAACAGATGCTACGTCTTCTTCTTGGAAGGGGATGTTTCTGTATGCCTATCCCCCTCTTCCTCTATGACCAAGAGTCCTGCACAAAATCATGTGGGACACACCAAAAATCTTGCAGGTGACCCCCTTTTGGCCCAAGCAGCACTGATTCCCCTTCTATTTCAAATGAACAGGGGCAATTACCCCAACTTACTTCACAGGATCGACCTTCCCACACAAGACAAGGGATCTCTCGTTCAGCCTCACTTGTCTACCCTTTGATTAACACTTTGTGTGATGCTGTTTTGATTCCTTTCAGGCACCAATTTTCTGAGGACGTGCTTTGGATTTTGCAGGACATGAAAACCACTACTAAAAAATCATGTGCGACTCCTTTTTCAGTGGAGGTTCCTACTGTCTTTTCTTATTTGTGTAAGTTGCTCAAGTCTGGTTTGGCATATTAAAGTTAATTTGTCAGCCATTTCAGCTTGTCTGTCTCTGGATCTACCTTTGGCTTCTAGTTTTGAAGTCAAAGAATATGTAAAAGGTGTCCTTCATATCTGCACTCCAAGACAGCCGGTTTTCTCCTTCTTGAGACCTTAATTTTGTTCTTGAGAAATTGACTCAGTCCCCTTTTGAGTCTGTAGTTTCTTCTTTCCTACAACACTGTACTTGGAAGACCGTATTGTTGGTAGACCCCTGGTACTAATAGGATGTATAACAAAAGAAAGAAAATCCTGTTGAGAAATAAGACGGACTGTGCACAATGCAGCAATAGGTCCCTCATTAGCCTAAACAAACAAATCAGGGATCTAGTCAAGTCTCTGAAAGCAGACTTTGAGGTAAAAATTGCCTCCAAAGCTAAGGATAACAATAAGATATTTTTCACTTATATCCGCAGTCTTTGGGTAGAATTTTCTGTAGACAGCATCACCTAAAAGATATAGCAAATCTGCTAGCCAACAAATGCAGCTCAAATTTCACCTCCCCATCACCCCTGGTTCTCCCACCAAGGAATACCCTCCACCACTCCACCACCAATTGTCACCAAAGAACAGGCTGCCACTGCTCTCTCTAAAGCTAAAAGTATGGCTTCAGTGGGACCTGACGATATACCAGGCTGCATCTTTAACAACTTAAATCAGGACTTATCAGGCCCACTAGGCTCTCTATTAAACCACAACCTCTGGAATGGCTTTGTCCTAGTAGAGGGGAGGACAACAAGTCATACTTCTACATAAAGGGGGACCATCTACTACCCCTGGAAATTATAGACCCATACGTTTCACTAGTCTTATATGTAAGGCCATGGAAAGAATAATCATGAACCTGATAATAATGACATAGGAGACCTCCAAATAATGGACTAGACCCAATTTGGCTTTGTCAAGGGCAGGTCATGCCTACGAAATCTAATAGATTTCTTTGAGAAAGTCACTAAGGCCACAGAGGAGGGTAAAAAAAGTGCATGCGCCCAACCTCCACCTGGCCAAGGCATTTGACACAATTCCCACTCAGGTATTATAAATAAACTCACAAAACTGGCCATAAATCTTTACATCACTAGATGGATAGCCAACTGGCATGCAAACTAGACACGTGTGGTTAAAGTAGGTGAATCCAGATCCAGCAAAAGGACAGTTACTAGTGGTGTGCCACGAGGTTCAAAGATGGAACCACTCCTGTTCTAAATACACTTCTCTGAAGTCGAGGCTAATGTGAAAGGCCTTTGGATGATAAAGTTTGCTGACGACTGCACGCTGAGGGCAATCACTGAATTCCCCAGTGATGTAGATATCCTTCAAGAGGGTCTAGATCAGACAAATGATTGGTGCCAGAACCATGGACTAAAATTAAATGCAACAAAATGCATTGTCATACCCTCTGAAAAGTAAAATATCCCTGCAAATTACAGCATCAATAGCACAACTCTAAGAGTAGACTCAGAGGTGAGAAATCTAAGTACACATATTGACAGTAGCCTAAACTATGACCACCATATGTACACAGTGGAAATAATTCATTCTATGTAGCACAACTTATAAGTAAAGGTATGGCATCCAGATCCAAGAAAATTATAGTCCACTGTACTCAGCCCTCATTAGACCAATAATCAAGTACAATGTGCCATTTGGTATGTACTTTACTAGGCAGTTATACAGCAGCTGGAGCAATCTCAGAGGTTCCTCACAAAGAAAATACACTTTGTAAACAACATGTCCTATATGGACAGACTAAAAGCCCTATCCCTTTACTCTGTCTCCTACTGACTATTAAGGGGTGACCTATACCTGACCTACAAGGCACTCGCAAATCCAGCTCTGATGGAGCTGCTACACATCTGCAAGTCAAACAGCGTGAGGGTCACCTGCTCTATAGAGCTAATCACTTTGCCTCAAACAAAACATGAGAGACAGATATGTGTCTCAGAAATTACCCCTTCTTTGGAACAAGCTTCCTAATTCATGTTAAGCAGAGCCCATCCGTGGCCCACTTCAAACACAATCTGGATCAATGGATGGGGACTCACACAAACTCATACCTGTGGTCGTGCTTATGTCCCTTATGAAGGGGGGTAATCTGTAAGATACTCAAGGCATAGGCACAAACCCATTCCATCCTCTTGCTCCTAGGGGCCATATATTGGGTAAAATCAGTTTATACTTGCTAAGCTTGTAAGGTCTCTTAAGCCATTAGCCTAGCAATCACCTATGAAATGAGGGTCGAGCTAATAAGGGTCCAGTCAGGTAGGCTTTATGCAACCCTTTCCCATTTAATTCATAATTTCTGTTTCCAGATGCAATGTGCATGCTGAAGCATTTCAGTTTCTTAACTGTAACTAAGACAATTTAATCTGTTTTCACAGTAATAGGTAGGTCCAGTTGGTTCTCAAAGGTATGATAAACAAAACACAGAAGTCTTTTCTAAGAAGCAGAGATTGGAGAAATGACATAACTTCTTTTGGGAGAGTCACTGTAACTGTAAGCCATAACATTTGGGGTAAATGCCACCTATTTTGTCTTCATCTTAACTCAAGTCTTAGCAGTAATCCTGTATTTCCTATGGGACCTTTAGATGGTCCTGTGACAATGGTCACAGGATCATAGGAAATATAAGGCAAATGAGCCTAGTGGCCATTGATGCCTTGCCTGTATCTACTCAAAAACCTAACCTCCGTTTTCAAGGAGAGCCAGTAAAGCCATTGTAGTGAATTTCTGAATACTCAAACCATCATCTAGTTACTGTTTGAAGGAGTACACCATATCACACTGCTTAATTTGCAGTGGAAGCTTGTTCTAGAGCTGTGGAAGGTTTTGCATGATGAATCTCTCTCTCCACCATGTTTTATCTATTTGTTGATGTAGGTCTATATCTCTAGTCATAGTATTAGTGGGATTTGTTTGATTTATGGAGATACAAGATATCCCGGTCAAATGGGTCCCTAACAGCACAGAAGACAAAGCACAGAACACCCCTCAGGAGTTTATATGACACTGAACAAAGGCACACTGCTTCCAATCTTTTCTGGTAGTTTACCAGTGATATTTTAGTTATGAACCTTTGAAGTCTTCTCAGTTGTTTGATATGTCTAGTGAGGTACATCCCAAGGGGTGCATCATATTCTATGATAAGGGGGCAATAGAAGCTTTAGATCTGTATGATATTCTTCTAACCAAACAGACCACACCAACTAAAAGTGGAGAAAACAACTGCAAATCCAAGTTTGGTTGCAAAATAAACTTATACAGAAGTTTCAAGGAATGAGGTGTTCACAACATACAGAAAGATCAACCAGTTTTTGGAAGACCACCAATTGCAATGTCACATTAGTTTGCAAACATTCAGTTTTCTAAAATGTCCAGTACCTATTATACCCACCATCTCTGGAATTCCTAAGGTATACAAAAACCTACTGAAACCCTCTTTTAGACAGACAGTTGCAGCACAAGGGTCTAAAGTTTGCTTGCAGTTATGGCAGATAGCTTTTTAAAACCAGTCCAAATGATGGATACCCACATGTTTAAAGTCTCAAGGAATTTTTTTAGGCAGATTAAAACCAGAATTATGAGATGATGACCTCTCATTTTTAACTATCGATGTGGCGGATTTATTTTCATGTATACCACCAACAGACTGGTTTAGAATTGTTTCATGATGTTCTAACTATGTTCAATTTTTTAACATCTTTAGAAATTAGATTATTAGTTGACCTGATTGAAGTCACCTCACTTAATAATTACATTTATTTGGAGGGTGAGGTCTTCAGACAGGTTAGAGGTGTTGCTGTGGAGGTAACTTGTGCCCCCATATTTGCAAATTTGGTAATTTGTTGGGAAAGATGTTTATACTCGATTCAGAGTTCTTTTAAAAATATTAAATTGTTCGTGAGATGTCTGGATGACATCTTTATATTATGGACAGTTAGTGATGAAATAGTTGATAAATGTATAACTTACATCAACTCTACAACATCCTTTTTAAAATTTACTTAACTACAAGTAAAGCAAGTTAACTATTTGGACACCACACTTACCCGTGAAACAGGTTATTTTGCATCTAATATGCACAGAAAACCTGCTTTTTCTAATGCCTACCTCTGCTTTCATAGTTATTACCCAGTGCACCAGAAGAAAAGTCTGGTAAAAGGTCAATTTGTGAGACTTGCTAGGATGATTTCTGACAAGCACATATTCAACATTGAAAGAAAACAACCAGAACTGATGTTTTCAGACAGACAATATTCCAGTGAGCTGGTTAAGGAAATTAGTGATGAAATTATGGCAGAATGGGGTACAAAATATATTCCTCTTTTGCGTACAGGTTTGCTGAAAGTGTCACACTACACACACCCCACACGAAGTTCATCTACCACACCCAACAATGAATGTGTTAACATCTACTACTGACAGAGATGGGGCAAATGATGTTGTATTTTTTAATTGAGCCCTTTACTCAGAATCCCTGTCTCTTCTGGCTGCTGTGTGTCCCTGGAGCGTGGAGGTTGCAACTATTCCTGCCAGTTGCCTGTCCTCCAGTAGGGTCGGAACCTGTACTACCTGATGACCAGGATTCCATCCAGTCACTTATACCCACTGTCCTTCCTGTATTAAGGAATAAAGGCATTCCCTCAAGAATACAAGAAACCTGCCAGTCGCCTGTCCTCCAGTAGGGTCGGAACCTGTACTACCTGATGACCAGGATTCCATCCAGTCACTTATACCCACTGTCCTTCCTGTATTAAGGAATAAAGGCATCCCCTCAAGAATACAAGAAACCTGCCAGTTGCCTGTCCTCCAGTAGGGTCGGAACCTGTACTACCTGATGACCAGGATTCCATCCAGTCACTTATACCCACTGTCCTTCCTGTATTAAGGAATAAAGGCATCCTCTCAAGAATACAAGAAACCTGCCAGTTGCCTGTCCTCCAGTAGGGTCGGAACCTGTACTACCTGATGACCAGGATTCCGTCCAGTCACTTATACCCACTGTCCTTCCTGTATTAAGGAATAAAGGCATCCCCTCAAGAATACAAGAAACCTGCCAGTTGCCTGTCCTCCAGTAGGGTCGGAACCTGTACTACCTGATGACCAGGATTCCGTCCAGTCACTTATACCCACTGTTCTTCCTGTATTAAGGAATAAAGGCATCCCCTCAAGAATACAAGAAACCTGCCAGTTTCCTGTCCTCCAGTGGGTCGGAACCTGTACTACCTGATGACCAGGATTCCGTCCAGTCACTTATACCCACTGTCCTTCCTGTATTAAGGAATAAAGGCATCCCCTCAAGAATACAAGAAACCTGCCAGTTGCCTGTCCTCCAGTAGGGTCGGAATCTGTACTACCTGATGACCAGGATTCCGTCCAGTCACTTATACCCACTGTCCTTCCTGTATTAAGGAATAAAAGCATCCCCTCAAGAATACAAGAAACCTACCAGCTGCCTGTCCTCCAGTAGGGTCGGAACCTGTACTACCTGATGACCAGGATTCCGTCCAGTCACTTATACCCACTGTCCTTCCTGTATTAAGGAATAAAGGCATCCCCTCAAGAATACAAGAAACCTGCCAGTTGCCTGTCCTCCAGTAGGGTCGGAAACTGTACTACCTGATGACCAGGATTCCGTCCAGTCACTTATACCCACTGTCCTCTTCCTGTATTAAGGAATAAAGGCATCCGCTCAAGAATACAAGAAACCTGCCAGTTGCCTGTCCTCCAGTAGGGTCGGAACCTGTACTACTTGATGACCAGGATTCCGTCCAGTCACTTATACCCACTGTCCTTCCTGTATTAAGGAATAAAGGCATCCCCTCAAGAATACAAGAAACCTGCCAGTTGCCTGTCCTCCAGTAGGGTCGGAACCTGTACTACCTGATGACCAGGATTCCGTCCAGTCACTTATACCCACTGTCCTTCTTGTATTAAGGAATAAAGGCATCCCCTCAAGAATACAAGAAACCTGCCAGTTGCCTGTCCTCCAGTAGGGTCGGAACCTGTACTACCTGATGACCAGGATTCCGTCCAGTCACTTATACCCACTGTCCTTCCTGTATTAAGGAATAAAGGCATCCCCTCAAGAATACAAGAAACCTGCCAGTTGCCTGTCCTCCTCTAGGGTCGGAACCTGTACTACCTGATGACCAGGATTCCGTCCAGTCACTTATACCCACTGTCCTTCCTGTATTAAGGAATAAAGGCATCGCCTCAAGAATACAAGAAACCTGCCAGTTGCCTCTCCTCCAGTAGGGTCGGAACCTGTACTACCTGATGACCAGGATTCGGTTCAGTCACTTATACCCACTGTCCTTCCTGTATTAAGGAATAAAGGCATCCCCTCAAGAATACAAGAAACCTTCCAGTTGCCTGTCCTCCAGTAGGGTCGGAACCTGTACTACCTGATGACCAGGAGTCCGTCCACTTATACCCACTGTCCTTCCTGTATTAAGGAATAAAGGCATCCCCTCAAGAATACAAGAAACCTGCCAGTTGCCTATCCTCCAGTAGGGTCGGAACCTGTACTACCTGATGACCAGGATTCTGTCCAGTCACTTATACCCACTGTCCTTCCTGTATTAAGGAATAAAGGCATCCCCTCAAGAATACAAGAAACCTGCCAGTTGCCTGTCCTCCAGTAGGGTCGGAACCTGTACTACCTGATGACCAGGATTCCGTCCAGTCACTTATACCCACTGTCCTTCCTGTATTAAGGAATAAAGGCATCCCCTCAAGAATACAAGAAACCTGCCAGTTGCCTGTCCTCCAGTAGGGTCGGAACCTGTACTACCTGATGACCAGGATTCCGTCCAGTTACTTATACCCACTGTCCTTCCTGTATTAAGGAATAAAGGCATCCCTCAAGAATACAAGAAACCTGCCAGTTGCCTGTCCTCCAGTAGGGTCGGAACCTGTACTACCTGATGACCAGGATTCCGTCCAGTCACTTATACCCACTGTCCTTCCTGTATTAAGGAATAAAGGCATCCCCTCAAGAATACAAGAAACCTGCCAGTTGCCTGCCCTCCAGTAGGGTCGGAACCTGTACTACCTGATGACCAGGATTCCGTCCAGTCACTTATACCCACTGTCCTTCCTGTATTAAGGAATAAAGGCATCCCCTCAAGAATACAAGAAACCTGCCAGTTGCCTGTCCTCCAGTAGGGTCGGCACCTGTACTACCTGATGACCAGGATTCCGTCCAGTCACTTATACCCACTGTCCTTCCTGTATTAAGGAATAAAGGCATCCCCTCAAGAATACAAGAAACCTGCCAGTTGCCTGTCCTCCAGTAGGGTCGGAACCTGTACTACCTGATGACCAGGATTCCGTTTAGTCACTTACCCCCACTGTCCTTCCTGTATTAAGGAATAAAGGCATCCCCTCAAGAATACAAGAAAGTATGTCCGCTGACTAGTAACCATTTTTATTTATCAAAACTGTTGAAATACTTAAACTCCCTACCACTCCAGGATAGCCAGCAGCCATAGCTCTTGTCTATCTCTATCTCCCCAGCCCCTCTAGTGGTCTTTACTTTGCTCCACACTTGACTCACCCACCTGCATACTATTCCTTTCCCTCCTAGGTTGTCTGTGTAATTTTACCTTTACCCACTAGATGGCACTCTCACCATTAATTATATCCCATTCCCTCTAACCTTATTTACCAAGTTAGCTTGTCCTTTTCTTTACCTACTTCTCCTAGTATCTTTCTTATCTCTTTTTAGCTACTGATACTTACCTCAAATCTGCCTCGCCTCCATTTATCTTCCACTTCTCCCTGTTCTCTTTCTACTCTCCCAGCCCTACTCTGACACTCTACTATTACCTCTTTGCACCTACCTGACCTTACCTGCTAATAGCAATCAGCATCTCACTGATTGTTTTTCTTTTGACTGGTCTTTCTCCTCCCTGCTTGTCTCTTCCCGCTCCGTTTGCCCTCCGGGCTCACTCCACTCCCCTACCCTACCCCCTATTCCCACCCACCTCCAGTACATCCAGCCTTATACCTCTCTAGCCACTCCTCCTCCCATATCAACCAATCACATTAATTTCCTTCTCAAACACTCCCTACCTCCTCTCCTATCTTATTAATTTCCCCTCCCATCTAATCTCTTACCACCCAAACTCCTCCTCCATACCACAATGCCTTTGCCATTCTGTTCTCCTTACCTCACATCCCTCCTCCTACTCTCAATACTCCCATCTCTTTTCCTTATCTAAATCTCCACTTCCTATGAATACTTAAACTGCTCTAACCTCCACCACTCCTCAAAACAAACATCCTTTACTGCATCATCACTTCCCCCAAAACACATCAACATAACATATACTTCCAATTACTTCTTCCCAAAATATCACAGAGTTAGCCATATTTACTACAAACACCTATATAGGAAAAAACAACAAATCGCTTCATATCTTGCACCAATTCACATTCACAAATCTCACAGTCACCTCCTTTTAGATGGTGACATTCATCCCAACCCAGGCCCCACCACTACCTCTCCTATCCTCACACCTATGTCTTATTCCTCATCCCAATACAACCCTAGCCTCTCCTCTAACTCCCTTTTACTAGTTCACTTAAATATACGAAGTATTAACAATAAAATAACAGAGTTTCATGCCCTACTGCAATTTCACAACTTTGATCTATGTCTCACAGAGACTTGGTTAAAACCCCATGTCCAGGACTGCGATATCACCCCTCCTGGGTATAATATTCTAAGAGTAGATCACCCTAGCAAGAAAGGAGGGGGTATAGCCTTACTGTATAAAACAGGTCTCCAACTCACTCCATTAAATTCTTGTCTCCCATCTGACACTAACTCTGAAATTTTCTTTACTAAGCTCCAATTAAATACTAGCAAGGCGATTTATATTCTGTGCTCTTACATTCCACCTGGCAGCAACATCAACCTCCTTGAAAATATCCTTAGCTGGCTATCTACTTCATATCCGCAAGAAACCATAGTACTTGGCGACTTTAACATTGACTGGAATACCTGTAATTCCAATACCCCTTCTAACCACATTAATCTGCATGGCTTTACTCAAATTGACTCCTCACCCAATCGCATCCACAAACCCACCAAAAAAGAATCCATCCTTGACTGGATTCTAATAAATACCTCCCCCACATTCTACTCAGTAGGCACCCTCCCAGAAGATATGAGTGATCACTTTCTAACTTACTTCCTTAGACAGAAGTCCAATATAGTTAGACCTACAAGTCTCAAAACCATACGCTCCAACAAAAACTTTAACCCTGAATGCTTCCAAAACGAACTTAGACTCTGTAACTGGTCACTCCTAAAATACCTATAACTTGATGAAGCAGTAGCCTACTTTAACTCAAAATTCCTTGAAATTCTTAACCTCCATGCCCCTATCCGTGCCCTTAAAAATAGAGCAAAAATTGCACCCTGGCTTACAAAAGAAACTAAGCACAAAATGTTGCTAAGAAACAAACTCTGGTCAAAATGGCGTGCTTCTAAAGACCCTTCTGATCACACTAAATTTAAACAGCTTAGAAACTCCACTAAATCACCTGTACAACTTGACAAAAAAAATTTTTTCCTTCACCTCCAACAAAATAACCACCAAAACCCTAAGAAATTCTGGACAGGTATCAATACTTTACTTCACTCTGGCACAACTAAGACACCCACCCCTGCCACTACTACTGAAAACACTCCTAAACAGATAGCAGACTCCTTTAACAACTTCTTTACTGGAGCTATCCAGTCACTTGCTAACTCCCTTCCTCCCGTGGCTTCTCTTTCACCACTCTTCTCCTTTCCAACTCCTCCCACTTTCCATCTACAACCTGTCTCTACATCCCTCATCTGTACCCTCCTTCTAAAACTCAAACCCTCAACCCCCTCTGCTGACTTATTACCTGCTCAATATCTACAAAGCAATCGCCCACCCTGTCTCTATTCTTATAAACAGAACCATCAAAGAAGGCACTATCCCTTCTATCTGGAATATCTCCCATATTATTCCCCTTCATAAGGGTGGAACCTCGTCAGAACTTTCAAACTTCCGTCCAATTGCCCTACTTTCTCCCTTAGCTAAAATCATGGAAAAATGTATTCACCAACAAATGCTCGACCACCTCCTTGTTAATAGACCACTAGCTCCCTCCCAGCATGGATTTCGTCCCTCCCATAGCACTACTACTGCCCTTCTTTCCTTTACTGATCACATAAATAAAAAACGCAACAATAATATCCTCTCTTCTGCTGTCTTTATAGATCTCTCCAAAGCATTTGACATGGTTAATCATCAAATACTCTTGAATCTTCTGAAATCACTCTCACTTGACGCTCTGGCACTGCAATGGTTTAAGTCTTACCTAGACAATCGAAAACAGGCAGTCCTCTGGGAAAACACTCTATCCTCCCCTCTTCCTGTCTCCCTTGGAGTCCCCCAAGGATCTATCTTAGGTCCCCTTTTATTTTCCATATTTATCAATGATCTTGCTTCTAGCATCCCCCAAGCCGTAACCATTCAGTATGCAGATGACTCCACCTTAGTCTCCTCAGCCTCTAACCCATCTGAACTTCAATCTCTCACCCAAAATGTATTTCAGCTTGTGGAAGACTGGTTTTTACAGTGATGTCTCCTCCTTAACGCTAAAAAAACTAAACTTTTGTTGTTCACACCCACACAAAAATCTCCACCACTCCACTTCTCCATCATATCTAAAAACAGCACAGTCATATCTCCTGACACAACAACCAAACTTTTAGGTGTTACTATCGATCATTGCCTAAACTATGACACTCATACTAATACCACTATTAAATCTACTAACAAAAAGCTTGGCTCCCTCTACAAAATCAAGCCTTTCCTTACTCCTTCAGCCAGAATTACCATTGCTCACACCCATCTTATCTCTACTCTCCTGTATGCATCACCTTTATTCACAAACCTATCTAAAACTAACCTAAACAAATTAACTACTGCCTACAATAATATAGCCAGATTTGCTACCAGCTCCCCTTTTAGATCTCACCATTGCCTAAATTTAAAACAACTTGGCTGACTTGAACTTGATAATCAGCTTTTATCTCAGCAACTTATAATCACCCAAAAAATCCTTTACTTCCCTGAAAAACTCCTATCCTTACCAAACTTATTAGTCCCTATAAAAATCTTTCTAACCTTCGCTCTTCACACAAACTTTTAGTATCCATACACAAATCTAATAACAAAGCAGGTGACTCACTTTTCTCCTACACAGTGGGGAAAAGTTGGAACCTTCTTCCTAAGGACCTCACTATGATCTCCTCTTCCTCACTCTTCAAAAAGAAGCTCAAACTTCATCTTACTAACCACTGGCTCTGCCCATGCAGCAACCCAGACTAAAATCTCTCCTCCTTTTTATCACTATTTCTCGCTTCCTAAGCATATCCTCCTTACTCTCTTCTCATTCCTTAGGTCACTTAAAATCTTACTATGAACTACCTACTCCAAGCTCCTCTTATTAGATATTACTTCTCTTTTCTACCTTACTTTTTCCAAACCTCTCTGCATTTCTCTCCCCACTTTCCTTGTGTCTTTTCTTCCACTATTACTCCCCTCCCTACTCCTTGTACTTTCCTAAAAAAAAAAAAAAAAAAAAAAAAAAAAAGTTTGTGTTTTTTTTCTTTTTATTTTTGCTGTATTGTTGTCACTTGTAAACTATTATCTATGTATTTTTTGTCTATACATGCCCAAAAACTTTGATTTGTTTTAAATTGACTGTTCTTTGTGGAGCTTTTCTCCCCGGGCTTCTACTGAAAATGGACATATATCCAGCTAGACTGGCCCGGTCAACAAATGTTAAATAAAATAAATAAAAAATAAATAAATATAACTCGGGGATTGCGGTTATAAAAAGTGTTGTCAGCAAAAACTGGAATATACTTGGAAGGAACACATAAGATGTATCCTGGGTGACAAACCAGTTTTTATATACAAAAAGGCAAGAAACATCAAAAATATAGTAGAAAACACTGAGACAGTCTACACACCCATGAGTACAAAGAGAGGCACTAAACGTGTAGGTCCTGCAACCAAAGCAGAGTTATCCTAGAAAATGAATCTCTCACTCTCAGTGATGCACTAAACATCATTGTCTTCCCATACGGAGGGAATTGTAATACAAAAGGAGTGGTATGCCTAGCAGTTTATTCACAGTGTCCCGCATTTTATGTGGGCAAGACTGAACGTATCTTTAAGAAGCATATATACAAGCATGTTTATTACATTATTAAGGGTAATGTCAACAATGCTTTGTTTAGACAGTCTGTAAAATGTGTACCTTTCAAGAAGTTTTCATTTGTCATTTTAGACAGAATTCCATCCAGCCCTAGGGGTGGTTCCTGGGAGGATAAAACAGACTATAAAGAATTGTTATAGCAGCTTAAGTTAGACTCCACATATCTGCTGGATTGAAGAATTATGTGTCCTTGATTCCAGTGCTCAAAGAGCAGCTAAGCTTTGACCATTAAATCTTACAAAATGTTATGTTAAATTATCAAAACATATACTTATTCACATTTTACATACAACTTCTAAATTTATATTTTATTGGTTCATTTAGTGTATTTTATTATTTCATCATTCATCATACATATATTCATATACATTTATTTAATGTTTTTCAGTCTGAGAAAATCTGTGAATGTGTTGATTTTATAGAATGTGTTTTTAAGAATTTAATTGATTAATTGCTTGGTTCACAAGCAATATATATATATTTGGTTAATGGGGCATTTTTGTTTTAGTTCTGAAGGAGTAGCGGTGTGCTTTCTACTGGTGACGAAAAGCAGCATTACAAATTTATGCTTAAACAGTTCTTCATTGTATTCTGGTGCAATAAATGGTTTATTTTACAATGCAACTTGAATTTGTGGTTGTTTCTCCACTTTCAGTTGGTGTGCTCTATTTGGTTTGAAGTTTATCAGTACACCCGGGACTATCTGTATGAAGTTCTGTTTGTGATCAGCTGTTCTAAGGAGAGAGATATCCAGACCATTATAGCAAGCAACATGACTGAAGGAGAGGAAATTATCAACGCATGTTCCAAGGTCTCTAACTACATTTTTCATTTTGAAGCTGGGTGTTAATCTGTCCTATAAAATGGGGGCGGGACTGTCTACCAAATGTGACAATATTGCATTTTTTTGCATTTAATCTGAGCCCATTATTTGTACACCAGGTACTAGACAAGTATAGAGACATGCTGTTGGGCGTGGACATCAGACAGACACTTGAGAACAGCAAAAGTTTTCACTTGATTAACAAGAAATCTTGAATCATGATCTGGAGATCCAAAAAGTAGATGACAAACAACAGAGGTCTCAGTACTGAGCCCTATGGAACACCACTGGTCACCTTTGTGGTCTCTGAGGAAGCATTTCTCACTGTGTGGGTTCCATCTTCTGTCCAATTTGCTATCCATCTTACTAAACAGTTATCTATTTAAAGCATTTTAGCTTGTTTATTATGTTAGCATGAAGAATGGTATCAAATCCATTGGCCAGCTTAAGGTATGTTGTGTGTACATCATGACCACTGTCAACAGCCAGTGTTACCCTTTTAAAGAAGTTAACCAAAACCTCAAGGACAAAGCCAGAGGCTAGGCTCAGGTTGAAAGGTTTAAGGGGGGGGGAGCTGCCAGTGCCTGTTTAGCACTACTTATTAAACAGTCAGGTATATCATCAGTTCTCACAGAGGATGTATTGTTAGTCTTGGATATTCAGTACAGGTTCTTTTATAATGATGGGGGGATAGTTGTCTCTGGGGTGACGTGTGCACTAAATTTGTTTGCATTATGTTGGCAATGTCCACTAGATCCTACAAGTTAATGCCATTCCAAGCAAGTTCTGAGCAGTGCTGGGTACTATTTCTTAGTTTCCGGTTGTAGGTAAAGAAAGATGTGTAATTATCCATAGCTTGTGAAGCTAGCCTACATCCATGCGTTGTCTTGGTTTTCTTAATGGTATTTTTTTAATGATTTGATAATTCCTTGATGTTAACCTTAATATGAAGGTCTTTTGTTCCGCTGTACACTCTAAGGGTTTTTTTTTTCCTTGGCTGTTTAGTTTATTTACACTTGTGGACCAGAAGCATGGTTAACTCTTAAACTTTCCATTAGATTTAGATCTTAAGACTGCCAGGTTTCTACCGTTACATAGTTCTTATTGTTCTATGTTCCTTACAACTTATATAGTTGCACATGGCAATCATACATTTTCAGCACTGAAGAGTGAGAATAAGTGAAGAAGGCCCTAGCAAAGTGCTACACATCCTACATCAGTGTCTGAGTAATTATAGTAATAAAGTGACTAATGTCCTTTCACAATTTCTTTTTCTTTATTGATTTTAATCAAACTTTGAAAAACTACTAAACTGCAACTGCGATCGGCTACTACAAATCTTTTTTTTCCATACATTTCTTGACTATTTTACTATATTGTTTACTCTCTAATATGAATAGTAGGGAATTACAGAAAAAGTAGCAGAAAAAAGAAACAGTAGTTCAGCTTCACACAGCAGAATCAATAAGGCTTTGAAAGAAAAATCTGCTAGTCTGCAAATGACACTCATATGAAGAAAGAAATGCAGTCACTTTCTAAAGTACCATAATTCTCCTCAATGACCTCACTCAGCACTATCACATGTTAATACAATAGTAATACCTTCACTGGTGTCCTCTGAAACCATGACACAACTGTAGTTTCAATGCTGGATAAGTCAAAAGCTTCAATAATCTTCTGCTAGTGCAGGCCCAACATTCCTTCATCGGATATATATACAACCCCAAATAGTTCAACCCTCTTGTGAATGTAAATCCTTTCCCAGAAAACAGACACATTAAAACAAGACAGCTAAATTGTTACCTATTCTTGTCTCAATGTCAGTAAAAGGATAAAACACTGAGATGTGAAAAGTACAGTTGTGTACCTACCATAAATGTAGATGTTCGAGTGTATTCACTGTTGCAGTCATTACACTTGGGTTATCCTGCTGGCAGGTGACCCACAGTCGGCCCGAGTTCCAAAGTCTTGGTCTGGCGCCGGTTGCTGTAGCTCCTTCCCTGACGTCAGTGTGCTAGGGGTATAAAAGTTGCAACTGACACCATTTTCTTCAGTTTTTCTTGCCCAAGATGTCAGGTGCCCCCAGACAGGAAGGCTGGAAAGACAAAATTATGCCAAAAGCCATGCATATATTACTATAAACATTTCCTTCATCTACAAGCAAATACACCACATAGATAGTTTAGAGATAAGTACAGAGAAGTCCCAGCAATGAAAAAAGGGGGATGGTGGGTAACCTGGACTGCAACAGTGAATACACTCGAACATCTACATTTATGGTAGGTACACAACTGTACTATGTTCATCATGTTTCACTGTTGCAGTCATTACACTTGGGTAGAATCCCAAAGCTGAGGTTGGGTGGCTGGGTCTAAATTGGATTTGGAGAGGCTAACAAGCCCTGCAGAACTGCAGTGGCAAAGCCTGCTCTGGATTTAGAGTAGAGAGGTAAGTGGTAGTGCTTGGTGAATGTGTGCACTGAGCTCCAGGTTGCAGCTTCTAAAATGTCTTTGGTTGGTACTCCTCTGAGGAAGGTTGCTGCTCTGGTAGAATGAGGCCTAATGCCCTTAGGCACTGATTTGCCATGTTGTGCATAACAGAAACGGATGCAGTGTCCTATCCATTTCGAGAGTGTCTGCTTTGTAATAGGCTTTCCTTGTGATCCTGCAGCATATGCTACAAACAGTTGCTCAGTTTTTCTGAAAGCTTGTGTTTTGTCTAAGTAGAATCGTAGATGTCTGTGTATAGCCAAAGCGTGCAGAAGTCTCCCCCCTTTATTCTGGGGGTTTGGGTAAAAAGTAGGTAAATGAATGGTTTGGTTTAAGGCCACATTGGAGACCACTTTTGGCATGAATGTTGGTTTTGTCCTAAGAGAAACCCTGTCCTGATGGAAAATGAGAAAAGGTTCAACAGCCATTAATGCCTGTAACTCTGAGACTCTTCTTGCTGAAGTTATTGCTAGGAGCAGAGCAGTTTTCCATGACAAGAATTTTAGATCAGCTGTGCTGGCTGGTGCAAAAGGAGGTTGTGTGAGTTTTTCTAAAACAAAATTGAGGTCCCAAGTAGGTACTGGTGCTCTCCTTGGGGGTCTTATATTTTTTGCCCCTCTGAGGTATTGTCGTAGTAGAGGATGTGAAAAAATAGGGAGGTTCCGTATTGTAATGAGCTGAAATGGCAGAGGCATGGATTTTAATAGATGAGAAGGATAAGCCTTTGTCCAACATCTCAGTTAGGTATTGCAAAATCTGTGGTATATTAGGGACAAGTGGTTCGAGCCCTTGTGCCTGGTTCCAAGCACAGAATCTCTTCCATTTTTCTGCATAAGATTTCCTAGTGCTGGGCCTCCTGGCTTCTAAAATAACATCCATAACAGCTTTAGAGAGAGGTGCAGTCTGAGTGGCTACATTATCTGCCGTGCTGCCAGGTTTAAGGTTCTGAGTTGACTGTGCAGAATCTGACTGTTTTGTTGTGTCAGAAGATGAGGGATTTGAGGTAGAAGCCAAGCTGGGCCTTGAGACAAACTCTTTAGGAGTGGGTACCAGTGCTGGCGTGGCCAGTCTGGTGCAATCATGATCATTTTTGGCCTTTCTTGTCTGACTTTTAGTAACACCTTGGTGAGAAGAGGCATCGGAGGGAAAACATAGACTGTCAGGCCTTTCCAGCTGAATGATAGATCATCCACTTTCCATGCTTGAGAGTGATAAGTTCTTGTGCAAAATTTCTGAATTTGGTAATTGTGAGGGGAGGCAAAAAGATCTATGTCTGGGCGCCCCCATTTCCTCATTATCATGCTGAACACTTGTGGATTTAGCTTCCATTCGTGAGGATCCATGATATTTCTGCTTAGTTCGTCTGCCAGTGTGTTTTCTGTTCCTGGCAGGAATTGTGCTTGCAGATGTACTTCATAGGTCAGTGCTGTGTTCCACAAAGTCATGGCTTGTCTGCATAGGGGGTAGGAATGTGTGCCCCCTTGCTTGTTTATGTACCACATAACTGTGGTATTGTCCGTCTTTATTAATAGTTGTCTTGGATGTATTAGGTCCTTGAAGGCTGTCAGGGCATTCTGTACAGCTAGCATCTCTTTTTGATTGATGTGAAGATGCATTTGTTCCTTCGGCCACGTGACCTGAATACATTTTCCTGCCATATGTGCTCCCCAGGCATAATCCGATGCATCCGTTGTTATTGTTTGCCTGGCTGTGGGTAAGGTGAAAGGCTGTCCCTTGTTGTGGTGGCAGGCCTGGGACTACCATCGAAACTCCTGTTGTAGGCAGGGAATTAAAGTTATGATTGTCTCCAGGCTGTGACAATGCTGAGTCCAAACACTTTTTTAGATACCATTGTAGTTTCCTCATATGCAGTTTTGCATATGGAATTAGTAGAATGCAGGATGCCATGAAGCCCAGGGCCTGCAGAATTTTTCTTGCAGGGAGCTGGGTTTTTGTTGCCATCATTTGAAAGTAATGAGTCAGTTGCCTTTGTTTGCCTGGCATGAGATAAGCCATCTGGGCAGTTGTATTTAAGCTTGCACCCAGGAATATTATCTCTTGAGAGGGCACTAGTTTTGATTTCTTTTCGTTTACTGTGTACCCTAGGCAAATTAGCAATCTTTTTACAAACGCAAGGTGCTTTAGAAGAATGTCTTTGCTCTCTGCTTGAATAAGGCAGTCGTCCAAGTAGGGATATATTTGAATTCCTCTTCGTCTGCAAAATGCAATTACTGGTGCCAGGCATTTTGTGAAGACCCTGGGCGCAGTAAATAAGCCAAAGGGAAGTGCAGAGAATTGGTAATGCATTGAGCCTGTATGAATCTAATGCATCTTCTGCAAGACTGTATGACTGGGACATGCAGGTATGCCTCCTTGAGGTCCAAAGTAACTAGCCAAGCCTTCTTGCCCAGCATGGGCAGAAGTTGTTGTAGTGTCAACATTTTGAATTTTGGAACATCCAGGAAAGTATTTAGGATTGACAGGTCCAGTACTGGTCTCCAGGCTTTGTCCTTTCTGGGTACTAAGAAAAGTCTTGAGTAAAATCCTTGTCCCTGTTCTTGCTGTGGAACTTTTTGAATAGCTCCCATGTTCATAAGAGCAGCAATCTGTTTTTGTGCCTCTGCCCATTGGTTTTGTGGCAGGTCTGGCATACCTTTTGGTTTTTGGAAGCATGTGGAAGTTGAACCTGTAACCCTGAGAAACAATATTCAGCACCCATTGGTCCTGGGTGATCATGTGCCAAGTGCTAGCTTTCCCCCTAGGGGTGCTGTCAACAGGTAAGTGCTTGGCATTTGCAGAGGGAAGTCATTGGGACTGTTTCCTATAAGGTTGTGATTTGTCTTCCCCTCCTTTGGGGGCTGAAGCACCCCATTGTTTAGGTCTGTAGGATCCTTGGGGCTGAGATCTGCCTCTTGGGCATCTGTATCTGCCTCTTTGTGGCCTGTCTGACACTGGAAAGGACCAATTTTTTGAAGGCCAGTTTCTGCTAAATCTATGTGGTTGAACCTGTAAGAAATCTTTTACTGTTTGCATTGACTTTGCTTTATCCTCCATTTTCTTTAACACCTCTTCTGCCTTAACACCAAAACAAAGTATCATGCTGTAATGGAGCATCCTATAATTTTACTTTAACATGGTCAGGTAAACTTTGTTCTTTCAACCAAGCATGTCTTCGAATAACAGAGCCTGTAACTGCGGCTCTACAAGAAGCCTCTAAGGAATCAAAACCACATTGCAGAGTATGCTTTCCCACTTGTTCAATTGCAGGCAATAAATCCTGCATTTCCTTATTGTCAGGACTTTCAGTATTTGAAACCATTTTCTGTTTTAACAATGACAAGAGATATTGTTGATATTTAAGCATGTGAAACTGACAGTTTAAATCTCTTACAGCTGAAGTAGCAGAAGTGTAAACTTACTTTTTTCCCCATCTGTCCAGAGCTCTGGAATCCCTATCTGAGGGGACAGGATTTTTGGCAGTGGAAGCCTTAACCCCTTTAGGACCCTGAAAAATTGTTTCTGGGTCTGCAGTGGGGTTTTTGTAAAGAAATTTATGAGAGTCAGGGACCCTGTAGTATCTATCTGGCTTGACTGGTGCAGGGGGTAAGGAATCAGGAGACAGACTGGATTCAGAAAAACATCATCAACAATATCAAGCATAGGGGGGATAGCCAGGGGCCTGTGCTGAGGCAATAAAAGGAAGTCTCTGAGCCTTTTCTTGGATCCTGAATAATCTTGGCTCTTCAATGGAAATGCTCCCTCATGGTATGCAGGGTTTCCCCAAAGGAATAATCCTCAGGCGGTGAGGCTGAAGGTATGGACTCTTCTGCATCAGAATCCTCATAGGGAGGGAGAGAATATCCCTGATTAGAAGAGGAGTCAGAGGAAATGGAAACCTGATCAGAGGAATCATAATCAGTGTCTTGCCTAGGCCTTTTGTCAGGAGGGGGATGGGAACCCCTGATTATAGTAATAAGGTCTTCGGCCATTTTTAGCATCTGTTTCTTTGGCATGGATGACTGTTCTGGAGAATGCTGTACTTGTTTTCTTGTCTTTAATGGTGTTTTTGACTTTGTCTTTGCTGCTGTAGTGGGCTTAATTGTAAGCTGTGAAGGTCTGAAAACACCCTCAGAAGCCGATGCTGAGGGTATAGTTTCCGTAGGCCCAATACCTTGAGTTTCCACAGGCCTAGGTGTCTCCACGTGGCTGTCGGTTACGGCCTGCGGCTCTGAGGTAGCGGGTGTCAGGGGCTGCGAAAGCGCCTCACTGAGAACCGGCGAACCAGCGACTGGCCTAGAAGAGGCTTCGTCGTCGGTTTTGGATCTCGGATGCCTGTCCTTTTCTTTGTCTTTGCATTTTTTTACGTAATTAAACCTTCGGCCAAAGTAATATAAAGCAAAATCAAACCGACATTTAATAGTTCGTTTATTGAATCTAGCACAAAACCGAGAACTAGTAACATTGTGGTCAGGGCCTAGGCAAGGAATACAGTAAGAGTGAAAGTCCTTATGAGGTATTTGCTTCCCACAAGAAATACAATTATTAACTTTTACTGACATCGGTCTGGAGCAAGAAAATGTTTCCCCAACGGGGTACTTAGCTTTATTGAAGACTTCGGTTCTGAAACTCAATTTTGAAAATCTCAGGAGTCGGCCGACCAGCACTTGCAAACTGCTTTTGCTTCGGGCACCGTGCGGCAAGAAAGACTGAAGAAAATGGCGTCGGTTGCAACTTCTATACCCCTGGCGCACTGACGTCAGGGAAGGAGCGACAGCAACCGACGCCGGACCAAGACTTTGGAACCCGGGCCGACTGCTCGCCTGCCAGCAGGATAACCCAAGTGTAATGACTGCAACATTGAAACCCGATGAACATCTTCATAGGTGCCTATAAAGGCTCAACAGGAAAAAATGGAAAGAAAAAAGAAAATCCCACCTTCTCCTGATGCATCTGGTATTGAAGAAGCTTTTATGTGATGGCAATTCATCCTCCTACCTCTCAAGACCTTTATAGGTAGAATTCTTCATGTCAGTGTTCAGGATCTCCACCAGAAGCTAATTATTTTTTGGTACAGCTGAATTGTATATTTATCATAAAAGCAGATGTCTAAATAGGATCCGTGCTGCAGTGTGACTCTTTATTCAGGAGAATTAGCCATAGGCATACCTTTATGAACATCCCTATAGATGAAGGAACTGGAATCCTCTCATAAGGTCATAGGTAAGTATTAGGCTAGCTGCCCTTGCAGGCAATTTTAAGCATAGTTAGTTTCTCTTTTTGTGCTCAAAATAATCTAGCCCATTTGATTACAGACTTGCCCTTAAACATCTCATGGTCAGTAACTACACATTACCCTTAATGAGAATAACTGGGATCATACCATAGACACAGTGGCTTATTCCAATTTACTCAGCTTTTCTACTATGCCCGAGTGTGGAACTGCATCAAAAGCGTTGACCTGGTCGAGGTATGCAGTGTGTGCCATTTTACCTTCATCCATTGCTTTGGTGACCTTTTCAAATAATCCACCAGGTTGAGTAAGCATGGCCTGCCCTTGACAAATCCAAATTCTGACTGGTCCAGTTTGGAGGCTTCCTATGTCTCATCTGATTAATTCCATGATAAGTCTTTCCTTGGCTTTGCATATGAGGCTGGTCAAACTGATGGGTCTGTGGAAGGTCCTACCTTATGCAGGGGGATGACTGTTGTTCTCCATTTGCTTGGCACAAAACTTTTATGGAAGCTGAAACTGAACAGCATTGTTACGGGCATAGCTAATTTGTGCTTCATGCTAGTTAAGATGCATCCACTGATATTGTCAGGACCCATGAATACTTTTAGCTTTTGATAGCGCTTTTAGGACTTGATCAAGTGTGATGGTTGGAGTCGAACCAGTTTCAGGTATATCGTGAGTGATGGAGGGGAGACAGAGAGGTAAAATTAGAGCTAAATTAATCAGCCAGAAGGTTTGCTATATCTACAGCCTCAGAAAGATGGATGAGGACTGTGCCGTTTTCACTTCCCTTTTGACAGGATGGCCACTAGTAACAGTGTCCTATTATAGAGCAAATGATCCACTATCCAAGTCTGCAGAATCTCAGGTGATGTAAATTATTACTTTCCTTTACCTCCAAGGTGTCTGCAGTAATGCTTACATGCCAGTGATGAACAGCCAAGGAAGAAGGCCTATGATGAAACCACTGCAATAATAACTAGTTGGATGATGTCAATTTTCATTCATTCCTCAACAGCTGGGTTTGGATCCAACCCTCAGATCCAACTCTGCAGTTATTTTAGCTCGTGGCTGTGACAAGGGAGGTACTGCCAACACAGTTTGCTGGAATTCTGTAAATAATTATATGTCATCTGTGAATATTAACATGATTTATATGGAAGTGTAACAAAAGGAGATACTGTTAGCCCAGCTATCTGGATTTTTTTAAATTATATACCCTTTGTGAATCTCAAAATAATTTATATAGACGTGACTAAGAGAGATACTGCCAGCACAGTCGCCTGGAATTTTGTAAATAAGTATGTCATTTGTGAATATCAACATGATTCATATGCTTGTGCTACAACTGTATTAGAACTGTATGTCACACAAGATGGTTTGTACAGACATGTGCTGAAGAGATTTTGTAAATTACTGAGCTTAAAGATGTAACAGCATGTCCTACTGGAAAAGAACAGAAATGTACATGCACAATTATAACTGTTTAAATGCCTATTTTAATAGTGGAAACTGGAATACAAGATTTCAGAAAAATACCTGAAATTAAATTACCTTATGGCAGCAAGGAGACACAATGTCTAAAACTAGGAAACTTTCTGTATTGTCTTGGAAGTCTTTTATTGTTTTATGACTTCCACCATTTGCCAAAGTTCTGAGAAAAAGCCCTTGTCTACGTATTTTCACAGCTAGATGCTAAATGCTACCAGCTGCATCAATGGGGGTTTTCACCCGGGACAGAGTCGGATGACAAGAAATGATATAATTCTGCAAGCTATCCCAGCAGTAACACTTGAGCTATTAACTTGGGAAGTCTCTTAGTGAGAGATTACATTCTGTATTTTGTCTTTGACCTGACAACATCGAGATGCACTCACCACATCTGCCTTGGTGCTCTAATTAAGTAAGTGTACTACCCGCGGTGGTGCTGCGGTAGCGGTCATCTCACAGTAAGACGCTGTCCGGTTCGATTCACAGCTAGAGCGTCTTCTGCGTGGAGATGTGTGAATGGGCGTGCCTTCGTTGAAGGTTGTGTGTCAGGGCTGGTATTTCGGCACGTAAAAATCAACTACCAATCATTAGCGGATCGGAGTTCCGCTGTAGCGACCCCTAACAGGGAAAAGCCGAAAGGCACAACAACTAGAGTATAGTAATTCTCTTAGATGCAGTCAGAGATATAGCAAAGCTTAGCTTAGATACTTTTCTTTATTTATTTGAGACTGTCCTGCAATGTTGTTTTAAATATTTCCTATGATTTTGAACTCTGCTGTCACTGTAAATACATACTGAGTATTTACTTGTTATTTTAATATTTATTATTAAATGTATTTAAACCTTTTTGTAGTGGCTGTTATTCTGTAGAGATATTTAAGTTCTGAGAGTATTTGCATATTTATTTGGTGACACTGTGTAAGCCACTCCTAATAGCCTTGCCTCTGGTCAAACTACCATTTTTATCGACAGTAACATTACACAGTAAGATTAGATACCCTTTGTTAAGGGCCTTAAAGAAGCTGATAAGGAGTGACTGGTGGCAGGGGGAAATTACCTTACAGTCTGGGGAGAAGGAGGCATAGCTGGTAAACCTGTGCCAGCCTTTCCCAGGTGTGTGTGTGTGTGTGTGTGTGTGTGTGTGTGTGTGTGTGTGTGTGTGTGTGTGTGTGTGTGTGTGTGTGTGTGTGTGATCTACTTGGGCAGGGACAAGAAGCAATGGTTGGACAGAGCGGGTGCTGGAGGTCTTGGCTTAGTCACTCAGCTGAGATCTCAACTCTACAGCTGTGCCAGTGGGGAGTCTTACTGGGGATTTGGAGAAAGAAGGAGAAACCAGCCCTGGACTGACTGTGTTCTCGGTGTGCTCTTGAGGGAAATTGCACTTAATGCACAGAGCTGTATCTGGAAATACTGTGTGTGTATCTGTCATCCTCCCAATGTGCGTCTCCCACTGTTGCCAGTGGTGAGGATTTAGGCTCATCGATTACTGGGCCAGTGGTGGGCCATCACAGTGTCCACTAACAAACTCTCGAGCTCCTCCCTTACCTATAATGCACCATCCCCTAACACTCCTCACATCTCATTTGCCACTTTCACTTTTGGACATAGTTGCTTTGAGCTCTCAAGCTTGTGGGTTTGGACAGAAGATAAATCAATCTTTTTTCCCCATAGCTGATATTGCTTGATATTTTCAATATCTACCTTTATTACATTAGTACCTCCCTTTCCTATGCTTTTTTTTTGTGTACTGTTATTTACCATAGGTGGTACGTTTCTTCTCCATTTCTCTTTACACTTTTAGTGTAATCCTTACTATCAGTGTTTTTTTTCCGTTTGTCTATTCTTCCTTTCCTTTTCCTTAGCTATTTAAAAAAAAAAGTTTTTTTCATTATAGTTTGTATTGTTCGAACAATGTTTGAAAGGGTCCATCTGGTTTTAATAAGTGCCAGAAATGCAGGCACAAGTTACCACTTTCTGATGCGCACAATTTAAGCATGTTTGGGTCCAGAGCATTTGCAGACGGAGTATACCATATGTAAGGCTTTCAATCCATGAGTAATCACGGATATGAAAAATAGGCTTATTTTGAAGGGGTTACTACCCCTCTGATTTTTCAGAGGCAATTTCTGGGGTTCAACCCCCCCAAAACAAAGCTTAAGCAGTCTTCTATCAAGGCTTCAGGTCCTTCCAGATCCTCGACCCACTCTTAGGATCCTACCACAGAACCACCATGGGAAAAACAAAAAGTCAGATCCAAAGACTGCTCCTACTCAGCAGGTGTCAGAGTCAAACTCAGCTCTTCAGACCCTAGCATCTTGGATCCAAAGCCTTTACCAAAGACACAATATTATCCTTCCATTGACCCAGTACCTTCCTGAGTACCTTCTCCGTTCCTAGAATCCCACCAGTACGCCAGATCTCACTCAGTGGCATTCACTCATTCTTCCAAAAGTCTGACCAAGGCTAATGTGGACAGAATGGCAAGGAAGTTTCTCTCGGCACAGATACAGATGGGAGTTCTCCTGGCTCCTACCCTGTGAGTCAGGAAGTCTTGGTTTGCACTGATCTTGGCTCCTTTTCCAATCTGACTTATCGATTCAGAGCCCTTGGACCACAGTCTCCCTGGACAGTCTGTATCAGATCTGACAATCACAGTATCTTCGAATCAGAGGCTTTCTCTGAATGCACCAGCTCCGACAGTGTCAAATCTGGATGACTCTCAGAAGCAAAGTGTCTCTGTCGGATCCGAGGTGTTCGAGTTGACTTTAGAGTTGTAGAAGCCGTCTCCAGCCCTCAGAGATTCGGCATTGGATAGCTCAGCTCTGACCTCTGCCTCAGTTAGACTGCCTTCAGGGCAGGGGGAAGCAGATGGGTCAGAAGCTTGGCTTCTTGGCTCAGTCAACTTCCTTCGCTCTCTAATATTTTGTCTTTGAGGAGGTGGACAGAGTGTTCCCTGCTTCTGCAGGTGGATGGTTCCTCCCCCCTCAGATCTCCTTGCTGGACCCCGTACATCTCTGCACCTTGGGCCTCATCATTCCACTTCAAAGGGACAGTAATGCAAAAGTCTCCAGGCTACCCAGCAGGGTATTACTGTTTCTTCTGATACTTCCCTGGAACACCCCACCAAATAAGGCCCTAGGGAGAGGAAGTGCAAAAGGAGGCCCTTGGGCTGCCCACAGGAGTCCATCACTGAAGGTACAGATTTCAATGACAGAGAAGGGTCCCCTAGATCTCCACCTGAAGAAGTCTCATTTGGAGACATCCTAGAAATCTTTAAGCAGATGGGTGGTTGGTCCACCGATAACCCTTCCAAAGAGGAATCTGTGCTCCTGGTGGTCTTTCTGTCTGGCCCATCTACCTCTTTGGTGACTCTGCCCTCTGACAAGCTCATTGATTTGATATCTAGGCAGATGCAAAAGGAACCAGACACAGCTGAGCCGATCCTTAAAAGACCAGACCAGATTTGGGCACCACCTGCAGGAAAGAAATTCTGTAGCAAGGAAGTTCCTGTAGATGCCATGGCTGTGGTGGCTGCCAAGAAAGAATTCATGGAGCACAGTTCTTCTGTCCATCCCCCTAACAGGGAGACTAGGGAGTTGGACAGATTTGGGATGCATGTGTATGCTTCAGCAACATCTGCTGAATTATTTGGCACACTTCACAAGACTTCAGATGGATCTGAATAAATAACTTTTCAAACTCCCTCTCAGGGACCAGTACTCCTGAGGTCCAGTCTTCTGTGGCATTGCAGTTGGCTACCCTTCTATTGATCACTAACTCATCCACGAGGCTGATCTCCCATGCAGCTGAAGGTACCTCAAGGGTGGCGGGTTCAGGCATTTCTGTTAGGAGCCATGACCTGATGCACTTATGTGACTTTGCACAGCCCTTCAAGTCTTCTTTTGCCAATGATCCTTTTGATGGAAATTTGGCTCTAAAGTTAAGGACACACTGTCCAGGTGCGAACAGGATGGAAAGACCCTCTCTGCAGTGAGCGTATGTTTTTCAACCCCTCAAAGGACCTTTTCCAGGAATTAACGAGTCAGAAAATGTGGTTCAGGAAGTCTCAGAGTCCTTCCCAAGATTGATGTGGAGATAGTTCCCCCATGGGCAGAGGGGGGAACTCAAATGGAAGACGCCACCCATGTGGCAGAAAGGGCCCGCAGAACCAGGGGTCCAGAGATTTCTTCTCAGATAGACCCTACCAGCATTTCTGAAAGGAGGCCTGATTGTCCTTCTCAGGATGCAATCAGGGGTCATTTATCCCTACACCAGAGAGCCTTGCTAGACAAGACAAAAGATACGTGGGTTCAGAGCATTATTTCCAGAGGTTATATAATTCCCTTTTCCCTACCACCTCCACCCGTTTGAAAAATTCCAGAAATTCTACCCAGTCAGAGGAAATCAGCAGCACTAGAAACACAAAAGCTGCTAGAAAAATGAGTCATCCAAGAGGTCCAACCAGACCAAATAGAAGTGAACTTGCTCAAGATTCTTTTTAGTGCCAAAGAAAACATGGGACAGGAGACCAATTTTGGATTTTAGCAATCTGAACAAATCATTTCAGCCAACCAAGTACCAGATGGTCACGGTTCAGTCCTTTCTGCTGTTTTACTGTACAAGGATGACTGGATGTGCTCAACAGACCTTCAGGATGCATACTATCACATAAAAATGAACAGACAATCCTGAAGATATTTATGCTTCCAACTGGGAGCCAGTCATCATCAGTTCAGAGCAATCCCCTTTAGCCTAGGCACAGGCCCCAAGGTGTTCACTAAATCATGGCAGTACTAGCAGCTCACTTGAGAATGCAGGGATTCTGAGTGTTTCCGTGCTTGGATGATTGGCTTACCGTCCCGAGCAGGCATCTACGGATAACTGCTCAAGATCAGGTACTCCAGACTTGCTCCCATCTAGGAATAACCATAAATTACTACAAACCTCCGTTACAACCATCTCAGACACTGGAGTTCATAAGAGGGATTTTCAACACAGTATCAGTGACAGCTTCTCTGCCTCTGTCAACAGTACAAACTATCAGATTCCAGGTCAGAAAGATAATTAAAAATTCCACAACCTCAGCCTGATTGATTCTTCAAGCCTTGGGATCAACATTTGCAGCTATACTTCTAGATCCCTTAGCAAGATTTCACATGAGAATTTTTTAATGTATGTTAGCAATGCAATGGTCAATTCTTGCCTTTCATCCACCCAACTACCTCAGATCAAGTATGCCAAATCCAGACATGCCACATTCAGACATCAAAGATTGGCACAAGAGGCTCAGACATACGACAATAGTCCAGAAATAATTCAGATTACTAGAGAAAAAAGGTAGAGGGATAGTTGGGTGAGAAAGTGAGGATGAATGAAGGAAGACAACAGATGCCAAGTTATGGTAAGACATAACTTTTTAATCTGATGTTGTCTCCTTCATTACCTTTTCATGTTAGAGTCAGAGTCCCCAGATAAGTGAACCTTGAGTGGCCCTCATGGAAGGATATGGCAGAGCACCGTCAAACCAAAGGAGGCTATGCTCCTGGAAATAAAATCCAATTTGTAGTGTGACACAAAGGTGGGATTATTAGACCATGAAGCTGCCGCACAAATATAATCAATAGAGGTTCTAGCATAGAAAGCCGAGGAAGTAGCCATAGTCCTGGCAGAATGTGCCCTAGGAGGTTTAGGTAACTCCAGCCCTTTGGATGAATAAATGAAAGAAAAACAGTCTGAAATCCATTTTCCCAAGGTAATTTTCAATACTGCTTGTCCAAGTCTATTTGAAGAGAAGGCTATAAAAATCTGATCAGACTTTCTGTATTGTTTCGTCCTGTGTCGATAAAAATGGAGCGGTCTATGAATGTTTAGAAAGTGATGAACGTACTCTCCTTTGTTAGAGAAAGTGGGAAAGTACACTGGCAGTTGTATGGACTGATTGATACTGTTTTCTGTAGCCACTTTAGGCATAAAAGATTGGTTAGTGTGTAAGGACACTCTTATCTTTATGGAACAAAACGTATGGAGGCTTAGAAGATAAAGCTTGATGCTCAGAAATCCTCTTGGCAGAAGTAACAGCCACCAAGACAGCTATTTTCCAAGACAGAAATTTCATGTCACAACTAGCCGCAGGTTCAAAGGGGCCCTGTGTCAATGCCTGCAGCACAACAGTAAGGTCCCATGGGAAGAAGGCTCCCCAATTGGGGCCATAATAAGAACACACCCTTCATAAAGGATTTACACAATCTGAATGTGAACAAGGAACGTGTTTGACTTGCTATGTGAAAATTAGAAATAGCAGCTAACTGTAACTTAATAGTGGAAAAAAAAGTCAAAAAGGGTACTGAGAAACAGTAACACATCTGAACCAGGTACTGAGAAGGGATTAATATTTCTGTTTTGTGGCCCAAACAATAAACCTCTCCCACTTACTATTGTAAACTTTCTTGCTGGAAGCCTTTTGTGATGCCAAAATAATTTTTCGGACCGGGGACTGAAGCCTGGACTGTCTCAATAAGGTTGGAAGTGCAGAAAAGTACAGTTTTGTACCTACCATAAATGTAGATGTTCGAGTGCTAATACAGCTGCAGTAATCACAGATGGGTTTTCTGCCGTCAGGCGGGTCCTCGGTCGGCCGAATTCCAAAGTCTAGGTCCGGCGTCAGTTGTTGTCGCTTTCTTTCCTGACGTCAGTGAGGCAGGTGTATATAAGACACAGCTGACGCCATTTTCTTCAGTCTTTCTTGCCCCAGATGTGAGGAGCCCCCAAAAGAAAGGCAATACATAAATTATAATTATATACACGAAATGCAATATAATCAAAAAACAGTAGTTACAAGCAAATATACCATAGAAGGATAACCCAATCAGGTTGTATGAAGAGGGGTTAGGCCCTAGGCCTTTACCAAGAGGGGAAGGAGGGAGGGAAAAAGTACAGTTTTGTACCTACCATAAATGTAGATGTTCGAGTGCTAATACAGCTGCAGTAATCACAGATGGGTTTTCAGCCGTCAGGCGGTCCCTCGGTCGGCCGAATTCCAAAGTCTTGGTCCGGCGTCGGTTGTTGTCGCTTACTCTTCTGACGTCAGGAAGGCCAGAGTATATAAGACACAGCCGACGCCATGTTCTTCAGTCTTTCTTGCCCCAGATGTCAGGTGCCCCCAAAAGGAAGGCAATACATAAATAAAGCTAATCCACAAATGTAAGCAAATAATACATAGCAGGATAACCCAGTCATGAGGTCTGAAGAGGTTTTTAGGTCCCATGGCCTTACCAAGAGGGGAAGGAGGGAGGGAAACCTGTACTGCAGCTCTATTAGCACTCGAACATCTACATTTATGGTAGGTACAAAACTGTACTATGTTCATCGTGCATACAGCTGCAGTAATCACAGATGGGTAGAGTCCCAAAGCTATGCATAGGGTGGTAGGTACTAAGAGGAACTGGGTTGAGCCAGAATGCCCTGCAAAACAGCAGTGGCAAAGCCTGCTCTTGTTCTGGAATATAAGGGCAGATGGTAGTGTTTTGTGAAGGTATGTACAGAACTCCAAGTGGCTGCCTCCAAGATATCCTTAGTAGGCACACCTCTGAGGAAGGCTGTAGAGGTGGCTGTGGCCCTGGTGGAGTGAGATCTGATACCAGTAGGGACAGGTTTCCCATGGTGCGAGTAACAAAAACGTATGCAGTGGCCAATCCACTTGGAAATGGTCTGTTTGGTAACTGGTTTCCCTGAGGCCCCTACGGCATAGGACACAAAAAGTTGGTCTGATTTCCTGAAGGACTTTGTTCTGTCCAAATAGTAACGTAGCTGCCTATGGATGTCTAAAGAGTGAAGCAGCCTTTCCCCTTTGTTTTGAGGGTTAGGATAAAAGGCAGGAAGGTATATAGCTTGGTTTAAGGCTACCCTAGATACCACTTTAGGCATAAAAGATGGGTTGGTACGAAGGGAGACCCTGTCCTGGTGGAAGATGAGGAAGGGCTGCACCGCCATGAGGGCCTGTAGTTCAGAAACCCTACGAGCTGAAGTGATGGCCAGAAGGAAAGCTGTTTTCCAGGACAAAAATTGTAGATCTGTTGAAGCAGCAGGTTCAAAGGGAGGCAATGTTATTTTTTCTAGTATATAATTAAGGTCCCAGGCTGGAATTGGTTGTTTCCTTGGAGGTCTTATATTCTTAGCCCCTCTGAGGAACTGACGTAAGAGTGGGTGTGAGAATAAAGGAGGATCCGTGTTGAATTCTGCAGAAATGGCTGAGGCGTGTATTTTAATTGAAGAAAATGAAAGTCCACTGCTCAGTAGTTCAGCTAGGTACTGTAACACTTGAGGCAGGTTCAATTTTCTAGGGTCCTGCCCTCTTTTCTCATTCCAACAGCAAAACCGCTTCCATTTTGCGGAGTAAGCTTTTCTAGTAGATGGTCTTCTGGCCTCCAAAATAACATCCTGCACCTCCTTGGAGAGTAGAGTTTGATGTGGTGTTAAGGAATTTTCCATGCAGCGAGGTTGAGTGTTTTTAGCTGGCTGTGAAGGGTTTTGTAGTTGTTCTGCATCAGCAGAAGTGGTATTAGAGGTAGGGGCCAGGGAGGAGTATGTGTTAGACTCCTCAGGAGTGGATACCAGTGTTGCCTTGGCCAGTCTGGAGCAATCAGTATCATCCTCGGACAGTCTGTTCTTGCTTTCAAAAGTACCTTGGGCAGAAGAGGTAGAGGTGGGAATGCATAAACTGTCCATGTTGTCCAACTGAATGAAAGGGCGTCCACTTTCCAGGCCTTTGGATGGTAGGTCCTTGAACAAAACTTTTTCAATTGATGGTTTCTGTGGGAGGCAAAAAGATCTATGTCTGGCCTCCCCCACGCTTGGACTATCTCCGTAAACACCTGTGGATGAAGTTTCCAGTCGTGTGGATCTGTCATATTTCTGCTCAGAGTGTCTGCCAGAGTGTTTTCCATTCCTGGCAAGTACTGTGCTTGAAGTTCGATTTGTCTTTCCAGAGCCAAGTTCCAAAGGGTCATGGCTAGTCTGCACAAGGGGTATGAGTGAGTTCCTCCTTGTTTGTTTATGTACCACATTACTGTGGTGTTGTCTGTTCTTATGAGCAATTGCCCTGGATGTAGAAAGTCCTTGAAAGCTGTAATTGCATGTATTACTGCCAGCATTTCTTTTTGATTGATGTGAAGGTGCTTTTCCTTTTGGGACCATCTGCCCTGAATGCACCTGTCCTTCATGTGCGCCCCCCAGGCGTAATCTGAGGCGTCTGTGGTTATGACTTGGTTTGCTTGAGGCTTGCAGAATGGGAGGCCTGTGTTTACTTGACATGCTTTGGCCCACCATAAGAATTCCTTTTGTAGACAGGGAATTATTGGAATAATTGCTTCCAAGGTGTGTAGACCATAGATTTTTTAAGTACCATTGAAGTTTCCTCATATGCAGCTTTGCACACGGGATTAGAAGAATGCAAGATGCCATGAATCCCAGAGCCTGCAGGATTTTCCTTGCAGTAAGCCTGGTACTTTTTGCTAGTATTTTGAAGTACTGAGATAATTGCCCTTGTTTTTCTGGCGTAAGGTATGCCATATGGGTGTTTGTGTCCAAGCTGGCACCCAGGAAGGTTATTTTCTGAGAAGGTGTTAGCTTTGATTTCTCCTTGTTGATGGTGTATCCCAGAGAAAGCAGTAACCGTGTCACATATGCCAGATGTTCCAGAAGTATATGCTTGCTGTCCGCTTGGATCAGGCAGTCGTCCAGATAAGGGTACATTTGTATCCCTTGAAGTCTGCAATATGCAATCACTGATGCCAGGCACTTGGTGAATACTCTGGGCGCAGTAGATAAGCCAAAGGGCAATGCAGAGAATTGATAGTGGATTGAACCTGCAAGAAATCTGAGGTATCTTCTGCAGCTTTGTCTGATTGGGACATGCAGGTATGCCTCCTTGAGGTCCAATGTTACCAGCCAAAACTCCTTGCCCAGCATGGGAAGAAGTTGCTGTAGTGTGAGCATCTTGAATTTTAGTGCAGTAGAAATGTGTTTAGTATGGATAAGTCCAGAATGGGTCTCCAGTCGGTTCCTTTTCTTGGTACCAGGAAAAGTCTTGAATAAAAACCTTGACCTTGTTGGTGCGTAGGTACCTTTTGTATAGCCCTCATGTTTAGGAGCTTTGAAATTTGCATTTGTGCCTCTACCCTTTGATTTTGTGGTAGGTTTGGCATGCCTCTCCTTTTTGGAAGTGTGTGAAATTGAAATTTGTAGCCTCTGTTTATAATGTCCAGTATCCATTTGTCTGTTGTGACAATATGCCAATTGCTTGCAAATAATGCTAGTTTCCCTTCCAAAGGTGCTGCCAGTTGAGATTTGCTTGGCATGTAAATGAGGGAGTCATTGAGTTTGCTTTCTATATTGTTGTGCACTGTCTTCACCACCTCTTGGTGCTGGAGTTTGCCATTGTCTGCCTCTGTATGACCCTTGTGATTGCCCTCTGCCCCTTCCGCGTCTGTATCTGCCTCTTTGGGGCTTGTCAGTGGCTGGAAAGGACCAGTTTTTTGATGGCCAATTCCTACTAAATCGTGGTGGCTGGACCTGTAAGAAAGCTTTGACAGTTTGCATAGATTTGGCTTTCTCTTCCATTTTTCGTAATATATCCTCAGCATTAGTACCAAAAAGAACATCCTTTTGTAAAGGTGCATCAAGGAGTTCTGCTTTCACATGATCAGGCAGATTTTGTTAACTAAGCCAGGCATGTCTGCGAATGACTGATCCCGTAGCAGCCGCTCTACTGGAGGCCTCTAGGGCATCATAACCACATTGTAAAGTGTGTTTACCCACTTGTTCTGCACTATGCATCATATCCTGTAACTCTTTTAAATCTGGTTGTTCAGGTTGAGACATTTTGTTTTTTAATTGTGATAACAGGAACTGCTGATATTTAATCATATGAAACTGGCAATTTAAGGCCCTCATGGCTAGGGTGGCCGAGGTGTAAACCTTCTTACCCCACCTTTCTAGAGATCTAGATTCCCTTTCTGCAGGAAGTGGATTCTTGGCAGTGGAGGCCTTTATTCCCTTAGGGCCTTGTGAAATGGTTTCAGGGTCAGCATTGTGGCCTTTGTAGAGAAATTGGTGAGAACTGGGTACTCTGTAATATCTATCAGGCTTAACTGGTGCAGGAGGCAGTGAATCGGGATTAAAACAAGCCTCCGAATAGACATCATCCAGTACCTCCAAAACAGGGGGGATAGCCAGAGGTCTGTGCTGAGGTAACCAAAGAAATTCCCTAAGTCTTTTCTTGGAATCTGAAAAGTCTTGGCCTTCCCAATGGAAGTGTTCCCTCAAGGTGTGCAAGGTTTCCCCAAAGAAAAATCCTCAGGGGGGGATACAGAAGGAATAGACTGCTCTGCATCCGAATCCTCAAAGGGGGAATAAGAGTGTTCCTCAGCATCAGAATGCTCTGATAAAATGGATCCCTGATCAGAAGAGGGGGATTCTTCCTCCACTCTGGGTCTCTTGTCAGGAGGGGGCTGAGAACCTCTAATAAGAGTTATAAGATCCTCAGCCATTTTAAGCATCTGCTTCTTAGGCATGGGTCCAGGAGATGGGCCTTGTGCAGCAGGCCTAGCTGGATGCCTGGCTGCTTTGGATTTAGTAAAGGCCTTAATAGAAAATGAGAATGAAGGCCTAAATACACCATGGGTGGAAGTAGATCTGTCCACATTAGTAGGCTCAGCAAAAGCTGGAGCTTCGGTTGTAGTCTGGGAAAGGGCCGATGACCCAGCGGTCTCGGGTACAGAAGACACCGCCGAAGGAGTGTCGTCGGTAGTCAGGGACTGCAAAGGCGTCTCACTGAGAACCGGACCACGTGGAGCCTGTTTCGGCGTGGTGTCGGTGGAGACCGCAGGCCTCGCATGTCGGTCCTTTTCCTTGCGTTTTTTGGATAAAACGGTTGTCGGAGTGTCCGACGACATTTTATAGTCAAAAGCTTTACCAAAAAAGTGTTGGGCGAACTCCGCCCGACGCTTGATAGTGCATTTATTGAAGGTAGCGCAAAAGCGACAGCCCGAGACGTCGTGGTCTGGGCCCAAACAAGGTATGCAAAGGGAATGGAAATCCTTATGCGTTATTTGCTTCCCACAAGAAATACAATTATTAACTTTTTCTGACATCGGTCTGAGGCAAGAAAAGATTCCCCAACGGGGTACTTAGCTTTAATGAAGACTTCGGTTCCAAATATTTTCGTAATTCAGGAGCTGGCCGACCGGCACTTGCGAACTGCTTCTGCTTCGGGCACCACGCGGCAAAAAAGACTGAAGAACATGGCGTCAGCTGTGTCTTATATACTCTGGCCTTCCTGACGTCAGAAGAGTAAGCGACAACAACCGACGCCGGACCAAGACTTTGGAATTCGGCCGACCGAGGGACCGCCTGACGGCTGAAAACCCATCTGTGATTACTGCAGCTGTATGCACGATGAACATCTGTACTGCAGCTGTATTAGCACTCGAACATCTATATTTATGGTAGGTACAAAACTGTACTATGTTCATCGTGCATACAGCTGCAGTAATCACAGATGGGTAGAATCCCAAAGCTACACACAGGGTGGTAGGCACTAGGTGGAACTGGGATGAGCCAGAATGCCCTGCAACACAGCAGTGGCAAAGCCTGCTCTAGTTTTGGAATATAAAGGCAGGTGGTAGTGTTTTGTGAAGGTATGCACAGAACTCCAAGTGGCTGCCTCCAAAATATCTTTGGTAGGAACTCCTCTGAGGAAGGCTGTAGAGGTAGCTGTGGCCCTGGTGGAGTGGGATCTGATGCCTGTAGGGACAGATTTTCCATGATAGGAGTAACAAAACTGTATGCAGTGGCCTATCCATTTTGAAATTGTCTGTTTGGTAACTGGCTTCCCTTGAGCTCCTACAGCATAGGACACAAAAAGTTGTTTTGATTTCCTGAAAGGCTTTGTTCTGTTCAAATAATAACGTAGCTGTCTATGGATGTCTAAGGAGTGTAGCAGCCTTTCCCCTTTGTTTTGAGGATTGGGGTAAAAGGTAGGTAAGTGTATGGCTTGATTTAAAGCTACCCTGGATACCACTTTAGGCATAAATGATGGGTTGGTTCGAAGGGAAACCCTGTCCTGATGGAAGATGAGAAAGGGCTGCACAGCCATGAGGGCTTGTAGTTCCGAAACCCTACAAGCTGAGGTAATGGCCAGGAGGAAAGCTGTTTTCCAGGACAAATATTGCAAATCTGTTGAGGCAGCTGGTTCAAAGGGAGGCAATGTTCATTTTTCTAGAATGTAATTAAGATCCCAGGCTGGAATTGGTTGTTTCCTTGGTGGTCTTATATTCTTAGCCCCTCTGAGGAACTGTCTTAAGAGTGGGTGAGAGAATAAGGGTGGATCTGTGTTGAATTCTGCAGAAATGGCTGAGGCATAGATTTTTATGGAGGAAAATGAAAGTCCACTGTTCAGCAGCTCAGCTAGATACTGTAATACCGGAGGCAAATTCAGTTTTCTAGGGTCCTGGCCTTTTTTCTCATTCCAAGAGCAAAACCGTTTCCATTTTGCGGAGTAAGCCTTTCTAGTAGATGGCCTTCTGGCCTCCAAAATGACATCCTGCCCCTCTTTGGGGAGTAGAGTCTGTTGTGGTGTTAAGGAATTTTCCATGCAGCGAGATTAAGAGTTTTCAGCTGACTGTGAAGAGTTTTGTAGTTGTGCTGAGTCAGCAGAAGAGGCATTAGAGGTAGGGACCAGGGAGGAGTATGTGTTAGGCTCCTCAGGAGTGGGTACCAGTGTTGTCTTGGCAGTCTGGAGGAATCAGTATTATCTTCGGTCTGTCTGCTCTTGCTTTCAAGAGCACCTTGGGCAGAAGAGGCAGAGGTGGGAAAGCGTAAACTGTCCATGCTGTCCAACTGAATGAAAAGGCGTCCACTCTCCAGGCCTTTGGATGAAAGGTCCTTGAACAAAACTTTTCCAACTGATGATTCCTGTGGGAGGCGAAGAGATCTATGTCTGGCCTCCCCCACGCTTGGATTATCTTTGTAAACACTTGAGGATGCAACTTCCATTCGTGTGGATCTGTCATATTTCTGCTTAGATTGTCTGCCAGCGTGTTTTCCAAACCTGGCAAGTACTGTGCTTGAAGTTCGATTTGCCATTCCAGAGCCAAGTTCCAAAGTGTCATGGCTAATCTGCACAGGGGGTATGAATGTGTTCCTCCTTGTTTGTTTATGTACCACATTACTGTGGTGTTGTCTGTTCTTATCAATAATTGTCCTGGATGCAGGAAGTCCTTGAAAGCTGTAATTGCATTTATCACTGCTAGCATTTCTTTTTGATTGATGTGAAGGTGCTTTTCCTTTTGGGACCATTTGCCCTGAATGCACCTGTCTGTCATGTGCGCCCCCCAGGCGTAATCTGAGGCGTCTGTTGTGATGACTTGATTTGCTTGAAGCTTGCAGAATGGGAGACCTGTGTTTGTTTGACATGCTTGGGCCCACCATAGAAATTCCTTTTGCAAATATGGAATTATTGGTATTATTGTTTCCAAACTGTGGCTGTGCTGAGACCAAAGGTTTTTTAGGTACCATTGAAGTTTCCTCATATGCAACTTTGCACATGGGATTAAAAGAATGCAAGATGCCATGAAGCCCAGAGCCTGCAGGATTTTCCTTGCAGTAAGCCTGGTACAATTTGCTAGTGTTTTGAAGTATTGAGTTAGTTGCCCTGTTTTTCCGGCGTAAGATAGGCCCATCTGGGTGTTTGTGTCCAAGTTGGCACCCAGGAAAGTTATTTTCTGAGATGGTGTTAGCCTGGATTTCTCTTTGTTGATTGTGTATCCCAGAGAATGCAGTAACCGTGTTACATAAGCCAGATGTTCCAGAAGTATGTGCTTGCTGTCCGCTTGGATCAGGCAGTCGTCCAAATAAGGGTAAATTTGTATCCCTTGAAGTCTGCAGTAGGCAATTACTGATGCCAGGCATTTCGTGAATACTCTGGGCGCAGAAGATAAGCCAAAGGGCAATGCAGAGAATTGATAGTGTATTGAACCTGCAAGAAATCTGAGGTATCTTCTGCAGCTTTGTCTGATTGGGACATGCAGGTATGCCTCCTTGAGGTCCAATGTTACCAGCCAAAACTCCTTGCCCAGCATGGGAAGAAGCTGCTGTAATGTGAGCATCTTGAATTTTGGTACGAGTAAGAATGTGTTTAGGATGGATAAGTCCAAAATGGGTCTCCAGTCGGATCCTTTCCTTGGTACCAGAAATAACCTGGAGTAAAAACCTTGACCTTGCTTGTGAATAGGTACCTCTTGAATAGCTTTCATGTCTATGAGCTTTGAAATTTGTAGTTGTGCCTCTGCCCTTTGATTGTGTGGCAGGTTTGACATGCCTCTCATTTTTGGAAGTGTGTGAAAATGAAATCTGTAGCCTCTGTTTATAACGTCCAGGATCCACTTGTCTGTTGTGACAATATGCCAATTTCTTGTAAATAATGCCAGTTTTCCTCCCAAGGGTGCTGCCAGCTGAGACTTGCTTGGCATGGAAAACAGGAAGTCATTGGGTTTGTTTCCTGTATTGTTGTGCACTGTCTTCGCCACCTCTTGGTGCTGGAGTTTGCCATTGCCTGCCTCTATATGATCCTTGTGATTGTCCTCTGTCCCTTGTGCGCCTGTATCTACCTCTTTGGGGCTTGTCCATGGCTGGAAAGGACCAGTTTTTAAAAGGCCAATTTCTGCTAAAACGTGGTGGTTGAACCTGTAGAAAAGCTTTGACAGTTTGCATAGATTTGGCTTTTTCTTCCATTTTCCGTAGCATCTCCTCAGCATTAGTACCAAATAACACATCCTTTTGTAAAGGAGCATCTAATAGTTTAGCTTTCACATGATCAGGCAAGATTTGTTCCCTAAGCCAGGCATGTCTACGAATGACTGATCCTGTAACAGCAGCTCTACTTGAGGCCTCTAGGGCATCATAGCCACATTGTAAGGTGCGTTTACCCACTTGTTCTGCACTATGCATCATATCCTGCAACTCCTTCAAGTCTGGTTGTTCAGGTTGAGACATTTTATTTCTTAATTGTGATAACAGAAACTGCTGATATTTAAGCATATGAAACTGACAATTTAAGGCCCTCATGGCTAGGGTGGCGAGGTATATACCTTTTTCCCCACCTTTCTAAGGATCTTGACTCTCTTCGAAGGTAGTGGATTCTTAGCAGTAGAGGCCTTCATTCCCTTGGGGCCTTGAGAAATGGTTTCAGGGTCAGCATTATGGCTTTTGTAAAGAAATTGGTAAGAGTTAGGAACTCTGTAGTACCTATCAGGCTTGACTGGGGCAGGAGGCAGGGAATCCGGATTAAGGCAAGCCTCCAAATAAACATCATCAAGTATGTCCAAGACAGGAGGTATCGCCAGAGGTCTGTGTTGAGGTAACAAAAGAAATTCCCTAAGTCTTTTCTTGGAATCAGAAAAGTCTTGGCCTTCCCAATGGAAGTGTTCCCTCAAGGTGTGCAAGGTTTCCCCAAAATAAAAATCCTCAGGAGGAGATACAGAAGGAATGGACTGCTCTGCATCAGAATCTTCAAAAGGGGAGTAAGAGTGTTCCTCTACATCAGAATGTTCTGAAAAAATGGAGCCCTGATCAGAAGAGGGAGAATCTTCCACCACTCTGGGACTCTTGTCTGGAGGGGGTTGGGAACCCCTGATAAGAGTAATTAAATCCTCAGCCATTTTAAGCATCTGCTTTTTAGGCATGGGGCCTGGAGATGGGCCCTGTGCAACAGGCCTCTTGGGATGCCTGGCTGATTTGGACTTGGTAAAGGCCTTAATGGAAAAGGAAGATGAGGGTCTAAAGACACCATGGGTGGAAGTGGACCTGTCCACATTAGGAGGCTCAACGCTCAGTGGCTTTGGTGGTTGTAGTCTGGGTCTGGGCCGAGGTACCTGCGGTCTCGGTTACAGAAGACACCGCCAAAGAAGTGTCGTCGGTAGTCAGGGACTGCATAGGCGTCTCGCTGAGAACCGGACCACGTGTAGCCGGTTTTGGTGTGGTGTCAGTCCTTGTCCTTACGTTTTTTGGACAAAATGGTAGTCGGAGTCTCCGACGACATTTTATAATCAAAGGCTGTACCAAAAAAGTGTTGGGCGAACTCCGCCCGACGCTTAATAGTGCGTTTATTGAAAGTAGCGCAAAAGCGACAGCCCGAGACGTCGTGGTCTGGGCCTAAACAAGGTATGCAGAGGGAATGGAAATCCTTATGCGGTATTTGCTTCCCACAAGAAATACAATTGTTAACTTTTTCTGACATCGGTCTGAGGCAAGAAAAGTTTCCCCAACGGGGTACTTAGCTTTAATGAAGACTTCGGTTTCCAATTTTTCGTAAATTCAGGAGCTGGCCGACCGGCACTTGCGAACTGCTTCTGCTTCGGGCACCGCGCGGCAAAAAAGACTGAAGAAAATGGCGTCGGCTGTGTCTTATATACTCCTGCCTCACTGATGTCAGGAAAGAAAGCGACAACAACCGACGCCGGACCTAGACTTTGGAATTCGGCCGACCGAGGACCTGCCTGACGGCAGAAAACCCATGTGTGATTACTGCAGCTGTATGCACGATGAACATCCAAGAGGTCAGTTTCAGGGGTTCGAAGATTTGGGTGTTGTATCCCAGATGGGTGAGAAAGGAGGTCCTGAGTGGGCTCCAGTATCCAAGGAGGATATTTCAGATGAGACCGGAGGAAGGGGAACCATACTTGGCGAGGCCAGAAAGAGGCAATGAGGATGACTGAACTCTTCAACCTGCTTGTCTTCTGAAGAAATCTAGGTATGAGCGGGAGAGGAGGGCAAGCACACAAGAGACCTGGTGGCCAATCGTGGACTAGAGCATCCCTCGGGTACTCCCACGGAGGAGGGATCAGAGCCAAGAACTTGCTGCATTTGTTGTTGAGGGGGGGAGGCAAAAAGGTCGCAGCAAGGTTGACCCCAACTGCTGAAGATCATGTTCACTATTGATTGGTTGAGGGACCACTTGTGCAGATCAAAAGGGATCTGCTGAGCCTGTCCACTAGATAATTGTTTTTTCCCCAGGATATGTACTGCAATTAGAAGGCAATCTGAAGATCGTGCCCACTCCCACACTCTCATGGCCTCCCTGCACAGGGGATAAAAACAGGTCCTCTTGCTTGTTGATGTACCAGACAACTGACATGTTGTCAATGTGTACTGAAATAGTCCCTAAAGTGAGAACCGTCCTAAAAGGCTTGCAATCTTAGGAGGACAGCTCTCATCTCTAGGACACTGATATGCACCATGGTCTCGGGAGGTGACCCTGTGACTTAAACCATCTTCCCATTCTAATGCCCCCCCGGAACTGGGAAGCATCCTTGGTCATGGTGGCTATCACGGGATTGTTCACAAATGGTCTGCCGAGAATAACATTGGCTGACTGAATCCACCAACTGACATGACATCTGCAGATGGGAGTCAATTTGATGCGAAGTGACAAGGGCTGAGACAGAATGGACCATTCTTTGGCTACTTCCACTGTAAAACTCGCATGAAAAACTGACTAAAGGAACTAACAGAATGGCTACAGGCATGGACCTCCAGGATAAGTCGTGCTGTCAGGGCTTGTAGTGCTAACAGCTGCTGTACCTGATTCCTCAGAATGGCTACTCGGTGTAGAGGAAGAGAAGTTATGTGATTCCCTGTCTTGAGATGCATACCTATGAACTCTAAATTCTCCACTGGAGTAAGACTGGACTTGCTTATGTTTAAAGTGATGCCCAGGAAGTGCACTAACGGGAGTAAGCAGCTCCTGGCTTGGATAAGTCAATGCCTCATGGAAGCGGTTAGAAGCCAATCATCTAAGTAAGGAAACTCTTGAAATACCTTGAGCCTCAGGTGAGCAGCTACCACTGCTGTGCATTTGGTGAACACCCGGGGGCTGTGATGAGTCCAAAGGGCAATGCTCTGAACTGGTAATGACTGGCTCCCAGCCAGAAGCGCATATATCTCCTGGAGTGCCTGTCTATTTTGATGTGATAGTATGTGTCCTTGAGATCTATAGAGCACAACCAGTCATCCTTGTGCAACAGTTGCAGAATGGACTGAACCGTAACCATTCAGAACCTCTCCTTTACGTATTCATTTAACTTGTTGAGATCCAGAATGGGTCTTAGGTCCCCTATCTTTTTGGCACTAAAAAGAAGCAGGAGTAAGTTCTGAATCCTCTCTGTTCAGTTGGGACCTCCTGGATGACTCTTTTTGCAACAGCCATTGAATTTCCTGTGCTGCTTGTTCCCACAGACTGGGTGGCATGTTGGGAAGGCTTTTGGATTTTGGAGGTGGAAGGGGAAAAGGGAATATAATAACCTCTGGATATCACACTTAGCACTCAGTGATTTTGAGTCAATTGGGTCCAGGCTTCGGGGTGCAAAGCTAATCATCCCCTGCCTCCAGAGACGGAGAGTCGGGCAGCAATTCAAGAGTGTTGGTGGGGCTTCTCCAGAGAGGGGGGTTCCCTAAAGCCCTAGTTCTGTGGACCCCCTCTGCCTCTGAGGCAGTGTCTACCATCAAACCCTCCTCCTCTGCCTCTAGGGGATGGTTCTCCATGCGGGTCCTGAAAAGGCCCTTGAGACTTGCAGAACCACATTTTCTTATCCCCATGATGGTTCCTGGAGAATGACCTCTGGGGGGCTACAAAACTTAATTCCAACAGCAGAAAGAGTCTTTCTGTCCTTCTCGCTGGAGGTATGAGCGTCTGTAACTGATGGCCCAAAAACAGAGGAACCATCGTAATGGGTATTCAAAAAGACACCTTAAAGGCTCTGCAAACTCACATAGCTTCATTCAGGCATGCCTCCTTACAGAAAGGCCTGAACTGGCTGATCGCGAGGTGCCCTCCGTGGTGTGGGAGAGTAACCTCATTGAAGAGTTACCAATAGATGAAAGAGTGGTCAGCTTGAGAGAAAATTTCTTAAATTCCGCCACAGGCATGGACTCTGAGAGGGAAGTTGACAGTTCTTTGATCAGGTCCCTCTGAAGCTGGGTGAAATGAGCCATATATCTTAACAACCTCATGAAAGTTGCTGAGGTGTAAATGGACTTCCCAATTCTGTCCAACGCTCCGGACTCCTTGTTTGGCAGACGGACACTGGCAGTTTCCTCTGTCAGCTCTTTCTTGGTAGACAGTAGGATCCAGTTGAAGAATTAACTTCTGTGGATCCAAAAGAGTTGCATCCGCAGACGTCTTGGCTTTTTAATCTTGAGAGAGTCCCTTAGGGAGGGACCTCTTTTTAGACTCCTTAGCAGAAGTAGTGTAGGAGGAAGCCAAGGTACGGGTCTAAGCCTGAGCAGAGGAAGAAAGAAGGCCCCTTAGAATGAGCTTGTTCTGTCGGTCAGCTAAAGCCAAGGATTAAAAGCAGCGCAGATGGAACATTCAACTTTTAAATGGTCAGCACCCAGGCAGTACATGCACTACTTGTAGGCATCTTGATTGGGGATTTTATGCCCACAAAAAGTGCAGCTTTTGAAGCCAGGACCAGTTTGTCAGCCATATCTTAGACGACCTTGCAAAAACCAACTGACAGAAAAAAAGGCAAGCTGAAATGTATAAACACCACTGAAGCCAAACAGACAGAAAAAGGTAAGAATGTCACTATAATTACAACAAGAACTAAAAAGTTTAACACAACTTTAGCATATTTAACTATTATGCACTAATCTAAACTTTTATTTTTTAACAGGAATGAAGGAAAAAGCGTGCGCGCGCACACACACACTCTCTCTCTCTATAGAAGTAGAGGGATAAATTAATAAAGCCAAAGGCACTTACAAATTTAGAGAAGCTACCTGAAAAGTTAAACCATGCTTGAGCGTGCAAAACCTGTGTCTGACTCGCTGAAGCTGCAAATGAGATATGGGGTAGTTAGGTGAATGAAGGGCATTGTGAGTATTAGGGAGGAGCTTGAGAGTCAGCTCCAAGTCTGTGAAATGTGGATCTGAGGGTCAGATCCGAGACCCTATCATGAGAAGGAATGAAAGGGAGACATCAAATAATTAAGTTTCTACTTACCCAGAACAAAGAACATCAGAAAAACAGATCAACTGTCAAATTGGGTAAGCCAGTTATAAAGGCTCTGGCAAGATGCCTTACCGATGGTATATCATTTGTTTACAACAAGCTGGGTCTGTTCTTGCCAAAACCTTTAAAAGCCCATTAAACCAGATCCATGGCAACATCCTTAGTATTTTTATCTAGGCCTTCCATGGATGACATACGTGCAGCTGCAACTTGGGCTAATCCTCATACCTTTTAATACTCATTACAAATTGGATCGGGTGTAGAAGGGAAGAGCAGCCTTTGGCTAGACTGTACTCAGGAACAGAAGAGTCCACTCGGGATTTCAGGTAGCTGGGGACTCTGTCCCAACTGTTGAGAAATTAATGAAAATTGACAGCATCAGATAAAGAAGTTATGCACTCACCATAACATTCCATCTATATTGTCCATTTTCATTCTTCCTCAACTCCCCCCCAACAACCCCCTTCCTTTTTCAACTAATGTCTTCTAGAAGAGCAAGAGCTTATAAGGATACCACTGTGCCTTACGCTGAGCTGCAGATATTGTCTTCTTCTACCAAGACTACTGTAATAATGTTTCTTATATTATGTAAAGCAGCAAACAAAATCTGAGGGGTGTTACAGGATGCTGCATTATGAGTAAGGGAGAAGCTCAAGAGTTTGCAAGTGGCTAAGAGCTAAAATAACAGCCAAGTCGGATCCAAAGTTCATATCCAAACCCAACTGTTGAAGTTACATTTATTTATGTGGGAATAAAACTCCATGGCAAATCTGCTGAGACAATGAGTGGGGTGATGTTGTTGAGTACATTTGTGCACTTAAAAGTTTTTGGATCTTGATTTACTGGTTTCAAAGGGTTTAGACAGTTTAAAGGGAAGGTTACTAGCTTATGGTTTGACTTAAACTGAGAAGGATTTAATACAGAAGTTGTGCAGGATGAAGCTAATATTTGTAAGTAACAAGTGAAGAATATATTGTCTTTTAGTTGGGCTAATAACAATCTGGTCCACTGATTTTTACTTATTAGGTCTAAAAAACTTCTAAGCATATCATGAATTGGTAGTGTAGCTACTCCAGTCAACTGATGGGTAGTTAAAGTCTTCCAGAACAATGGGGTTCTTATGAGGGGGTTCATCCATGATGCTTAGGAACCTGACATGGACTTCTGGGTTCTTGGAAGGGGCGCTATATCAGGCAATAAATTAACAGCTGACTTTTGTTTATTGCGACTTGGAGTTGGACAAGTTTAACTTATGGGTCTCAAATTGGAACAGAGGTGATATGATCTCAGAGAAATACAAATGTGTCATCACAGTTGGCATTTGGGTCTGAAGGTGTGATAAGCACTAAACCCGGGTATGGAAGGAGTGCTTTCTAAGCATTTAAACCAGGTTTCAGTAATTACACATATATAAATGCCTTCCAAATAAAGGAGTACCCCAAGGTCGGTCAGCTTGCTGGTTAGACTTATAGTCACCTTAATTTGATCCTGTTTTGATACATGTTTACTACATTGAATGTTCATTAATTAAACACTGCATAAAAAAGTCACAAGGGTAGCAACAGCTTTAACCTGTGAGCATAAGGCAGTTGCTGCACAGCTTTAGGATACCTATGCTATAAGGCTTGGAACAGAGGAGAAACAAGTAGGCTGACCTTCCACATTGTCCAATGTGAAGTAAAATTTAACTGATTTTTAGACAGTTCCAGAATTTAAATAAAGGAGATTTATGATCATTGAGACAGTTATTGGTTAAGGGGTTGATGGTGCAGTTATATATGTTTGCCTATTTAATTAAATAACTTGGGTAAATATCTCACTGTTATAGCATAGCTCAGCAGTCTTAACAACAGCATGAAGCTAATGGTAGTGGCTGTGGTCTAACCTGCTTGACGTCAGTGTTCAGCTGTTTAAAGCAGCTGCGGGATAAGTTTTGCAACACAACACCACTATTAGATACTATAAGTTTTTTTTTTAAAGCCCTAGGTGTGCAGCTTTGTGCATTATGCAACTAAGCACAGCTTGCTGCACCTGTACATGGCAAGAGTCTAATTACTGATCAGATTTGGGTTAGTTGAGCTATATTAGGTACAGTTACAACTGAAACTATCTACATCTATGGAGTGCATGTTGCAGATCCCTGCACTAAGAACAGCTCCACGCAATATAAATTAAACAGGGAAATGAAAAAGCCTATGAAAAACAGTTACATGTTTAACTAATAGTACTTATCGTCACAGAACTGCAGCAATCACCTCATTCACACAGGGTCTAAACACCACAAGCTCTAGAGTTGGACAAGTGGGAAACACCAAGTTTGGCAGGAGAATGTAGCACAGGGAAGTGTCAAGAGTTGTACTCAATATCCTTACATGGCACCAATCAAAGCATTTCACACTAAAGCAACAGGTCTGTGCAATATTAGGGTGGAGAGAATATAAGAAGTTTTATAATTATCATGCCCATCATATCATCTGCACCTACAATCCAGTAAATGGTAAAAAAAAAATAGCCAGGTGAAAATTTAGAATGTGGGAAAGTGATGGCTCCAAACTCTAACAAAAAGCATCTGCTAGCTGGGATATAAGTACTAAGTACAGCCTTACATCAAGTGGATATCTAGGAATCCCTGCAAATGTTGTGATGCCTTAAAGATTCCAGGAGGATAAAAGACCCCAAAACAGAAGAGGTAGCATTCATCCTGCAATACAGCAGTGCAATCAGTAGTGGTAACCTTTGGGTTTAAAAATGTAATTATTAGAAAAGGAGGTAGGTGGCTTTAAGAACAAGCTGCAGGTGATAACTAATCTGTTACCAAGCAACACACAATACCAAGACAGATGAATAACAGCACACCGTCATCAGTTGCCTGAGCTGCAAGAGACTACATATTACCGCTATGTAGCACCAGGTAAGAAAAAATACATTAGTTATAAGAATTAGTAAAAGTCAGGAAAACACAGCCAACACTGCAGTCACAGTTCACATCAGCATACTCAACATCTGGCCTTTGACAGCCCTCTCAGTTCACAACCCCAGCTGTAGCAAACTCTGCTGCTTAATATATGTAGTCATTGCCACAAACCTGCACTGTGCTCCTAGACGTATCATAGGTTCCACAGTACCTGTAAAAACTGGAAGAGGTGAAAAGACATTACAAACATCATATTAATCCAGTAGGGCACTGAAGCATTTTAGTCAGGTGTCTACTTAAAGCTATCACCCAGAATCTGCATCAATATGCAATGATGCTTAAGAGAAGCAAATGCAGAGCCAACATGCACCCCTCCCAAATCCAATGTCAGGAGACAGGGTTGTTAAATCAAAGACTTTCTATCCTCCAAGAATGGATGATCGGGTCACCAACTGCTTAGACTTGTCTTTCTCCTAACAGAATCCTAGCACCCTGGTCACTTGTTTAACCTGGATCTTTGGTAGTAGAGAAGGTTTTCACTAACCCAACATTCCAATGGTCTGCAGACTGATATGGTCTTAAAAACAGTGGACCATGATGGAGGGGCAAAATCCTCCTCTGTTAATGAAACCAGTCTGCTGTTAATCACTTTGGCAACTAGGGTTACTACCTGTCCCTTCTTTGAGAGGGACAGTCCCTCTTTGGACAGTTGTGTCCTGCAAGAAAAACTAAAGAAACAGCAAATGCCCTGAGATTTTAGGACAAAAATATTTCATAACTTTTCTTTATTAGTTGCATGAAATAGTTATTCTGCATCTGAAACACCTAAATGTTATATGAAATAGCATAAGCAACACAAACACTACAAGAATAAACTTTTATTTTGGCAAAAAAGTAAAGTTCTGTCCTTTGTACTAGCCATGAGTATGTTTTGTCCTGCAAAATCTCGTCTATTTACAGAAATTGTCCTACTTTGGGTATTTGAAAAGGTGGCAACTCTATTGACAACTGTTAGCAGTGCCATAGCCCCCATCTCCACAGATGGCCCCCGTCATAGGTTCATAGGCAAGTACTGGGTTGGGAGGGTGGCCTAATGGTTAAGGTGTTTGCCTTGCAAACACAAGTTGCAGGGTTTGAGTCTCACATTAAAATGGCTCGCAAGGGCAGTTAGCTTAGTACTAATCTATGAACCTATGAACCTACTAGGCTAGCTGCCCTTATGAACCATTTTAAGCCTAGCCAATTTATCTTAAAGGTAAGACTCAAATTGTATACCTTATATGTCTGTGACAGGGAAGGTAACAGCAGTCACTATCTTCCAATATGCTGAAACCTCTCCAATTTTCAAAGTCCGGATAAGCAACCAAGTATACCTGCCAGCTCTTTCAGCACATTGGGACCATTTTAACTCATCTTTCCCTTTTATCCCTCCTACTGTTCCAAGGACAGCAATTACCAGTTTCTTTCACTTTTAAGACAAAGGCAAACAATTCAAATAATTTGTGAGATCTCTTGCTTACTTACACTTCTTGCCATATGCCACAAAAGGCAATGTCAAGTCTGCTCTCATTCTCTTACATACCTTAAAATATTTTACTTCTTGCCAGATAACCTCAGTCAGCTCTATCTTCAGGTATGCTTTCGCCTCCTTTAACATAGTGGCTGCTCTTTTTATCATCAACATTATTCTAACTTCCTCTCCAAAACACAAACACACACGTGTGTAAGCACAGGCACACATATGAAGAGTTATGTCATACATAATCCAAAACATTTCTATCCAAGTCCTCACATTTTTTTTCTTACAGTGGAGTATTCCCTAGCCTGGACATTATTAACAGGCTCATTTCTGCTTCAGTGTCCAACATATTAATGAGGAGCACACCAAAGAAGCTCTCTTTTCTTGTAAGTATACTTTCATTTTAGTCTTACTTCAGTAAGGAACTCACTGATTTCACTGTATGACACAAAAGGGACTTTGCAGTTCAGAAATAACAAACCAAGACTATTCTGCCTTTACTGCACAGCCTCTCAATCTCAGCTCAACATATACACTCCTTTACTGCTGCATCTGGAGACCTGTACATAACCCCCAACCACCAAGGTTCACCCCATTCTCCTGCTGGCCTGCATCAGTATTTTCCCTTGTTCAGTGAGGTTAGAAAGCATGCATCATCATCTCACATTCCTTTCTCTATCACCAGCCAAATCCAAACTCCTCGACTTAAAACTGTATGTGTGTGTGGGTGTGTGTGAGGGGGCTATTCAGAAAAGAATAGTGCAGTGCAAAAACATTCAGTTTAGACATGGCTGCAGCTAGCTTAACTAGCAGCCTGTGCAGTTCCTGAATCTAGCACTCTACACCTCTTAAAATGGTCTTTTGTTTGAAACTGTAGCAAACCACTTGCTACAAATGACAAATTTAACAAGCAGCTTGATACCATACAGAAAGTACTTCAGCCCTGCCAGCAAATATAACATTTCTGAATTACAGTATTCCAATATCACCCCACTGGCAACTACTGTTCATGCCCAATTCTAACATCTTGTGCCAAGGCAGCTGCCCCCTTCATCCCACCCAAACTACACTTCTGAGTTTAAGGCATATCTAGCCACATTCCATGACACTTGGAAAATTTAAAACATTCAAGTTCTTTAAGTAGCATTTTGCACAGAACTATTCCTTCCTGAATACCCCCTGCATGCCTGTCGACATTCTACTTCTATCTAGTGGCAAGTCTTAAAAGTTTTAGACATAATCTAACTAGCAGCAGAAAGGCTAGGACTACACACAATATAAACCCGTCAATAACACCACAGTAGGTATGATCAAACTTCTAGAAAGGCAACCATTCCACCGGCAGCATTTAATTCAGTTGGCAAGCAACCTAGCAATGCAAGTAGCTCGGGATTTATATATTATTTTATCAGCAAAATGCCTTCATAGGTTCATAGGTAAGTACTAGGCTAGCGGATCTTACGAGTCATTTTAAGCCTAGCCAATTTCTCTAAAAGGTGAGAATGAAACACTGTATCTTGTGTCTGTGAGGTAAATACCTTAACCGTTATGCCACCCCCAAGGCTATCCAAGTTTCACCCTCCAGTATAGAATCATACCAACAGGAAAAGAATATTTTAATCAGTCTTACTCTGGACTTTTACCTCAAATAAGCTGCCGTTTTCTTCACAACTTTCATGACAAAGCCAGAGGACAAGAGGAGACACGTATTCTGCCTTCAGAGAATTCAACAGCTCTAAAATCAAAACAGAGGCATCAGAAAAAATACTGCGGTCACTACAAAAAGTGGCCTAGATTGTACTAAATATTCTTAAATGAAGTATTCTGAACAAACTAATGAAGGCCAAACAACAAACAAGCTCAGGAGTATTTTACTAGCTCAGAAATTCATTTTCTTAAATTTCCGGTGGATGATTTAGCATTCTGTTTGTTTGGTACCATGTGGAATTTCATCTCTGTTTTTGCAACAATTAGTGAAATGGAAAGTTCAATAAAGTTAATCTTTCCCTACTCAGCACATCATTCTGAAAGACAAAACTAAAACTAAAAACTTGCTCAATACACATCACTAACCACTGAGCATTACATAGCAAAGGATATACATATTTGATTCACTTAAACATACAATACCATTACAATTTCTCTATTGTGCCAAATGACAATGAGACAGAAAGTACAGTTGTGTACACTTACCATAAATGAGTTGTCGAGTGTATTCACTGCTGCAGTCATTATATTTGGGTTATCTGCCTGCAGGTAGCTCTCAGCCGACCTGAATATCAAAGTCTTGGATTCCTGCATTAGACGCTGTCTCTTCTTCCATGACGTCAGGGGTATAAAACATGCAGCCGACGCCATTACATCAGTTTTTCTTGTCCCAGATGTCAGGTGCCCCCACAATGGGAAGCAATTATATGATATGTTATACCTCCATCAAAAAGCAAATACACCAGAAAGCTTAAAACAAGAAGCAAAGGTAGAGCCAAGAGAAGTCAGGGGGCTGGAGGGAGGGTAACTAGGACTGTAACAGTGAATACACTCGAACATCTACATTTATGGTAAGTGTACACAACTGTACTATATTCTTCATGTTTCACTGTTGCAGTCATTACATTTGGGTTGATTCCCAAAGCTAAAGAAGGGAAGAGGATGTTAAAGAGCATTAGGGCCAGTTATTAAGCCCTGTAAGACTGCAGTGGCAAAACCAGCTCTGGATTTAGAAAAAAATGGGCATGTGGTAATGCTTGGTGAAGGTATGTACAGAGCTCCACGTAGCAGCTTCTAGGATGTCCCTGGTAGGGACTCCTCTGAGAAAGGCTGTAGAGGTAGATGCAGCCCTAGTGGAATGTGATCTTATCCCCTGTGAGGTAGGTTTTCCATGGTGCTTATAGCAGAAATGAATGCAATGGGCTATCCATCTAGAAATGATTTGCTTTGAAATGGCCTTCCTCTCTGCCCTTGCAGCAAAGTCAACTAGTAGCTGTTCAGATTTTCTGAGAGGCTTAGTCCTGTCCAAATAAAATCTAAGTTGTCTGTGCACGTCCAAGGATTGCAGTATTCCTTCCCCTTTGTTTTGTGGATTAGGGAAAAAAGTAGGCAAATGAATGGACCGATTAAGGGCCACACTAGACACCACCTTGGGCATAAAGGAAGGATTGGTCCTGAGGGAAACCCTGTCTGCATGGAATATAATTAAGGGCTCCACTGCCATGAGGGCCTGTAATTCAGACACTCTTCTTGCTGAAGTGATGGCTAGAAGGAAGGCTGTTTTCCAATAAAGGAATTTCAACTCTGCAATTGCAGCTGGTTCAAATGGAGGGACAGTGACCTTTTCCAATACAAAGTTAAGGTCCCAGGCTGGAGTATGGGCTTGCTTGGGGGGGGTCTTAAATTTTTAGCCCTCTGAGGAATTGCTTTCGCAGGGGGTGAGAGAAGAGGGGAGGTTCAGTATTATAATGTGCTGAAATGGCAGAGGCCTGAATTTTAATTGACGAGAAGGATAGGCCCTTGTGGAGCATTTCTGTTAAGTACTGAAGAATATGAGGAAAGCTGGGCACTGCTGCACCCATCCCGAGTCTGGCTCCAGGAACAGTATCTTTTCCACTTTTCAGCATAGGGTTTTCTAGTACTAGGCCTCCTTGCTTCCAGAAAGACATCTAGCACCTGCTTACTGAGGGATGCTATTGAACAGTTGAAGGAATTAGCCAGGCTGTAAGGTTCAGGGTTTGAAGCTGAAGGTGCAGAATCTGGCCCGCCTGCTGGGACAGTAGGGACAGTGTCTAAGGTAGGTGCCATGGCTCCAGCAGTACCAAACTGCACAAGAGGGGGTACCAGTGCTGGCAAGGCCAGTCTGGTGCAATCAGTATTATCCTTGGCTTGTCCTGTTTGATATGTAGCAGAACCTTCGAGAGAAGAGGCAGGAAAGGCATAAACAGAGGCTTTCCCAGGTAAAGAACAGGGCATCCACTTTCCAAGCTTGACTGTGGAGAGTCCTTGTGCAGAATTTGTCCAATTGGTAGTTCTGAGGTGAGGCAAACAGGTCCATCTCTGGAGTCCCCCATTTGTTCCTCAAGAGGTTGAATATTTTTGGTTCCAGTTTCCATTCGTGTGGGTCCATGAGATTTCTGCTTTGGTCATCTGCCAGTGAATTTGGCTTGCCTGGCAGGAATTGAGCTTGTAGGTGCACTTGGTAGCTCAAGGCTGTGTTCCACAGAGCCATGGTTAGTCTGCAGAGAGGGTACGAGTGGGTTCCTTCCTGCTTGTTTATGTACCACATAACTGTGGTGTTGTCTGTCTTTATCAATAATTGTCCTGGAAGGATGTTGTCTTTGAAGGCTGTCAGGGAATTCTGTACAGCTAACATTTCTTTTTGACCGATATGCAGGTGCATCTGACTCGGGTTCCATTTGCCCTGAATGCACTGCCCTGCCCTGCCAAGTGAGTCCCCCATGCATAGTCTGATGCGTCTGTAGTCAGGGTTTGGGCAGCAGGAGGTAGATTGAAAGGGAGCCCCTTGTTGAGGTGGCAGGCCTCTGCCCACCAAAGGAACTCTGTCTTTATACAAGGAATGATAGGAATCATTGATTCCAGGTCCTGAGAATGTTGACACCATAGGCTTTTCAGATACCATTGTAGTTTCCCTCATATGCAGTCTTGCATATGGAATTAGTAGAATGCAAGAGGCCATGATACCCAGGGCTTGCAAAATTTTCCTTGCAGATACCTGGGTTTTTGTGGCCAGTAGTTTGAAGTAGGCTGTCAAATAAACTTGTTTCTCTGGCGTGAGGTAAGCCATCTGGGAAGTTGTGTTCAAGCTTGCTCCCGGGAATACAATCTGTTGGCAGGGTACCAGATGAGATTTCTTTTCGTTTATGGTGTACCCCAGAGAAGTTAGAAGTTTCTTTACAAATGCCAGATGTTTTAATAGCATGCCCTGGCTTTCTGCCTGAATTAGACAATCGTCCAGGTATGGGTATATTTGAATATTTCTCTGCCTGCAAAATGCAATGGCTGGAGCTAGACATTTTGTGAATACCCCGGGCGCAGCAGATAAGCCAAAGGGAAGTGCAGAGAACTAATAGTGCATGGAGCCTGCTCTGAAGCGTAGGTATGTCCTGCAAGATTCCCTTATTGGAATGTGCAGGCAGGCTTCCTTTAAGTCTAAGGTTGCCAACCAGGCATCTTTGCCTATCATAAGAAGCAGCTATTGAAGTGTTAGCATTTTGAATTTTGGGATTTCCAAAAAGGTGTTTAGAATAGAGAGGTCCAGGACAGGATGCCAGGAGCTGTCTTTTCTGGGTACCAGGAAAAGTCTTGTGTAAAAACCTTGCCCCTTTCTTCTGCTGGGACAGGTTGAATAGCCCTGATACTTAAAAAGAGAGAAAACCTGCTGTTGAGCCTCTGCCCACTGATTTGGGGGCAGGTCTGGCCAACCGTTTGGGGTTGGTAAGGTGTAGAAGTGGAATCTGTATCCTTGGAAAACTATATTTAAAACCCATTTGTCCTGGGTAATGAGTTCCCAGTTTTCTGCATGCAGGGTGAGCTTTCCTCCTAAGGGAGCAGGCAGTTGAGCAGGGCTTGGAAAGGCTAAGGTTAAGTCATTGTGAGATTTTTCCGTAGGGGGGTGTCTTACTACCTCCTGCTTTGGAAGTGGGAGCCCCCCACTGCTTAGGCCTGTGTGTACCTTGAGACTGTAGCCTAGGTGGTCTGCTGTTCCTGGGTTTGGACTGGAAAGGACCAGTTCTTAGAAGGCCATTGCCTACTAAATCTGGGAGGCTGTACTTGCAGGAAATCTTTAACAGTTTGCATAGATTTAGCTTTTTCCTCCATTGTTTTAAGAACTTCTTCTGCTTTGTTGCCAAACAGGCGGTCTTGGTTTAAGGGAGCATCCAGTAATTTAGCTTTAACATGATCTGGCAAGTTTAACTCCTTAAGCCAAGCATGCCCTCTAAGTATAGACCCAGTGACAGCAGCCCTGCAAGATGCTTCTAAAGAGTCAAAACCACATTGCAAAGCATGTTTACCAACTTGTTCAGCAGAATGCATTAAATCTTGTAATTCCTTATGTTCAGCACAGTCAGGAATCAACATCATTTTCTGTTTACGTAGTCCCACAATATACTGCTGGTACTTTAACATATGAAACTGGCAATTTAAGGCCCTAATGGCCAAAGTAGCAGAAGTGTATACCTTCTTACCCCATCTGTCCAAGGCCCTGGAATCTCTATCAGAGGGGGAAGGGTTTTTGGCAGCAGTAGCCTTAATGCCTTTTGGTCCTTGGGAAATGGTCTCTGGATCAGCAGTAGGATTTTTTAAGAGGAACTTGTGAGAGTCAGGTACTCTGTAATACCTGTCAGGTTTTTTGGGAGCTGGAGGTAAAGTGTCTGGGGCCAGGCTAGATTCCAAGAAAGTACCATCTACAATGTCCAGAACAGGAGGGATAGCTAAAGGCCTGTGTTGAGGGAGGAGTAAGAATTCCCCAAGCCTCTTTTTGGAGTCAAGAGTAATCCTGACTTTCCCAGCGGAAATGCTCCCTAAGAGAGTGCAAGGTTTCACCAAAAGAAAAATCTTCTGGAGGGGAAGCAGAGGGAATGGAATCATCTGCATCAGAATCCTCATAGGTAGATAAGGGCAAATCCTCGTAATGAGAAGAAACAGAAATTTCAGAATCCTGATCAGAAGAATCAGTTCTAGGTCTCTTAGAGGGGGAACGCTGGCTACCCCTAATTAAAGTAATAAGGACTTCAGCCATTCTAAGCATTTGTTTTTTAGGCATATGGGCCTGACCATGCGGTTTGGACGTTGGTTTTCTAGGCGTGGGTCGAGTTTTAGGCCTAGATGAAGAAGATGGCGTCGCTCTGAAATGCAGATCTGTAGGCCTGAATACACCCTCAGAAGCCGGTGCCTGCACAGTGGCTCCGGACCCATCCAAGGTAGAGACATCCGCAGGTTCCATAGTCAAAGAAGCATCTTGCGGCATACTGGACTCCGAATGGGTCTCAGTAGAGGCCTGCGAATCTGAAGTAGCGGGTATCAGGGGCTGCAAAAGCATCTCACTGAGTACCGGGAACTGGCGACTAGCTTAACGGAAGCGTCTTCAGCAGTTTTGAACCTATGTGGTCTTTATCTTTACTTTTTTTGGAATGTCGGTAGTCGGATAGCTTACTGAAGCCATTTCTGGATAGTTATACTGAGTACCAAAATAATTTGCTGCAAACATAGACGGACGACGAATAGTTCGGGGGTTGAATAAGGCACAAAACTGACAGCAAGGGACGTCGTGGTCTGGAGCTAATCAAGGAATGAAGTACGAATGAAAATCTTTGAGGTATTCGCTTTCCACAGATAAGACAATTATTAACTTTTAATATTGGAAATATACTCAGAGGTGACCACGGAAACATTCATGCACCCTTCTTGTACCTCAAGGAACATAAATATTCAAATAGTCCATAATGAATTAGTAAGGCAAACTGAACTGACTCCGTTTAAAATAATAAATGTTTTAATAGAGCATGCCACAGGTAAGCACTTTCACATAAGCTTCATCAGACCGCACGGCAAGAAAGACTGATGTAATGGCATCGGCTGCATGTTTTATACCCCTGATGACCTGACTTAATGGAAGAAGAGACAGCATCCGACACAGGAATCCAAGACTTTGATATTCAGGCCAGCTGAGGGCTACCTGCAGGCAGATAACCCAAATGTAATGACTGCAACAGTGAAACACGAAGAACATCACAGCTGTTATACTTGCACAATATAAGATATGCTCTCCACAGTACAGCAATTCTTTATAACATTTAGTTTTGTTCTGGAAAAAACATCTACTTCAAAATGCTGCTCATAGGGTGCCTAAAAACATTCAAACATAAACAAAATGAATAGTTATGCAGCAAAGTAAATATGTGAAGTTCATACTTGGTCTAGAAACAAAACACATTAAGTTCATGTGACTTTGAATATCAACAAATGCATGCATAGCCAAGTTTCTTACTACCTATATTTTGTAACTGCATGGGTAACCTTAGCTGGCAGGTGGAGGTGTTTTGGACAAGTGCTATATGAATGTTTGAGAGTTGCAAATGCATTTCGAATTACTTTGACTCCTAAAGTGTGAAACGTATACTAGGGTTGAGACTGGTGTACCTTGAAATATTCCTCCTGTTCTGAGGTATGTAGATCTCAAAGGTAGTATACATAAGCAGCATGTGTGTGTGTGTGTGTGTGTGTGTGTGTGTGTGTGTGTGTGTGTGTGTGTGGTGGGGTGGGCACAGGCTTACAGTGAGTTTTTATATTTGCTGTTTTATAAGGAGATAGTCCTTATGTGTTCAAAGTTCTGGAAGTCACACCATCCTGATAGCATAGAGGGATAAAGCCCTGACAATGGCCCAGGTGGCCAAGGTTCGATCAGCGGTTCAAGCAACGGAAAGAGCAGCAAGGATGAATGGGCATGCCCATTCTGGGAAGGGTGAGTGTTTGTCGATGACACTCCATAACGGGGAGGCATGGTTAAAAGAGTGAAGTTGCCCCTGGACACATGTTGACGAGCTCTGGGGAAAGGGGTAGGGAAAGTGGGTAGGTCATATATAACCCCCTGGTCAGAAAATGGACAGCTGCCCTGGCGTAAATTCCGGCAATGGACCGGGGAGTGCCATTAGACCAAGCATAGGATGTGGGGCACTGGGACAGCTGTCAGAATGAAAGTGGGGGAGGGGGTCTGGGACTCATAATTGAGGGTTTTGTCTCCTGCCATGGAGTATTCTGGACTTTTCCAAACATTATCTTCCAAACATGATACTACAAAATGCTTAAGAAGGTTCTTCCAGTGTACATTAAAAGCACATATTATACACTGTAGTAATGATGCAGTTATGATTACTTGAGAAGAACTCTAAGGACACAACAGCAGCAAGACTTGTGGAATTTACCACAAAAAAATGTCACTATAAAATCACACCACCACTGACATGATGTAAAAGCCAACGCATACATTCCCAAATCCTAGGAGGTATGCATCCGGAGAGTATCCCATATATTGTTAGTTCAGCAATCGCGCAAGTTTATTCACCTTGTCATTTCTATCTCTCTCTGATTTGTCCCTATTAGGCAATTCTACACCAGCATGTTCCAGGGTAAAACCAGATCGACAGAAATTCTGACTGAGCTTATATACAAACTCTCCCCCTTACAGTTAGTCCTTCTTCCTCCATTATTAACAGTGAGAAGTCTCCCACTCACCCATATGATAAATTTCAAATATCACGGCCATAAACAGACATCTCCGAAAAAGTAGAATTACAACAAAGTAAATTTCATGTTATGTGACTTGCCTTTTGCCAGCTATACTTTCTTGTTAACTCTTTTTTTGTATTCACTAAGGTAATTACAGGCCCTGTAGCTATTTTATGTTAAAGTTGGGATAGTAACTGAATAGAAATGTACTGGCTGGTTGCCCTTTTCTTTTTATGACAGTGCTATTTTTTTCAGATAATTTTAGTACAAGTATACTCAAAAATCCTTGTAACTGTTTGACGTGTATTAGAGTAAAAAAACTGTCTCGTTTCTACTTTTCATGCTTTGGACAGCAGGATTAAGAGGAAATTAGTCTCTCACGAGTTCTGGTGAATTGTTATTGTCCTGATAACCTATCAATAACCTATAATGAGATAAGACACTCAAGGTTTGTACCATTCTCCTTATGTGTACCCCTTTACAGAAGTCTAGGACCGCCTCAGTTTATAACAACCAATACAAGAAAGGGTCACACAGGTTGAACTTGTACTTATGGCTGACTACTTAAATGACTGCGGCCATTTCTCACAAGTAACAAAATCTATGTCCACATAAACACCTCCTGCTGGTTGGAAAACGACCAACTCATACTTTAGAATTATGGGCCTATACTCCAACTCGATCCTTTTTCAAGCCTCAGGAGAGTTTAAGCAAGTCAGGTAAGAGGAGCTTTCATGACTTTTGGGGGCAAGTTCTCCTCACTCAGACAGGATATCACTTGATCCCCAGGACTGTAGAGACCCTCTGATTCCAATGATCCAGTGGCATCTATTTGGACATTAGCTTTCCTGACACAGACAGACTCTTATTGGCAGTTATGAGCACTATGGTGTTAGCTCTGGCCACAACAAAGTTCTTCTACAGAAGCATGGACCTTGAGAAGCTCACTGTCCACTGTTTATTAACAAAACTAAACAACACAGCCCCACTCCAATCCAAACTTTATCTCTCTGGCATTTGTAATAGCTGTCTTTCCAGTTATTACTTTAGCTAACAGTAAGCATTTTAAAATCAGCTCCAATTTTTCCTCCCTGTTTTCACTCACAGCTAGTGTTTCCAAGAGATACATCCTCTGACATCTCCTCAGATTTTATTGCTACTCTTAACACTTGGCCAGCCTGAGCTCTGTACCATCTTGTATGTGGATGACTACTGTCATACTGAGCACACTGTTCTCCTATAAAGAAGCAGACTGCACTCCTATAAGAATAGAGTTCCTGCTGCTTCACGATCTAGCCTTAAAGAAATAACACCGACCAGTGAATCATTCCACATCAACTATGCAACACATCTAAGTCCATTTGGTAAGCAAACCACGGTTAAAGAAAGGTCCACCCAAAAGTCAAGGTTTTCTTTTCATAAAGTACTTTTTCTTCAATTTCTTCAACCTTCCCCATGAATAACATATGCAAAAAAAATGTGCTTTAAGTATTACTCCATTCCCTGCCAGTACCTTATTCTGCAGTCTTTCTGAATACCATTCTGGCCTTCTGTGAAATGCCACATTATTTCCTTCTGGTATGTCTCAAGGGATTTGTTAAATCAGGTATGCTGTCTGTGATTAAGGACAATCAATGTAAAAAGGATAATCAGTTATATCTCAGAAATGGGCGGCCACAGTGGTACAGTGGTTAGTATTGCCGCCTCACAGCAAGAGGTTCTCTCTGGGGCGATCCTCGGCTGGGGTGCCTTCTGTGCCGGGTCTGCATGTCCTCCCTGTGGTCGCTTGGGTTTCCTCTGGGTGCTCCGGTTCCCTCCCACATCCCAAAGACATGCTGCAGGTGGATTGAACACTCTAAATTGGCCCTAGGTGAGAGTGTGTGCGTGCCTTCTGTGGAAGGTTGGGCGCCGGGCTGGCAACTCGACACAGTAAAACTCCACTGCCAATCATGAGAAGACAAGGTGATCCGCTGTGGCAACCTCTAACCGGGAAAAAGCCGAAAGAAATGTACATCCATAGGAAATTAAAATACTTACAGTACTGAATCTAACTAAAGTAATCTGGCTAAAGGACGAATGGGAAGTACTTATAAGCAGTATGACAAAGTAGTGCATAAGAGTTCAGTCTGGTAGACATGCATGCCTGGCATGTAATGCAATTAAGAGACAGACATAATTAGCCTGACTGTGAATCTGGTTAAAGCTATCCTGTAAATATCTGATTCACTTGCCACACTGCTTTAAAAACTGCACAAAGATGGCCCACTAAGTAGCCTGCAGCTGCAAAGCAGTCAGCTGCATGGCTAGAGTCTGTTGTGCTTGGGAAACTGCTTTCCCTACCAAAATGAATGGGTTTAGTGTGGCTAAAAGCAATGTACATCCTTTGTAAAAGTTCTGTAGTATGAACATCTCTGAATCACATCACTGAGCAGATAAACAGAAATGTTTTAATTCCTGTTCAGATGCTTTACATGTTTAAACTATTGCTTTCCATTTGCACAGAATGCAAGGCTTCCATGCAAATGCTTATGAATAATATCCAAATAGGTCATAAAACTAGGTGCAGATTACAATCTTATTTTAAGTGCAAATTGGAAACACACCTCACCCACATTGTCATAGAAATACAACTCTATGCTTCAACAACAGCAGCTGAACTGCAATTTTGTTTTCAAGCCTTTCAGTACTTCGATATGCTGTGTTTAGTCATTAACAAAAACCAAATAAAAGTGAATAAATGAAATAAATAAGCTACACCTTTTGCCTGAGACAGCTAAAGATGTTTTAATACATATTTCTTTCCTCTTACCACCCTTCGTTATATTCTATTTACTATTACTATACTATTATATTTTTTCATTTTTTTAATCTCCTACCTTTCCCATCATTAAAATCTCCTGTAACTATGCATTTTTATATATCCTAAAATATTCTATTTTTCTAACATTTTCTGCTGATCTTTATGGTAATATTTTTAATAAAAATTTCCATAACTTACCGTTTATACTATTTTAATTACTTTTTAAATCTAATTGTATAGTATGTGGAGATTATTATTGTATCTTTCCTGATGTGCTTCATTTTAACTGCCACAGCTGTTTTTTTATTTCAAGCTTTTCTCCCTGGGCCTGCAATGAAAAGGGTCACTGGCACCCAGTCAGACTATCCCAATAAATGTAAAATAAATAAATAAGTGAAGTCACAGGGTCCCTATCAAATTGCCAAACGTTTCAAAGTTCGAATGTTATATGGTCGACACCATATGACCGAACTATGAAAAGTTAGAAGGTGAAAGGCAACAGCTCCATACCTGCAGAATGGGAAAATTTTCCTTTTCTGCACTGAAGTGCGGACTCAGAGTTGGTATATTTAAGTAAGGGGGGGTGTGGGGGTTGCAGGGGGCATGCCCCCCTTCTCAGAGCGTTAAGGTAAGTTTTTTTTTTTTTACTTTTTTATTATATATTAGAAGTTTCAAGTTTTGCTCATATTTTGTCGAACATATGAGGTTTGAAATTTTGAAGCTTCGAATATATAATATAGACCGAAGTCACATGCCTGCTAATGCGTGAATGAAAAGACAACGGTTAATCTCTTTAAGCAGTCTTATGGAGGCACAAAGTATATGCCACATGGAAACAAAGAAGTCCTGGATACATGACTAGGCAGTAACCATTAGCCTGTTTTAGATTTAGCAAATCAGAAAAACTATAAAATACTCTGAGATGCAAGGCCACTCAACAAACACAGGTCTGAACCCAAGTATCTGAACGGTGTCAAAAATAACTGACAGCTGTTTATTTTGGAATGGCAAACTGAAAGGACTCAATTACCTCTGCTTTGCCCCAGTTCTCTCTGATCTCCCTTTCATTCCTGCTTGACCTTGCCAGTTCTGTCCTTTCCTTGCATAATATTTCTATGTGCTGCAAAGCTCATTCTTCCTGACTTGGGTCCTTGTGTTAACTTCCTTTCAACTTTAGTTTTTTTGCCAGCCTTACCGTTATTGTTGCCTTTCTACTATCTTCCTTGTACTGTGCTTTCTCCACCTCCCTGCCCCCTCCTTTCAACTTCCTTTAAGCCCTATTTTGTTCCAATTGCTAGCCTCACATTCCCTCATAGCCACCCTGGCCTCTTCTTGCATTTGTTGTCATTTCCTCACACTTCTAATACTCCTGGTTATGTACTTCATAGGCCTACCCATATTTTTCTACTCCTCAAGGTCATGACTAATCAGGCTAAGTAGAAAGGCTCCTTTGAGAAAACCTAGCACAGTTCAAAAGAACTACGGCAGACTTATTTTTGTCCAGGTTAAAATTAGAAATGGCTGCCAGCTGAACTTTAATTGCTGAGAAACTAGCTCCTTCATTTAAAATCGAAGCTAAGAAGTCAAGGATAGATGGAATAGGTGCTAAAAAGGGGGTCCATTTTTTTGCTGAATGCCCAAAAGACAAATCTTTTACATTTATTCTTGTAGATCTTTGCAGTGGAAGCCTTATGGGAAGATAAAATATAACGGATGGGAGAGGAGAGGCTGGGCTGTCTCACAATCAGTGGCTAGAGAAACCATGCAGTCAGCTTGAGGCCTGGTATGTCTGCGTGAGTTATGACGGTCAGGAGAGACAGGACGTCTGGAGTTGGATCTAGAATCCAGGCTGGATGTAGAAGATGAGGCCAGAGAACAGGAACCAAATCTGATGAGACCAAAAGGGTGCAATGAGGATAACTGTGCTCTTCAACCAAACTGCTTTCTGAAGAAACTTTGGAACTGGTGAGAAGGATGGAAAGCCATAAGGGAAACCAGAGGGTCAATCATGAACCAGAGCATCTCTCAGTGACTTCCCCAGTGGAGGTATCAGGGCAAAGAACCCGCTTCACTTGTTATTGAGGGAGAAGCAAAAAGATTGCAGAATGGCTGGAACCATTCATGGAATTTTTTTTTCTTTCACATTGACATTGAGAAACCACTTGTGAGGCATCAGTATGGACCTGTTTAATTTGTCTGCTATCACAGTGGATTTCCCCAGAATGTGTGTTGCTATTAGAAAGCGACTTGGAAAGATCATCCACTGCCACACTCTCATTGCTTCTCAACAAAGTGAATAAGATTTGGTTCCCCCTTATTTACTGATGTACCAGACTATGGACATGTTGTTCGGCTAGATTGCAGTTGTCCTGGATTGGAGAATGTCTTGAAAGTCCTGCAATGCTAGGAAGGCAGCTCTCATCTCCAAAACACTGATATGCATCTGGGGGACCAGATGCCTTGGAACATTCTTCCCAAGTAGTACCCAGACACCCGTGCTGGGAGGAGTCTGTGGTCACCATGGCTTTGGGGAGGGGAAGAACAAAGGAACAGCTTTCATGGAGCAGATTTGAATGAATCCACAATAGAAGATAGCTTTTGCATGCTTGAGTTATCTTGAATAGCATGAATAAGGGATGTTGAAGAATTGACCATTGAGTCAACAGGATCCACTGAAGAATTCTCTTATGGAACCTGGCCACTGGAACAACAGCTGCTGCCATGGAACCCAAAGCCTGAAGTATTAGTCGGGCTGGAATGGATGAATTCTGGATGACTCTCGACTTGAGATTGCAGAGTATTTATTCGGGTTGAGGGAAATGAAGCTATCTGATTGAATGTATCCAGAGGAGCACCTAAGAATTCCTATGAACTCCAGACTCTGTGTGTTGGTGTATGTTGAGATTTATTGTATTTGACTGTTACACTTAGATGGGATCACAGCTGGAGCAAGTAGTCCCTTGCTTGTTATCAGTTGATGCCTGGTTGAAAGAGTAATGAGACAATCGTCTAGATATGGAAACACCCAGAATTCCAGCAGTCTCAAATGAGCTGCTACAACTGCTATACATTTGGTGAACACCCTGAGGGCTGTGGTGAAACCAAAGGGCAGAGCTCCAAACTGATAATGAATGCCTCCCAGCCAGAAGTGCAGCTATCTTCTGGAATACCTGTTCATCTTGATATGATAGAACGCATCCTGAAGCTCTATCGAGCACATCCAATCGTCCTTCTGCAGAAGGGGCAGACTGGACTGAACCATGACCATCCAAAATTTTGTATACTGGATGAACTGATTTAGTTTGAGATCCAGAATTGATACCAAGTCCCCTGTCATTTCTGGCACTAAGAATAATCTTGAGTAAGTTCTGGACTCTTTGATTTGGGGGTCCTCTTGGATGACTCTTGCCAAGCAGCTTTTTTATTTCTAGAGATGCTACTTCCCTCTGACTAGGTGGAAAGTACAGTCGTGTAAAATGTTACCATAACAGCAGATGTTCTTCTCTTCACTGCTGCAGTATTCTTAACGTGAGGGATCCCCTGCCAAGGGCGGCCTGACGTCTGGCCATTATACCAAAGTCTTTAGTTTGCTAATGATATGCTGTACGCCACAAGTATGCTCCCCATGCTAGACTTAGGGCATAAAGGTGATGTCCAGATGTATCATCCTAAGAACTGAGATCCCCAACAGGAAAACTAGCCCTAGGATACCAGAAGGTAACATACACATCCAGACGGACTAAAAACCAGGGAGAGGAGGAAGGGAGTAAATTCTGCAGCAGTGAAGAGAAGGACATCTACTGTTATAGCAAGATTTTACACAACTATACTATGTCCATCATTTCACTGCTGTAGTATTCTTAACATGAGGGAGAGTGCAAAAGCTCAGGAAGAAGCTATGGAGGAGGAAGGTCCAGCAGAGCCTTCTAGGAAACCATGAAGAAGGGCCCTAGCAAAACCAGCTCTAGCCCCGGATATGACATCCAACATGTAGTGTTTGGTAAAGGTACGCACAGAAGACCAGGTTAGCTGCCTCAGGGATAGAACTAGTATCCAAACCCTTGAAAAATGCACCAGAAGAAGCCACAGCCCTAGTAGAGTGAGCCTTGACCATAGAGTAAAGGCTCTTACCATGATAAGAGTAACAAAAAGAAATGGCTTCAGATATTAAAGAGGGAATGGCCTACTTGGAAACTGCCAATCAAAGATCTAAGATGAAAAGAAACAAAAAAGCTAATCAGATTTTCAAAAAGCTTTAGTTTTGTCCAAATAAAATCTGAGTTGTCTATGCACATCCAAACTGTGCAACACCTTCCCACTAGCAGAATGGAGAAGGGGAAAAAAGTGGACAAATTAATAGAATGATTAAAAGACAACTCATTCACCACCTTTGGCATAAAAGAAGGATTGGTACGAAGAAACACTCTGTCCTTATGAAAAACTAAAAAAGGAGGAACAGCCATAAGTGCTTAAAGCTCAGTCACCTAGCTGACAGAAGTAAGGGCTAACAAAAGAACAGTCTTCCAAGAACAAAGTTGTAAGGAAGCTGAAGCTGCAGGCTCAAAAGCAGACTGAGTCAATTTTTCACAAATAAACTTATGATCCTAGGAAGAAGGACCAAGCCTGAAGAAATTGTTTGGCCTTGAACCTAGAGGCCAAAAGAGGAGCTAAAGACAGACAACCAGAAATAGCTGAAAGGTGGGCTTTTAATAGAAGAATATGCCAAGTCAGTATTTAGCAATTCACACAAATGTGAGAACCAAAGGAACATCCACAGTTAAGTGAGTCCAGGTTATAAGAAATACACCAAACAGAAAACCTCTTTTAATTTGGACATGTAGGATTTCCTAGTAAAGGGTTTCCTGGGCTTCTGCAGAACCCCAACCATGTTGTCAGAAAAAAGGTGCCTATAGGGAATCAAAATCCTATCACCCACAGTGTCAGTTGAAGTGTGGACAGGTGGGGATGGATGAGATATCCCTTGTCGTATGTGAGAAGATCCACCCTGTGAGGTAACTTATAACTGCCCTTGGCTAAATGCAGAAGAAGAGGGAACCAATGCTATCAGGGCCAAAAGGGAGTCACCAGCAAGATTTTTCAAGCATCCTGTTTTATCTTGCACAGAACTTTTGGAATGAGAGAAAGGGGAGATAAGGCATAAAGAAACACCCCCTTCCATGAAAAAGACTGGGGCTTCTCATGTGCAATTTGGTGAAGAGAATCATTGGGATGGTGGATTCCATTAATTCACAGCAACCTTAAAAATCTCCTGTCTCAAATCAAAGCCAGAGGAAGATGGGACTGAAAAAAAGCAAATTAGAGTCAAAGCCTGGGGAGGAGGCAGGGATGTCAGCAGAGGAACAGACTGGATCCTGCATAGAAAACATCATCCCATGATGGGAACAGGAAGGACTTTTGAAAATGTACAGTGAACCCCAGGCTTTGCAACAGAGCAGTGACCACTGTAGGTGCTGTAAAAGAATCTCTGGAGAGGAGGCCTGAATAAGCAGGTTGTCTAAATAAAGAAAGACCTGAATGCCCTTAAGCCTGCAAAAAGCAATCACAGGAGCTAGGCATCTGGTGAATACCCTTGGGGCAGTAGAGAGGCCAAAGGGCAAAACAAAGAACAGAAAATGGCAGGATAAAACAGAGAAACATAAAAACTTCAATAAAGGGGGGGGGGGATAGAGATATGGAGGTAAGCATCCTTGAGATCCTGAAAAGCCCGAGGAATCAGTAGAGGGAACAAAATCTGAAGGGATAACATTTGAAAGGAAAGAACCCTCAGGAATATATTCAGGTGAGAAATAACTAGAATGGGTCTCCAAGTGCCTTCTTTCCTGGTGACCAAAAATATTTAAGGAATAAAATCTTCCCCCTTTTGAGCAGCTGGAACCTCTTGAATCGTTTCCAAAGTCAAAAAACCCTGAAGTACCTCTGGAAAAAAGCTCAACAGGTCTTGAGGTAACCACGGAGTGTCCATGAAAGGGGGACGAGATTTCTAAACCATGAAATACCCTTGACGAATGATGCAAAGAACCCAGGAATCCTGGGTTATGCTTACCAGACAGGAAGAGACAGTGGCTGGAAAGAATCAGGTAGTTAGACAGCACCAGTTTTATCAGGAAAGGAAGGCTTCTGAGCAGGAGGGATCTGTGTAGACTTAGTGGGGGGGAGCTCTCCTACCACCCTTCTTGCCTTTAGGAGGAGGACAGGACTGCCTAACAAAAGCTGGTTTACTTGGATAGTTTCTCTGGAACGTTGGCACAGGGGAAACAAAAATGTGTTTCAGGTCCTGTAACACCTTGCCTTTTTCCTGCAAGAACTTGAACAAATCAGCTGCAGCAGCACCAAACAAAAGCTTGTTGTCCAGAGGAGAATCCATCAACTTAGCCTTAATATCACCAGGTGGAGGTTGAAGCCGTAGGCAGGAATATCTCCTTAACACAGAGCCAAAAACAGCAGCACTAGAAGAAGCATCTGGTGCATCACAACTACATTTAATGGAATGGTGAGCTAACTAGGAAGAAGTCCCTAACAGTGACAAGGCAGTCTTTCCCCTCAGAATTAGAATGGTCAGAAATAATCTGGCAAGTCTGAGAAAGGACAGCCAAAACATATCTGGTCATATGAGTATGACAATTAACAATCCAAAAGGCTAGGGTGTGGCATTAGTATAAAACTTTTTACTCAGCCTTTCCATACTCCTGCTGTCCTTACCAGATGGAAGAAGCTTGGTAGAAGGCAGTAGTTTAGAATGTTTGTCAGATGACACAGAAACCACCAAAGTGTCAGCAGATGGAAACTTATAAAGGAATTTACAGTAATCGGGCACTTTATAAAACCAATCAGGTTTTTTAGGAGCATGGAGCTGAGAGTCTGGGGCCTGAGATGCAGAAGAAAAGGCATCCAATAAAGCAGCCAAAACAGAAGGAACAGCAGAGGGTCTAGGAGACCCAGTTTGAAGGAGCTCATATCTTCTCTGCACTTCAGAAATATGGGAACAATCCCATTTAAAGAATTCCATCATCCTGGAAATGATATCTCCAAAGGAAATCTCCGCAAAAGGAGATTTATGACTAGCAAACTCATCTTCCTCAGAGCCACAATCCAAAGGGGAAGGAATATGGGAAGAATAGGTCAAGGATTCCTCATCAGAATTCTCTTCTTCTTCAGAGGAAACCTGTTTCCTAGTTCTCTTGTGGGGGGGTGACAAAGGGGGAACTGAGAAAGAGACCCAGGAGTTGGCTTCAAGGTCATAAGAGCGTTGAACAAACCCTGTGTAAAATTCTCCCATTCACTCTGTGGTATGTTTTGCCTTTTGCTTCTTTTTTTAATGGGACATCCACATTATGAAATGTAGAAGGCTCCAATGTCAGCCTACAGTCAATAGTCATAGGCGGGACTTCCTCACTCACCAGTACCTGAGGAATCCCCTAGGCCTTTCAGTGATAATCAGCCATGATTCCCCCTGAACATCCAAAGCAGGCATCTGCAAGGCCTCAGAACAGATAAGCCAGGTCCATGCTGGCCTTCAAATTGATCAGGGCAGAGGAATACAGCCCAGGAAACAGACAACCCTCCTGGCTTTCACCTGCCTCAAGATAGATGTCTGGTGAAAGAGGTACAGCCAAAGAATCTGACTTGACTTATTTTGGTCTTCTTCTTCAAAGATGGCTGACCCTCAGACTAGGAAGTATCTTCCATAGCATCTTTCACTAAAAACTTTAGACACTGTTTTTTCAAGATAGATGACTAGGGACAAAAGACGACTACATAAGTTCTTTGGAACACAAGCATGACAAACAGTACAGGACATATGGCCGTGAGAAGCACTTAAACAAAACAAGCAGTGCTCATGGCAGTCTTTATGGGGACTCTGTCTACTACATTGGCATTTACCTTTTCTGGATGACATAAAACTCCACAATAACACAAATGCTAAAAACAAAAAGGATGGGCAAAAGAACCTAATGGGCATGAATGGCTAGGTAAACCAGCAACAATGGCAATTGGAATGGCAGCAAAGAAGTTCTGAGGATGATACATCCGGACGTCACCTTTATACATGTGACTTACAGCATACCATTAACAACCTAAAAGCTTCTGCACACTGGCCAGATGTCAGGCCGCCTTTGGCAAAGGATCCTTCATTTTAAGAATACGGCCATCATCTGGGATTTTATTCTGAACTTTTGGAGAGGGTTGGGAAAATGGTATGATATAACCTCTAGATATAATCCTCTGGACCCATGAATCTTCTGGGACAGTTAGCCAGACTCTCAAGTGCAGGGATAGATGACTCCAGACTACCTTTTCAGGACCACTGATAGGGCCCTGTCTGAAAATAATCTCTAGATCCCTGATTGTGTGGACCAACTCTGCCATGACGGCAGAGGCTTCCGTTCGAGTTCCCCCTCTGCCCCTGAGGAAATTATCTCTACGTGACTCCTGGAAAAGACCCTGGGACTTTTTAAACTACATCTTTCTACCACCTTGTTGGTTTACAGAGAAGGGCCTTTGAGTGATAGGAAAATGTACACCCACAGCAGACAGGGTCTTTCCTTCCTGTTCACACCTGGAGACTGTATCCTTAAACCTGGGGCCAAAAAAAGAAGGTCCATCAAAAAGCACATTGACAAATGAAGATTTAAATGGTTCTGGGAAGTCACATATGTGCATCTAGGCATGTCTGCTAATGGCTATGTCTGAAACCGCCACCCATGAGTTACCTTCTGCAGCATGGAAGATCAACCTCATGGACGAATTAGAGATAGGAGGCTGGCCAGCTGCAAGGAAATTCTGTTTCCATCCTCAGAGGACATGGACCCCGAAAGAGATTTGGTAAGCTCCTTGATCAAATCACTTTGTAGTCATGTAAAATGTGCCAAATAATTCAGCAACCCAAGTGCAAAAGTTGCTGAAGCATAGACAGCTTCCCAAATCTGTCCAACACCCTGGACTCCCTGTTGAAGGGATGGACAAAAGAACTCCATTTTGCTAGTTCCTTTCTTGTAGCTGTAGCAACAACAATGGCATCAACAGGGACTCCCTTACTCCAATGCACACGGTCTTTTGGAGGGGCAAGAATTTTATCCAGTATCTTATGAACTAGCTCAATCATGTATGGCTCTTTCCATGTCTACCGAGAGACAAGGTCTACAAGCTAATTGGCTGGGGGGTGTCACTCAGGAAGTAGATGGGCCAGACCCGAAAGTCTCCAGAAACATCGATTCCTCTTGGGAGGGGGTATCAGAAGAGCAACCACCTGTTTGTTTCAGGAGCTCCAGGATGTCTCCAAAGGAGATGTCATCAGGTGGTGATCTGGGGGATCCCTCCTGCTCATCAAAATTGGTGTCCTCTGTGAAAGATTCCTGCTGGGAATCTAAGTGCCTCCTTTTGCACATCCTCGTACAAGAGACTTCCTCAGTTGGATGCTATCAGAAGAGATAACAATACCCTGATAGGCTGGCTGAAAGTCTGATTGGGCTGGCTGTCCCAATGGAAGAGATGGTCAATGCTCAGCAGGCAGAACAGCATGAGGTAGAGTTGTCTGATCTGATGCGGCATAGTTGTCTGTTCTCTAGGCTTAGAGAAGATCCTCTCCACCACCTCAAAAGCAGAATGCCTAGGAGACAAAGAAGTCTACGGATCCAAAACTGACCCCTTTCAGATCGTCAGCCCCTGCAGCCCCGTCAGCACTCCACTTGAGGAAGGAGTCAGACCCAAGATATCTAGCACCCAGGCTCCAAAAGCTTTGGAGTTGACTCTAAGCCCCCAAACTTGGCATTTATACTTCGGCCCCAAGATGCTTGGTGCAGTTAATTCAGAGGAACTACTGGAGTTGAAGAAAGAATGATCTTCCACTCCAAAGAAGACACCCCCAAGGGTCTCATATCCTATGTCTCTGAAACAGAAGGATGGATGAGAGAAGGAGAAATTAAAGGGGAAGAGGTCAATCATCGACTCTCAAGGCCAGAAGGGTTAGAGCCAAAAGAACCCCCATGTGTATCTGTGCTTTCAGGAACTTCCTAATCATCCTGTTCAAGTCTGCTTCTGAAAGGTTTCTGGAGAAACAGAGAGAGAAGGTAGTGCAAGCGGGTTCTAGAATACCTTTGATGCAACTCCTCAAGAAATGGATAGGGAGCCTGGATAGAATAGACTCAGGAGGCTATGGAGGAGCCTCAGATCAAAACGCATCAGTTGAGCAATAAATGAAGATGACATCAGATCCATGTTTTCCTTAAATTTTATTTAACATTAAACATGCAGAAAAAAAATGGATGCTTCCTTTGAGATACTGCCCCCCCCCCCCAACCCCAGCGCCACCCACACACAAACACTATCAGTGGTATACACTCTACTGTAAGGTGCTATTATCTTGGAGTTGGTACAAAATATTACAGAGAGAATAAGTCTATGCTGGTGGTGTAGAAGGTTAAAGCCCTGACTACAGCCCTGATGACCCAAGTGTGATTACAGACTTGGATTTATGGTAGCACAGGCAAGGAGGGAGGGTTTACATATACAGGTGAGGGGGTGGTCCCAACCATTTTGCACCATTGCTCTGCTGACACACCCTCCTCTAACTGGTGGAGGCATGTCAAAATGTGTGTAGCCAGTAAAGGACGGACATGGGCATGACTGCCCAAGATGGTGATGGTGACCATTGCTGGCATACAGAGAGTTACACACGAAGACAAACAGACATAGGAGGTCCCTGAGGTGAGTCAAGTGCTCAAGTCACCAGCACAACAGGAGGGGTTAGGCCATTTATAATAAAATATCCTCATAGCCAGAATGCACACAAGGGCAAAAACAAAACCCTATGTCTGCTTGTACGACTAAAATAAGGGAGGCTTGATATTTGGAAGTCAGAGGTAGAAAAAGTACAGAGTTAAAAAAATGTGTATGTATGTATGTGTATGTGTGTGTGTGTGTGTGTGTAGATATATATATATATATATATATATGTGTGTGTGTGTGTATGTGTATATGTGTGTGTGTATATATACATATATATATGGGTTCCATACACTAGATTGAATTTTCACTAATTCGAAATAGTGCATGGAATGCTCACTGCAGCAAAAGTGCACTTAATCGAAAGTGCACTTACGCGAAGTTCAGTACAATGAACGGGTGTTGTACTGAACTTCCGTGCAGTGCTCACAGACCTTAGGGTTAGGGCATGGGTCATAGTATCCCCTTACCATGACCTGCGCCCTAACCCTAAGGTCCGTGACGACTGCAGCGCAGTAACGGACATAGCAACGTCCTCCACTATGGTGCGACAGTCACGAACCTTAGGGTTAGGGTATGGGTTAAGCTAAGGGGATAGCTTTACTAACTATCCCCTTACCCTAACCCGTGCCCTAACCCTAAGGTCCGTGACTATCGCACCATAGTGAAGGACATAGCTTGTTTTTTTATGTCCTCCAATGTGCTGCGGTGTTTTCGGTGAAGTGCACTTATGCAAAAGTTCACTTTCGTTAAAGTGAACTTTTGCAGAAGTAAGGCTTCCTATTACAAGTTCAAAGTAGTGAACTTTCGTCCTTGTAATAGGAATCCATATACACACACACAAATCATATACACATGTGTGTGTGTGTGTGTGTGTGTGTGTGTGTGTGTGTGTGTGTGTGTGTGTGTATACATAATCTGCATGTCCTCATTACGGTCGCATGAGTTTCCTCCGGCTGCTCTATTTCCTCCCACATCCCAAAGACACACTGTAGGTGGATTGAGCACTCTAAATTGGCCCTAGGTGTGAGTGTGTGCATGTGTGCCTTCTGTGGAAGGTTGGGCGCTGGGCTGGCAACTCGACACCATAAACTCCACTGCCAATCGTTCTGCGGACTACTGTTCCTCTGTGGCGACCTCTAACCGGGAAAAGCCGAAAGGAGAAGAAGAAGATATAGAGGAAGTGTGCAGGGAAAAGTGCAAATGTGCAAGTTCTACTTACCTGTGACAGTAGATGTTTAATTTCACACTGCCTCAGTAGCATATGGGTTTTTACCTGCATAAACCCACACTCGTAGCTTTCCAGAGCTCAAAATCCCCTCCTCTGACTCCTTGTGACAGGTCATTGGTTAAGCCCCTCCCATCAGTGGAAGCCTAACCCCTGTTACAGAAAGTTGGTTATTCAGGCTTTTAGTTCTAAGTATTAAGAATCAAGAATGATCAAAAGCAAGAGTTGCCTGCACTGAAGCAATGTGCACACACAAAACACCAACACAAATAACCAAAGCCAACCAACAACACAACAAAGCTGGGCACTATTGAAATATATACAAAATAAGGGGGGGGGCTGTGTGGGTGCTACTAATGAGACAGTGTGAAATTTGAACATCTAATGTCACAGGTAAGGAGGACTTATGCACTTGTACTATGTCCTTCACTGACCCTGCTTCTGTGGCATACAGGTATATTCCCAAAGCTTACCCTACCTGCAAGGAGGAAGGATAAGTATCTAGGAGCTCATTTCCATGGAGAACAGTGCTCACAAAGCCTGCTCATGAACCTGAGAAAGAACATTGTTCATACATGTACAACGCAATAAAAACTAAGGACCAGGTTGCTACCTCTAGCATGCTTCTAGAGACCACTCCTTTCCAAAATGACACCAAACAGGATAAGGCCCTGGAGAAATGTGCCTTAACCCTGCCTGGAATTGATTTACCATAGTGGAAGTAACAAAAAACAATAGCAGAGGACAACCAATGAGTAATCATATACTTAGAGACTTGCTGACCCTTCTTAGCCCCATGACAGGAAATAAACAGCTGTTCAGCTTTCCGGAGGGGCTTAGTTCTGTCAAGGTAGTTCCTGAATTTCCTGTCCACATCCAGGATATGTAGAATCTTCTCACCCTTGTTTTTAGTTTCTGGAAAGAAAACTGGGAGACTGATGGCTAGACTCAGGGCAAATTCAGAAACAACGTTTTGCATGAAAGAAGAATTCATGTGTAAAACAACCCTGTTCCTTGCAGAAAGTCAGATAAGGTTAGCCCATCATGAGAGCTTGCAGCTCACAGATGCACCTTGCAAATCTCAGAGCAGAACAGATTTCTAAGTGATGAATTTCAAATCAGCCTGAAAGGCAAGTCAAAAGGGGATAAGGTCAACTTTCAAGAACAAAGCTGAGATCCCAGAGAGAAGGAATTTGCCTTTGAGAGGGTCTCAAATGCAACAGTCCTCCATCAAATAAACACAGCATGAAAAAAGTTAAATGGAAATTATCTGTACAAGTCCCCAGCATCATGACTGGATTAAATGAATGACAAGCAGGAAGAAAGGGGAGGAGCAGCAGAACAGAGCTTAGCTGTAACATAGAATCTTTCTCATATGGAGTTTGGTCAGTGTTATCAGAAGGATCATTGATGCCATGAGGCCTATAATATTGAGAAACTCTCTTGCAGAGGTAGCATCTTGAAGAGAGAAATTCCAATGAATATTCTGATAAGTCAGGACTTTGTCTTCTGCTGAAAAGGCCAATTGTTTTCTTTGTCTATAATATACCCCAGGAAGACAATTCTTTGACAGGTTTGAGACAGGACCTTTGTAGGTTTAACTTGAAACCCAGGTGGACTAGAATGGTCAAGACCACGTCTAATGAATCTAAACACCTGGAAACAGACTGCACAAATCATCAAGTGATCAAAATAAGGGGAAAATTGGATGCCCTGGCTCCTGAAGTAAGCAACCACTGAAGCCAGGCACTTTGGGCTATCTAGTTTGTCTCCAGTACTCACAAAGGCAGACACAGCAAATATCAGATATTTCCCGAGGTTGGGAGCAATTAGAATGTGATAAGCATCTTTCAGAACTAAAGTCACCATGAAACAGTGGTCCAGAAGAGGGGGTAGGACTGTCTGCAGGGTGAACATTTTGAATTTGGGTACTTCCAGGAAGGTTATGTAGGAATGACAAATTTTAACACTGTACTCCACTATAGTTCCTTTTTGGGTACCATAAAGATAGTGGAGTAAAACCCTTTTCTAGTCTTTTCTGTAGTGCAGTAATTGTTTCTATAAGCCCTGCTTGCAACATGTGAAGGAGTACCAGAGAGAACAGATGTGTTTGGTCTGGTGGGTGTGAGGGGATTTCCCCTGAAGGGAGGAGGATTTTCCATCCACTGCCAAGCGTATCCTCTATGAATTATTCTCAGCACCCATTTGTCTGAGACTACTTGTGGCTAAGCTGCTGGGATGAGCAAAAGCCTGGGGTACAGAGACATGGGAGAAGAGTCAGGGGGAAGGGATGGGATGTCCTCAAAATAAGGAACTGCTGAGCAGCATGCCTTTCACTGTTGCCATGTTTGTATATTTCTATATTATATGCTTGCTTTGTGGCTGAATACAGTCCTTTCTAACAAATCCTTTGCAAGAACAGGAATGGAAGGTTCTGACTGACAGACTGAGACTGACATAGCTCTAAACCAAAGTGTAAAGATGCTAAAAATAATTACAAAAAAGTCGCAATTGAATATACAAGACATGAAAAATAAATAAATGGAAGCTATCTGTACAAATCTCCAGCAACATGATTGGATTAAATGAAATGATAAGCAGGAAGAAGGAAGGGTAGCAGCACAGAGCTCAGCTGTAACAGCCAGATATACTTGCCAAGCACTTGTATACATATGTCCTTTAAATGAGACATTAAACTGAGGCTCCACTTGCTTGAGTTCGTGGTAACTCATGTGGATATTAAAGATCCCATTGCACCTATCGAAAAGATTATGGGTCCTTTATTTAAATACAAAAATAACTCTTATTTACAAAACATTTACAAATATTTACGTATGTACAAACACATATTCATAATTTTCTACACAATCATTCTATATTTTCCATCCCTATTAACCCCCCACTCCTTTTTCCATTACTACCATCTGATTTTACTTAATATTGTTGCTAAAATCCATTTACCATTACACAATTTCATTTAGTCTTTTACTCCCTATAACCCATATAACATAAAATAACTTTTTTATCTACTCTTTTAACATATTCTTTACTTCTATTCTTGTAATCTTCATATTTAATTATATCCATATTTATTTTATCCCCTTATTTTATATCTTGAAAAAAATCTTCTTTACAGTTTTCCGCATAACTTTTTTAATCTTTTACATTTCAAAAATATGTGTTCCGTAGTTTATTCTTCTTCTTTACAGTGTAAGCATATAAAATCACTTTTCCTTCTATATGGAATATTTCCTTTTACTCACAATTTATCTATTACGAATCTCCACAAAAAATCTTGACATGCGACTATCTGATTAAATCATTTGCTTATTTTTATAGCTTTATTTTCTTATTGGTTAGATTTTCCTATGGTTTTACATAGTAATGTTTTATCATTACAGTCTTGTACTATATTTTTTCTTTTTCTATATGATCGATTTTTAATTTCCACAAAATATTTTTCATATTATCATTTTATTTCTTCATTTATAAATTCTTTCTCTTTTCCTCTTTTTTACCATAGCCCCAAATCTATCATACTTACATTTATACAGTTTCACTACTAATCTGTCATCTTTTTCAGTTATCCACTTTAACACTTTGTACAAATTTAGTGAAGCAGTGTATACCACTGAGTTAATTAACCATAAACATCCTCCTCTTTTATTTACAAACAAAACTCCTCTTTTTACTGGGTTTAATCTAGAACCCCATATAAATGAAACCATTATCTGTAATATATATATATTTTAAATATTGTTAGCAATATAAATGCACTTACTAAGTATGCTATTTTCCATCAGTACTGAATTTATCAAATAAGCATTTTTTTCTGAATGATAATTTATATTTCCTCCAGAAAAGACGTTTGCTTTAATTCTATTGTTTTTTCCCATTGAATTCTACTTAAATCTTTATTCCAAAATGTTATACCTAACACAGAAATTTTATTCATTGCAAAATATATACCCACAAACTTTACTACATCACCCAAACCTTTACTTTTCTCTTTAAAGAAAAGAGTAAGGGACGTTCCCACATACCATGGCCAAGTTTTCTTAGTAGTATAAATACCACCACAGATGTTTTCATAAAAGAGGCTACTAGCCTAGTGGGACTAACCTAGTCAACAAAAGGATAAATATAATTAGAAGAAAAATATATACACACACACACTTTTGTCAACATACACAAATGGGTGCACATTTCTCCCAAGTTCACAGGTACCTAATAGTCATGCAGTCCATGACACCAAATGAGCAGTGTAGCCCAATCCCACAGTTGCCCAAAGCAGTGTCTACTTGGGTACACAAATAGAGAGTGAGGGAATCATAATCTGAACCAAAGGAAGCAGCTTGTTTACAGCTCAGAGCCTTAATCCTCTGTACCAACTGCCAGAGGGTTTATCTGAAAAATAAAATCAGATACTTTCTAGTACTGCAACGTCTACATGGTATGTGATCACACAATCAGAAGACATTGTAGTAAGCTTAGTTAGATATATCAGGAGTGATATACAAGCGGCATGATATTTGTCTACAGTTTGAGGTTATGAATGCACTCTTGTTATTACTATACAAAACTCACTTTTCCTCCTCTACTTCAATGTACAAAGCAAACTGTCACCTCAGTACTTTTAACTCACTATGGCTGTGCATTAGATGCTTTTCATATAGTGGGCTCTAGTTTTACTATGAACTATGAATTAAATACTTCAAGTTCACTACTGCACTTGGTGACTTACCTTTTAACACCACCCTATATGGAGCACAAAGCACTGATTAGCATTTATGCCACACTGGCAAACATTTTTCCTTTGCCATGCACTAAAAGCATCATTCGTTAAATTTCTTTCCCTGCGCTGATGCCACTGAAAAGTAAACATAATCTTTAACCACAGTGACAACAACTCAGGGAAAATGTGAAATGTGTCTGTAGACTTTAATGGAAATGTTTTGCACTGGCGCAGAAATGCATCCATTAAACTCTATAGAAGATCCCTAAAGTGACATCAACAAGAAAATCACTAAATGTATTTGCGCTATGGCTTGAATAACATGTTGTCAAATTTTTGATGAAAACATTGACAATTACATAAGAAATGACTAGAGCAAGACACAATGCGGCAGTTAACTTATATACCATGATGCACTGTAAAACAAACACAAATACATGTGAGAGATGCAACTCTATAGCCAAACTGGAGGCTGAATTCTCTCAACTCAGGGCTGGCATGACCAGACAGGAGGAGATGGTAACCACACACACAACAAACCCAGTCCCACATAGACCTACCACAACTGCAAACCAAACACATAAAAACACAAAGACATACTCGGAGGCTCTAATAAAAAACTTACCAAAACAACAGAGGCTCCCAAAGCAGACATTCAAAAATCCACCATCTCAAAACAAAACACATGCAACACATACTTCAATAAATCAGTGTGTCAACCAATCACAGCCCTTAAGGCCAAACACCATGCCTGATACACTAGTAATAGGTGACTCTATAGTCAGACACACTGATGTCCCACTTACCAGGCTGAACAAGGAGAGGGTGACTGTGAGCTGCCTATCGGGAGCTAGGATCCGCCACATAACACACGCACTCAGGTCACTCCAAAGCAAGTACAAATATGACTCCGTCATTGTCCATGCTGGCATGAATGACCTGAGACGTACCTCCCTGGACTACATGAAAAGAGACATAGAGGAGCTTTCTGATTATGTAGCCCAGGCTGGTATGACCCTGACCCTGAGCAGCATCTTGCCCTCACCAAGAATGATGCCACAATACAAAGACAAGATGATCAGCTTTAATAATTGGCTCAAGTACTGGTGTCATTCTAAGGGGATCCAATGTCTGTCTGCCTGGGATGACATGTTTGACAAGCCACGCTGCTTCGCAAGGGACGGCTTGCACCTGTCGCCACTGGGCTTCCGGATATTGACCAAGGCTCTTCCACCCCCATAGTGCCTTTTTTAGGCAAGGCTCAAAAGACAAACCCACCTCCTTAGAAAACAAAAATGAAAAAAAACTAAGGGTAATGCTGCTCAACGCCAGAAGTCTAAATCTCAAGATGCAGGCACTCGATGCACTCCTCAGTATGGAGAACATCGACATCTGTGCAGTAATTGAAACCTGGTTCAAGGCTCCTGAGAGCACCACAGCGCTACCAGGCTATACCTCGTATCATGCTTTTCGGCCCCAAAACCCGGGCCGAACCACAAAGGGAGGGGGAGTGTCCATATTCATCAGGGACACCCACACCTCCAGGTTAGAAGCAACACATGAAGCATCAGAGACCATACAGGTGCAACTAACCATAGGTAAAACTGCTATACAACTGGTAGCCTGTTACAGACCACCCTTCCAATCTCAGGAACCCCACTCAGCCTTCCTGAAGACATTGGAGGATATGAATGTATCACAAAATACCATCATACTGGGAGACTTCAACTACCCAAACATAGATTGGGTACATTATTCTAGCCCTAACACCCTAGCCCAAAGGTTCCTGGAATTCATAAATTCAAATGCACTGAACAACTAGTCACCTCTCCCACTAGGGGAGATAATATACTAGACCTGATCATCACAAACATGGGGACAAAATGCTCCACACGGAGGTATACCCCTCACTAGTGAGATCTGACCACAAACTAATCACCCTGGATATACATATCCCACCTCCACCCCCAGCACAAAAGACCACAGTGAAAAACTTCTCAAAAGCAGACTTCACTCTTCTTAAGACTGAGATGGTATCCTTTAAGCCCACTGGGCCAGTGGATACCACATCCCACAATGCTGAATCCTTCACAAATGCTTTCTATGGACATCTCCAAGAATGCATGGATCATGCAATCCCAAATAAATCCAAGTCCCTCTCCACCAAAGGCAAGCGTCCTGTCTGGTGGACCTCAGCCATTAACAAATTGTATAACAAAAGAAGGAAGCTACTGCACGACAGAGCAAAATCCCATAAAGGGAAGACATCCCTGATCAACATTAGCAGAAAACTACGTTCTCTCATAAAAGCATCCAAGGCCAACTTTCAGAGAAAAATCGCTAAGGACACTAAAGATGACCACAAAGCCTTCTTCAGCTATGTTAGAAACCTGGGCGGAAACCCTCAGATTTGCTCAGAGTTAGTTCACAACAACAAAAAATACACTGAACCCACAGATATTGCCAACATTCTGGCTAACAGGTTCAGTGCAAATTTCTCCCCTCCCTCACCCCCAAAAGAAGAAATACTTATCCCAGCTGAATGTAATCTCCCTGTCATTTCAGATGTCCAAGTGAGAACCGCCCTCAACAAAGCTAAAAACACAGCATCAATGGGACCTGACGGTATCCCGGGTTGCGTGCTATGTGGACTCCAAGAGGAGCTAAACCCGCACATAAAAATGCTATTTAACCTAAGCCTTACTACAGGATATGTACCTGAACACTGGCGTACAGCAACAGTGGTCCCACTCCACTACAGACCCTGGGAACTACCGCCCCATAAGCTTAACCAGCCTGGTCTGCAAAGCTATGGAAAGAATCATTATGGAACTCATAAAAAGAGACATAGGGGACCTACAGACACTTGACCCCACCCAGTTCGGCTTTGTAAAGGGCAGATCCTGCCTTTTGAACCTGGTTGACTTTTTCAAAACAGTCACTAGAGCCATTGAGGAGGGCAAAGCAGTCCATACAGCCTACCTGGACTTGGCTAAGGCCTTCGACACAATACCCCACTCAGGCATCATAGATAAGCTCACCAGCTTAAACGTAAACCCTTATGTCACTAGATGGGTTGCAAACTGGCTAAAGGACAAAACCCATAAAGTTAAAATGTCAGACTCAAAGCCAGTCACAAGTGGTGTCCCACAGGGATCTGTCCTGGGACCCCTCTTGTTCGGCATTTATTTCTCAGATGTTAAAGCAAACAAGGGAGGGTTGTGGCTGACAAAGTTCGCAGATGACTGCAAACTAGGCGCCATAGTCGATACACCAGCGGATGCATACATCCTACAAAAAGGCCTCACAGAAACGGACAACTAGTGCCGGAGTCACGGCCTTAAACTAAATGCCAAAAAATGTATAGTCATCCCCTTTGGGAAAAATAAAGTACCCACAAATTATCACATAGACAGCAACCCATTGAGTACGGAAAAAGTAATCAGAGACCTAGGGACCCAAGTCGACAGCGACCTCTCATTTGACACCCACGTTGCTAAAGTGGTTAGAAAAACATTCTACCTTGCACACCTCATCATGAAGGGATTCACATCCAGATCCAAGGATGTCATTGTACCCCTATACTCCTCCCTCATCAGACCCATGATTGAGTACAATGCCCCATTTGTTATGTACCTCACCCGGCATTTGCAACAGCTGGAGAGACCACAAAAGTACCTCACCAAGAGGATCAAGGGTCTCCAACATATGTCTTATTCTGCCAGACTAAAGAAACTCCAGCTCTATTCAGTAGCATACCGCCTGCTCAGAGGTGATCTCTGCCTGACGTACAAGGCCATGCTCAATCAGGATCTGATGGACATGCTCCACCTCAAAAAATCCAAATCCATCAGGACCACGAGAGCTAAAGACTTAAACCTCGGCACAAGTATGAATAGGACATGCTGGAGGGATAGATTCATAACCCAGAGGCTTCCCATGCTTTGGAACAAGATACCAGTTCATGTTAGGCAGAGCCCCTCACTGACTCTCTTCAAGAGAAATCTTGATGAGTGGATGGGAGATCGTAAGTTTACCCCAGGGGTCACATCTGTGTCACTGCTAGACAGGGGCACAGTAAACTAATTCTATTATATAAGGGGGCCTTCATTGTGTCACTATTAGACAGAGGCACAGTATTCTAAATCTATTCTGTGCATTTTTTGTGCATTTTTGTACCATTTCATGGGGTGGCGAAAGCCATATCACTATGGCTAGGCTTACAAATGCCCCAGGGCAGATAGCCTAGTACTAAACTATGAAACAAACTATGAATACATTTTCAGGAGCAAATGATGGGATACTAATAAATAAAAGAAAAAGTTCAGTTGTTTTTATGATATTAATAAAATTAAAGGTAAGTGCAGGTATTTCTGTTGTAAATAAATAAATTGCAAGCAAACTGCCAGTTCTTATATTAACTGAAGTGCCACTCTTCTTATTATTGCTAGCAGATGCATTGACATGTAGATTAAGGCCCAATATACTTACTTACTTAGAAGTGCAGTTTCAATAACAGCGTCACCAACTCACGACTACTTAAAAATTCTATGCAGCCTGTCTTTCTTGCCTTGCCCCTTTTTTATTCAAATTACTGAAAATATCTATGAGGGCTTCAGTCTTGTACTTCTGCAAAACACTCCTGAAGTCCTCAAATATCTGAGAAGTCATCATGTAAACAAAGGAGTGTGTGAGAGCTCTAAGCATGCCCTTTGTAGTTCATTAGCTAGTCCACTAGTGGCAGTGCATTAAATGCAACACCCTGCTGTGCATATTTATTTCTGACAAGGAGGTACAGTATCTCTCAGTTATCATGGCTCACAGTACAGCAGCAGACAGCAGGCTAACATACTCCATGAGGAATTACTACATAAAAGGCTATAGTATGCAGTGGGAAAAGTAGTAAACTCCAAAAGCAATTACAACTAAACAGCAGACACAAGCAATTACAGATATTATGTGAAATGACCGTGGTCAATTAAATGGGACAGTGCATACAGTTTTAAGGTAGCCAAAAAACAGGATTCAATTGCCTGCACTTTAAAAGCAATCTTCACATATAAGTAGGAAATGAGCTTACATCCCAAGTTTTTGAAAGTGCAAATACAGACATCCCTAATGCCTCTGATCCTAAATAAATGCAGAGTAATTAGTACATCTTACCTGCCAGCTAAGACTTACATTTAAGGTCTCAGATTCATTACTTCAGCCTACTCATGTTAACCTGAATTTTTTTCCTGCTTTGCTAACTCTAAGGACAGACACCCCTCTTACACTCACACACACGCTGACTCTAAGGATAGACACCTCTCCTTCACACTCACACTCCTCCTATTGTCCATTTTACGGTCTCATAAGGTAGTAATTAATGCCCCACTGAAATGTTTTTTTACTTCATTTCAGATCAATACAACAGACATTATTCAACATTCCTCAGCAACATGTGCCTATTCCAAAGTGACAAAAACAAAATCTAATAACTTCTCTAATACTTTGCTTTCAAATTACACTAAATTTGATTTTTTATGCTAATATATTCACTGACCCTGTTTAAGTATCAAAAGTGTTTAAACACTGATTATGTTCTACACCACAGCCAAAGAAAATACAGAGCAACAATGTTTTTTTATTTATTTATTTACATTTTTTGACCGGGAGTGTCCGACTGGACGTAGGTCCATTTTCAGCGGAGGCCCAGGGAGAAAAACTCCACAGTTAAAATAAACAGACAGTAGTTACATTGGATTACATAACGATTAACAATTTGATTAACATAGCAATTAATTGCAAACATATTTACAGATGAAGAACATAGTACATCAGTAGACAACTAGAATCTTTATCTGCGAAGTACATAACGGACATTAACAAATGTTACAATACGAAGCTCCTGCTATATAAATACTAGGCTTATGAGCATCTGAACTTGCTATAATCAAGGTAGTTAGTGGGGTGGAAAGAAAGGTAGTGGTTGGATGGGGTGGGTCATATTAGAATGGGAGTTGCAAGGGCATAGCCAGAGTGTTTTTAGGTGCCCTTTTAGTACAGTTTTGAAGTGGGTGCATGACGGTACTGAGGTAATTGTGGATGGGAGGGAGTTCCATAATTTGGCTATGGCGCAAGAGAATAGTGCTTCACCAGCAGAGTTATTGGCTTTAGTGATCTGAAAGTGATTTTTGTTGCTGGATCTTAGTGTTCTGGTGGTGCGATAGGGTTGAAGTAGATTCTGGAGGGATGGGACATTTAGTGGATGGTTTAGTAGTTTGTGGGCGACTGAGAGTTGATACCACTGAAGGAGGTGAGGGAGTTCAAGTCAGCCCAGTTCAGCAAGTGAGAGACAGTGGTGATTACGGTAGGATGCCCCTGTGGCGAATTTGGCGATTTTGTTGTAGCAGGTCTCTAGCTTGTTTAGATTGCATTGCCTTAGGTTGGTATATATTGCAGAGGCATAAAGTAGGGTGATAAGGTGGGAATTTGCTATTGAAATTTTTGCTGCTTTGGTGAGAAGTTGCTTATTTCTGTATAACTTTCCTAGTTTTTTGTGGACTTTTTTTATGGTCATTGATATGTGAATGTCAAATTTTAGTTTATTGTCTATTTCCACTCCTAGCAATTTGGTGTGTTCAGTTGGGTATATAGTGGTGTTGTCTTTTGCTGTGATGTTAAAGTGAGAGATGTTTTGGGTATGTTTGGTGGGTTGGAAGATGAGTAGTTTAGTTTTGTTTGGGTTGAGTATTAATTGGGCATCGGACAACCAAGTTTCAACAGAGGAAAAGGCTCCCTGAGTGACTTTTTGCAGTTTGGGTAGGGACTGGGCTGAGCAGATGATGGTACATACAGTATAAGTACATACAGGCTTGGTCAAAACTTAAGCCCTATAAGAATGCACTTCAGAGCAAAGCAGTCCTGAAAGACCAGACAGACAGCGCGGCTACACATAAAAATAGCAATAAACAGACAATAGTGGGGCAGGGCAACTATTACAGAATAAATGGGACTCAAAGCTGTCAGAATGGAGACTATGACACAATAATCTTTCTAAGCCTTTAATGTAAGCAGACAGTGAAAACTTTATCAAAAGTTAAGGGTTATAGCCAGTAAAACGAGAAAGTTGTCTTTAAAACAATGCAGTGAAAATGCACTTTGTACAATAATGTGTACTGGTCTCAAGAGTTTAGTGTTAAGCTCCTCAGTGCAAGGCCAGTGTTAGCATTTTTGGAGGACCCCAACAAGTGGCAAACTGGGGGCCTCTAGAAACTTCCAGTCTAAGTATCACTCTGTCACTGCACCCCACCTAAACATTTTTTTAGTTCATGCTGCAGAGATTTAGGAGAAGTACATACAAACTGAACTGTAGCTAAAATGTAGCTAAAATGCTTGTACAGTTTAACTTGTACTTGAACAGGCCTAAGATGAAATGTAGCCCTAGGTAAAGGGCTGCATGGCAGCCTCCACATACACACACACACACACACACACACACACACACACACACACACACACACACACACACACACACACACACAGTCTACTGTCCCCCCCCCCCAACACACACACACACACACTTCCACCAGTCCCCCTCCCCAATCCTGAGCTCCGCACACCATGCACATTACCTTTTTCTCACATTTCAATTTACTTTTCAGCTTTTTAAAGAAATCATGGCTTCCTATATACTCAGAAGTACATTTTAATTTTTTTTTCATTACAACCTTTTCATACTATGATGGCTTTAACAAAATTTATGGCTAGGAAACATTACTTTTCTTTGTATCATTTCAAAACACCTTACCTGGCCAAAACGGCTCAGTAATAACTGTAGGAATTAATTTAATTAAGTTAGGGGTCAAGGCCACAGAAGCCGCAGGGTTATATATGCCATGAGGTGCACTTTAGAGCATTTTGCTAAACTTTTGATCCAGTTGTAGCCTGAACAAACGTCATGTCTTATTTCAGTCTTATTTTTCTTTCTTTCAAGGAACACATAAGATGAACTTAAGACAATGTTCACAGCTGACAAAATAATAGCTCACAGTAAACTAACAAAATATATGTTTGACAGGCTCCATAACTGCTATCTATAATACTGTCTTCCTCCCTAGCCCCCCCCCCCCCCCAAAAAGAAGACAGTCACTGTCTTTGCATCCTTTTGGTGTTAGACTGGGATGAAAGCAAATGTTCAAATGGCCATACTTTTATGCGTTTCAAGTGGCTGTTGTCATACATACACACACATAGCATGAATCCTCACCTCCTACCCCCCCCCCCAAAGGTAAACCCTGTATACATTCCCGATGTGTAACTGTGAGGAAAGTGAAAAAAATCATGATCAAAATAATGTATTTCTTCTTGTTGCTCATAGACAGTACATTGCCCATTCTCTGCACACCTCTGAGGTCTGTGAGAAAAGTAAAACAAACAATAGCTACACTATCCCCAGCTGCAACACATCCTATAATGACCTAGTGTACAAACCTCTGAGGTTTGACTGTGAAGAAAATTAAAAAAAAGTCATGACCACACCATCCCCAGTCCCTCACTGGCTATAACAAACTTGTGTACACACCTCTGAGCAGGGCTGGTTTTAGAACAAGTGCAGTTCAGACCACAATCCATCAATAATTTCATGTCAAAATCCATTTATTCTGTCTGAGTTGTGGAGGCCACCAGACCCCTAGAACCTTTAAAGGAAAATGTACTGTGATATATTTTAGGCCTTTTTTTAGAATAATTACTGTTTTTTTTTTTTTAACTGTAGCCCACAAGAATTATGTATGTGCCTAGCATTATTTTGTGTGTGTGTGTGTGTGTGTGTGTGTGTGTGAGAGCGTGCGCATGCATATCTGGAGGCAGATAAAAATCTGTGATATTGTTTATAAACACACACACAGACACAATGCATGTTCACCTCCAGGGAAATTGAAAGAATACCAATTCTCCTGTGGATAGACACACACACACATACACACACACACATATATATATATATATATATATATATATACATACACACAGACAAGGATGGCATGCAGACTTCACATAGAAAAAGCCACAGCCAAGAAATCAATCAGTGAAAAGCACTGTAAAATGGAAATGCTACTCACTGTGGCAATGGGCAGTAGCTTTCACACATCCTCTTTTTGCCAAACCACCAAAGATAGCCACCTGTCATGTGTAAGGTCGATGTTCGTGATGGTAGGTGAAATAAATTACAACCAATTTGTTACTTTTAAATACAGTGCAATCATGACCCCACTCCCCTCACACACAAGTATAATGATGATGCTTGTGATACACAGTAAAAGAAATGATAGCCAGATGGTTACTGTTACACTGTAGTTCCCCGCCCCAAACATACACACACTCACACGAATAAGCCATAGCACTGCTAGTTTTATACTGACTACAGCAAACAGAAGTACATTGTGTGACACTAGTACTTCCACACCAGATCAGTGACTTTGTTTAGCAGTCATCAAGAGTATTGCATACCTTATTTTAATTACCCCAGTGTTACAGGATGTGCCTGTTTTGGCTCATATTTTTGCCCTGTCCCTCATACAAGCTTTGATTGGCTGGTAAATCATTCCAGATTTCACACAATCAATAATGCTACATATTAGATTTTCATACTTCTCACATTGTCCAAAAATAAATGCTGATGCAAAACCTGTTACTCCAGTAACGCTTTAAGTGAATTAGAGCAATATTTAAAGTGTTCCTGATTTTGCCATTATTTTTGGATTTGCCCAGAAATCTAGAACAAACGAGTTGAGAGTTATAGTATCTGGTGTCCAGATAGTAATTATAAAACTCTGTGAAAGAGACTCCATCCTTGAAGATCAGGAGCATCATGTCTTCTTAAAATCCTAGGTAAATACTGAGAATTGGTTGCTCTGATCTTTCCCACATACCTCATTCATATTCATTCACTGATTACCAACTTTAACCTAACAGGATCATATTACAACCCTGTTTTATGATAACGTGTAGAACCCGAAAATGAATTATTTTTTTTTTTGGTCTCCGTTCTTTCCCTAACCTGCAGCAACATTTGTGGCACCCACACAGTCCAAGATAAAGGAGGTCCCCACAGCTGTGGGTATCCCTGGTTCCTTAAGCAGCACTGATATTAGTTTCAGTGGAGAGAAATGCCCAACAACAGGATTTAACTAAACAAATGCCACTATTTCAGTGGTAAAACAATTCACGAAATTATGAAGCCTGCTGTTGGCAAAATACTACAACCAGAGATATATTTGAATTGCAAAGTCGATGTGGTGCCAATCCTGAGGATTCTTCATTCTAAGAGTTATCATTACCCATTTAGCTTACTTAGTAAGCCAACACAAGATTGCTGTAACTTATGTTGATCTGACAAATGTAACAAAATATCAAAATAAGATAACTTGCTGTGGTTGGGAAAACTTCAGGGGGGTCCCTGGTGACTTCTGGGTTTGCTAGTACCTAAAACCGGCCATGCCTCTATGATTTAAATTCTCCAAATATTAAGAATTGGTTTCTTTTCCCTATGAACAAACACCATTCTACTGACGGCAAACTAAGAGTACATAAGGTCTGATGTTTATCAGGAGTGGTCTGTTCACACATACAATACTCCTTCTTCTGTAATGTATACAAGTCTTACAAGCATTCCAGTACTGGCTGCATGTAGGAGTCGGGCATATATACGTTATCATTTGAAATGTGAGTCCCGAAATACAGAAACTAAATGGCCAAAAGAATGGACTTGCATATATTAAGTCCGAGATGCCACTTCTCAGAATATTTCCTTTTCTTCAAGGTATGTCAATCTGAGAGTTGGTATATATAAGTTTAAGGGGTGAAAGTGGGGCTTGCCCTGCCCCCTCCAAGCAAAAGGTTTAAAGGAGAACAGCGATTTTAGAGATTCACTCTTCTCCTGTGTTTTGGTCTTTTTTTCAACAAGGAGCCCATGTATATTTGTGTGTAAGTGATGTATACCCATATATAGGGTTAGTTCAACAACCTTAACCTTTGTCCTTTTTTTGTCAACTGCAGGAATGTTTCACTTCATTTCACATGTTTACAAATACCATTTGGAGGACTGTTTAATATGGGGGCAACATACCGCACCATCATCCTGATCATCTAACAGCAGCAATTCTAAGATTCTTAGTCCTAAAAGACAAATATAAGCCACAAAAATATTTCACATCATTTTACTGTAAAAGTCATTTGGTGATCTATTTAATGGAGAAGTAACATTCAGTAGCATGGTTTGATTGACAGTTGCTATTCTGTGATGTCTGAAAGTGAGAAGTTATAGTAAATATAAGCCAGAATAATGTTTTTCTTTTACATATTTACTAGCATCATTTAATGCACTACTTAGTGTGGAACCAGATGGTCATTTACTAGTATCATTTAATGCACTACTTAGTGTGGAACCAGATGGTCATTTACTAGTATAATTTAATGCACTACTTAGTGTGGAACCAGATGGTCATTTACTAGTATCATTTAACGCACTACTTAGTGTGGAACCAGATGGTCATTTACTAGTATCATTTAATGCACTACTTAGTGTGGAAGCAGATGGTCATAACTGTTTTTACCACAACTTTTCTGTACTCAGTTTATCAAAAGGTATGTAAAATCATCAATATATTACAGTCATATGCTTATATATATTCACTTTTCTTTTTTTTCCCACAAACTTTTTTTAACAGTTTAAACTACAGATTTTTCATCCACCAATAAGCCTGTATGCCATTCACTACTCTTTTACTCCGACACCATTTTTAATTCCCCCAGCATCCCCCCCCCCCTCACTCTAGTCCCCATAGTGAAGGTAGTGGTCCCACAGATTCCATTTAAAAGTATGCATCTTGTTCTTTCCCTTGTCTAACAACTCCACGACCCCCTCCAACTGCTGTATTTCTCTTATAACACATGGTCTAAGACTTGGTTTCCACTTTCTGGTTAATACTTCTTTTGTGCCTAACATAAAATAAGACCTTCTTTTGCCCTGGCATTCTAGCTCCCCATTCTCTAGCTTAGCAGTATCACCTCTTTAGTGAGTACAGTTTGATCACCCAGCATCTGTCCTATGGAATTTTGTAATGAGTCTTTAAACTTCATCAGTTCTGCATACTCCCCAAAATATGCTCCCAGTTTCCGCTCTCATTCTAGCAGTCATCCTCAATCTGGAGGGAAAATACCTTGCAACCCACTTTGGATAATAAAATATGTTAAGTATTTCCCTGCAAATATCCCCAAACCATCTTGACTTAGTTACATATTTTTCAAAACTTTAAGGCTCTGCCTGCAAAAAAACACTAGGTAAGTACAAGCATTAAAAGTGGCATTTGTGCAGATTTCTGATAAAAAGCTGAGTGAAGGAGGTTATTCAGGGTATTCATGTAAAATACAGAGGAATGAAATAAGTATGCACATGTTTTTAGACCTGCTGAAGAAAGCCATGCTCATTATTAGAAAAGTTAGATACTAAACCAAATAGAGAACTGAAGCACATACGGTTGAATGCTTTTTCCAAGTTTATTTCTCTGTAGTACACAGAAGGTCCTACTATAATAATACTTCTATATTTTACAAATATTGAGCCAATAGAACACAGCAAGGAATTAGGATGTAAGATTCACAGTTTATAGCTTCTTCACACAGGATATTACAGAATATGAAAAAGTCGAGTTGTGTGAGGAGCTTACTAATGCAATACAGCATTGACCTTTTTGGAGTTTGTAATTATTCATCACTTCTGGCTTTTGCCTAATATCTACCTTCCACTAGTTCACTGTCAAACAATGAAGAAGAAGAAGAAAAAAGCCTGCAATGTTTTATATACTCATGCTTTCTGCACAATGTTATGTAGCCTAAAGGTACCAGTAGCAACACTGCATATATGATCATGGTTTAATGAGGCCCTAGACAGGGTTAAGCAGGGTAAAAGACCAGCCCCTGTCATACCAATATCCCATTACTTGGCTGCCTGTCCCAATTTTCATAAAACTCTGTTCAAACATGGCTGTGTGCACACTATTTTCTTCTTTACATTAACAATGATCGCAGTGATTTGCATTTAATTTAAAAAAATTATTTCAAAATTTACAGCAAAAATACAAACAGACATTTGCTAAACAAAACAATCATACATTAAACAGACTTACTACAGATTGAGTATTTTGTTTTATTCATCAAATAAGTTTGTATTTCTGCTGCAACATTTTTAATAAAAGTTTTTAATGAAATCTAAATTGCTCTGATCATGTAAGAGGTAAAGAACAAATGGCATGCAGAGTGACAAGTTCAAACAGTTGTTTATGGTAATTGTGGACAGACAGACAAATAATAAGACACTGGTATGGCTAGGGAGAAGACCAGGTCAATTATCCTGTATAGGGTCCCATTTGGCCATGATCTGGCTAAGTGAACACATCAGACATTGTTTGTGATCAAATTATATAAATGACCTAGAAGTATAGTTCGGCTTACTGCTGTGACAGCTCTATAATACAACCCACTGCATCCCATCCCCTCCCAACTTCTTAACTCAATAATCAGAGATAAATTCCCAAAATCAGGAACAGATTTTAACTATTGGTCTTATACAAATAAAAGTTGTTAAGATATTAACCAATTACTGCATTTGGTCATGGAGCTCACCTCGGTCATGCTGATGTCAGCACATGAAAACAAATTTATGTTGTATGGACATGAAATGTGCTGGCTCTCCTTCAGAATCACTCCTGGTAAGAAACAACTGTCATCTGCTCAGCAGGTTACTGTCTTCCTTTTGGAATGACATCAAGAAATATCTCAGAGTAGACATTCTAGGATAATCAATCTCTTTCTCCTTTTGTAAGACAATGAATGGATTAGTTTTGCATTTTAAGACGGCAAACAATTTAACTTATTATTACATTCTCAGATCCTTTGTGGATATGAATATAACACATGCAAAAATAATGAAAAAGGTAACTCTTTTTGTGAAAATAAATGCCAAATGAAACTCTGCACACAGCATTTTCAAGTTATAGTGGCTTAGGTCAAAACAGTGCTATTACAGTTCATTAATTAGGCAGTCTAGCAAGTCCCTGTAGTGACTGGATCACATACTTGTGTACAGGAACAGTGACTTGTTTTACCTTATCTATAGGGATGACAGGAGAAGGACTCGACTGAAAAAGGGCACTTGTTTCTAAACATGATTTCAGAGCATAAGTCAAGTTATGTGACTCACTAAGCATCACACAGTGTGCAAGGAGCTTTAGGACAGAAACAGGGGTCACAAGAATATATATAGGGAAAACGTGGTCAGGGCACAAGGAAACTTTTACTACTCTTCTGAATAAGTGCCATGGGACCTTTTACATTCACCAGAGCAACCATTAACTCTGGTAGATGGGCCTTTGTTTAAAATCTCATCCAAAGGACGTCTGTAATACCACAGCTTGTATCTGCAATTCTGGAAGAACACCACCAAATTCAGGAAGAAAAGAAGCTATGAAGAACTGTCAGTAATGACTGAGTCAATACTGGAGAAAAAATACATCCGGTGGTGAGAATTTAAGTTTGGGATAAATTGATTTCTCCTTTGGGTTTTTCAGTTTCTGAAGTGAGATACATAAAACAATTATGAAAACATTTTTGTGATGTAACCTTTCAAAGACTGACTTCACTGCAAAATGTTTTCATTAAGTTAAATGACAAAGTGATTAACCATAGAATGAGTATACGTTCATGGGTCAACACAAGGCTGTTGATCTAGAGAACCATTAGTAGCCTAGTCACAAGACCTCAAATCCTAGGTGCCCACTAACATGACCAATTTATACCTAGCTTCAACATCTTTCAGTGAAGGCGTAAAGGGCCAAATCACAGGTGTATTTATAATTTTCCATCCATTCATCCAGGTTATGCTTACAGAGAGTCAGGGAGGTACTTTACATCCAAAGGACGTCTATCCCATGGAAGAGTGATTCCCTGAGATATACATCTCCCTAGCAAAGGTATATTTATGTTTTGGTAGAATGTAAGTTCTCTTTAGCAGGTGTTGAGGATGTTATTAGTTTTGCAAGTACTCAGGAGGTGACACAGGACGGGATCCCTTAAGGGTCTGCAAGCTACACAAAGGTCAACCCTGAAGAGAGTTTTAACAGAGAAAGAGAGAGCTTTAAGATGGTCTATATAGCACATGTATTTGAGTATCTTAGTGAGAAAATACTGCGGTCTCCTAAGCTGGGTCATATGCTTAGATAGATATATACCAAAGTGGCCATTATACTCTATTATGAGCCTGATGAGGGTAAAGGAGTGGGAGGATGACAATCTTACATCCGAAAGTAATACCTCTGGTGAGTAGTCTGGCAAGGTAAAAGGATTTCCTGACAGAAGTGATCACATGGTGATCAAAGGATAGTTTATTGTCAACAAAAGTGTCCAGGTCCCTAATGGCTGAGTCAGCTTTCAAAAGGGTATCATCTACGTGGTAGGTGTGTAGGTGCCCAGTTTGTCTAAGGACACAATGATGCATTTCTTGCCATGTAGTTTTAGGCCATTCTCTACGCACCACTTACTTATGTGTGTTACTCCCTCCTGAAGAATCTGGAAGTCAGACGGCCCCTCCTGAAGTCAATGACAGCTCCAAGTTTTCAGTCATCTGCAAACTTGGTCAACTACAGATCCTTGATATCAACCTTGACATCAAAGTCAAGTCCTCAATATCAAACAGAAGAGGTCCCCAACTCTTTTCAAAGCAAGTGTGCCTTCCACATTAACTGTGTTATGTCAGTTTGACAATGAAAGTTATGAAAAAAAATGCATACACAGTTCAGAACAGGTATCATTCCTGAATATGACACAAGAACTTATTTTGCTGATATGGCACAAACATAATCATTCTCCAATATTTACTTAGTTTACTTAGTTTGTATACAAGTAATGTGTCTGGGCCATGCAAAATCCTTTTTAGTGGAGGTCCACGAAGAAAAGGTCTATAGCAAACATAAAAACATTTACAATACATCATAGGTGATAATTAGACAACAGTTACATACAAACAATCATAATATACATCTCTTACAATGAGGTAGAAATATTACATTACATATCAGTCAGTAAATAGGTCAAAAGCAGTTTTCAATATCTGACAGTTTCAAAGCAGTAACATATAGTGCTTACATCTCTGGAAGGTAGAAGAGAGTGAAGTCATTTCATTAGGAACTGAATATGAAAGGTAGACAAGAGCACATGTAAATATTGTAGATTAGACACAAGTGCTAATAATAAGAGAGGTATATGTAAGCAGAAATTGTAGACACTTTAAAGTTAGTCAGCCAGCTGGTACAAACATTTACAAAAGCAGAGGGATATGGAATGGTGCATAGAAACCATGGGTCACTTTAATGGAAGTGAATGTTAAGGATGTGCCTTGTATTATAAATGTAGTAAGTACACGAGGGATTGTTGAAATACTACTGGACAGCTTAAAATGTATTATTTTTGCAAGGATGCTTACCACTTAATTAATAAATATACTAAAAGAAGATGCAATCAATGAAGGGAAGTTGGTCATTTAATGAAAGACATGTTAGAGAAGTATCACAAAGTCATAGCATATCCCATATCCATCCTTATAAACCGAACAATCATAGAAGGTAACATCCCATCCATATGGAAAGTCTCCCACATTATCCCTTTACATAAAGGAGGCAAATCCACTGATATCTCCAATTTCCGACCAATTGCTTTACTCTCCCCACTGGCCAAAATAATGGAAAAATGTATTCACCATCAACTACTTCAACACCTGTTCCACAATAACTTACTAGCCAACTGCCAACACGGCTTTAGGCCCTTTCATAGTACAACTACCGCCCTGTTAACTTTTTCTGACTGCATAAACAGGAATCGAAATAACAACTCTCTATCTTCCGCATTATTCATTGACTTATCAAAAGCCTTTGATATGGTTAACCACAACTTACTGATCAGTGCACTAAAAGCACAATCTCTTGACCCACAAGCAATACTTTGGTTTACATCCTATCTAGAAAATAGACATCAAGCAGTGCTCTGGGACAACAATCTCTCCAAACCCCTTCCCGTAAACACTGGAGTCCCCCAAGGCTTTATCCTAGGCCCTCTCCTATTTTCCATTTTTATTAATGATCTCAATACTATTTTTCCTCAAGCCACCTGCATATAATATGCCGATGACTCTACTTTAATCTGTACTTCTAAATCATCAACCTCTCTTCAGACGCTTACTCAAACAGTATTTAACACTGTTGAAAACTGGTTTACTGCCCATTGCCTCCTCCTAAACCCCATAAAAACAAAATTGTTGCTTTTTGCTCCCACCCAAAAGTCTCCAGTGATCCACTTCACAATTACCTCTAACAATGGAACTACTATTTCCACGTCTCCTGGGCATCACTATAGATAATAACCTCAGCTATGATGATCATATCAACAATACTATACAAACTGTCAATAAAAAACTAGGCTCCCTGTATAGAATCAAACCCTACCTCACACCTCTAGCCAGAACCACCATGGCCCAGACTCACCTCACTTCTACCCTATTCTATACTTCTGCTATATACACCAATCTATCTAAACACAATCTAAGCAAGCTTGAAACTAGTTACAACAATATAGCAAGATTTGCCACTGGTACCCCTTTTAGAACCCACCACTGCTACAACCTTAAACAACTCGGATGGTCAGAACTACATAACCATCTGCTGTATAATCAACTGGTGGTCATACAAAAAATTCTTTATCACCCAAATCATACCCCAATCCTCTCCAGCCTGATCTCCCCATAAAAAATCTTGCAAGACTTTGTTCAGCAAATAAGTTACTAATTTCCAATATCAAATCTAATAATAAAGCTGGGTACTCACTTTTTACTTAAGTTGTAGGCAAAATCTGGAACATGCTTCCTAGGACACTCACATCTCTCTCATCTACTTCTCTCTTCAAGAAACACCTCAAAGAACATCTAAAAACTCATTGGCTTTGTCCCTGTTCTAAACCTGACTGAACCATACTTTTCCCCTTATTTTTTAATCTATAGAACCTATCTTTTTTCTAGCCCTTGTATATTTCTTTTACTACCTTTTTCACTTTTTTCCTTCTATGACTTACAAATGACATCATTAGAACTTTAAGTGTACCTGTTAGATTGTAACTTAAACCTATGCAAATACTCTATACTACCATTCTTCTTCTTAGACACAATTTTTATTTTGTATTACAAATACTATTATTTCTTTTATGCAGTTGAACTTAGTTCATCTTAAGTGTTGTATCTTGTAATTTTACTATGTTGGAGCCTATCTCCCTGTGAACTTAGTCATGTTTTTAAACATTGTATTTTGTAATTTTTACTATGTTTGGAGCTTAACTCCCTGGGCCTCTACTGAAAATGGACATGTATCCAGCTAGACTAGCCCAGTCAACAAATGTAAAATAAAATAAATAAATAAATAAAATAAATGTTCAACACGTCTGACAGGTACCTATGGTTTGGCTGTGAAAAATATGAAAAAAATATGAAAGAAGGGGATACAAAACTGTTCTTCTCCTTCGCTATTTTGCTGAGTAGTCAAACAGTGAACACCATGAAGAAGTGGGGGGACTTTGTAAAAGTGAAGTTAGAGAAGTATCACAAACAAATGTAAAAAACAATCATGACATATTTCAAAGTAAAGGCTGTGATAGTGAAAAAGGGACTGTATCAAAAGGAAAAAGAAAAAAGAAGTTATGTCTTACCATAACGTTCCATCTTTGCTGTTCATCTTCTTTCATTCATCACTGATGGGTTCGGTTCCAAGCCCTCGGAACAGAGTCGGCCTTTTTACCAAGCTCGCGCCAGCCAAAAAATTCTTGAGATAAGTTTCAACCCAAAACACCCTTCTCCCTGTTAGCTCAGATTGAGTTTGCTAGAGAAAAGGAAGTAAAGCCGAGGTCACTTCTGCGCAACTACCCTAGGGCACCACTTAGACCCAAAGCATCCCCGAAGAGCCTTTGGAGGGGGAAGGAGGGTGGGAAGTGAAGAATGAAAGAAAATGAACAACATAGATGGAACCTTATGGTAACACAACTTCTTTACCTGATGATGTTAATCTTCTTTCCATTCATCACTGATGAGAGAGAATCTCAAGCTACCTTGAGGTCCATGGGCAGCCCTTAAGGAAGAACATTCCTGAGTACCATTGAGACGAAGGCAGCTCTCCCTCTGGAGACGAAGTCCAATTTGTAATAATTGATAAAAGTATGAGGCTTAGCCTAAGTAGCTGCTGCACAGATGTCATCCATGGAAACCCTGGAACGGAAAGCTACAGATGTTACCATAGAGCTAGTGGAGTGAGCTTTAACTTTTGGCATAGGTTCATTACAGAGGGAATAGATGAAAAGTATGCAGTCTCTTAGCCATTTTGATAAAGTAACTATGGAAACAGCCTCTCCCATTCTGGGCCCAGAACAGGAGATGAAAAGCTAAGATTTACGGATAGGTTTGGTCCTGTCGAGATAAAATCTCAATTGTCTATGTACATCTAAAGAGTGAAGGCAGTACTCAAAAGTCAGAAAGAACACTGGTAAGTCAATGGTCTGGTTTATGGAGAATTCAAAAACAATTGAAGTGATGCTCTGTAATTATGAAAGACCAGATAGGGACTCTTGATACACAACACCCGCAGCTCAGAGACTCTTCTGGCAGACATGATGGCTACCAAGAACAAGGATTTCCAAAACAAAACCTTTAGGTCACACTGTGCAGCAGGTTCAAAAGTTCAAAGACTGAAGGACTAGAGTGATGTTCCATGGTTCCACGGGCTGTCTGACAGGAGGCCTGATATGAGAAGTCCCCTTGAGGAAAGCCTTGCAAATGCGTAGAGAGATAAAAGGGGTGCTATCTATACCATTGTGGAAATTGGAAATAGCCGCTAGATGTACTCGTACGGTAGAGGGAGAGGCTCCATTATCAAAAACCTAGCCAAGTACTGTAGCACTGCAGTAACTGGAGCCGAATACGGGTCTAGCATGCTATCCTTGGACCAGATGGAGAATCATTTCCATTTATCCTGGTATAGTCTACTGGTGGATGGTTTATGAGAGGCCAGAATGATGTCTCAAAGAGGCGAGGATAGATTAGCTTGCCTGGCTACTAGTGGAAGTGGAGAAACCAAGCTGTCAGCTTGAGACTGGACAGATTTGGGTGAGTAATCAGATCTGGTAGAAGGCCCAGAATCCATGGCGGGTATACTAGTTGAGGCCAAGGGAAGGGGAACCAAACTTGTCAAGGCCAGAATGGGGCTATGAGGATCATCTTGCATCTCAACCGAAGAGCTTTCTTTAGAAATTGTGGGATCAGAGGGATGGGAGGATAAAAGTCCCGTAGGCGAATCATGGATCAGAGCATCCCTCTGTGACTCCCCTTCCAGGGGAAGTAGGGTGAAATAGCTGCTGCATTAATGTTTGATGGGGAGGTAAAAAGATCGCAGCAGGGCTGGCCCCAGTGGCTGAAGATTGCTGATGCCACCTCGGGGTTGAGGGACCACTCGTGAGGCATTAGGATGCATCTGCTCAGCTTGTCCGCAATCACATTGGAGCTCACCGGGATAAGCATTGATATTAGAAAGTGGTTGGAAGCTATCACCCACTACCAAATTCTCATGGCTTCTCGACATAGGGGATAGGAAAGGGGAGAATAGACTGAACCGTGAACATCTGGAATTTGGTTTGGGTGACAGACTTCTTTAAGCTGCTGAGATCCAAACTGGTTGTCCAGGCACCAGCTAGTGGAGTGAGCTTTAACTTTTGGCATAGGTTCATTATAGAGGGAATAGATGAAAAGTATGCAGTCCCTTAGCCATTTTGATAAAGTAACTATGGAAACAGCTTCTCCCATGTTGGGCCCAGAACAGGAGATGAAAAGCTAAGATTTACGGATAGATTTGGTCCTGTCTAGATAAAATCTCAATCGTCTATGTACATCTAAAGAGTGAAGGCAGTACTCTCCTCTATTGGCAAAAGTCAGAAAGAACACTGGTAGGTCAATGGTCTGGTTTATGGAGAATTCAAAAACAATTGAAGTGATGCTCTGTAATTATGAAAGACCAGATGGGGACTCTTGATACACAACACCCGCAGCTCAGAGACTCTTCTGGCAGACATGATGGCTACCAAGAACAAGGATTTCCAAAAAAACCTTTAAGTCACACTGTGCAGCAGGTTCAAAAGTTCAACGACTGAAGGACTAGAGTGATGTTCCATGGTTCCACGGGCTGTCTGACAGGAGACCTGATATGAGAAGTCCCCTTGGGGAAAGCCTTGCAAATGCGTAGAGAGATAAGAGGGGTGCTATCTATACCATTGTGGAAATTGGAAATAGCCGCTAGATGTACTCGTACGGTAGAGGCAGAGGCTCCATTATCAAAAAACCTAGCCAAGTACTGAAGCACTGCAGTAACTGGAGCCGAATACGGGTCTAGCATGCTATCCTTGGACCAGATGGAGAATCATTTCCATTTATCCTGGTATAGTCTACTGGTGGATGGTTTATGAGAGGCCAGAATGATGTCTCAAAGAGGTGAGGATAGATTAGCTTGCCTGGCTACTAGTGGAAGTGGAGAAACCAAGCTGTCAGCTTGAGACTGGACAGATTTGGGTGAGTAATCAGATCTGGTAGAAGGTCCAGAATCCACGGCGGGTATACTAGTTGAGGCCAAGGGAAGGGGAACCAAACTTGTCAAGGCCAGAATGGGGCTATGAGGATCATCTTGCATCTCAACCGAAGAGCTTTCTTTAGAAATTGTGGGATCAGAGGGATGGGAGGATAAAAGTCCCAGAGGTAATCATGGATCAGAGCATCCCTCGGTGACTCCCGTTCCAGGGGAAGTAGGGCGAAATAGCTGCTGCATCGATGTTTGATGGGGAGGTGAAAAGAACGCAGCAGGGCTGGCCCCAGTGGCTAAAGATTGCTGATGCCACCTCGGGGTTGAGGGACCACTCGTGAGGCATTAGGATGCATCTGCTCAGCTTGTCCGCAATCACATTGGAGCTCACCGGGATAAGCATTGATATTAGAAAGTGGTTGGAAGCTATCACCCACTACCAAATTCTCATGGCTTCTCGACATAGGGGATAGGAAAGGGGAGAATAGACTGAACCGTGAACATCCGGAATTTGGTTTGGGTAACAGACTTCTTTAAGCAGCTGAGATCCAAACTGGGTGTCCAGGCACCTGTCTTTTTTGGCACCAAAAAGAATCTCGAGTAAAATCCAGATCTGTGCTGGTTTGGTGGGACTGGTTGGATGACTCTTAAGACAGCTTCATAACCTCTGAAGATGCTTCTTCCCTTTGACTGGGTGGAACGTCGGGAAGTTTTCTTGGGAAATCTGGCTGACAAGAAAGGGGAATGGTGTAACCTCTGGTGATAATGCTCTGCACCAAACGATCGGTGGTGATGGATTGCAAGGCAGCTTGGTGCAGAGAGAAACGACTCCGACTGCTTTCAGAGGTAAGTAATCGGGCTGTTCCTCAGGAGCGCTGATAAAGCTGTCCAGAGAAGTAATCCCTGGAGCCCTGATTACGAGGACCCCCTCGACCTCTATAGGGTTGTCTTCTGGAATTGTTATGCCCTCTGCTTCTGGGAGTATCATCACCATGTGCGGCATGGAAGGGACCCAGAGATTTCTTATGCCACATCGTTCCACTCCTCTGATTCCTGGAAAAGGTAAGTTGAGGGTTGGAAAACCATAGGTCTATGGCAGACAGGGTCTTTCCATCTTGCTCGCACCTGGCTAGCTTGTCCTTCACTTTGGAGTCAAAAAGTGATGAAGCTTTGATGGGAGCATTCAGAAAGGAAGACTTGAAGGGGTCCACAAGGTCACAAATGCACATCCAGGCATGACGCCTCATAACAATACCGGAACACACTGCTCTAGCCACCCCTTCGGTTGCATGTGGCAGCAACCTCATGATTAAGTTGGATACTGATTCCAGGGTTGCAAGCTGCGAGGCCACTTTGTCCTTGACCTCGGCAGACAACTGTCCTGCGAGTGTCCCAGAGAGTTCGGAGATAAAGTCCCTCTGGAGCCTCGTAAAATGAGCCAAATAATTCAGGGACCATATGGCAAAGGCCACTGAAGCAAAAACACGCTTCCCAAGTCTGTCCACCAACCGGGACTCCCTGCTGGGTGGGTGGACAGCGGGATTTTCCTCAGCCAGGTCCTTTTTCGTGGCTGCCGCTGCCACCACCATAGCATCAGCTGGTAATCCTTCGGACCAATGCGGGTGCTCCTCGGGAGGGGAAAGAATTTTGTCTGGTCTCTGAGGGATTGCCTCAATGGAATCAGGGTTCTTCCAAGCGTGCTGCATGATGAGTTGGATGAGCTTGTTGGCAAGCGAGGTCACCCAAGAGGTAGAAGGCCAGCCGTGAAAAGTCTGCAGGAACACGGACTCCTCAGACAGAGTTGGAAAGCCTCTAGTCACCTCTCTGCTTTAACATTTCCAGGATGTCTGCGAAGGAGACATCATCATGAGGCGACCGTGGGGACCCTTCACAATCATCGTAATCCATGTCTTCTGTTAAGAACTCCTCGGGTGAGTCCATGTGCTTCCTCTTGCAAGTCTTCCTTCGAGGGGGCTCCTCAGTGGGGGTCTCAGAAGAGCAGGTACCCTGAACAGGAGTGTCCTGTGGCTTCTCTGCTCGGTGTCCCAGGGGGGTGGTCAGTTACAGCTGTAGCTCAGGGGATGAAAAAGTACAGTTTTGTACCTACCATAAATGTAGATGTTCGAGTGCTAATACAGCTGCAGTCATAACAGATGTGTTCTCCTGCCGTCAGGCGGGTCCTCGGTCGGCCAAATTCCAAAGTCTAGGTCCGGCGTCGGTTGTCGTCGCTTCTTCCCCGACGTCAGTGCGCCAGGGGTATAAAAGAACCAGCTGACGCCATTTCCTTCAGTTTTTCTTGCCCCAGATCTCAGGTGCCCCCAGAAGGAAGGCAATACATAAATTTGTGTAATAAAGCAATGCAATATAATCAAAATACTATAGTTGCAAGCAAATACACCATAAAAAAATACCCCAATCAGGTTGTATGAGGAGGTGTTAGCCAATAGGCCTGTCCCAAGAGGAGAAGGAGGGAGGGAAACCTGGACTGCAGCTGTATTAGCACTTGAACATCTACATTTATGGTAGGTACAAAACTGTACTATGTTCATCGTGCATATAGCTGCAGTCATAACAGATGGGTAGAATCCCAAAGCTAAGAAAGGGGTGGTAGGCACTAGGTGAAACTAGGAGGAGCCAGAATGCCCTGCAAGACTGCAGTGGCAAAGCCTGCTCTAGTTTTGGAGTATAATGGTAGGTGGTAGTGCTTGGAGAAGGTATGCACAGAACTCCAAGTGGCTGCTTCCAAAATATCTTTGGTAGGAACTCCTCTGAGGAAAGCTGCAGAGGTAGCTGTGGCCCTTGTGGAGTGAGATCTGATGCCTGCAGGTACAGTTTTACCATGAAAGGAGTAACAAAAGCATATGCAGTGGGCTATCCATTTTGAGATTGTCTGTTTGGAAATTGGCTTCCCTTGAGCTCCTATAGCACAGGACACAAAGAGCTGTTCTGATTTCTTGAAAGGCTTTGTTCTGTCCAAATAATAACGCAGCTGTCTGTGGATGTCCAAGGAATGTAGTAGTCTCTCCCCTTTGTTTTGAGGATTAGGGTAAAAGGTAGGTAAGTGTATAGCCTGATTCAAAGCTACCCTGGATACCACCTTTGGCATAAAGGACGGGTTGGTTTGTAAGGAAACTCTGTCCTGATGGAAGATGATAAAAGGCTGCACAGCCATGAGGGCTTGTAGTTCCGATACCCTACGAGCTGAGGTGATAGCCAGAAAGAAAGTGGTTTTCCAGGACAAAAATTGCAAATCTGTTGAGGCGGCTGGCTAAAAAGGAGGCAAGGTCAGCTTTTCTAGAATGATATTGAGATCCCAAGCAGGTATTGGTTGTTTCCTTGGGGGTTTTATATTCTTAGCCCCTCTGAGGAACTGAGGGGGTGAGAGAGTAAAGGTGGATCAGTGTTGTATTCTGCAGAAATGGCTGAGGCATGGATTTTGATGGAGGAGAATGAAAGTCCACTGCTTAGCAGCTCAGCTAGATACTGTAATATTTGAGGTAAATTCAGTTTTCCAGGATTCTGGCCCTTTTTCTCATTTCAGGCACAAAACCGTTTCCATTTTGCGGAGTAAGCTTTTCTAGTAGACAGCCTTCTGGCCTCCAAAATGACATCCTGCACCTCCTTGGAGAGTAGGGTCTGTTGTGATGTTAAGGAATCTTCCATGCGGCCAGATTGAGTGTTTTCAGCTGACTGTGAAGAGTTTTGAAGCTGTGCTGAGTCAGAAGAAGAGGCATTAGAGGTAGGGTCCATGGAGAGGAATGCGTCAGGCTCCTCAGGAGTGGGTACCAGTGCTGTCTTGGCCAGTCTGGAGCAATGAGAATCATCTTTGGTCTGTCTGCTCTGGTTTTAATAGAACTTTGGGCAGCAGAGGAAGAGGTGGAAAGGCATAAACTGTCATTGTTGTCCAACTGAAAGAGAGAGCGTCCACTCTCCAGGCCTGTGGATGAAAAGTCCTTGAGCAGAATTTTGTCAATTGGTGATTTTTGTGGGAGGCAAAGAGATCTATGTCTGGCCTTCCCCATGCTTGAATTATCTCTGTAAAAACTTGAGGATGCAACTTCCATTCATGTGGATCTGTCATATTTCTGCTTAGGTTGTCTGCCAGCGTATTTTCCTTGCCTGGCAAGTACTGTGCTTGAAGTTCGATTTGTAATTCCAGAGCCATGTTCCAAAGTGACATGGCCAGCCTGCATAGGCGGTATGAATGGGTTCCTCCCTGATTGTTTATGTACCACATTACTGTGGTGTTGTCTGTCCTTATCAATAGTTGACCTGGATGCAGAAGGTCTTTGAAAGCTATAATAGCATTTATTACTACTAGCATTTCCTTTTGATTGATGTGAAGGTGCTTTTCTTTTTGGGACCATTTGCCCTAAATGCACCGATCTGTCATGTGAGCCCCCCAGGCGTAGTCCGAAGTGTCTCTTGTGATGACTTGATTTGCTTGAGGCTTGCAGAATGGGAGACCTGTGTTTGTTTGGCATGCTTGAGCCCACCACAGAACTTCCTTTTGAAGACATGGAATTAGTGGTATTATTGTTTCCAAACTGTGGCTGTGTTGAGACCATAGGTTTTTCAGGTACCATTGAAGTTTCCTCATATGCAGCTTTGCACATGGGATTAGTAGGATGCAAGATGCCATGAATCCCAGAGCCTGCAGGATTTTCCTTGCAGTCAGCCTGGTGAAATTTGCTAGTGTTCTGAAGTATTGAGTTAGTTGCCCCTGCTTCTCTGGCATGAGGTAGGCCATCTGGGTGTTTGTGTCCAAGTTGGCACCCAGGAAAATTATTTTCTGAGAGGGTATTAGCCTTGATTTCTTTTTGTTGACTGTGTATCCCAGAGAATTCAACAACATTATTACAAAAGCCAGATGTTTCAGAAGTATGTGCTTGCTGTCCACTTGGATCAGGCAGTTGTCCAAATATGGGTATATTTGTATCCCTTGAAGTCTGCAGTAGGCAATTACTGATACCAAGCATTTCGTGAATACTCTGGGCGCAGTAGAGAAGCCAAAGGGCAATGCAGAGAATTGATAATGGGTTGAACCTGCAAGAAATCTGAGGTATCTTCTGCAATTTTGTCTGATTGGGACATGCAGGTATGCCTCCTTGAGGTCCAATGTTACCAGCCAAGACTCCTTGCCCAGCATGGGAAGAAGCTGCTGTAATGTGAGCATCTTGAATTTTGGTACGAGTAAAAATGTGTTTAGGATGGATAGGTCCAAGATAGGTCTCCAATCTTTTCCCTTCCTTGGTACCAGGAATAGTCTGGAATAAAAACCTTGACCTTGTTCGTGAGTAGGTACCTCTTGAATAGCTTTCATGTCCATGAAATCTAAAATTTGTCTTTGTGCCTCTGCCCTTTCATTGTGTGGCAGGTTTGGCATGCCTCTCATTTTTGGAAGGAAAATGGAATCTGTAGCCTCTGTTTATAATGTCCAGGATCCATTTGCCTTTTTTGTGACAATATGTCAATTTTTTGAAAATAATGCCAGTTTTCTGCCAAAGGGTGCTGCCATTTGAGCCTTGCTTGGCATGCAAAGGGGAAAGTCATTGGGCTTGCTTTCTGAATGGCTGCGAACTATCCTCACCACCTCTTTGTGTAGGAGCTTGCCATTGTCTGTCTCTAAACGATCCTTGAGATTGCCCTCTGCCCCTCAGGCGCCTGTATCTACCTCTTTGGGGTCTGTCCGTGGCTGGAAAGGACCAATTTTTGGAAGACCAATTTCTACTGAAACGTGGAGGTTGTAGCTGTAGAAAATCTTTCACTGTTTGCATTGATTTAGCCTTTTCCTCCATTTTCTTTAATACCTCCTCAGCTTTAACACCAAATAATACATCCTTTTGTAGAGGGGCATCTAGTAATTTAGCTTTGACATGATCTGGTAAGGTTTGCTCCTTGAGCCAGGCATGCCTACGTATGACTGATCCTGTAACAGCAGCTCTACATGAGGCCACTAGAGCATCAAAACCACATTGCAAGGTATGTTTACCCACTTGTTCTGCACTATGCATCAAATCCTGCAACTCCTTCAAGTCTGGTTGTTCAGGTTGTGACATTTTACTTCTCAACTGTGATAACAGAAACTGTTGGTACTTTAGCATATGGAACTGGCAGTTTAATGCCCTCATGGTTAAGGTGGCCGAGGTGTATACCTTTTTTCCCCACCTTTCTAAGGATCTGGAATCTCTCTCGAAGGTAATGGGTTTTAGCAGTGGAGGCCTTAATTCCCTTGGGGCCCTGTGAGATAGTTTCTGGGTCAGCCGCATGGCTTTGTATAAAATTGGTGTGAGTCAGGAACCCGGTAGTACCGGTCAGGCTTGACTGGGGCTGGAGGTAAAGAACTGGATTAAGGCAGGCCTCCGAGTACACATCATCTAGTATGTCTAAGACAGGAGGTATAGCCAGAGGCCTGTGCTGAGGTAGCAAGAAAAACCCTAAGCCTTTTCTTGGAATCTGAGTACTCTTGGCCTTCCCAGTGGAAGTGTTCCCTTAAGGTATGCAAGGTTTCCCCAAATGAGTAATCCTCTGGGGAGACAGAGGGAATGGACTCCTCAGCATCAGAATCTTCAAAAGGGGAGTAAGAATGTTCCTGTTCATCAGAGTGCTCTGAAATAATGGAGGCCTGGTCAGAGGAGGGGAATTCTTCCTCCACTCTGGGCCTTTGTCCGGGGTTGAGAACCCTGATAAGAGTAATCAAATCCTCAGCCATTTTAAGCATCTGTTTTTTAGGCATGGGGCCTGGAGAAGGGCCCTGTGGAGCTTGACTCTTAGAATGCATGGCTGCTTTAGACTTAGTGAAAGCCTTGATAGAAAAAGAAGAGGAAGGTCTGAAGACACCTTGAGAGGAGGCAGACCTGTCTACATTTTGAGATTCCCCACCAAGAGTGGCTTAGGTATCTGTAGTCGGGTGTGGGCTGAGGAGCCTGCGACTGGCACAGAAGACACCACCAATGAAGTGTCGCCGTAGGCAGGGCTGCGAGGCGCCGCTGAGAACCGGACCACCTGTAGTCAGCTTTGGCGTGGTATCGGTAGAGGCCGCGGACCTCGTGTGTCAGTCCTTATCTTTGCGTTTTTTAGACAAAACTGGAGTCGGAGTATCCGATGACATAATATAGTTAAATTTTTTGTCAAAATAGTGCTGGGCGAACTCTGCCTGATGCTTAATGGTGCGTTTGTTGAATGTAGCACAAAAACGACAGACCGAGACGTCGTGGTCTGGGCCTAAGCAAGGAATGCAGAGGGAATAAAAATCCTTATGCGGTATTTGCTTCCCACAAGAAATACAATTATTAACTTTGTCTGACATCGGTCTGAGGCAAGAAAAGTTTCAACGGGTACTTAGCTTTCAAGAAGACTTCGGTTGCAAAATTTTCGTAATTTCAGGAGCTGGCCGACCGGCACTTGCGAACTGCTTCTGCTTCGGGCACCGCGCGGCAAGAAAGACTGAAGAAAATGGTGTTGGCTGGTTCTTTTATACCCCTGGCACACTGACATCAGGGAAGAAGCAATGTCAACCGACGCTGGACCTAGACTTTGGAATTCGGCCGACCGAGGACCCGCCTGATGGCAGGAGAACCCATCTGTTATGACTGCAGCTGTATGCACGATGAACATCTGGGGTTCTGACATTGACGGTGTGCTGCCACAAGCAAGAGCACTCTACATCGCGCAAAAGGCAAAATTTACATTTTAGTGGAGATGTTTACAAACATACTAAAAGGAATACTATGAGACTGAGTATTTGGAAAGCATGGAAGGAATATCCAGGACATGTTAATAACAGCTAAAGTACTAGTTAAAGGTATCGGAAAATGAGAAGTGCATGCGTCTGAGAATGGCTACTACTTAATGGATGGGTAAGGCAGAGGATTAAAGCTGAGAAGGGTGTAAAGCAAGGACATCATTTAAGCACAATACTATATGGAGAAATCATGAATGGGGTTATAGGAAAAGTGCTGCCAGAAGCAAAAGCCCTCTCCATTGTGCGGAAGGCAGGCCTGCCCAAAGAGGGATGGGAGCCCAGAACAGAGAAGGACAACTTCGGGACTGGGGTCACACCCTGCTCTGACAAACCCGCCCCCATGGATGGAGCCCCAAGCAGGATCAGTGCAGACGTGGCTATCAGCATCGAGGATGGAACTGAGGAGAGAGGTGGCTCTGTACCCCGGGCTGCCACACCCGTCCCCCAATCCCCAGATTGAGGAAGGACAGGTTCAGCAAGAACCAAAGACCAAAGGGCAAACTCAGAGCCGGCGTGAGATGCACCGTAGGTGCCAAAGTGATGGGTTCCAAGAAAGATGTCGGAGTAGAAGCCTTCGGAACCGAGGTGGTCAAAGGAGGAGTGTAAGATGGAGTCCATGGATAAGACAACCCAACTCCTGCAGGTGGATGGAACTTAGAAAGTGAAGGAATCCCCCTGGCTAACAGCTGTGTCTACAAGACGCATCATGTCATGTTCAGAAAGGCTCCTGGTGGATCTAGTGGATACACCGGACAGGGAGTCAGGACGTTCGATGAAGGGGCTATATGCTTGGCCCAGACATAGATCTACGGAGGGGGAGTATCGGGTCCGTAGTGCAAGGTCTGCAGGCACCGAAGTCTCTAGTTTCGAGACCGGAAGTAAAGGGGTCAAATCCAATGAGGACAGTACAATGCTCTGTGCCAAAGTGGCACTCTGAACTGACATGGTCAGTTCCAAAATGGAAACTAATGACGTAGTTGAAGGTGTGCCCTGAGCCAATGTGGTCACTGGTGCCAAAGTCGAAATAGGCGTAGTAAAGTCTATGATCAGTGCCGGAGGCATGGCCGGTGCTGAAACGGGAGCCAGTATTGATGGTTTTGAGATGGTCGGAGCCAAAGACGACACAGCCGAGGAGGCTGATTTATGCTCCGAAGATAACTTTGGGACCTTTGATTTCCCAGGCTTGCACTGATCACCCGATGGTAAAGGAGCAGCAAAGTGGGATCTCTTTTTGTCCTTAGAAGGAAGGGTTGAGACCGCCATCACAGAAATGGCCTCTGAGAAGGGAGACTTGAGTAACCCTTTCAGAATGAGTTTTGTTTTTTGCGCTCAATAAGAGTGCGTTGACTGAAACTCTGACAAATGTCACATGGAGGTTACACCAAAAGGTGAGACACACTCAAACAGTATACACAGTCATCATGAGAAACACTGTTAGGTAACTTGCCCTTACATGAAGTACAATGCTTAAAACCTGAAGTACCCTTCTTATCCGATATCTTGTAAGATGTAAGTTGTAAGATGTTCATACTAAGCTAACTGCTCTTGTGAGCCATTTGAAGCCTAGCCAATTATCCCTTGTGAGACTCAAACTAAGCACCTTGTGTTTGTAAGGCAAACACCTTAACCATTAGGCCACACCACTTTATATAATGTTATGACTTTTCGGTTGGCTTTAGAACAAAATGTTTATGGTGTGAAATTTGATGACATACAGTGTGGTAGCATGGTTCATAGATTCATACTAGGCTAACTGCCCTTGCAAGCCACTTTAAGCCAAGCCAATTATCCTCTGTGAGATTCAAACCCTGTACCTTGTGTTTGTAAGGCAAACATCTTAACCATTAGGCCACCCTCCCAACTCAATTGATAGAGAAAAAAACACCACAGTCCAACTGTATAATCCAACTATAATCAAAGTTAACTCCGTTTAAAAAAAGTCACAAATATAACAATACACTGGTATGACAGAGAAAAGAAAGGAAACACCTGAATAAAAGACAGCTTATAGGTTAAACAATACCAACTATGGTTATGAAGAAATACCACAAGGGTAAGGCAGAAAGGCCGTACCAACAATGGTACTTGAAAGTTTACCAATGGTACCTATGGACAGAGAGGATAAACCAAGGTCAAACTGAAGAAAAGATACTAGAAAAACTAATCGCTTAATAAAATATGAAGATAACCAAAATTTTTCACACAAATATCAAAAAATTTCACTTAGCTGAGAGCTTGGCTGAAACGTGGCTTTATGGCTATGCAGTAAAAGAGATCTAAGGCAACAGGTAGAAGGGCATTCTGTGTAGATACTTAGCTCAACAGTTTTTTGGCTGGCGCAGGCTTGGTAAAAAGGCCAACTCGATTCTGAGGGCTTGGAACTGAACCCATCAGTGATGACTGGAAAGAAGATTAACAACATCAGATAAGTTGTTAAAGAAAAAGATATAAAAATAAAGAAAGTAATTTTTCAGTACTCTCTTTAAAGATGAACTGCATTAACAATCCTGAGATAAGACTACATTGTATTAGACTGGTGCAAAAATACTTGGAAAGCTGGAATATGTTTATTTGACACAAGCCTTTTGACAAAAGACCAAAGGGATATGTTTAGGCAACAACAGCAAAGATAAATGACACGGAATATGGGTGATTACATATCAGCTTCTGATATTACACTGGCTGATGTTAACAGTTATGAAAAAGGGAGGATGACAGCAACAGCCCATTGTCACAAAGGTGATATGATCAGAGTCATAGCAAGTTATGTTAGAGATACAGCATACATTTATACAACTGAAAAAATATGGATGATATTATATCAGGAAATTTTAAACTGTGACATAAAAGAGAAAAGAAACTTGAGTCAGGAGATAAAAGTATTTAGAAACATAATACAGAATTCTCAAATTTAAATAAGAAAGGAAAGACAGCCTACTTGCATAAGGGGGGAACTTCAGAGGGAGACGGATTTCTTCATACACAGCAACGACTTAAAGGAAGAACATTTGGGGGAGGGTAGGATGATATGATTTTCTATCATAAGGTAGTGTGGACAAGCAAGGGCATTAAAAAGTTAATGGGTATGAGCACATCCTCAAAGGCACAATAGAAAGAAAACTGATATTTGGGGAACATGAAGAATGAGGCTATTTTTACAATAATTAGAAGGACCAGTGGATTAATCATAAAAGAAAATACACACCAGTTTATTTATAGAAGAAAACATAAAACATGAAAAATACCATAAATACAGCAGAGCAGGGGGGAGGGGGACACAATATAATATAATATACTGACAGAAATATCTAGAATGAATAAGGATGGACTACACAATGCTTTAGTATGACAAAAGTATCTGGTGAAGGGCAGGAAAGAAAAGGTGAATCACTTTCTTGGAAAATCAATAAAACATAACAAAAATATGATATGATATGAGGGATGGTGGGTGAAGCAAATTAAAGACATAACATAGAATACTGAAGGAGGTGAGAGATATTTAGAAGAACTGTATAACGAGAGAGGTAAAGAAAGGAATGAAATTGCAGAGTGAAGTCTAGCATTGAAAAAAAGTTAAAAGGGAAGATTCGGTTAGAATAGCTGAGAAAGCAATAATTAAGAGGAAGACAGAAACTGCACCAGGAAAAGATGGCACCAGATATGAACTTGTGTTTCACAGAAGTACTTACTGTAAGCTTTATTGAATTACGAGAGAAAAATATATAACTATGGGACTAACGGAGTTACTCTGTAAAACAAATGATAACATGAAGCTATAGAACTGGAGGCCTGTAACTTTTGGAGAAACAGACAAAATTAGGGTGAGCATTTTAGTGGAGATGTTTACAAAAATACTAAAAGGAATACTATGAGACTGAGTATTTGGAAAGCATGGAAGGAATATCCAGGACATGTTAATAACAGCTAAAGTATTAGTTAAAGGTATCGGAAAAGGAGAAGTGCATGCATCTGGGTATGGCTACTACTTAATGGATGGGTAAGGCAGAGGATTAAAGCTGAGAAGGGTGTAAAGCAAAGACATCATTTAAGCACAATACTATATGGAGAAATCATGAATGGGGTTATAGAAAAAGTGAAGTGAGAGATGAGTGGAGCAAAAGTACAAAGTTTAAGACAAATCAAGTTGCTTTAATAATGAAGTATACTGACAATCTAATAATAAAAGAACCAAAACAGTGTTGTCTTAAGTAATACAATTTTTAACAGATGCACTACAGAAGATGGGTAAGTATTGCTAAATAAAAAGTGGAGGTCTCGGGGCGTAATTATAATGGGTGGTATTTAAAATGAAAGAAACTGTATATATTACAGGGCTGAAAATATTAGGGACACACAACAGGAAGGGATACTTCAGGATTTACAAGACATAGCAAAATCGTTGAAAATGTTTGATTTAGCCATTAGAAGGAAAATGTACTTGTTACATTCTGTTTTTAGGGAAATTAGCCTATACTGAAGGGGCATATGTTACCAAAAGACATAGAAAGAAATACATTAGAATTTAATTTTTATGCATATGGGGTTCTCATTTAAATCCCATTAAAATTAGGATTTAATGGGGTTCAGGGTTAATAAATACTACTATTTTCATCCTTGCAGCAAATTCAAAATGCAACAGCTGTAGGACAAATTTTGAGCGTTATGCATGGTTCTTGTGTATGGAAAAAAAAGAACAAAAGAAGAGACAGATCAAAATGGAAGATGGTATGGAATACTATGATGACATTAAGGAATGACGAATAGGTCAGAATGACTTAGAAAAATCAGGGAAAAAATGGTATAACGATATACTGGAAACGTTTTATTGAAATGACCCATGGGATAACTTAAGCATAAATATTATAGGTAGTATAAGGAGACCAAAGAAATAATTTCAGGACACTAACGAATGTACGGATTTCTTTGGAGGTTAATCTTCTTCTTTCGGCTTTTCAAGGTTAGGGGTCGCCACAGTGGAACTCCGGTCCGCTAATGATTGGCAGTAGATTTTTTACAGTGCCTAGGTGTCAGCTCGACGCCCAACCTTCAATGAAGGCATGCCCATTCACACATGTCTTATGAACGCCACTCGACCGCGGGGACAACATGCAGACTCCACACAGAAGGCGTGCCAGCCGAGAATCGAACGGGAGAACCTCTTGCTGTGAGGCGACAACGCTACCGCTGCACCACAGCGGTTAATACTGGATAGAAATCCGCTGAAAGTTTTAATGAAATACAAATGGCATGAAGAAAGACAATATATAGTATGGAGTGAAGAACAGTCAGCAGACTACGTTTTCAAAATATAAACATTTCAAACTTTTGGGAAAAGAGGCAAGGATTAAAAATAAGTCGATATAAAAGAAATAATAATCAACATGATAATATACGGTTATTATGGCAAAGGTAATTTAAAATATGTGGAATAAATAAACAAAACCATTTTGCTTCTGCTTGGTTTCTACATAAAATGAGAAGTGAGGAGGTATTACTTATTAAAAATAGGACCTGTGACAGATTTTACAAGTGAAATGTGGGCTGTGGATTAAAGTGTGGGGGATTTAAACACTGTACTTTTGTTCATAGGTTCATACTAGGCTATCTGCCCTAGGGCATTTATAAGCTTAGCCAGAGTGTGTTTGGCTTTCGCCACCCATTTTAAATTAATTTTGCTATGCCCTTTTTCGAGGTTAGTATACTGTGCCTCTGTCTAACAGTGACACAGAAGTGATACCCGGGGTAAACCTACAATCTCCCATCCACTCATCAAGATTCCTCTTGAAGAGAGTCAATGAGGGACTCTGCCTAACCTGGACTGGGATTTTATTCCAGAGTGAAGGGAGCCTCTGGGTTATGAATCTGTCCCTCCAGCATGTCCTATTTATTTCAGTGCTGAGGTTCAAGTCTCTCGAGCGTAGCTCGATGGGATTTGGTTTTAGCATGTCCATTAATTCCGTGTTGGACATGGCTTTATACGTCAGGCACAGATAGCCTCTGAGCAGGCGGTATGCCACTGAGTAGAGCTGGAGTTTCTTTAACTGGGCAGCATATGGCATCTGTTTGAGCCCTTTGATCCTCTTGGTGAGGTACTTTTGGGGTCTTTCCAGTTGCTGCAGGTATCTGGTAAGGTACATCCCAAAAGGGGCATTGTACTCAATTATGGGCCTGATGAGGGATGAGTAAAGAGGCACGATGACCTCCCCTGATCTAGATGTGAATCCCTTCATGATTAGGTGGGCTATATAAAATGTTCTTCTAACCACTTTGGCCACGTGGTTGTCAAATGAGAGATTGCTATCAACTTGGGTCCCCAGGTCCCTAATTACTTCTTCTGTACTTAATGGATTACCACCTATGTGGTAATTTGTGGGCACTTTGTTTTTGCCAAAGGAGATGACTATACACGTTTTGGCATTTAGCTTGGAGGCCATGGCTCTGGCACCAGTTGTCTGTTTCTATGAGGCCCTTTTGGAGGATGCTTGTGTCGGCTGGAGAGTCGATTATGGCACCCAGTTTGCAGTCATCTGCGAACTTGGTCAGCCACAGTCCTTCCGTGTTGGCCTGTACCTCCGAGAAATATATACCGAACAAGAGAGGTCCCAGGACTGAGCCTTGTGGGATGCCACTTGTAACTGGTTTGGAGTCTGACATGGCTCCAGCAATTCTAACCATATGGGTTCTGTCCTTGAGCCAGTTTGCAACCCATCTAGTGACATAGGGGTTTATATTTAAGCTGGTGAGCTTATCTATAATGCCCGAGTGGGGTATTGTATCGAAGGCTTTTGCGAGGTCCAGGTAGGCTGTGTGGACCACCTTCCCTCGTCAATGGCCTTGGTAACTGTTTCAAAGAAATCAACCAGGTTTAAGAGGCAGGATCTGCCCTTAACAAAGCCGAACTGGTAGGATCCAGTGTCTGTAGGTCCCCAATATCTTTATTTATGAAGTCCATGATGATCCTTTCCATAGCTTTGCAGACCAAGCTAGTCAGGCTTATGGGGTGATAGTTTCCAGGATCCGTTGAGGCACCACCTTTGTGGAGAGGGACCACTGTTGCTGTATGCCACTCTTTGGGTACATATCCTGTAGTAAGGCTGAGATTGAACAGTAGTTTTATGTTTGGGTTTAGCTCTTCTTGGAGTTCATGTAGGACGCAGCCGGGGACACCGTCTGGTCCCATTGATGCTGTGTTTTTTGCTTTGGAGAGGGCGGCTCTTACCTGAGCATCTGAGATGTCAGGGGGGCAGCTCTCTGCTGGGACAGATATTTGCCCTTTTGGTGGGGAGTTTGCGCTGCACCTGTCAGCTAGGATGTTGGCAATGTCTGTGGGTTTGGTGTATTTTTTGTCATTTTGGACTAATTCTGAGCATATCTGGGAATTCCCCCCAGGTTCCTAACATAACTAAAGAAAGCAAAGACTATTGTAAATAAGTCATCCATTATAATGTTATGTAACTAAAATAAGCAATTATGGATTTAATTAGGACAACCTACTCTTTTCAATAGGTACCATGTTTTTTTTCACATCCACCTGAGCTACAACCAACTCAGGTAAATGGGACCTCAGTCTAACATCTCATTTGAAGGATGGCACAAAAAAAATTCAGTTCTGTTTGTAGACTGAGCACTAAAAATCAGGACATCATCTTTTTGCAGAAGCCTCCCTATACCCTCGTGGTAGAGGTTCAGGGCCCAGTTTGATCTATTTCACTGGTGCAGGGCTCAGTATGAGCTTTTTCATTGGTTTCTTTGTGTACGCTGCTTTGCTCTTGCTTGTGCATAGTGCACCACTGCACAGAGGGGGTAACTCTTGGTGCTTATAGATGCAGAAGCACCAATATAAGTATTTTCCCTTAGAAGCGGATACTATCCAGCAGAGCAGTTCTTGAATAGTTCTCAGATGTTCACTGAAACACCCAGCAGAGATCTTACCTCTTGCCTATCATCAGACCCTATAGACCCCCTTTTACAGGCCACCTTCTGTACACCCCAGAGGTTAGTCACCCTAAAATAGCTCCCTGCCTAATACCACCATCTTTTTTCCTTATATGCTGAGATACCAGGTTCAAAACTTGCATTATGGCCTGTTAGTTTCCCTCTGTTTCTCCTGCAAACCTGGTGCACGTTTTTTTTTTTTTTTAAAGCAGTGTAGCAACTGCCACATATACAACCCCTTACTCCTAAATAACTCAAGTACAATTTGCGAGAGATGCTCCTACACTAGGAATCTGCAGTCACTGGTCTCTCACACTGAAAATGGCAACACTAAACAGGTTGTCAGCTCACATACCACAACTCCTATTCATAATATGAACCCAACACAAACTTTCATATGCAGAGTTAGTATTCTCCAGAAACCTACCTAAACACCAGAGGCCTCTAAACCACAAACATGCTACACCTAACACAACACTCAAAGCACCCAACACATGTAAAAACGCTAGCACCTGTGTCTCACCAAATAAGCCTTTAAGGCAATGCACATGTATCCCAAATGTTTTAGTTATAGGTGACTCTAAAGTGAGACATACAGATGCCCCATTCTCCAAGCTAAACAACGAGAAGGTTACACCACTACAGTCAGCTGCCTGCCTGGTGCAAGATTCACTAGATCACACATGCACTCAAGTCTCTCAACAACAAGCACCTTTATGACTCAGTCATAGTTCATGTTGGTGTGAACAACCTGAGACGTACCTCTCTGGACTATATGAAGAAAGACATGATTGAGCCCTCTGAATACGTGTGAGAAACCCAGCCCCATGACTGAGTGTGCACCCTCTGTGCTCTTCAGGGAAATTGTGTTTGGTGCAGAGAACTACATCTGGAATACTGTGTGCATCTATTTTTGTTCCAAGTGAATAACCCTCACCAGTGTTTGTGGTGAGGATTGAAGCTCCTTGACTACTGGCCCAGAGGAGGGACATCACACCTCCAATATCTGTAAAGACAAATCATTAAAGTGCACTATAGCACAAGACCCAATCGGATTAACTTCTTAAAGGTCAGGTCTCTTGCATGGCAGTCAAATCTGCCAGTTGTTGTTTGTCTTTCAGCTTTTCCCGGTTAGGGGTCGCCACAGCGGAACTCCGGTCCGCTAATGATTAGCAGTAGATTTTTATGAAAGCCGAGGTGCCAGCTCACTGTCCAACCTTCAACGAAGGCACGCCCATTTACGCATGTCTTTTGAATGCCACCCAACCGCGGGGAGGACATGCAGACTCCACACAGAAGGCACTCCAGCCGAGAATCGAACGGGAGAACCTCTTGCTGTGAGGCAACAATGCTACTGCCAGTACTGTGCAGAAAATGACAGTGACAATTTCTTTCTCCCTGCTGTTTGTGCCAGTAAAAACTCCCAGACTTTCTCTTATAAACATAAAAAGTTGCTAAAATAACAGGATTTATGCTCTCTTGCATTTTTTGAAGTATATGAAATCTGAAACTGAAATGTATGCCATTGTTTAGTGCCTTCACTCCTCAGGGATTTGTCCGAAAGCCACAAATTTTATGAGGAACAGACCAAACATATGAGGCAAAAATCCCAGCAATCTGCAAAGATCTAGACAGTTGCGAGGCTTGGAAGTTGAGTATAAACATAACAAATGTCCTTTAATTACTCTAACTTTATTTTTAAGCAATCCCTATTATCTGGAATAGCTCCAAAAAAGTGGAAGTATGCCAACGTTATTACTATTCATAAAGTAGGGGGATGTTCGGTAAATAAATTTAGACCAATAAGTCTCACGAGCCTGAGTGAAGCTTTGAGTGTATCTTAATAAATATATTGGATATGTACAAGGATAATATGTACTATGATATCTACCAACATGATTTTACAAAAGGAAGTCTGCCTATAACAAACCTTGTTAATTGTTATGTCTCGTACATAGTTTAGATGTCTGTCTCTGATGTTGACTTGTTAGTGATATAGAGGAGTATATGAACGGCTTGCTGGTCATAACCTGCTTATTAAGTTTTTGCTCATCCATGCCAAAAACACATAATACAGGGTTATTATTGGTGAAGATCATAATTCTTTGTAATGCGTGGAGCTTTATCTGCTGCATGTACTATCAGTTACAGGGAAAAAAAAATCACCAAGTGTTTTGTTGGCTTTCCAAGCCATAAAACACTTAGCAGATGTTGTCAGAAAGGCAGTGCAATGCTGTCTGTCACATTTACATTACCTTTATTGCCTCTCTACTGAATAGATTTTCCACAGAATATCCAGATTATTGTTTCATATTTTTAGTTTCTTCCTCATAAAACCTGTGGTTTCCAAACAAACCACCGAGGACTGAAGTCACTAAATAATGACATATATTCGAGTTTCAGATTTTGCATCCTTCACATTATTTAAATCCACAATGCACACTGGAACACACACCAAGAAATCTCCAAGGGAACTCCAGGCAAGAGCAGAACCAAAGTCAAATTTGTTAAGCAACAATTTATTTCCACAAAGCTTTTCGTTCAACTGATAGCCGAACTTCTTCAGACAAACAGAGCAAACAACACCACACCCATATATACATCTCCCTTTACAAACACGTTAAAACTAATTAGCATTTAAAGGGACTATACCATAAATATCTAAACTGCAAGTTAAAAATAAAAAAACATTTATACATGATCAATAAAATATTACCTACTAAATAAAAACCAACATCCTCAAATGCTGGACATGTAAAAATCCTACTTAAGACTAATATAAAATAAACCTAATCCAGTAAAAAATCAAACAATCATGAAATGTTACCCCAACGTTCACATTTCAAAATTTATAAAAACATGCTGTTAATATAATGCTTGCTTAAATCTCGTACGAACATGTAGGCATATGGACATAAGTACACGCCAATATATGTGCAACTACCATCAACACAAACATCAGATGGCCATTGCTCAGTAGACTTCTTAATTTCAGTATGCACGAAAGAGAAATCTTGTCATTAACACCCGGAGCTCTGTAAGAATTCAACCTCAGCTGCCAAATCAATTCCTCTCTCTCTAACAGTAACTGGTAAGGGCCCCCTTTTACATCTGATGTAATTGGATTTAAAACCCTAAACACAAAAGAGTGAGTGGGATTCTCACTACAATGTTTGGCCAGGGCATTCTCTAACCTAGCCTTCCTTATGCTGTATACATGCTCATAGATAGCACAGTTGTGTACACTTACCATAAATGTAGATGTTTGAGTGTATTCACTGTTGCAGTCATTACATTTGGGTAATCTGCTGGCAGGTTGCCCTCAGTCGGCCTGAATTCCAAAGTCTTGGGTCCTGCATCGGTTGCTGTCTCCTCTTCCATGACGTCAGGGGTATAAAACATGCAGCAGACACCATTTTCTTTCGTTTTTCTTGCCCCCGATGTCAGATGCCCCCAAAAAGGTAGCAAAAAAAAAAAAATATATATATATATATATATACATACATGCATCAATATAAACTTTACCTTCATCTACAAGCAAATACACCACATAGGTTGAGATAGAGAAGGAAAGACAAACTCCACAATGACAGGGGGATGGCAGGAGAGTAACCTGGACTGCAACAGTGAATACACTCGATCATCTACATTTATGGTAAGTGTACACAACTGTACTATGTTCTTCGTGTTTCACTGTTGCAGTCATTACTTTGGGTAGAGTCCCAAAGCTATGGTTGGGATGCTGGAGCTAAACAGCATTAGGAGCTGCTATGAGGCCCTGCAGAACTGCAGTTGCAAAGCCTGCTCTGGATTTAGAGTAAAGAGGCAAATGATAATGCTTTGTAAAGGTGTGAACAGAACTCCAAGTAGCAGCCTCTACAATGTCTTTGGTTGGTACTCCACTTAGAAAGGCTGCTGAAGTAGCTGCAGCTCTGGTGGAATGAGACCTAATGCCCTTGGGCACAGGTTTACCATGGTGTAAGTAGCAGAAACGGATGCAGTGGCTTATTTACTTTGAAATTGTCTGCTTTAAAATAGCCTTGCCCTCTGATCCTGCAGCAAACGATGGTTCCAGATTTGACTTCCATTTTCTAGTAATACATTGCTAGAATGTTCCAAAGTAAATAGAGATTGCTGTTATTTAATTCTAGATTTTCATTAACATTTAACAAAATTAGAGATTTACTTACTTTAATGTATTTGAAAATATGGCTTGTATAAAGTTGCTGACATCTTCCCAAAATGTTTTTAACTTTAATGCAGTCATGGAATACATGTATCCAATCTGCTTTACAATTTTGCAAACATCTCCAGCATATAACATTATTAGAGGTGTTACATTTTTTTAATCTATGTGGAGTAAAAAAAAGATCTATGCAGGAATTTCCATGTGTAAATTCTCCAGAATTGCATGTTGGATGTCAATTTAACAGAATTTAGTATTTTGGTTTTATTTTCCAATGATAAATTTATTGAATGACCTTTTGTTATAGGATTCCAAAATTTTTGATTGATTTTAACTCAATAATTTATTAAAATGTTACATAATTTTGATGTCAAATTTTCCCAATTTTGATTATTATATACTATTTCATATAAATGAGTTATAAGTGTAGGTCTATCTCTAAAAGAAGAATTGTTAATTATTCTGCATAGATCTTGTGAGTATTGTAATATACTTTGTAATAATACCCAATCTGATGTAAAGAGATTATAAGTTTTTATTATAATTTGACTATCCAAAACCTTATGTTCATTAATGTATTGTTGACAGCAAATTAATCGTTTCTTTTCCCAAGTAATGAAAACCGTCCTATGCATTCTGTTTGGAAAATTTCTTGTTACACTGAAAGGATATAAAAGTTCTAGCCATAACTTTATATCTGTATTAGAAATTACAAATCTTCTAAATGAATTATGCATATCATTTATGTATTTTAGATTAGTAGGTTTTGTTAGATTGTACCGAAGGCTAGCGCATAAGATATGCCATGGTTTATTAATATGATTGTCTATCATTAAATTCTTTATAATGGTATTTTAATTTGAATAAATAACAGTGTGGACAGATTTCCAGTTATAAGAATAGCACGGATCTATCCAATTTATAAATATTTTAAAAATGGAGGCTCTAATATAAGTTTCAAGATCTGGAAAATTGATTCCACCTAGTTTCCAAGGTCTAGTGTGATGTGTAATAGCTATTCTGTTTTTATTAGGATGCCACAGAAATCTTAACAATAATGTATTTATTTCTTTTTAAAAAATGTTATCGGTATTACTGGAATGACTTGTGCTATATATAGTATTTTTGGGAATAATATCATTTTTATTACTTGCAATCTATCTTCAAATGTTATATATATATATTTTATTCCATTTTATTATATTTGACAAATTGTGTCTATGATTTCCCTATATAGATTTCCTAGATAGTTTAAAGTGAGAGTTTGTTTACCAATTATATGATTATCCTTTATTTGAAAATATTTTTTTTATTCAATATCATAAAATCTGATTTCATTTTTTTAAAATGTAGTCCTGAAATCGAATATAATTTTTTCAACTTGTATTTCTAATTCTTTTAATGAATTTTTAGAAGTTGTTGTGGTAAGAAGTATATCATCTGCAAATAACATTATTTTTGAATTATATTGATTACATAAGTTTATACTCTCTATTTTGGGATTATTTCATATTGAGATAGCAAGTATTTCAATGGCTAATGCAAATAATATGTGGGACATGGGACAACCTTGTTTTGTGCCTTTTGTCAATGTTATTGAATCAGAGGTGAAAGGTCCTAATTTTACATATGCTAAATTGTTTTTATATATGTTCTTTATTAATGAGATGAAGGAGCTAGGAAACTCAAAATACTCTAATATCATAAGCAAGAAATTCCAATTTAAGGAGTCAAATGCTTTCTCTATATCCAATGTAATTATTAAGGCTTCTTGTTTTTCTCTATTTAAATAGTCAATAATAGTATTCTTTGTATATTATCATAGGTACGCCTATTATATATAAACTCTGTTTGATCTTCATTCATAATTTCTGTCATCGATTTCTTAATCCTACTGACTAAAATAGTCATAAAGATTTTATAATCATTGTTGAGCAATGAAATTGGTCTATAGGAGCTGCATTTTGATGTATCTTTATTTTCTTTTATTTTAAGAGTACTTAATGAGTATCTCCAAGATGGTGGAATGCTATTGTGTGCTTGTATTTCTATTAATGTTTTTTGGAAGACTGAGATTATGGATGATGGAAAGATTTTGTATATTTCGGCTCTGATGCCATCCATTTCTGGAGCTTTATTATTTTTGCTTTCTTTAATTTTCTCTGAAATTTCTTTACAAGTAATTTGTTTTTGAAGCTCTAATTTTAGATTTTCTGGAATTGTTTTAATCAGTTCGGGTTTTAAATCTAAATTAAAGATTTTTGTTTGATTTCCTTAAGAAACAGCATATGAGTTTAATTTTAATCTTTCTAGTGCTAGATTAGTTTTATGTGTTAAAATTTCATTGAACTTCTCATGCAAATCATTAATCTTATTAGTAAGTACATTTGTTAAATTATTTATTTTTATAATTTGATTTTGTATATTAAGTAATTCTGATTCCCATTCTTTTAGTTTTTTTTTTTGTACCATGTGATAATTTTACCATAAATATAGGCTTTTAAAGTGTCCCATATCATGACTATGTTGAGTTCATTAGTAAAATTAGTGTCTAAAAAGAATTTCATTTCTGAGTAACCAAGGTTTAAATTCTTTTAGCTTCGTAATACATGCTGGAATTCTTGTCATTTGTATTAATTTCTTAAAGTTTGTTTGAATATTAATAAGAATTGCTCTATGATCTGATAATGAACATGGTATTATTGTGAAACTATTTATCTTCTCAACAAGGTGTTGTGCAACATCTATTCTTGTTTGGGTTGTAAATCTGTGATCCTGGTGCGAAACTAACAGTGAGTTGCTCTCTCTAAATTTGAATTTATCTATTAAATTATGATTTTCAATCCACTTTTTGAGTAGCTTCGCTATAGGGGTTATACATAGATTTCTTTTATTAGTGGTCTCAGAGTTATCAAGAATACAATTAAAGTAGCCTCCTATTATCAAACTACCTTTATATGTTTTACTAATAAAGTCTAGATGTTTGTCGTAACTTTTCCTATTCCTGGAAACCAATAAAGATTCACTAATGTCCAGATTCTATTATTGTATTTTATTATAACTAGTGTTATAAGTCCCTCTATCTTCATAGCTATAAAAATTTTGGGGATTAATAACATTTTTCTCCACAGTCTCCTGACTCCTCTTGTTTTGGTTTTATATGATGAGTGTGCTATCATTGTATATTCATTTGGATTCCATAAGTGCTTTTCATCAGATTTAAAGTGAGTCTCTTGAAGAAATATAATTTGTGCTTTGTATAATTTTAAATATTTTAGTAGGTTTGATCTTTTTTTTTTTTGGATTATTTAAACCATTTATGTTCAGTGAAAGTAATGTTAAGTCCATATTTTTTGTTGATTTTCATGTTTGAAAATAGTTATAGTAATATTCAAGTATATCTCGTAGTATTGTATTTGGAACAGATTTATCTTTATTTCCTGTATCATAAATAGACTGAATCTCTTTTGTAATACCTTTATATTAATGCTCATTTCAGGCCAAAATAAAAAAGTGAAATTTAAGTTAAGTAAAATTATTTTGATTAATATAATCCTTTCTTTCAATCTTCCCCTCATCACACATGGAATGACAAATTCCTAAACAGATAAAAAAAAATATCTACCAGATTAACACTCATATTTGGTTGACAGAGCTTCTTATGCTCCATTCTTGTATTATTAGAGACTTTGAGTTTATAGACTAGTATATATTGAATGATATTTATGATTCTACGTATTATGTACATAGTGAAGCACTAAACTAGATGTAAGTTAAAGACATATATGTAAAGATATTCTTTATTATGAACATATAATAACCTACAATCACATTGCTTAGTATCATCTCAAAGAAGTTGAATCTATTATCAAATTGTTCTAATGCCATCTTCTTTTCCCTTTCTCAGTCTCCTTTATGTATAAGAACAATTTGCAAAGACATACATATATATTTTATAATATACTCTTTTCACTGAACCATTCAAAGTGACTGACCGACTGATATCAGTTTTAAGAGCAATTCTGAATCTGCTGTAGTTATATATTTTCTATATATGTACATGACAATTATTATCATGGTAATATATGCATCATATGTTCAAATTAATCATTTAAAAGAAGATGATATATGGATTCTTTTCCAAACACATATTGATTGTTGTGAAATCTATTTTACATAAACATATCAAAATTTAAAAGATTCATTGAATGATACATGCTTATAATTTTCCCACAAACCAAAAATTGTATTGCATATACAGTTGTAGTATTGTTTTTCATCAAAAGAATATACAATTTTTGTTAGTGTAAACATAAGGTAAAACTCTACAAACTAGTTATTGTTCTAAAAATAATTTAAAACTCATGAATGACTTGTTATCTTGATGGAAATCTTCAAATCATTCACTGTTCCTTTCTTTCCCCTCTCTACTTCCTGTTTATGATTCTATCCCATCAAGACTGTCATTGTGATTGAAAATGAGATCTTTAAGAGATATACTTTTTATAGTATTACACATCTATATTTGTTGTGGATGTTTTGTGCTATTAATTGATATAAGCAGTTTCATTTTACGATAAGTAGCATTAGAAACATCACTATATTATGAAAGAAAAGCAAGAGAATAATAAACTAGATTATGATTAATAAACAAAATAAATAAATGTACATACGTTTTAGTTTCAGTCCTTTTAGTGTATATTTCATTTTTAGTAGATTCTTTGAGAGTATTTAAGCTTGTTGTATTTTTTATTTCAGTTCTTTGCTGCTTCTTTTTTACATCAGTCCAAGATTTTTTTTTCTTGGGATCTTTTCAATGAATTAGATGTTGACCAGTCCATTTCTTCTGGAATTGTGATTACATTATTATTCTTGATAAAGGAAGATGCCTCTTCTATGTTGTCGAAGGTTCTCATTTCATTTGAGTAAAAAATCTTGATTATCATAGGGTATGCAAGTTGAGCTTTGAATTTGTTTGATTTCAGAAATTTTACATCTGGTCATGCTTTCTTCCTTAAGCCCAGTACTCTAGTTGAATAGTCATTATCAAATCTTATTTGGTGTTGCTTATACTTTAAAGGATTTTTCCTCCACGCTGACTTCAGTATAAGCTCTTTATCAAGGTATGATAAAAACTTTACTACAATGGATCTAGAAGTATTAGGAGAGGATGATGCAGGTTTTCCTATGGCTCTGCGAGCCCTTCTCTATGCCATTTGACAGTCCTTCTTTTAGATCTAAGATTTCCGGCAACCAAAAATTTAAAAATAGGATGATGTCCTCACCCTCAACCTTCTCTGAAAGACCAAATATTCTGATATTTGTGCATCTTTTTCCGTTTTCTAAATCATCTATCTTGTTGATTAACCAGTTATTTTGTTTGCAAGAGAAATTCACTTTGGTTCTCTTCTTCCTTCAACCTTCCATCTATATCAGAGAGAGATGTTTCGATGTCCATTATTTTTGTTTGTTGCTGTTGTAATAATTCTTTAAAGACATTGGTTTGCTTTTGGCAATTCTCTTTTAGATTTTCAAGGTTGTCCTTAAAATTATCCATTTTCAATGACAACTCCTGCAGTACAGAGGACATCAATTGGATTTCCTTCTTCAAGGCTGTTTCAGAGTGTGAGTTCTTTGAGTTACTCATTTCCAAGTGGCTATAGTAGTCTCCAGATTAATTTGACAGGAAAATATTGACAAAAAGTTTTCAAAGTTAGTACACTATTAGTTCATAAGTTTATCAATAATAATTGGATATTTTTGTTTGATTAAATTAATTATTTTCCTGTTATTTGAACAAGTTTTGTGGAGCTCTAAAAAAATGCTGCTACCACTTAGCCATTCAGCCCCCCCCCCCCTTAAGTAGAATCTTAGTTGTCTGTGTACGTCCAAGGAATGCAGAATTCTCTCCCCCTTGTTCTGCAGATTTGGATAAAAGGTTGGCAGATGAATTGCTTGGTTAAGAGCCACACTGGAAACCACTTTAGGCATAAAAGTAGGATATGTCCTCAGAGATACCCTGTCTGGGTAAAATATGATAAAAGGCTCTATAGCCACGAGGGCCTATAGCTCTGAAACTCTTCTTGCTGAAGTAATTGCTAGTAGCAGAGCTGTTTTCTATGATAAGAACTTTATATCAGCGGTAGCAGCTGGTTCAAATGGAGGCAGTGTGAGCTTTTCCAACACATAATTGAGGTCCCATGCAGGCAATGATGATCTTCTAGGAGGCCTTACATTTTTGGCTCCTCTAAGATACTGCTTTAGTAAAGGATGAGAAAAGATTGGTGACTCTGTATTGTAATGAGCCAAAATGGCAGAGGCATGGATTTTAATTGATGAGAAAGATAGGCCTTTGTCAAGCATCTCAGTTAAGTATTGCAATATCTGAGGAGTATTTGGTTCTGCTGCATCAGTTCTTGTGCTTGATTCCAAGCACAGAATCTCTTCCATTTGTCAGCATAAAATTTTCTAGTACTAGGCCTTCTGGCTTCCAAAATGACATCTATCACAGTTTTACTGACAGGTGTTGTTTGTATGACTACATGATCAGCCATGCTGCCAGGTTCAGAGTCTGTAGTTGATTTTGCAGGATCTCATTGTTTTGCTGGGACAGTAGTTGTGGTCTTTGAGGCAAGGTCCAAGCTGGGTATTGAGGCAAGTTCCTTAGGATTGGGTACCAGTATTGGCGGGGCCAGTCCGGGGCAATTAGTATCATCTTTGGTTTCTCTTGTCTGACTTTTAGGAGGACCTTGGGGAGCAGAGGAGGAAAGGCGTAAACTGATAGGTTTTTCCAACTGAAGGATAGGGCGTCCACCTTCCATGCTTGTCTGCGATAAGTCCTTGTGCAGAATCTTTTCAATTGATACCTTTGAAGAGAGGCAAATAGATCTATGTCTGGGCTCCCCCATTTCTCTGTTATCATGCTGAAGACTTGTGGATTTAGTTTCCACTCATGAGGGTCCATAAGGTTTCTGCTTAAATCATCTGCCAGAGTGTTTTGTTTTCCTGGCAGGAATTGAGCTTGAAGACGTATTTGGTAGGTCAAAGCTGTGTTCCACAGTGCCATGGCTAATCTGCAGAGGGGGTATGAGTGTGTGCCCCCTTGCTTGTTTATATACCACATGACTGTGGTGTTGTCCATCTTTATCAGTAGTTGTCCTGGATGTAGTAAGTCCTTGAAGGCTGTTAGGGCATTTTGAACAGCTAGCATCTCTTTCTGGTTGATATGCAGATGCATTTGTTTTGGTGACCATATGCCCTGAATGCATCTTCCTGCCATGTGGGCCCCCCAGGCATAATTTGATGCATCTGCTGTCATGGTTTGGCTGGCAGGGAGTAGAGTGAATGGCCAACCCATGTTTTGGTGACATGCCTTTGCCCACCATGGAAACTCCTGTTGCAGGCAGGGAATGAGAGGAATCATTGTTTCCAGACTGTGAGAATGTTGACTCCATAAACTTTTTAGGTACCATTGAAGTTTCCTCATATGCAGTCTTGCATATGGAATCAGTAGTATGCAGGATGCCATGAAGTCCACAGCCTGCAGAATTTGTCTTGCAGAAGACTGAGTTTTTGTTGCCATCAGTTTGAAGTAAGTAGTCAGTTGCCTTTGCTTGTCTGGCGTGAGGTAAGCCATCTGGGCAGTTGTATTCAAGCTTGCACCCAGGAATGTTATCTTTTGAGAGGGTACCAGTTGTGATTTCTTTTCATTTATTGTGTACCCTAGGCATGTTAGAAGCCTTTTCACAAACGCCAGGTGTCGAAGAAGAGTGTCCTTGTTCTCTGCTTGAATGAGACCGTCATCCAAGTAAGGATATATTCGTATACTACTTTGTCTGCAAAATGCAATTACTGGTGCCAGGCACTTTGTAAACACCCTGGGTGCAGTAGATAAGCCAAAGGGCAGTGCAGAGAATTGGTAATGCATTAAGCCAGCCATGAATCTGAGGTATCTTCTGCACGATTGCCTTATTGGGACATGCAGGTAATCCTCTTTTTGATCTAAAGTCACCAGCCAGGCATTCTTGCCTAGCATGGGCAGAAGCTGCTGCAAAGTCAGCATTTTGAATTTTGGAATGTCCAGGTATGTGCTCAAAATCGATAAATCCAGTATTGGCCACTAGGCCTTGTCCTTTCTGGGTACCAAGAACAGTTGAGTAAAAACCTTGTCCTTTTTCCTGTTCTGGTACTGTCTGAATGGCCCCCATATCCATGAGGGACATAACCTGTTTCTGTGCCTCTGCCAACTGATTTTTTGGCAGATCTGGCCAAACATTTGCCATTGGCAGTGTGTGGAAATGGAATCTGTATCCCTGTGATACGATGTTTAGTACCCACTTGTCCTGGGTTATTAACTGCCAATTTTGAGCAAAAAGTGCTAATTTTCCTCCTATGGGTGCTGCCAAAAGGTAAGTGCTTGGTGAAGGCAGAGGGAAGTCATTGGAATTGCTTTCTGTAGGTTTGTGCTTTATCTCCCCCAGATTTGGAGGTGGAAGCGCCCCATTGCTTTGACCTCTATGAATCTTGCGCCTGGTATCTGGAACCCTAAGGGCATCTGGATTTGCCCCTTTGAGCTCTGTCTGACACAGGAAAGGACCAAGTTTTGGTAGGCCAATGTCTACTGAATCTTGGTGGCTGCACTTGTAAGAAGTCTTTAACAGTTTGCATAGACTTAGCTTTGTCTTCCATTTTCTTTAAAACCTCTTCTGCCTTAATACCAAACAGAGAATCATGTTGTAAAGGTGCATCTAGCAATTTAGCTTTAACATGATCAGGTAAATTTTGTTCCTTTAACCAGGCATGCCTCCTAATCACAGATCCAATAACTGCGGCCCTGCTGGAGGCCTCTAAGGAATCAAAACCACATGCTTTCCAACTTGTTCAGCTGCATGCAATAATTCCTGCAATTCTTTATTTTCTGCACATTCTGAAATCAACATCATTTTCTGTTTCAGCAATCCCATAACATGTTGTTGGCACTTAAGCATATGAAATTGACAGTTTAAGGCCCTGATCGCCAAGGCTGCAGATGTATAAACCTTTTTTCCCCATCGGTCCAGTGCCCTTGAATCTCTGTCAGAGGGGGTAGGATTTTTTGCTGTTGAGGCCTTAACTCCCTTTGGACCCTGTGAAATAGTTTCAAGATCAGCAGCAGGGTTTCTAAATAAAAATTTATGCGAGTCAGGGACCTTGTAATATCTGTCAGGCTTACTGGGAGATGGAGGTAAGGAGTCAGGGGACAAGACTGACTCCGAAAACACGTCTTCCACAATGTCTAAAACAGGGGGAATGGCTAAAGGCCTGTGCTGAGGGAGAAGGTGGAAATCCCTGAGCCTCTTTTTTGATTCTGAGAAGTCTCGACTCTCCTAGTGAAAATGCTCCCTCAAAGTATGCAAGGTTTCTCCAAATAAATAATCCTCAGGAGGAGATGCAGATGGAATAGACTCCTCAGCATCAGAATCCTCACAGGGAGGTATAGATAATTCCTGATCAGAAGAGGAATCAGAGGAAATACAAACCTGATCTGAAGAGTCATAATCAGTGTCTTGCCTGGGCTTCTTATCAGGAGGGGGATGGGTACCCCTGATCAAGGTAATAAGGTCTTCAGCCATTTTGATCATCTGTTTTTTAGGCATAGAAGCCTCTGCATGTGGCTCATGCATCAGTTTTTTAGTTTTAGAAGTTGCTTTTATCTTTGGTTTTGCAGCTGTCGTCGGTTTGCTATACAAAATGTTGAGGTCTGAATACACCCTCAGAAGCCGGTGCCTGCTCAGCGGCTCCGGACCCATCCAAGGGAGATGCATCCGTCGGTCCAATACCCTGAGTATCTTGCGGCATGCCAGACTCCACATGGGTGTCGGTAGATGCCTGCAACTCGAAGGGAGCAGGTATCAGGGGGTGCGAAAATGCCTCACTGAGTACCGGTGAACCGGCGACTGGCTTAGGAGAAGCTTCGTCGTCGGTTTTGGATCTCGACTGCCTTTCTCTGTCCTTTTCTTTGCGCTTTTTATGTACTCCGGTAGTCAGATTGATATCCAATGACATTTCTGGGCAGTTAAATCTGTTTCCAAAATACTTTGATGCAAAAATATACCGACGCTTAATAGTGCGTTGGTTAAATCTAGCACAAAACCGACAGCCAGGCACGTTGTGATCAGGGCCTAGGCAAGGAATACAGTATAAATGGAAATCCTTATGAGGTATTTGCTTCCCACAAGTAATACAATTATTAAAGTACAGTTTTGTACCTACCATAAATGTAGATGTTCGAGGATCCACATTGCTGCAGTCCTAACTATTGGAACATCTACATTTATGGTAGGTACAAAGTGGAATCAGGGTAAAGGCCATGGAGGCTTCCTTACCAGACTCCTCAGCTATGTCTGAGTTCCCCATGACACTGTCAATTTAGTTTCACTCGGGGGGATCCATGATTTGTCTGCTTATTCTGTGCTCTCGCAGAAACCTGCCTGAAGAGTTAGTTGCAAGCTGAGCGCAGTCTCCCATAAATGTTGTGTTTAGAATCAACACCTGCCCTGAAGAAGTAACTCCTTGAAAGCCATCTGTCGTAGAGAATCTGACCGCCTGGCTGGAGGGGTAGAGAGTCCCTTGTTTAGTGTGATTCCTCTGAGCCCCACAAAAATTTCCTTTTGAATGCAGGACTGTCCTTTGCAGTCAGCCGGACTGACGGGGCCAAAAAGGCTGCTCATCTCTTCACACCCAGAAACACACCCAAGTCTGAGAGAGGAGGAGGACTGACCTTTTTTTATTTATTTCACAGAAATCTAGGCATCTTAGCAGCACTGCTATGACATAAATCCAATGCTGTAGAAGGTCTTCTCTTTTCTTGAGCTAGAACAGCAGTCAGAAGTAAGGATAGATTTGAATTCCTTTTTTAGCCTGAAGTAAGCTATCACTGGAGCCAGAACCTTTGTGAATTATAGGCACAAGGTAAGCTTCCCTTGAGATCTAAAAGTTACCATCCAGTGATCCTTGCCCATGAATGATATCACAGAACCCATGGTTTGGGTATCCTAATCCCAATTTTCTTTGAAAGAGACAGCCTTCCTCCCAAAGGTGCTAGACTGGGGAATCATACAGGGATAAGTCCATCCCTTAGTAGGCCAATTTCTACTAAACCGATTTTTCTAAGACTGCTTCCCACAGGCGAACCAAACAACAGCCATTTTAAGCATATGTTTCTAGGCAAAGAAGACTGAAGCACTAGGAGAAACCCCCACTGAAGTAACATCTTTTTCTGACACCGGTAAAAAGCAAGAAAAAAGTTTCCCCGACGGGGTACTTAGCTTTAGTGAAGACTTCGGTTCTGAAACTCAAACTCGAATATTTCAGTAGTTGGCCGACCGGCACTTGCGAAATGCTTCTGCTTCGGGCACTGCGTGGCAAGAAAGACTAAAGAAAATGGTGTCGGCTGCATGTTTTATACCCCTGATGACCTGACGTCATGGAAGAGGAGACAGCAACCAACACAGGACCCAAGACTTTGGAATTCAGGCCGACTGAGGGCAACCTGCCAGCAGATTACCCAAATATAATGACTGCAACAGTGAAACACGAAGAACATCCTTTCTTTCAACTTCCTGTCAGTCTTGCCCACATAAAATGCGGGACAAAGCTGACAGGTAGCAAGGTAAACTACAGACCTCAAAGAGCATGTATATCTTCCCTTTATCCTGCAAGTTTTGTTAGCAATTGAAAAACTGGCCCCAGTTGCCAAGTGCCTGCAACAACTACACGCCTCACACTTGAAAGTCCCATCAATCTGGTGACACATTCCACTATTCATCTCCATGACACTCTTTAAATTATAACCTTTTCTGTAAGTGACGTAAGGTCTGTCGCCCAATTTACCTATTATGTCAGAATCAAAACTGAACAAACCCCAGTTTCTCACCAGAATACACTTTATTAAATCTGCCTCTATGCTGTAAGGGGTAATAAATCTCATCGTAAAACTCAAACCATTATCCTCCACGTTATTTTCATCAATGGAAACAAAAGAGAGGGAGCCTGTGTTAGTGTAACCGGTACTAGACATCGTGGTTTGTAAACTCCCATTCTTCTTCTGTTTTGTACCTCCCCTATTATTTCCAAAATCATTGACACACGGTAACCTCTCTTGATAAACATGTCCTTTAAAACCTCACATTCTTCAACAAAACTAACATTTTCTGATACCATCCGAGCAGCACAAACCAATTGTCCCTTGACTATAGAGTTCTTCTGATGTTGGGGGTGGGCACTAGAGTAGTGGAGCATTGTGTTAGAATATGTTTCTTTACAGCAGATGTTAGCCACGAAACACTTACTTACAAAATCCTTCTTCAAATAAACATCTAGATAGGCTATGCTGTCCTCCTTCACATTATGTAAGTGAACACATCCTATTATTGTAGTACCTTAAAAGTTTTTTGTTTTTTTTTTAACAGGAAGTTAGGGGCACATTAAGGGTAAGGACAGCAGGCAGAAACAAGTCTTTTGCTCTTTAAGGTCAAGCAATACACCACTCTGGCACTCTTAACACAACTTTTTTCTTTTTCTGAATACTGGAGGATAATCAATGCATTCCATGCACTACAAATATTTTAATTTGTGAAATAAAAAAAAAGTATTTCTGAATACTGACTTGATTTTGTAACACACAGATCAATTATTTGTACTCTCAAATGTTGTGGATTTGACCAGTATGTTGCATGTTGGACAAAAAAACAGCTAAATGACAGAACACCTAGGGTTAGTGTATAAGGAATCAACTCTAAGGAATATAACATCAAAAGAAGTGTGTTGCAGAGTACTGCATAGTATATGTCACCCTCGGAGTATATATATAAAAGGGGGTATAAAAAGGGGGGAAATTTAAGGGAATGGTTGGATACAAATAATAATAGAATGAAAAATATTTCTATGATGGCAAAATGTGGAACCTGCAGATATTGCAGGTATACAAACGATGGGCCATATGTGATGATAAGCACCTATGGAGCAACCATTGCATGCCCATGAAAATGCAACTGCAATACGTTGAAGTTAGTATATGTAGCAACCTGGGTATCATGCGAAGCATTTTACGTTGGTACAACCAACCAGAGACTAAGAAATAGAAAAGCTGAACACCAAAGAGCAATTAGGAAAGAAAATAAATTTAATGCTCTGTTTACTCATATTAAAAAATGCATCAATTTTAAGAAGTTTATTTTCTTCACTCTAGATGGAGTTTATATAGACGGAAGGGAAGGGGACATAGAAACTGAAGTAGAAGTCAAAGAAATGAGATGGCAGATGCATTTAAATGCCCAAAATTCACCAGGGCTGAATGACATTTTCCTTAAACCATTGTTAAAGCAAAGGGTAAATGTAATAAAATAGATTTTTTATGGTGATTTTTTTAGCGTACACATGTAAGGTATTTATAGAATTTTTTTTAAATAAATATACGTATTATAATGTATATGATTTTTTATATAAATGTTGGTAAATTGTGTTAAAATGTTTAAATTAATGAGGAAATTGTGTAATTAATTACTAGTGAGTAGTAACTGGATGCTGCTTCTTTTTAAACAGTATGGATTTGATACCAAAATGACTCTGATGATGCTATATGAATTTAGCGAAAACGCTTAGTCTTTTTGGTGGTGTATAACAAATTTACGTCTCATCTATGTGGTTGGATTTTTATTATTTTATAATTTTAACTAGTTTTGGTGTTTCTTACACTATTTGATACAGTTATGGAATATGGTATAGGGCTTTTGTAAATATTTTAAAACCGGTATTAAAATGTTGCAGAGAGTTCAAAAATACTTTAGTTTTTCACCCTGTAATTCTTCCTAGTAAAGGCTAAAAAAATTAAACGCATCAGTGTATTACAAAATCATGAGACAGGATCTGATATTGGTGCAAAAAAAGTGAAACTTTGGAATGAACAGGCATCAAGATTTTAAGACATGACCATCCAACAGGAAACAACAATTAAAAGTCGATTAAGATAATATGAAGGCAAAACTGGAAGAAACTACTTCCAATTTAGAGCAAGTAGTAAATGGAATAGGCTGCCAAGTGAAATAACAGTTGCTAAAATTTGGAGAGTTTCAAGAACTAATTGGATCAGTGGACTGGTATAACAGCTTTTAGACCATGACTTTAAGGAGTATGGCCAGTAGTGATTTTTTCCCAAACATCTTTTATTAAATTTTCACAAGGCCCATTTCAATACTAAACTATGGCTTGTAGTGATTTTGTATGAGGTCTCATAACCTAGTGATAACATTGTAACATTTTAAGTAATATAACTTGTCTGCCTACACTGTTACTTTTGTCTTACAAGCTTTGCACCATTCATTTCTATCTTGTGATATTGCTGGTCAGCTTCCTAACTGTAATCTCTTACACTCACAATTCTCAATTCTTCTTTTATTCTGCGTGCTTTTTGCCCTGTGCCTTCTGACCATCAAGTCACCCATTTATCAGAGCATGTATGTTCCCCAACAGAGTACTGGGTAAATCACCCAAAATTTCAGTCATACAGGAAGCTATGAGAGGTGCTTGTGTCCCTGTTAGCATCCAGAGATGCGAGCAATGGAGACATTTCTACTTTAAGCCATAGCTATGCCCCTGGTTGTGACATAAGCACCTTTATCACAAAAGGCACTATCAATGCCTTCTATCTCAGCATGCATAATCCTCTGCATGCTCAGGCAAGGTCTGCTGTTATTGGGGAGCCCCTGCTAACACTCACAACACCAATGCCTGCTTTTCCTGCTCCGAGGCCTTCACCCTTAGCACTGGGGCACCAGTACAGCTGGTCAGAAGCCACTGGTGAGCCACAGCCATTCATTTCACATCCTCCCCAACCTGTCCCCACCAGGGCCCACTCAGCTATTCAAAACGGTGTAATCAGAATGCAGCCAGGGGTTTATCTGTGTCACCGAGTGGGGAACATTGATCTCATTTTACAGATTCATAGCAGGTTATTAGGCTAACGGTCCTAGGGCCTTTACAAGTCTAGCCATGTTATACCCATATTCTCTAACTGACATTGGATAGACGGTCACTATTCACAGAGCAAGTCTATGATCAGCACTGACTGCTCCTGTCCATGAAGGACATAGGTGCCACCTCCTGGGTGAATTTATGGTCTGCCATCCAACTAAGTTGCACTTGAACAGGGTTATTGAGGAGCTCTGCTTCACATGAACTGACAGTTTATTCCAGAGGAGTGGCAATCTCTGGGAGATATGTCTCTCCAGCATGTTCTGTTAATGTCACAGGCTAGTTTGAGATGCCTGGAGCAAGTGACTCTTGTCCAATTTGATTTGCGGATGTGCAGCATGTCCATTAGGGTAGGGTCAGAGACTGCCCGGTAAGCCAGGCACAAGTTACCTCTCAGCAGCCTGTGGGATACAGAGTACAGTGACATGACCTTCAGTCTTTCCATGTAGGTCATATTTTGGAGGCCTTGAATCTTCTTGGTAAGAAACCTCTGTGGTCTCTCCAGCTGTTGCAGGTGTCTGGTGAGGTACATGCAAAAGGGAGCACTGTACTCTATTAGTGGTCTGATGAGGGTCAAGTACAGAGGAGCTATAACATCCCTAGTCTTGGATGCGATGACCTTACTTATGAGATGCGTGCATCATAGAAGACTTTCCATAGCACTGTGGACACATGGTTTACATTGCTATCAACTTGTGTTCCCAAATCTTGCACCACTGGGTTTGAGCTTGGGGGGGGGGGGTGCTGTCAATACTGTAATTTGCAGGGACTTCCTATTTGCCAAAGGGGATAAGAATGCACTTTTTGGTGTATAGTTTTTGTCCGTGGCTTTGGCACCAATCATTTGTCTATGTTAGCCCCTTTTGTAATATGTTAACATTGTTTGGGGACTCAGTTATTGTGCCCAGTTTGCAATCATCAGCAAACTTGGCAAGGCACAAGCCATCTACTTTCGCCTGGACTTCCGAGAAATATATTCCCAACATAGGGCCCAGCACATATCCTTGTGGTACGTCACTGTTAATTGGTCGACCGCTAGAGGTGGAATCCCAATACCTTTATCCTTTTAAATTTTGACAACTGCTTTATCCTACTTAAGATCATAGTGGAGTGAGAGCCAAGCTTGGCATGCAGTGAGTGTAAGGCAGAGAGAATCAATCCTGGAAGGGATGCCAGTGCATCGCAAAAACAAACATATACACAAAACTAACTCAGTTATGAGTGACTTGAAGTATCGCCAATTTACAAACTTGTAAAACTTGCATATACACATACCTAATTTAAACTAGATCACCAATTCACCTAACAGGATACTGCAGGGCTGTGTGATAACATTAGAGATGCAAGAAAAATTCCACACAAAGACAGAGAGCATTGAGACTTTGCAAAGAAGACAATCCAGCTGGAATCTAAACTAGAGAACAAAGCGTTGTGAGGAAGCAATAATAACTACTGTACCACAGTGCTACCAATCATTTTTCTATTTTTGCAAGACACTGTGTCATCTGGTTAATGCAGATCTATTTAATTTACTCAGTCACTAAAAATAAATATGTAAATCAACCACAATGTATTTTGCTGTTTTTTTAAGGAAGCCAACTACACTAGTGAAAACTACATGCAGTACACATTTTAAACTCTATACAATGAAATCATGCTACTCCGTCATCTCTCCCTACACTGCTTTATACAAACTGCATTTTGAAATAAGACTTCTCAAAACAATGTAACATTCATTTTCAGTAAAAATAAGACAGCTTTTTACTCAAAACTCTTAAAACAGGGATAAAGTTTTGGTTGCATTCAGCTGTATTAAGGCTTTATTCTCTTCTTTAAATGTACACATTTTGGGAGATAGCAATCTTCTCAAAGTAATCCACAAAACAAATGTCACATGTTAGAGTTACTCAGGAAGAGAAAGTGGAATTTTGGAAACCTTTAAATAAGGCCTGACAAAGTAATGAAGCTGAAACCCACAGGTTCTTAAAAACGGAGAAGATATACCAAAACTTAACCCATTCAAACTGCATACTTGGATATTCAAAACAGAGATATTTTGCTTCTACTATAATTCATTCTCAATTAATTCAGTAAAAAGAATCATTAGTTAACAAGATTTGTTAAAAATCGTTTCTAAGGTGTACTCACCTTCAGGCATGACTGTCTGTGTCAGTCTAGATCCTGCAGTTGGTGCAATGGTGTTGCTATGAATGTTATACTTTGCACCTTCAACAGCAAGTGTATTTGAAAGGCCCAGAACACCCAGCTTTGCAGCACTATAATTAGCTTGTCCAAAATTGCCATAAATACCAGCAGCAGATGATGTCATAATAATTCTACAAAGAAAAGATATAATAATTTTCTTCAGTAAAAGACTAACCTGATCTAAGACAAGGTAAAGTACTAACACAGATAATATGACACTTTTAAGAGCAACTGGTAGGTTGTAGAACACAGTCCTGTACAGAATTATGGAATGCAACTGTGGTGCAGAAATTTGGACATTTAAAGGACAAATTTAAAAGGGATACGACCCACACTGTACACATGACCAGACAATACCTCAGCATATGCAGAAGGACACCTCAACATATGATACAAATCTCCAAGTCTGTTGTGAGCAGATCTTCAGAATATCATGGAAAACCACAGTTCTGAAATGTAGAAGAATATGGTACTTTGAACTAAAATTACTTGACTAACAAATTTCGTAAGGTACAATTCTGTGAGGCACACAATAACAGCAGATTTCACACAAAGACTCGGAAGTGGGCATTAACTTATGTGATATTTTGTTTTTTCTATCAGCTTTGTACTTCAAGCAGTATACTCCCTTCAGGTAATGGTCATCGTTGTACGCAGACTGCTGCATGCATATTCAACACTTCCGATAAGTTACAATGTACTATAAGCAAAAACTGAAGTGCATACAGAACTTACCATAGCAGCACATCTTTAAGAGTCAATCCTGGGTTTACCTACCTTCTGTTTCCTGTGTCCCAGCTTTTTTTCAGCACTTCTATTTCCCTGTGAGTGCTGTCATGTATTCTTTGCTCCATCAAGCTAAGATGCCCTGCAGGAAAGTGTGTTTGTGGCAAACATTTGGCTCAGCACACTGAATTTAAGCATGAACAAAACATCCAATAAACAATAAGAAATGCTTTCCCCAAACATCATACCTGCAATAAAAGGTAACCCCATACAGTGTGGGGGGGGGGGGCAGGGAGAATAAAAGTACAGTTGTGTACACTTACCATAAATGTAAATGTTCAAGTGTATTCATTGTTGCAGTCATCACACTTGGGTTATCTGCCTGCAGGTAGCCCAGAGTCGGCCCGAATACTAGAGACTGAGCATTTCTGCGTCAGTTGCTGTCACTTTAGGACTGACGCGTTAGTTGCCGTCACTTTAGGACTGACGTCAGGTTGTCAGGAGTATAAAAACAGGCAGCCGATGCCATTACATCAGTTTTTCTTGCCCCAAATGTCAGGAGCCCCCTAAATATGGAGCAAGTTATGGTAGGGGAAAAACATCACCAGTAAAAAGTAAATACCAAAAGCCCTGTAAGGGGTGAATAACAGGCATAAAAAGGAGAGAGAGAGGGACAAGGGGTCTGGAGGGTGGAAAACCAGGACTGCAACAGTGAATACACTCTAACATCTACATTTATGTTAAGTGTACAAAACTGTACTATGCTCTTCGTGTTTCACTGTTGCAGTCATCACATTTGGGTTGATTCCCAAAGCTGAAGAATGGGTGGAGGCAGTCAAGAAGCATTGGGGCTGGCTAGTATGCCCTGCAGGACTGCTGTTGCAAAACCCACCCTGGATTTGGAAAAGATAGGCAGATGGTAATGCTTGGTGAAGGTGTGAACAGCACTCCAGGTAGCAGCTTCCAGAATGTCCCTGGTATGGACTCCCCTGAGGAATGCTGTAGAGGTAGAAGTTGCCCTAGTGGAATGTGTTCTGACCCCCTGAAGGGTTGGTATCCCATGGTGTTTGTAGCAGAAATGGATACAGTGTGCTATCCATTTGGAAATTTTTTGTTTTGAAATGGCCTTGCCCTCTGCCCCCGGTGCAAAACTGATTAGTAACTGGTCAGATTTCCTGAAGGACTTAGTCCTATCAAGGTAGAATCTGAGCTGTTTGTGCATGTCTAGGGAGTGCAGGATCCTTTCTCCTTTATTTTGAGGATTCGGGAAAAAGGTTGGGAAATGGACAGATTGGTTGAGAGCTACACTGGACACCAATTTAGGCATAAAGGAAGGGTTAGTCCTGAGGGAGACCCTGTCAGCATGAAAAATAATAAAGGGTTCCACAGCCATAAGTGCTTGTAGCTCAGACACTCTTCTAGCTGAAGTGATGGCCAGAAGCAAGGCTGTTTTCCAAGAGAGGAATTTTAACTCTGCTGACGCTGCAGGCTCAAAGGGGGGTAGCGTGAGCTTTTCCAGTACAAAGTTAAAGTCACAAGCAGGGGTGGGGGCTCTCCTTGGTGGCCTTAAGTTGTTTGCCCCTCTCAGGAACTGTTAGATGAGAGGGTGAGAGAAGAGAGGTGGCTCAGTGTTGTAATGAGCTGAGATGGCAGAGGCATGGATCTTAATGGAGGAGAAGGATAGGCCTCTGTGGAGTAGATCTGCTAGGTAATCCAGGATTAGAGGCAAGGAGGGCAGTGCTGTGTCCTCTCCTTTAGATTGACTCCAGGAACAATACCTTTTCCACTTATCAGCATAGGATTTCTTTGTACTGGGTCTTCTGGATTCAAGAATGACGTCCAGCACCTGATTGCTTAGGCTGGTCACTTGGGGAGAATTCAAGGAATAAGTCAGGCAGCAAGATTCAGGGTTTGCAGTTGCAGATGCAAGATCTGTCCTTCCTGCTGAGTGAGGAGGGTTGGGATCTAGGGCAGGTGCCATGGTGGCACCGGTGACAGGCTGCGCAGTAGTGGGTACCAGTGCTGGTGTGGCCAGTCCAGGGCAATCAAGATCGCCTTTGGTTTGTCCTGTCTTATCTTGAGTAATATTCTTGTGAAAAGAGGGAGAGGGGGAATGCATAGATTGAGAGGTTTACCCACTGGAAGGATAGGGCATCCACTTTCCAGGCCCTGCTGTGAGGTGTCCTTGTGCAGAATTTGCTGAGCTGGTGATTGTAGGGGGAGGCAGAAATGTCCACCTCCGGGATCCCCCATTTCTGGGTTAGAAGGTTGAAAGTGCTGGGGTCTAATTGCCACTCGTGTGGGTCTAGGAGATTTCTGCTTAGGTCGTCTGCCAGAGAATTTGTTTGCCTGGCAGGAATTGAGCTTGCAGATGAATATGCATGTCCAAGGCCATGTTCCTCAGGGCCATGGCTAGTCTGCAAAGTGGGTAGGAGTGGGTTCCCCCCTTCTTGCTGATGTAGCACATACCTGTGGTGTTGTCTGTCTTTATTAGCAGAGGTCCTGGTGAGAGTAGGGATTTGAAAGTTGTCAGAGCGTGCTGAACAGCTAGCATCTCTTTTTGGCTGATGTGCAGTTGAATTTGACTTGGGCTCCAGTGGTCCTGAATGCACTTGTGGTCCAGATGTGCCCCCCAGGCATAGTCTGATGCATCTGTGGTTAGGGTCTGGGTGGCGTGGGGTTGAGTAAAGGGAAGTCCCCTGTTGTGGTTGCATGCTGCTGCCCACCAAAGAAACTTTGTTCTTAGACAAGGTATGATAGGTATGACGGTTTCCAGGTCCTGAGAATGTTGGCACCAAAGACTTTTTAAGTACTAGTCGAATATCGGTAATGCAATCGGGTGTTGAACAAAGCACAAAACGGACAGTGAGGAACATCGTGGTCTGGGCCTAAACAGGTGATGCAGTAAGAATGGAAATCTTGGTGTGGTATTTGCTTTCCACAGGTGAGACAATTCACTTTTTCTGACATCGGTTAGAGCAAGAAAAAAGGATCCCCAATGGGGTATGCACTTTAGAAGACTTCAGAATGATTCAATTCGGAAATGAAAACTCAGGTAGCGGCCGACCGGCACTCATGCAAACTGCTTCTGCTTCAGGCTCCTCAGCAAGAAAAACTGATGTAATGGCGTTGGCTGCCTGATTTTATACCCCTGACGGCCTAACGTCAGTCCTGAAGCAACAGCAACCAACCTAGAAATACTAAGTCTCTGGTATGCGGGCTGACTGAGGACTAACTGCAGGCAGATAACACAAGTGTGATAACTGCAACAGTGACACATGAAGAACATCTTTCTTGTTGCACTGAGTTCTCTTCAAAGATCTACTGCTATGTTAAGTACTTTACACACAAATAGTACATCATTACATTTTAGTTGAACTCCAAGCAGCAGTAGGTTACCAAGGGAGGTGAACAGTTTAAAGAAAGCTATGTAGCACCTCTGTAACAAACCCTGTCCTGCCTCTTGCCTGAGTTTCCAAACAATAGTGTTCTTTGAAGGTATGGACAAGAATCCATAAGGCAGCCTCTACAGTACATCATTGTGCAGAAATACTGCCAATGTAAGCTGCTGAAGCTCCTACTGTGCTACTGGAATGTGATCCAATGGTGCCTTCTAAATATTTATTGCACTTACAGTAAAAGGTGATACAGTTATCCAGTCACTTAGACAAGGATATATAGCCAGAGTTCAACAAGGCGGAAAAGTAGATTAGAAATACAGAGTTCAAGGGCAGACTAGTATAAATGTTCCTAGGGTGACTTAAAATTAGAGACAATTTGTATTTAACCGGGGTTAGTACAAGAGCATAACCATGTACTGGATACATGGGTTTTTAGGATCTTTTTGAATTTTCTAGTGCTTGTTGCAGTTAATATATTTTGGGGCAGTGTATTCCAGACTTTTGCTATGGAACTGGAGTAGAGGGATTTGCCAGCTGAGTTATTAGCTACAGAGATCTTTAATAGTGGTTTGTGGAACGAGGACCCAATTGGTACAGTAGGGCTGAAGGTGGTTGAGAAAGGCAGGAGTTTTATCTGGTTGGCAGTGTAATGGGTGGGCAGTTATCACCTAGTTGTAGGCTAGGAGGTTGGGCAGTTCTAACCAATTTAGTTTCTTAGTGCCAGGCAGTGGTGAGATCTAGCAATAGATCCTGTGGCAAACTTTACAATTTTATTGTAGCAGGTGTCAAGTTTATTTAGGTTGGATTTCTTAAGGTTAGTGAGAATAGGAGATGCATAAAGGAAGGTAGAGACAAGGTGTATCCTAGCAATGGTGGCTTTTGTGTGTTTTTTAGAAATTGTTTCAGTATAGAAGTCTGAATTTTTTTTTGTGGACCTTTACTGACGGTGCTATGTGTATCGAATCTCAAGTTACTATCAATTGTCACACCGACAAGTTTAGTACTTGATACTGGGGAAATAACTGTATTATTTGCTGATGAGATATAGAAGGATGGGGGTGGGTCCGTGGGTCTTGTGGGTAGAAAAAGCACGAGCTTAGTTTTGTCTGGGTTTAGGATGAGCTGAACATTGGCTAGCCAAGATTCTACTGAAGAGGAGGACTGTTGTGTTATGATTTGAAGTTGCTGGAGTGTGGGAGCAGTGCATATTAGGGTAGAGTCATCTGTGTACTGGACAGGGGAAGCACTTAGAGTAGAAGTATAACAATTGTTAGTAAAGAGGGTGAATAAGAGAGGACCTAGGACAGATGCCTGTGGAACTGCAAGAGTGACTGGTAGAAATGGAGAAAGATTCTGTTGCCATTTTACAGCCTGCTGGTGCCTGGTTAGGTAATCCTGGAACCATGCAAGTGAGGAATGGCTAAGTTTTAGATCAGAAAGAGCTGTTAAAGAGTTTATTATTAGAGACAGCATCAAAAGCTTTTTACAAGACTCTTAGAAGACTACAGAAGAGGGAACAGCTTAACAAAAATATTAAGAAAGACAGATGTGATAAAAGCAATGCACAGTATTAGAACAGACCAAGATCTAGCAAGCACTATCACAAATAAACTAAAAATATTAGCACAGGCTGAAAAACTTAGAAGGTACACAGATAAATATAAAGGAAAAGTACAAAATAAGCAATTTAATGATTACCCAAAAAAAGTTTTTTTTTAGAGAACTGCGAAATAAGGTAAAAGGAAGTGAAAGACCATCAAAAAAAAGGAAGTACATATAGTTTGGAGATGTATCTATGAAGATCCTGTGGAGCACAACAAAGATACTAAATGGATAGAAGTAAAAGAAAAAAATAAGAAGTTTAAAGGTGCAGGATATCAAATGGGATGAAGTAACAGCCAGAGAGATTGAAACAAAGTTAAGAAAAGCCACCAATTGGAAAACCCCAGGCCCAGATGCAGTACCTAACTTTTGGTTAAAAGTATTAATATCTTCGCATGAGGATTTAGTCATGAGTAAGAACTATTTATATGCGCACCCCGAACGAACACCAACCTGGCTAACAAAAGGCAAAACAATGCTCTTACTTCAGAGCGAGTCTGCAAGTTACCCTAAAAATTATAGACCAATAACCTGCCTTCCGACGACGTATAAACTACACATGGGAATTGATGCTGACAGGCTTTATAGTCATTTAGAAGAAAACTCAGTTATGGCAGTAGACCAAAAGGGCAATAAAAGAAAGTCATATGGAAAAGAAGGATAACTTGTTGTTAAATAAAGTCTTACTGGAGGAAGTACAGTTGTGTACACTTACCATAAATGTAAATGTTCAAGTGTATTCACTGTTGCAGTCATCACATTTGGGTTATACTGCCAGAGGTAGCCCTCAGTCGGCCCGAATATCAGAGGCTAAGTATTTCTGCGTCGGTTGCAGTCACTCCAGGAGTGATGTCAGGTCGTCAGTGGTATAAAAACAGGCAGCTAACGCCATTACATCAGTTTTTCTTGCCCTGTCAGGAGAACCCAATAGGGAGCTAAGTTATGGTGGAAGAACACCAGTAGAAAGTAAATACCAAAATTTCCTTTCCCATCTGTCAGCATAGGATTCTCTAGTGCTAGGGCATCTAGCCTCATGTATAACATCTAGAACTTGTTTGCTTAGGCTGGCAACTTGAGGAGAGTTCAGGGAATAAGCCAGGCTGCCAGGCTGAGGGTCTGCAATTGGGGATGCATGACTTCTCCATTCCTCTGGGCTAGGAGTGTTGGGATTTGAGGTAGGTGCCATGGTGGCCGGGGTGACAGGCTGCACAGCAGTGGGTACCAGTGTTGGCATGCCAGTCTGGGGAAATCAGGATTGCCCTCGTTTTTTCCTCCCTTATTTTGAGCAGTACCCTTGAAATTAGTGGTAGAGGGGGAAATGCATAGACAGAGAGGTTTACACACTGGAAGGACACAGCATCCACTTTCCAGGCTTTGCTGTGAGATTCCCTGGTGCAGAAATTGCTGAGCAGATGATTGGAGTGGTAGGCAAATAGGTTGATCTTCGAGGTGCCCCATTTCTGGGTTACAAGGGTGAAGATTCTGTGGTCTAGCTGCCACTCGTGTGGGTCTAGCAGGTTCCTGCTTAAGTTGTCTGCCAGAGAATTTAAAGGGCCTGTCAGGAATTGTGCTAGTAGGTGCAGTTGCATGGCTGAGGCCATGTGCCAAAGGGTCATGGCAAGCCTGCAGAGAGGACAAGAGTGAGTCCCTCCCTGCTTGTTGATGTATCACATCACTGTGGTGTTGTCTGTTTTGATCAGTAGAGACCCCAGGGAAAGTAGGGGTCTGAAAGTTGTCAGGGCATGCAGAACAGCTAACATATCTTTTTGGTTGATGTGCAGAAGTATTTGATTTCAGCTCCATTGGCCCTGAATGCACCTGCCATCCAGGTGAGCACCCCAGGCATAGTCTGATGCGTCTTTGGTGAGGTCTCACAACCCCGTGAGAAGGGAAGTCCCTTGTTGTGGTTGCATGCTGCCCACTAAAGAAAATCTTTCTTTAGACAAGGTATCGTTGGTATAAGAGTTTCCAGGTCTTGACAGTGCTGACACCAAAGAATTTTTAGGTACTACTGTAGTTTCCTCATATGCAGTCTGGCATATGGAATGAGACGAATACAAGATGCCATGAACCCCAGAGCTTGCAGGATTTCCCTTGCCGTTAACTGGGTTCTGGTGGCTAGCTGAGTGAAGTAGTCTGTCACGTAGGCTTGTTTTTCTGGAGTAAGGAATGCCATCTGGGATGCCGTGTCCACGCTTGCACCCAGGAATACAATTTTGTGTGTGGGGACTGGTTTTGATTTCTTTTCGTTGATAGTATATCCCAGGGAGGTCAGTAGGTCCTTTACAAAGGTCAGGTACTGAAGAAGCTTTTCCTGACTGTCTGCCTGAATCAGGCAGTCGTCTAAGTAAGGGTAAATTTGAATATTTCTTTGTCTGCAAAAAGCAATGGTGGGAGCCAGACATTTTGTGAAATATCTGAGACCAGTAGATAACCCAAAGGGAAGCGCAGAGAACTGAAAGTGCATAGATCCTGCCCTGAAACGTAGGTATTTCCTGCATGATTCTCTGATTGGGATATGTAGAATGGCCTCTTTTAGTTTAGAATGGATAGATCGAGGATGGGGTACAATGTGCCCTCTTTTCTGGGTACCAGGAAGAGTCTGGAATAGAAACCTTGGCCTATCTGTTCTTCAGGAACATGTTCTATTGCCCTCATGGAGAGCAGGGAAAGGACTTGCTTTATGGCCTCTGCCCACTGGTTTGGAGGAAGATCTGGGAACCCTTTTGGAGTTGGCAGAGTGTGGAAATAAAATTTGCATCTCTGGGACACCATGTTGAGGACCTAGCGGTCGTTGGTAATGGTGGCCCAGTTGCTTGTGTGGTAGGCAATTTTTCCTCCTAGGGGCACGAGCAGGTGGGCAGAGTGAGGGGGTGGTAGTGTAAAGTCATTGTGAGGTTTTACCATAAGGGGGTGGCCTTGTACTTCCTGTTTTTGTAGAGGATGAACTCCATTGCTTAGATCTCTGCATTCCCTGGGGCTGTTGTCGGGTGGGTCTGCTTCCTCTGGGACTGGGCTGAGCTGGCCTGGAGGGGGCAGGAAAGGACCAGGCAATGCCTAATGAACCTCAGTGGCTGTACCTGTAAGAAGTCTTTAACTGTTTGCATAGATTTAAGCTTTTTATTTTATGTTTTTAAGACCTCTTTTGCCTTGGTGCCAAATAAGTTGTCTTTCTTCAAGGGTGCGTCCAATAATTTGGATTTGGCATGGTCTGGTAAGGTCTGTTCCTTAAGCCAAGCATGCCTTCTAAGGACAGAACCAGTGACTGCTGCCCTGCAAGATGCTTATAGGGCGTCAAAGCCATATTGTAAGGTGTGCTTAGTTACTTGACTTGCAGAATGCATTAACTCATGTAACTCTATTTTCTGCAAAAGCTGGAAAAGAAGATATTTTTTGTTTGAGGAGTTCCAAGGTATGCTGCTGATATTTTAGCATGTGGAACTGACAAATTAATGCTCTAATAGCAAGAGTAGCAGAAGTGTATACTTTTTTACCCAATCTGTCTAATGCTCGGGAATCCTATCCAAGGCAGTGGGATTCTTAGTTGAAGTTGCTTTGATTCCTTTAGGTCCTTGAAAGATGACCTTCGGGTCAGCAGTAGGATTTTTAAAAACAAATTGTGAGAGTCAGGGACTCACAGGTTTCCTGGGAGCAAGAGGGAGGGTGTGTCAGGAGTCCGACTGGATTCCATAAAAACATCATCCACAACATCCAGGACAGGTGGAATAGCCAGAGGTCTGTGCTGTGGTAGATCTAAGAATTCCCAGAGTCTCTTTTTTGACTGAGGATAGTCCTGACATTCCCATTGAAAATGCTCCCTTAAAGTATGTAGGATTTCCCCAAAGGAAAAGTCCACAGGTGCAGAGGCTAAAGGGATGGATTCCTCTGCATCTGAATCCTCATAAGCAGAGAGCGGTTGCATATCTTCATATTCAGATGCATCAGAGTCATCGGACTTCTTTCTGTTCAGATAAAACTACTGGAGAGAAGTCTCTTTTTCTTTAGGAAGGGGTAGCCTTGCCTCCCCAAATAAGCATAGTAAGGTCTTCTGCCATTTTAAGGATTTGAGACTGAGGCAAGGAAGTAGGTGGCTGAGCTTGGGTCATCGTTTTTTTGGGCGTGGTGCGTACCCTGGGCCTTAAAAACTCTGTAGTTTTTGAAAGAAAGTACAGTTGTGTACACCTACCATAAATGTAGATGTTCGAGTGTCTTCACTGTTGCAGTCATGACTGTAGGGTTCTCCCCTGCTGGCAGGCAGTCCTCGGTCGGCCAGAATCCCAAAGTCTGGGTCTGGCGTCGGCTGGTCAACCATGCTCCCTGACGTCAGGGCGCCAGGAGTATAAAGCTGAAAGCCGACGCCATCTTCTCCAGTTTTTCTTGCCCCAGATGTCAGGAGTCCCAAAATGAGAAAGGTCCCATATCCTTTGCAAATACACCTCAGAAGAATGGTGAAAAAAAAAGGAACCACACAAAAGTAAAAATAAGAGGGGACAGGAGGGAGGGAAAAGTACAGTTTTGTACCTACCATAAATGTAGATGTCCGATAGATATGCAACTGCAGTCATAACATATGGGTTTGTCCTGCCTCAGGCAGCCCTCGGTCGGCCGGATTCCAAAGTGTGGGTCCGACGTCGGCTGATGTCGCATTTCTCTCCGACGTCAGAGCGGCTGGAGTATATAAGCATCAGCCGACGCCATCTTCTTCAGTGTTTCTTGCCCCAGATGCCAGGTGCCCTCCAATGAAGGCTGTAATCAGATTGGAAGACAAAAATAGGTTTCCAGACAATAAATAAGCAATAAACAGATACACCATAACAGATATCCCCAGCTAAGTATAATAGGGATAGGAGTGGACCCAAGGCATAGAGGGGAAGGAGGGAGGGAAAACCCGACTGCAGTTGCATATCTATCGGACATCTACATTTATGGTAGGTACAAAACTGTACTATGTCCTTCAAGAATGCAAATGCAGTCATAACATATGGGTTGAATACCATAGCCTAGCTGGGGGAGGTGGTATGCTCTAGGAAAAGGATGGTGTAGCTATCAATCCCTGCAGGACTGCCGAAGCAAAGCCTGCTCTGTATCTGGAATATAAAGGGAGGTTGTAGTGTTTGGAGAATGTATGCATGGAGCTCCATGTAGCAGCTTCTAGAATGTCTTTTGTAGGCACCCCTCTTAGGAATGCTGTAGAGGTGGCTGTAGCTCTGGTAGAGTGTGGTCTGACATTGGCTGGTACACTCTTTCCATGGAAGGAATAACAAAATCTGATGCAATGTCCAATCCATTTGGAAATAGTCTGTTTGGAAATTGCTTTTCCTTGTACTCCAGGGGCGTAAGCTACAAAAAGCTGATCAGACTTCCTATTGGCCTTGGTTCTGTCCAGGTAGTAGTGAAGTTGTCTGTGAATGTCCAAGGTATGCAACAGTCTTTCCCCTTTGTTCTCAGGATTGGGAAAGAAAGTAGGCAGGTGAATTGCTTGATTTAAAGAAACTCTAGATACCACTTTTGGCAGAAAACTAGGGTTGGTTCGTAAGGAGACCCTGTCTCTGTGAAAGGTTATGAACGGTGGTATTGCCATTAGGGCCTGTAATTCCGAAACCCTTCTTGCTGAGGTAATTGCCAACAGGAAAGCTGTCTTCCATGAGAGAAATTGCAAGTCCACAGAAGCTGCTGGTTCAAAGGGGGGTAAAGTCAGTTTTTCTAGGACATAGTTGAGGTCCCAAGCTGGTACTGGGGCCTTTTTCTTGGTGGCTTTATATTCTTGATTCCCCTAAGGAATTGCCTTAACAAAGGATGTGAAAACACAGGTGGATCAGTGTTGTATCTAGCTGAAATAGCTGAAGCATGTATTTTTATAGAAGAATATGAGAGACCATTCTGTAGCATATCTGCCAAATATTCCAGGATGAGTGAGATGTTCAATAATGATGCATCATGACCCTTGCTGGTATTCCAAATGCTGAATCTCTTCCATTTCGCTGAATAAACCTTTCTGGTGGATGGTCTGTGGGCTTCTGTTAGTATCCGCTGAACTTCCTTTGAGAGAGATAGATTGAGGTTGTTCATGGAATCTCCCAAGCTGTTAGCTGGAGCGTCTGAATGCTGGGATGTACTGTCTTGAAGTTGTTTTGAGTCAATAAATGGGGCCATTGGGGAAGGGCCCAGTTTTTGTTGTGACATATGCTCCGCAGTAGTGGGTACCAGTGTTGTCTTGGCCAGTCTGGAGCTATTAGGATCCCCTTTGGCTTCTCTGCTTTGATCTTTAGTAGTACTGTGGTCATCAGAGGCAGAGGTGGGAATGCATAGATTTTTAGGAAGTTCCAGTTGAATGAGAGAGCATCTGTTTTCCATGCTTGTGGATGATATGTCCTTGAACAGAACTTTTGTAGATGATGATTGAGGTGGGAGGCAAATACGTCTACTTCTGGCCTGCCCCATGTCGAGGTGAGTCGTATGAAGATTTCTGGATGTAACCTCCACTCGTGGGGGTCTAGAAAATTCCTGCTTAGGCTGTCCGCCAGCACATTGTCTTTCCCTGGAACAAACTGGGATTGCAACTGTATGTTTAAGCTCAGTGATTTTTCCCAAAGATTCATTGTCAGTCTGCAAAGGGGGTAAGAATGGGTGCCCCCCTGCTTGTTTATGTACCACATGACAGTGGTGTTGTCTGTCCGTATTAGCAGGTGGCCTTGCTGAAGTTGTTGTCGAAAGGCCTCGATGGCATGCATCACTGCCAGCATTTCTTTTTGGTTGATATGCAGATGTGTTTCCTTTGGAGACCATTGTCCTTGAACACATCTGCCTTCCATGTGCGCCCCCCATCCTAGGTCTGAGGTGTCTGTGGTGATTGTTTGTGTTATTTGAGGTTTTTTGAATGACATACCTGTGTTTGCCTGGCTTACCGAGGCCCACCATAGAAATTCCTTTTGTAGGCATGGAATGAGCGGTATGGTTGTCTCTAGGTTGTTGCTGTGTTGAGACCATAAACTTTTTAGGTACCATTGAAGCTTTCTCATGTGTAGTCTTGCTCTGACGTCGGAGAGAAATGCGACATCAGCCGACGTCACACCCAGACTTTGGAATCCGGCCGACCGAGGGCTGCCTGAGGCAGGACAACCCGTATGTTATGACTGCAGTTGCATTCTTGAAGGACATCCCAGACTGCAACAGTGAAGACACTCGAACATCTACATTTATGGTAGGTGTACACAACTGTACTATGTTCATCGTGTTTCACTGTTGCAGTCATTACTGTAGGGTAGAATCCCAAAGCAGAAAGAAAGGGAGGTGGTCATAAAGAAGAAGGGGCGGCTAAAAGGCCCTGCAAGACTGCAGAGGCAAAGCCTGCCCTAGACTTAGAGTAGAGACGTAGATTGTAGTGCTTAGAAAAAGTATGCACTGAACTCCAAGTTGCAGCTTCCAAAATGTCTTTGGTAGGAACTCCCCTGAGGAAGGCCGCAGAAGTGGCAGCAGCTCTGGTGGAATGAGTCCGTATACTCCCTGGGATTTGCTTTCCATGGTGTGAATAACAAAATCTGATTTCATGAGCAATCCATTTAGAAATGGTCTGTTTTGAAATGGCTTTACCTCTGGGAACTAGAAGCATAAGAAACAAACAATTGTTCTGATTTTCTGATGTCCTTGGTTCTGTCCAGGTAAAAACGTAGTTGTTTGTGTATATCCAAGGAATGTAAGATCCTTTCCCCTTTATTTTGAGGAGAGGGGAAAAAAGTTGGCAAGTGGATAGTTTGATTTAAAGCCACTTTGGAAACCACCTTAGGCATAAAGGTAGGATTAGTCCTGAAAGACACCCTGTCTTGATGAAAAATAATATAAGGTTCCACAGCCATAAGAGCTTGCAACTCTGAAACTCTCCTGGCAGAGGTTAGGGCTAACAGGATAGCTGTCTTCCAAGATAAAAACTTGATGTCAGAAGAGGCAGCAGGCTCAAAAGGAGGCAAGGTTAGTTTTTCCAAAACATAGTTGAGATCCCAAGCAGGAATGGGAGGAGATCTAGGAGGTCTTAAATTCTTAGCTCCTCTGAGAAATTGTCTCATGAGCTGGTGGGAAAAGATTGGAGAGTCTGTATTATAATGAGCAAAAATAGCAGAGGCATGTATCTTAATGGAAGAGAAAGAGAGGCCCTTATGTAAGAGATCTGTCAAGTAAAGTAAAATTGAAGGAATGTTTGGAAGAAGAGGATCAGAATCCTGAGCCTGCATCCAGGAACAAAATCTTTTCCATTTTCCTGCATAAGATTTTCTAGTGCTAAGACGTCTGGCTTCTAAAATGACATCCGTAACCTGCTTGGGTAGGAAAGAAGAAATTAAAGGCCCTGGATTAACCAGGCTGCGAGTTCTGACATGAGAGTGTAGAACCTGACCCTGATGTTGGGACAGAAGGTTCGGAGACTGAGGTAAAACCCAAGGGGGCTCCAGACATAGGTTTTTTAGAGTTGGGTACCAAAACTGTCTAGGCCAATTTGGGGCCAGCAAGATTATCATCTTGGGCTTGTCCTGTTTTATCTTTAATAATACCCGTGGAAGAGGAGGAAGAGGCGGAAAGGCATTTCCCGAGAGGTTCCTCCAACTGAATGAAAGGGCATCCACTTTCCAAGCTTCTTTGTGGAAAGTCCTGGTGCAAAAATTCTGTAGTTGATGATTGAGATGGGATGCAAAGAGGTCTACGTGAGAACATCTCCAGACTGCTGTTATCATCCTGAATATTTTGGTGTCCAGCATCCACTCGTGTGGATCCGAAAGGTTTCTGCTCAGACTGTCTGCCAGGAAGTTTAGCTTCCCTGGTAGAAACTGAGCTTGAAGATCCAGATTGCAAGCTCGAGCTGTGTTCCATAGATCCATGGCTAGTCTGCAAAGGGGGTAGGAATGAGACCCTCCTTGCTTGTTTATGTACCACATAACTGTGGTGTTGTCTGTCCGTATTAGTAGTTGTCCTGGTTGTAGAAGATTCCTGAAGGCCATTAGAGGTTTCTGAACGGCTAACATTTCCTTTAAATTGATATGCAGATGCTTCTGATCCTTTGTCCAAAGGCCCTGCAGACAGTTGCCCCGAAAATGGGCTCCCCAAGCATAATCCGAGGCGTCCGTGGTCAGAATCTGAGTGGCAGGAGGCAGGCAGAAGGGTTTCCCTTTGTTTAGAGTACATGCCCTGGACCACCAAAAAAATTCCTTTTGAAGGCAAGGCAGGACGGAGATCAGTATGTCTAAACTGTGGCAATGCTGATACCATACACTTTTTAGGTACCACTGTATTTTCCTCATGTGTAGTCTTGCATATGGTACGAGAAAGATGCAGGAGGCCATGTAACCCAAAGCCTGCAGGAATCTCCTTGCAGATAGCTGAGTTAAAGTTGCCAAGGTTTTGAAAGTTGAAGCCAGCTGTAATTGTTTTTCGGATGTCAGAAATGCCATCTGGGTTGTGGTGTTTAGAATAGCACCCGGAAAAGTTATCTGCTGGGAGGGTGTCAAATTTGACTTTTTTATGTTTACAGAGAATCCCAGGAACTTGAGGAGGTTCTGTACAAACTCTAGATGCTGGAGTAAGACATCCTTGCTGTCTGCCTGAATTAGACAATCGTCCATATAAGGGTAAATTTGAATTCCCTTGAGTCTGCAGTAAGCTACTACTGGAGCCAGGCATTTGGTGAAGACCCTGGGCACAGTAGACAATCCAAAGGGCAGCGCAGAGAATTGAAAGTGCCTCGATCCGGCCTTGAACCTGAGGTATTTTCTGCGTTCCTGCCTGATGGGAATGTGTAAATATGCCTCCTTTAAATCCAAAGTTACCATCCACGCATCTTTGGATAGCATTGGAAGTAGCTGCTGTAGAGTAAGCATCTTGAATTTTGGAATCTCTAGAAAGGTGTTCAAGACTGACAGATCCAGAATGGGTCTCCATGAGTTTTGCTTCCTGGGGACTAGAAAGAGCCTTGAGTAAAACCTTGTCCTATCTCTGAAAGTGGAACCAGTTCTATGGCTTTCATAGCCAAAAGAGCTTCCACCTGGTTTAAGGCCTCTGTCCATTGATGTTTTGGAAGGTCTGGCCATCCGCTTGGCCTTGGCAGGGTATGAAAATGGAATTTGTAACCTCTTAAAACCACATCCAGAACCCACTTGTCTTGGGTTATCTGAGACCATTTTTGATAAAAAGAGAGTTTTCCTCCGAGAGGGGCTTCCAGGCAAGAAGTTCCTGCAGCCCAACAGAGGGAGTCATTGAGTTTGTTTCCTATGAGTTTGTGACCTATCCTCTCCTCCCCTAGGGGTGGAAGCAGTCCACTGTCTTGGTCTATAAGAAGCTCGTGTTTGAGGCCTTCCTCGGGAGCGTCTATATCTACCCCTCTGAGGCCTGTCTGAAGTGGGAAAGGACCAATTTTTAGAAGGCCAATTCCGGCTAAATCTTGGTGGCTGTACTTGTAAGAAATCTTTAACAGTTTGCATGGATTTTGCCTTATCCTCCCATCTTTTTAATCACCTCTTCAGCTTTTGATCCAAACAAAACATTATGCTGAACAGGGGCATTCAATAATTTAGCTTTTACTTGTTCTGGCAAATTTTGTTCCTTCAGCCATGCATGCCTTCTAATGACTGTGCCGGAGGCAGCAGCCCTACAAGAAGCCTCCAAGGCATCAAATCCACAGTGTAAACCATGCTTCCCAACTTGTTCAGTGGCATGCAATAAGTCATGTAATTCCTTATCATCTGCACAGGCAGAAATGGAAGTAAGATTTTGTTTTAAAACAGACAAGAGAAATTGCTGGTATTTCAGCATATGAAACTGACAGTTTAAAGCCCTAATGGACAAAGTAGCAGAAGTGTACACTTTTTTGCCCCATCTTTCTAAAGATCTAGAATCCTTTTCAGTGGGAATGGGGTTTTTGGCAGAAGCGGCCTTAACTCCCTTAGGACCCTGAGAAATGGTTTCAGGGTCAGCAGAAGGATTCTTGTATAAAAACTGATGGGAATCAGGAACCCTGTAATATCTATCAGGCTTAACAGGAGCCGGAGGAAAAGAGTCAGGGGTTAAGTTAGTCTCCGAAAAAGCATCATCCACAATATCCAAAACAGGAGGAATAGCCAGGGGTCTATGTTGGGGGAGAAGAAGAAAATCCCTTAGTCTTTTCTTAGATTCCGAATACTCCTGTCCTTCCCAGTGGAAATGTTCCCTCATTTCATGTAAAGTTTCCCTAAAAGAGAAATCCTCAGGGGGAGAAGCTGAAGGAATGGATTCCTCAGCATCAGAATCCTCATAAGGAGGGAAAGAATATTCCTGGTCAGAAGAAGAAACTGAAGAAACAGAAGCCTGATCAGAGGAATCATAATAAACATCCTGCCTTGGCCTTTTATCTGGAGGGGGATGTGAACCCCTAATCATAGTAAGTAAATCCTCCGCCATCTTGAGTAACTGTTTCCGTGACTTGGGAGCCGGTTCAGAAGAGGCCTGTGTTGCAGTCTTTGATTTTGAAGAAGGCTTTGCCTTTATTAGAAGCTGAGTATGCCTGAAAACCCCTTTGGAAGCCGGTACCTGCACAGCGGCTCCGGACCCATCCGAAGGAGCATTGTCCGAAGGTCCTGCAATAGAAATATTTAAAGGCCTGGATGGCTCCTCATGAGAGTTCATTTTGGCCATCGGTTCTGAAATGGCCGATGGCAGGGGCTGCAAAAGCGCCTCACTGATGACGGCCGAACCTGAAGCTGGCTCCGCTTGTGCACTATCATCAGATTTGGACCTCGGAGGCCTGTCTTTATCCTTGCGACGTTTGTGAACTCTGGTAGCCGGAACCGTATCCGACGACGTTTTGTAGTTAAAGCGCCTACCGAAGTAATGAAAAGCAAAATCGTACTTTCGTTTAATTGTACGTTGATTGAATCTAGCACAAAACCGACAACTAGCAACATCGTGGTCAGGGCCTACGCAAGGAATACAGTAAGAATGAAAATCCTTATGAGGTATTTGCTTCCCATATGAAATACAATTATTAACTTTTTCTGACATTGGACTGGAGCAAGAAAAAAGTTTCCCCAACGGGGTACTTAGCTTTAAGTGGAGAAGAAAGTCTTCGGACTGAAATTTATCAGAAAAAAATCGTCAGGAGTCAGCCGACCGGCACTTGTGAACTGCTATCACCGCACGGCAAGAAAGACTGGAGAAGATGGCGTCGGCTGTCAGCTTTATACTCCTGGCGCCCTGACGTCAGGGAGCATGGTTGAACAGCCGACGCCGGACCAGGACTTTGGGATTCTGGCCGACCGAGGACTGCCTGCCAGCAGGTGAGAACCCTACAGTCATGACTGCAACAGTGAAACACGATGAACGTCTGAAGACGCAAAAGTACTTCCTTGGAAGCCGGTGCCTGCTCAGCGGTTCCAGACCCATCCAAGATAGAGACATCCACAGGATCCTTAGTCGATGAAGACTCTTGCAGCATACCAGACTCCAAAATGGTCTCAGCAGTGGCCTGCAAATCCACAGAAGCGGGCTTCAGGGGCTGCGAAAGCGCCTCACTGAGGACCGGAGAACTGACGACTAGCTTAACGGAAGCATTGTCGGCAGTTTTGGACCTGTGCAGTCTCTGTCTTTATCCTTACATTTTTTCGAAAGATCGGTAGTCGGAAGGCTTACCAAAGCCATATCGGAATTAGAGGACTGAGAGTGAAAAGCTGTAGCTACAAGAAGGGCCTGATGACGTAGAGTTCTGGCGTTGAACAAAGCACAAAAGCAACAGCGGGGGACATCGTGGTCTGGGCCTAAACAGGTGACACAGTAAGAATGGAAGTCTTGGTGTGGTATTTGCTTTCCACAAGAGAGAGAATTGTTAACTTTTTCTGACATCGGTTAGAGCAAGGTAAAAGGATCCCCAATGGGGTAGCTTTACAAGACTTCAACTTCAATTCGGAAACAAAACTTAGGTAGCGGCCAACCGGCACTTGTGCAAACTGCTTCTGCATCGGGCTCCTCGGCAAGAAAGACTGATGTAATGGCATCGACTGCCTGTTTTTATACCACTGACGATCTGTCGTCACTCCTGGAGGGACGGCAACCGACGCAGAAATACTAAGCCTCTGGTATTCGGGCCAACTGAGGGCTACCCCTGGCAGGATAACCCAAATGTGATGACTGCAACAGTGAAACACAAATAACATCTGTAAAAGGGGAAGAATTTAAGTAAGGCATGGATTGACTACAAAAAAGCATATGATAGTATGCCACATTCACTGATAAGAGTGCTTAAAAATGTATAAGATACACCCCACACAGATTGACTACATTACGGTGATCATGAAACAGTGGCAGACCATTTTGCAATTAAGCTATGATAAAGGACAGATTATTATCCCAGAGATAAAAATTCAAAGGGGGATATTTCAGGGTGACTCTCTGTCACCATTACTATTCTGCCTTGCCCTTAACTCATTAAGCTGTCTACTTAACAGCTTAGGCTACGGCTACAATTTGGCTCCTAAAAAACAACAAAATGTGAAGACCTCTCATCTTCTCTTGGTCTATGACTTAAAACTGTACAGCTCATCAGATGAGGACCTGAAAGCACAGCTGCAGGTTGTCAAAACTTTTTCAGATGATATAAGAATGTCATTTGGTCTTGATAAGTGTGCAAAAGCAACCTTTAAAGCAGGAAAACATCAGTTTGGGACAAGAATGTGATACAAAAGAACTTAAGCAAGAGGGAGTGTATAAATATTTGGGAATTGATGAAGGATCAACAATAAAAAATGAACAATTCAGGAACAACAAATGCTTCAGATTGCAAAAACCTACCAGGGGAGAGAATATACTAGATATTGTTTGTATTCCCAAAACAATTGCTGTAACTTCAAGTCAAGTTTTACCACCATTGATGTGCAGTGATCATGGGGTCATAAAGGTTAATTTGTTGCTAGATAATTCTGCCAAACTGAAATTTAAGCTAATGCACAGAAGGTTAATTACAGACTACAGGAAAGCAAAACAGTTACTACGTAAAACTAACTGGAGTGAGGTGTTCAATGGAAAAACTGCAGATGGAATGTGGAAAGTTTGAAAAGAGAAATTGTTTGAGTACAAAAAGTAAAAAAAAATGTTTATCAGGATCTAGGCACGCAACATCAGGGGGGAATATTTCCATAAGAACAAGATACCTGATTAAGATGAGACACAAAAAATATAAGAAATGGAACAGAGGTCGAACTACAACTTTGAAAACTGAAATAAACAAGCTGGACAAACAGATTAAACATAGTGTTAGACAAGATCAAGAAAAATTTTAAGAAAATTTATATAAAGATATTGAGCATAACAGGAAACCTTTTTATAGATACATAAGATGGAAGGAGTAAAGATACACAAATTGATAAACTGTATGCAGATTCTAAAATTCATTCTCAGACACAACAGATTATAGATCTATTTACAAAATCTTATGCAAAACAGTTTGGCTCCACAAAAGGGGTGGTAAGTTGTCCTAGTGACATCCACGTAACCCCAGATACTGGAATCAAATTAGATTATACTGAAAAAGAACTGTGCAAACTGGATCCAAACAAAGCGCAAACCTGAGGACACTTAAGCAAGAACTTACACTGCCATTACATCTGTTATTCAGTAGGTCATATAAATATGGGGAGATTCCTCAAGATTGGAGACATGTACTTATTAAACCTGTCTTTAAGGGAAAGGGGAGTAGGACAAACCCAGAATCATATAGACCCTTAAGTCTACTTTCATGTTGTGGAAAAATAATGGAGAAGGTAATACTGGATAAGTTATTTTCAGAACTGGATAGTTCGGGACTTGAAACCATACATCAGCATGCATATGTTGAAAATAGATCTATTACCACCTGTAACATAGGTTCATAGGTTCATACTAGGCTATCTGCCCTAGGGCATTTATAAGCCTAGCCAGAATGTGTTTAGCTTTCGCCACCCATTTTATATTAATTTTGCTATGCCCTTTTTCAAGGTTAGTATACTGTGCCTCTGTCTAATAGTAACACAGAAGTGATACCCGGGTTAAACCTACGATCTCCCATCCACTCATCAAGATTCCTCTTGAAGAGAGTCAATGAGGGACTCTGCCTAACCTGGACTGGGATTTTATTCCAGAGTGAAGGGAGCCTCTGAGTTATGAATCTGTCCCTCCAGCATGTCCTATTTATTTCAGTGCTGAGGTTCAAGTCTCTCGAGCGCGTAGCTCGATGGGATTTGGATTTTCTGAGGTGCAGCATGTCCATTAATTCCAAGTTGGACATGGCTTTATACGTCAGGCACAGATCGCCCCTGAACAGGCAGTATGCCACTGAGTAGAGCTGGAGTTTCTTTAACCAGGCAGCATATGGCATCTGTTTGAGCCCTTTGATCCTCTTGGTGAGGTACTTTTGGGGTATTTCCAGTTGCTGCAGGTGTCTGGTAAGGTACATCCCAAAAGGGGCATTGTACTCAATTATGGGCCTGATGAGGGATGAGTAAAGAGGCACGATGACCTCCCCTGATCTAGATGTGAATCCCTTCATGATTAGGTGGGCTATATAAAATGTTTTTCTAACCACTTTGGCCATGTGGTTGTCAAATGAGAGACTGCTATCAACTTGGGTCCCCAAGTCCCTAATTACTTCTTCTGTACTTAATGGATTACTACCTATGTGGTAATTTGTGGGCACTTTGTTTTTGCCAAAGTGGATGACTATACACTTTTTGGCGTTTAGCTTGAGGCCATGGCTCTGGCACCAGTTGTCTGTTTCTATGAGGCCCTTTTGGAGGATGCTTGTGTCGGCTGGAGAGTCTATTATGGCGCCCAGTTTGCAGTCATCTGCGAACTTGGTCAGCCACAGTCCTTCCGTGTTGGCCTGTACCTCCGAGAAATATATACCGAACAAGAGGTCCCAGGACTGAGCCTTGTGGCCTGGCTCCAGCAATTCTAACCATGTGGGTTCTGTCCTTGAGCCAGTTTGCAACCCATCTAGTGACATAGGGGTTTATATTTAAGCTGGTGAGCTTATCTATAATGCCCGAGTGGGGCATTGTATCAAAGGCTTTTGCGAGGTCCAGGTAGGCTGTGTGGACCACCTTCCCCTCATCAATGGCCTTGGTGACTGTTTCAAAGAAATCAACCAGGTTTAAGAGGCAGGATCTGCCCTTAACAAAGCCGAACTGGGTAGGATCCAGCGTCTGTAGGTCCCCAATATCTTTATTTATGAGATCCATGATGATCCTTTCCATAGCTTTGCAGACCAAGCTAGTCAGGCTTATGGGGCAATAGTTTCCAGGATCCGTTGAGGCACCACCTTTGTGGAGAGGGACCACTGTTGCTGTACGCCACTCTTTGGGTACATATCCTGTAGTAAGGCTGAGATTGAACAGTAGTTTTATGTTTGGGTTTAGCTCTTCTTGGAGTTTATGTAGGACGCAGCCCGGGACACCGTCTGGTCCCATTGACGCTGTGTTTTTTGCTTTGGAGAGGGCGGCTCTTACCTGAGCATCTGAGATGTCAGGGGGGCAGCACTCTGCTGGGATAGATATTTGCCCTTTTGGTGGGGAGGGGGGGAGAAGTTTGCACTGAACCTGTCAGCTAGGATGTTGGCAATGTCTGTGGGTTCGGTGTATCTTTTGTCATTTTGGACTAATTCTGAGCATATCTGGGAATTCCCACCCAGGTTCCTAACATAACTAAAGAAAGCCTTGTGATTATCCTTAGTGTCCTGTGCAATTTTTCTCTCGAAGCTGGCCTTAGACGATTTTATGAGTGCCCGTAGCATGATCCATGCATTCCTGAAGGTGTTCATAGAATGCATTTATAAAGGATTCTGCGATCTGGGCCATATTTTCCACAGGCCCGGGGGGTTTATAGGATTCCACCTCGGTTTTGAGGAGTGTGAAATTTGCTTTAGAGAAGTTTTTCACTGTGGTTTTCTGGGCAGGAGGTGGGGTCAGGATGTGAATATCCAGTGAGATTAGATTAGTTTATGGTCTGATCTTACCAGTGAGGGATACACTTCTGGTCTGGAGCATAGAGTCCCCATGTTGGTGATGATCAGGTCCAGTATGTTTTCCCCTCTTGTGGGAGTGGTAACAAGTTGTTCCATAGCATTTGAGTTTATAAATTCTAGGAACCTTTGGGCTAGGGTGTTGGAGCTAGAGTAATGCCCCCAGTCTATGTTTGGGTAGTTGAAGTCGCCCAATATAATGGTGTTTGGAGAGACCTTCATATTTTTCAGTGTTCTCAGGAAGGCTGAGTGGGGTTCCTGGGTTTGGGAGGGTGGTCTGTAGCAGGCTATAAACTGGAAGGCAGTTTTACCCACTGTTAGTTGCACATGGATAGTCTCTGATGCTTCGTGCTGTGCCACCAACCTGGAGGTGTGGGTATCTTTGACGAATACTGATACTCCCCCTACTTTTGTGGTTCGGTCCAAGTTTTGGGGCCGAAAAGCATGGTATGAGGTATAACCTGGTAGTGCTGGGGTGCTCTCGGGAGCCTTGAACCAGGTTTCTCTTACTGCAGAGATATCGATGTTCTCCATGCTAAGGAGAGTTTCAAGTGCGTGCATCTTGAGGTTTAGGCTTCTGGCGTTGAGTAGCATTACTCTTAGTTTCTTATCCCTTGTGATACCTATGGAGGTGGGTTTGTCTTTTGAGCCTTGCCTAAAAAAGGCACTATAGGGGTAGCAAGAGCCTTTGCCAATATCCAAAAGCCCAGGGGTGACAGGTACAAGCCGTCCCTAGCGAAGCATCGTGGCTTGTTGAGCATGTCATCCCAGGCTGACAGGCATTGGATCCCCTTTGAATGACACCAATACTTAAGCCAATTGTTGAAATTGATCATTTTGTCTTCATATTGTGGCATCATTCTTGGTGAGGGTAAGATGCTACTCAAGGTCAGGGTCATACCAGCCTGGGCCACATGCTCAGAGAGCTCCCCTATGTCTCTTTTCATGTAGTCCAGGGAGGTATGTTTCAGGTCATTCACACCAGCATGGACAATGACTGAGTCATATGTGTACTTGCCTTGGGGTGACCTGATTGCTTGTGTTATGTGGCGGATCCTAGCGGCCGACAGGCAGCTCACCGTGACCTTCTCCTTGTTCAGCCTGGTGAGCGGGACATCAGTGTGCCTGATGATAGAGTCACCTATTACAAGTGTATCAGGTTTGTTGTTTAGTCTTAAGGGCTGTGACTGTTTGGCACACTGGCTTTGTGAGCTATGTGTTGCACGTGTTTTGTTTTCTTGTAGCGTTGCTTGGGTGTCTGCTTTGGAGGTCTCTGCTGCTTAGGCAGATTTTTATTTAGAGCCTCCGAGTATGTTTTTGTGTGTTTATGTGTTTGGTTTGCTGTTGTGGTAGGTCTATGTGAGACTGGAATTGTAGTGAGTGTGGTTTCCTTCTCCTCCTGACTGGTTACGCCAGTACTGAGTTGAGAGAGCTTAGCCTCCAGTTTGGCTATATGGATGCATCTCTCACATGTGTTGGAATTTGTTGGGATGATCTTGATGTTCTATAACAATATAATAACAGCTATGAATGAAAACTTGTGCTGTGATGTGTTTTATATAGATTTAACTTCAGCATTTAACTGGGTCATGCACAAAACCCTGATCAATAAATTAGTACAACTAGGTACTGATGTACTGTTGATAAGATGGATAGCTGCATGGCTTACAAATAGGACATTGCAAGTATCGCACACCAACTGGACAGGTGAAATCCTTGGTTACAGTCAAGGTGTCCCACAGGGCTCTGTACTAGGCCCTTACTTGTTTAGATTGTATCTTTCAGACCTTACTTTTTCATCTGAGGTGTTCTACAGTCTATATGCTGACGACTTGAAAGTGGGTAAACTGATTACAAGTGTTACAGATAAGGCATGTCTGCAAAATAATTTGACTAAATTGACCATTTGGGCACAGGAGAATAATATGTTGATAAATAAATCAAAAACTAAGCATATGAGATTTGGGAGACATAAACTGAAAGGTGAATATTTAATACAGCACACAGTGATTGAAACTGTAGACTCATTTAAGGACCTGGGTATATGGGTAGATTGAGCTATGAGTTTTTCTAATCATATCAACCAATTGGCTAATGATAGTTATAGAACTATAGGTTGTATAAAAAGATTTATAAAGTCGAGGAAGTCAAACATAATGAAGTCATTGTTTGTTAGGTACATTAGACCCAAACTTGAGTATGGAATAACAATATGGAAACCCTATAGGAAAACAAGCATGAATAAACTGGAAAGAGTACAGTGGAAATGTACTAAGGGCATCCATGGATGTGAAAATCTAAGTTACTATGAAAGACTAAGACATCTGAATTTGTACAGTGCCTCTTGCAGATATTTAAGAGGAGATCTTATTCAGGTATATAGGGCATTTAGGGACAACTACCTCTGGAAATGTTTGGGGTTATCAAAAAGTACTAGAGAATCGTCAGATAACTTACATAGAAGATTCTATAGGAATGAGAAGGGTACTAACTGGTTCTCTGACAGAGTAGCTGAAGCTTGGAACAGACTACCTAATTACATTAAAGCAAGTACTAGTTTAGACATTTTTAAGAACAGCCTGGACATTATGGGAACAAGTGTTTTGGCATATTGGCAAGCAAGAATGGCTTTAATGTCAGTGCTTGAAACATTTGTATGTATGTAAGTAACAATTGTGAATAAAACTTAGTAAGGAATAGTTTAGAAGATTTAAATTAATCCTGAAAACAGCACTGACATCTAGGAACAAAATCCAAGCTATGAACCAATTAGCGCTTCTTGTCCTAGCTTACAGTTTTGGAGTGATTGACTGGCCCCAAAATGTGTTGGATAGGAAAACAGGAAGGCTGCTTCATGCTTCCCAAATGATTTATAAAAATCAGTGCACCAAGACTATATATTCCCCATTCTGAAGGAGGGATGGGCCTCCTTGAAATTGATTACATGTACAGATCTGCAATTGTGGGACTCCACACATATCTGCTGACCTCACAAGACCCAAATGCAGTGAAAGTGCTGAAATAGGAGGAGAATAAATCTAAGATTACTTCTCTGCTTAATAATAATAATAAGAATCTAGCAGCAGTGTGCCAAAAAAACAAAAGAAAGAATATAAGGTGAAGGACCAGATGAGATGGCAAGAAATGTGGAAAAAGTATAAATATATTTGCAAGTATAGAAAACTTCTGGAAAAACCTCATGTTGATCAGGAACGAACGCAGGAATGGTTAAAGAGAGGCAAATTCAAACCAAGAGATGAAAGGTCAATACTGGCAAGCACATGACAGTGGGCTACATCCACTCTGGTTTACAAAGTCCATTGAACATGTGGGAGAAACAGACAAATGTAGGTTTTGTAAAACCTAACTGGAAACAGTTGCACACCTTGTTGCGACATACTAATGGCAGGAGGACTGCATACTGAAAGGCATAATAATGTGGCAAGATTGTTGCACTGGGGATTGTGCAAGCATTATGGTATTGAAGTGGCTGAAAACCACTGGAAACATGAGCCACAAAGCATCATAGAAAATGATGAAGTTTATATCACATGGGATCACTCATTACCAACAGTTCAAAAGACAGATGCTAGAAAACCGGATATAGTGGTCCAAGAAAAGAAGACAAGAGTAGCATTGAAATCGCTACACCCAGTGACTATAGTGTCTTGCGTACAGAGAGACACAAAGTCATAAAATATCAGGATCTGCAGGCAGAAATGAGAGCAATGTGGAAGAAAGATACCCAGACAGTTACAATAGTAGCAGGAGCAACGGGTCTTGTAAAAAAGAATTTTCAGTTGTATTTAGATATGTTACCAATAGATGCAACTCCATATGAATTGCAGGAGTCATTACTGGGCACATTGCAGGTGCTGCGAAGAGCACTTTTGGCTGACATCAAAGATTGAAACGATACTAATTTCATGAACTTGAATCGTACTTTGACTTAGGAACAGGGTCCATTCCTGTCATGATATTAGAAACACAACAGACTTGGAGAAATTTAAAAAAGAGGACATATTATAAATAATTTGGAATCAATTCCCTTACATTTAGCATATCCATTACCTAAAATAATTTTATTTTTGACTACACTTATTCAAAATATAAACACTGACAAAAACAAATTAGCACACATAAACAAAATACTTAGAAATGATACAAATTTTCACACTGATAAATATTGGGAATATTTCAATATAATTAATAACTATGCTCCTAAAGATCAAGACAAACAAAATATATTAGAATCGGACTACTACACTACATCTTCCCTAAAGTGGAAGTTATACACCTGGAAATATATGCATAGATCCTTTATAACACCACACATTCTAAATAAATTCAATAAGAACATCAATGATTGTTGGAGATTTAAAGAAGTATTAAAAGCTGACTGGTCTCATATGTTCTATGACTGTATACTTCTAAAAAATACTGGGAAGATATAAATAGTTTTCTTCAAGGTTTATTTACAGATAATTTCTTAATTTCTAAATCTTTAATTATATTTAACACTCCAATACATCAAAGTGTTAAAAGACCTAAATATACATTAATATGGATTATTTTAGCAGTAGCAAGAAAAATAATAATTAACTGGAAATCAGAAACTTCCCCTACGTTTCAAGAATTCAAAAACCTTCTTACTGAAGTTTGCAGTCTGGAACTTTTGACCATTAAGTCAAGAACTAATAGAAACATGTCTAGAATTAATATGTGGAAAAATTTATTAGACTTGCTAGAAAAGAATTGATTGTATATGAACTAATCAATAATTTAGTTTGATATTTATGTGAACGTCATTTGTAAAAATAGTTATGTTGTTTGTTAGATATAGAATGATTGTTTTTTTTCTTTTTTGAATATTGTTAAAAAAATGGAACACTTTATGTAATTTATTTCTTTATTCAAATTTTAATAAAAATCTTTTTTGAAAAAAAAAAAAGAATGAGAGGATACTAGTTTACCATAATTTCTACGCTGATTAATTGTGGTAGCGAAGGACAGCAGAGCAGTAGTTGCACTATGCTTTGGCCGGAATCTATGCGGAGTATCAGACAGGAGGTTAGTAGCTGGTAGTGAATACTTCTCTGTAATATTTTAAATGAAGGTGATAAGATTGCAATTGGATGGTAAATTGGTTAGGTCTGTTGATTTACCTCCTTTAAGTAGTGGGATAATATGTGATTATTTTCCAGACTGTTGGTACTTTTTGTTCTGAGATGGATCTGTTAATAAGGATTGATATGGGGTATGAGATGGCATCAGCAGAGATTTTGAGATATTCTGCTGGCAATTGATCAGCAGCTAGTGTTGTTTTAAGCTTTTAAAAAAATATATATAATTTCTGTAGGGACAGGATGGAAAGAAAAGTTCTTACTATTTAAATTAGTGGTTGACTGTGGTAGAGGTGGTGTAGAGCTGTTGTTAACTGTAAGGGCTAAGACGGACTCTGTGAAGTATTTATTAAATTGCACTTCAATACTATATACAATGTTGGTAGTTTGGGTAGGTGTACTGGTTTGCCCTGGTTGTAATATTTTTTTTATTACTGTCCAGAATTTTTGAGGATTATTTAGACATTTTGTTTGGCTGTCCTTGTAATAGTTTCCTTTATCTTGTCTGATTTTTTTGGATTTGTTTCTTAGTTCTGAGTAGGCTTGTTGATTTGTTAGGGTTTTGTTGGTTTGCCAGCTCTTCCAAGCTTTATCTCTAGGTTTTAGCAGTGACCTTGTTTCCTTGGTTAGTCAAGCAGCATAGTTAGATTTAACTTTTATTGTCCAAGGAGGAGCAAGTTTGTCCAGGATATTTAGGAAAGTGGAAGCAAAAAAAAATCTGTAGCTTTCTCTAGAGGGAGATGCTTGAGGGGTGACCAAATGCAGTGTTTGAGGATTGACATGAATTTGTTAAGGCTGAATATTTTTGTGTTACGGATTTGTTAAGTATTAAGTTTCAGTGGATTTACATGGTGTCTTGGGAGGTAGGTTGGTATATGGTCACTAAGAGTGTCTGGAAGACAACAGAAGTGAGAATATAGAGTGTCTCTTGGATGTTATCTCTATCCTACTTGGGAATTGAATTAATTGCGTAAAGCCATAAAGATTTATGTGATTAGTTGGGCTTTGAGAGTGTACCAGTCCAAATTGAAATCATCCATAATGATTGTTTCTTGTGGTAAGGAATTCCATGACCACTGTAAAATGTCTTCAACTGTGGGGAGGCTGTTGCCAGGAGGGATGTAGGCTCCAACTATGTTTATCTAAGTTTTTAGAATTAATAATGTTGTGTGAACATTATTTCTGTGTTACTGAAGTCGAGGGCACTTTGAGATTATTTTTAAATAACATGGCAATACCTACTCCTCTTTTGTTTTTCCTGTCTAACCTAAAGATATTATACCCTGGAAGAGTAATTTCTTTAGTACTAATGTCTGGTTTTAACCATGTTTCTGTAATTAGGATAATGTCTGTGGAGTAAAGAGCAATGGTGGCATGTAAATCTTGTACGTATGCTTCTAATGTTGATATTAAGTAAAGGTAGATCAGTTCCATGTCTGGGAAGGTTAAGAAAACTATGAGGTTGGGAGGTGGGTTGGAAAGCTAAGTGGGTTGTATTTTGTTTGGGTGCAGAGATGGGGTGAATGTCACCACTTAGAATGAGTTGAGATGCTGCATGAGTGACTAGAGTTAGGTATTTTGCTATGAAATTATCATATTTTAGAGAAACGGGTACAGCATTTTTAAGAGTGACTAGTATATGATACCTGATCAAAGATTGTAATGTTGGAGATGGAGTGAGATGTCAGAATGACTTTGGATATTGTTTGTTCTGGTCTTGGGAAATGGGTAGAATAAGTGGTGATTGGGATGTTAAGAGAAATATGATAAGAAGTAAGATGGGCAGTTACTGTGAGGGTAATGACAAGGGTAGAGTATAAAGCTAGCATGTTAGATTTGATAGGGGTAATTAGTTGTTTTGTGAGGTATTTATTTCTATATCCCAGAAATTGTAGTATTGATGTAAGGGGTACAGGAGAGTTGGTACCTGTTATTTTGAGGAAGGCCTTATTGTGGAACAAAATATAGGCAGTGATATGTTGTTGAATTGTGGGAGTGATTGGTGTATGGTTTAGCAGTGGGAAGCTTACCTGGCCATATATTAATGTGCTTGTAGTTTGCTTGCTGTGGGTAGGGATTTAAATATACAGAGTGTTATTTGTAAGGCTTGGTTTGGATATTTGAATTAGTTTTTATTGGGGGAGGGGGACATGTTGTGATCAGTTAGTGGAGTTTGAGGGAGTGGCTAGTTAGAGATAAATGTAGGCATACTGGGAGCGAGTGGGAAATGGGGCCAGGGTAGGGGAACAGAGTGAGCTCAAGCTTAGCAAAGGGCAAACAGAGGGTTGAGTCAGCCCACAGGATTTACAGAGGAAAAAAAAACTATCGCCCACTCTCGGCCGCAAGGTAGGTGGAGTTAAGTCTCTTTCTGATGTTTTAAAGGTGTTCACCTCTTGGCTGTTGATGGAACCACTACTACAAACTACCATTCTGTTCTCCAGGCTGACACATCCAGTGTTATAAGACTAGGATGTTATTATATTTTGGTCTCATGCTGCTGACTTAATAAAGACCGAGCAGAGGGAAAAGTGTCTAATTTGTTCAACAAGTTGCTTTAGATATGACAGAGCTATATGAATGAGATTTTTTTCTTCATTTTAAGACTGTTTCCTGAATCAAAGCAAACAGAAAGAAGACGTACTGTATGGTGTCAGGTCATGAAACTGAAGTGTCTAGTCTTTAATCTCGGAGCTAAATGTTTGGTGTTGACTGTTGAGATGTGGCAAACACTCCATTTCTGGCACGTAATACATCTGAACACTGTCCTGAAAAGTCTGTAGACTATTTTCATTCATGAGTTAGAATTATTTCTGGCTAAAGGTGTCCGTTAGCTAATTCTGTAGGCTTCAGGGCTGAAGATTGTGCCAAATGGCCTAGGACCAAATCAAAACTGTCTTCACAAAGCTGAAAAATATGGTTCTTTCCTATATGATGATATGCCATGCAAAAATTGTACTGTCTAAAATCATTTGGAGGTGATTCTGAATAAAGTTGTTACTGCTTTCATCTCTTTCAGGTGGATGTGAAGAGACTTGTCTTGTTGAGATAAGTTGTCTTGCACAAAAACATTGTTGAAAGCGTAACTTGGAAAATATGCTGTCATTTGCTGAAATACTGTTGATGGAAGAAGGGGCATCCCTTCTGGTCAGGTTATGTGCATCCAGCCACTAAAGAAGTTCTTCACTGTAGACTAGTGAAGAATGATCATTGTCTACAATCTCTTCCAGCTATTCCTTAGAGTTTTTTGAGGTATTTTCATTTGAAGCCTTGCATAAAGAACTAGAGAATATAAACAGACATGCATTCAGGAACATTAGGCACTTTCCTGCTATAATGGCCAGCTCATGAAAGAAATTTGATATTGCATTCTGAATTTTCAGTTGTTTCTCTTCTCTTAGAGTACAAAGACTTTCACATAGAGAGGTGTAAAATGACAGCTCCTTCAAAGGTCAGTGACATTGCAGAGGTCAGAAATAATTTCTAGTAATTTAATTTGATCCTCAGTGATTATATCAGAGTATTTGGCAGCTGCCACCTACATGTGTAGAACCCCATTACTTCAAACTGAGACAGACATTTGAGTTACTACAGGTTGTCTGTAAAGGAGGAATATAATCTAAAAATACATGTGCATTTCTCTTTTTTCTTTCAACTTGCATGATCTGTTTCAGAACGGCTTTGTCTGCTACCACAAAAATAGCCCCTTTCCTGCTTTTGTTTGCATATCTGTTGAAACTTGTTTCCTCTGTGAAGTTCAGTACAATCTTGCTTTGTTGTAGAATGCTTTAATGATTGCTTGAGGGCATTAGCGGGATTGGATTTTTACAAACACAAGGTGGAAATGGAAACCATGTGGCAAGGCACCAAGGCCTTCGACGGTTTACTCTAAAAACAGGGACAAATGCCCGGACTGGGCAAACCTTTTTAAAAGATTAGTCATGTTACTGTGAAATGTTCACAGAACAAGAGAATGTGAATTAACTGCATTTTCTGAAGTAGAAGTCTATAACTCCAATGACTGTCATTAAGTGTTCTGTGGTTCTTCGATTCCAAACTCTCCATTTTTAGGAGACACAACGTTTTGGGTGCAAATTAGGACAAATAAGAAGTGCATAAAGCACTTGTGAAAGAGGCTATTCATAAACAACAAAATTAATGAACAAGATGATTTCAAAAACAATCCCTGTTGTATTGTCTTTGTTTTTTGGAACAGTTCTTTAATTGGGTGATTGGAATCCTAGCCGGTATAGTATTAGAGGTCTGCATTTTATAATACCACCCAATCACTCCATAGAAGATGATCTAGTGTGAACCACTCTAAAGGCTTTTCGGCACGAGTGGAAAAGCAATGAGTTCTAAGGTGCCAATGAGAACATTTGGCTACCTGACCAGTCACAAATGTGCAATACAAAGTGGGGTGAAACTAAAGAAATTTAAATTGTAGAGGTTTTTGTATTTATGGATACTGTAAAATTATTGTTCTTAAAATGTTTTTGTAACACTTTGGAGCTTTTCTACCGAGATCTCTGCTGAAAATAGGCTCTTTCCCAGTTGCACTTTTCCGGTAATCAAACATCAGTCAATATAAAAATAAACGTACATGAAAGAAGAAACTCTTGTAAGAGAAGTAAAACTAAAAGGACATATGAATAATACTAGACAAGAGATTACATGGACCATAAGATGCCGAACAATACACGACTAAGATGAAGTGTGTATCTGCCCATCCAGTGATAGAAACTAGCCTTAAACGTACTCCAATGTTACTTTTTTTTTACTTGTGGTGGCAACTTACTCCATAGTGTGTTGTGTTAGGAACCTCTCTCTCCAGGGAGTCTTGTATATGTTTCATTGTGAGCTTAGGTCTCCAGTGAGGGTATTTGTACCACCACTAATTTTGGAAAAAAGTGGGAGGTCAGATAGGACTGGGTCTTTCGTAGCTCAAAGAACTAGAAACTTGGAATAGATGGAGACCAGAAACTCTACCCGGGGGTGATGCCCATATCCCTCGTAGACAAGGGCAGTCAGTGTTGACTATAGGCTGGCTCTGTGAATTATGTCCACCTAATAAGAACAATTGAAACAACTTGGGATTAACATGGCTAGACTTCTAAGTGATTCTAGGGCCAATAGCCTAGCAACCACCTATGAAAACTATGATCAGTCATGTGAAACTTGAGGTTTTTCCTTGTGAGATGATGCTATTGAGATATTCAAATGAACATCATAGAGACACTAAGAAAACAAGCAGGAAACACCTCTCATGACTGCCTGTATGACAGCCATGCCATAGACTGGGCTTGCCCCAATGACGGGAAAAGAATAGAAAGCAGGGATAACTTGACAATCAACAGGCATGGGAGCCAGAAAAGGGATACCAAAAAAAAAAAAATAACAGGCAGGAGAGTCCATTAGCCAAACACATTCTAGAGATTCATATAAATGACAAGAACACATTAGACAACAATTTTTACCATGTGTCAAAACTGGAAAGAATTTACAGACACTATAAAGAAATTATTTCTATTTTAATATGTTGTATTTTAGACCTATTTGTTTTAATACATACTGAGGGTAGAGGCATCTAACTGGCTAACTGTTAGATGTTAATTAGTTTAACTGCTTACTATGAGGTATATCCCTCTTGATTTTTAAGCAGCTCTGTAAAATTCTCACACAGATATACATTCATACATTAACAGAAAAGAAAAGAAAAAACATATTAGCATTTGTCATTTTCATGAATTACTTATAAGTTCATAGTTAAGTACTAGGCTAGACACCCTGACAGGTGCGTAACCTAGCCAAGTTCCTTTTTTTGTGCATGAAATAACCTATTCCATTTGGTTATAGATTGATATTACCCATCTCCTGGTCAATAACAATATATTACCTGTAATGAAAATGACTGAGATCATACCATAGATAATTTGAGGGGACCCATCCATGAGATAACGAATTTAGGAGCTGCCTCTGTCTATTAACAGTATAGAGGGCAGTCCTGGGGTAAATTTTCTGTTTCCCTTCCGTAGATTTAAGTTGCACTTGAATATGGACAAGGATGAACTTTGTTTTATGTGGATGGGGAGTCTGTTCCACAGCAGCGGTATCTTCTGTGAAATATACCGGTCTCTCAAAACTGTTCTGTTGATGTTGTAGAAGAGGTTTAGATACCTAGACAGGGTATTTCTGACTTGCTGATATATAGTACATCCATCAGTAATGGATCGGAGGATGCTTTGTATGCCAGACACGGGTCACCTCTTAGCAGGTTGTAATGTACAGAGTATAGCTACAGGGCTTTGAGTCAGTCCAGCTAAGACATATTGCTTAGGTCCTGTATCCTTTTAGTAAGGTATCTCTGTGGGCTTTCCAGCAGTTCCATATATCTGAACAGATACATGCCAAAGGGAGCATTATATTCAATGACTGGCCTAATGAGGGCTGAGTAAAAGGAGGGGGGGATGACACCCCTAGATCTAGACATAATCCTTCTGTTTATAAGTTGTGTTATAGAGAAGGACTTTCTTACAACAATGGACACATGTTGGTCAAAAGTAAGGTCACTGTCCACACAAGTTCACAAATCCCAAACAACTGGGTCAACTCTTAGGGGTATATTGTCAATGTGATAGAAACTTCCCAAAGGATACAATAATGCACTTTTTGGCATTTAGTTTCATTCCATGATCAGTTATTTATTTAGGACAAACCTGACTGCAGGATGGCCAAGTTATATGGGGATTCAATGACTTCTCCTCGATTGCAGTCATCTGCAAGCTTAGTCAGCCAGAGCCCTTTGGTATTGGCTTTTAATTCAGAAAAGCAGATGTCTGAAAAGCTACATTCTGTTGATTATATTAAGAACAAATATAATTTAGATAAAGACATGGCTAGATGAACAGTCATGTAGACAACATGTAGAAGGGGAAATTAATTTAATGCAACCAAGGATAAGAGATCATATCCCAAAATTAACTGAATATTTAATATTCTTAATGCAACAAAACACATTGGGACAGGGTCTCTTATCTAAATTATATAGAGTTGTGAGGAGAGAAAGTTGCAATGACAATTACTGGAGCTATTTTACTCAAATTAATAACAGACTTCTGAGTGAAAAAGACACAAAAATTAATTCTAGTATCTTCTAAACATACAACTTCATCTCTTAGATAGAGATGGAATCTCTTTACTTGGAAATTTCTGCATAGATCTTTCTTCACACCACATAAAACTGAATGAATGTTCAAGAAGAAACAAGTGTTGCAGATGTAAACAACAACTTAAAGTGGATTGGCAAACATTTTTTGACTGTACTGTCTTAACACTTTATTGGAATAACAATTTCTTTTTACATGCTTTTTTCGAAATATATTTGATCTAAATCACTTATCCTTTTTAAAAATCCTATTCCGTAACTAAGAAATGGAAGAAGGAATCTACACCCTCTTTCAAAGAATTTATAAATATCGCAACTGAAGTCTGTCACCTGGAAATCATTATAATTAACAAATACTGGTCAAGGCTCTTGCTGCCCCCATAGTGCCTTTTTTAGGCAAGGTTCAAAAGTCAAACCCACCTCCGTAAACAGCACAAAAAAAAATGAGGGTTATGCTACTCAACGCCAGGAGTTTAAATCTCAAAATGCACGTGCTCAAAGCACTCCTCAGTATGGAGAACGTCGACATCTGTGCAGTAACTGAAACCTGGTTCAAGGCTCCACAGAGCACCCTAGCACTACCGGGCTACAACTCATACCACACATTTTGGCCACAGAACATGGACCGAAACACAAAAGGAGGGGGTGTATCCATATTCATCAAGGATACCTACACACCTTCAGGTTAGTGGTGCAGCATGATACCTCTGAGATCATCCATGTGCAACAAACATCAGGCAAATCTGCAATGCAAATTGTGGCCTTCTACAGATCACCTTCCATGACCCAGGACCCAGGACCACCACTCCGCCTTTCTGAAAACACTGGAAAACATGAAGATCCTACCGAACACCCTGATATTGGACAATTTCAATTACCCTACCGTTAACTGGGAAAACTACTCAAGTACAAACTCCCAGGTCCAGCGCTTCCTGGAATTTATCAACTCAAATGCCCTGGATTAGCTGGTAAACTCCCCTACCAGAGGTGAAAACATATTGGACCTGGTCATCACCAACATGGGCGACAGGTGTTCCACACCAGAGGTCAACCCGTCACTGGTTAGATCAGACCATAAACTAATCACTCTGGATGTCCACACCACACCACCACCTCCAATCAAGGAAACCACAGTGAAAAACCACATTGCCACAACAGTCAGGAAATCCTTCTATGTGGCACACCTCATCACTAAGGGCTTTTCATCCAGAAAAAAGGAGGTCATTGTCCCACTGTACTCATCCCTCATTAGACCCATTATAGAATACAAAGCCCCATTTGGTATGTACCTCTCAAGACATCTGCAACAACTGGAAAGGCCGCAGAAATACCTCACAAAGAATCACAGCCCTAAAGCAGATGCCCTACACTGACCGCCTCAAAAAACTCCAGCTATACTCTGTCGCATATCGTCTACTCACAGGCAATCTCTGCTTAACATACAAGGCCATGTCAAACCCAGAGCTGTTGGACATGCTACATTTAAAGAAATCCCAATCCCTCAGAGCCACATGCTCCAGGGATCTAAACCTTGTCATCACAATAAACAAAACATGCTGGAGGGATAGGTTCTTGACCCAGAGACTCCCCAGACTCTGGAATAGATTGCCCATACATGTCAAGCAGAGTGCTTCTTTGGCCCTCTTCAAAATGAACCTTGACGATTGGATGGGAGAAAGGAAATTCACCCCGGGGATCATGTCAGTTGCCCTGCTAGACAGGGGTCCAAGGAAGTAAATAGTGTGGGAAGAAATAGCCAGGGAATTGTTATGGCTAGGCTTGTATAGGCCCTAGGGCTGATAGCCTAGTACCAACCTATGAAATTATGAACCTATAGCAAACTTCACCTTACTTAAGACAGAGGTGGTAAGCTTCACAGCCACCACACTAAAGAATAACAGTGTCCAAGATGCAGGAACCTTTACAAATGCACTCTATGAGCACCTACAAGGATGCATGGATCGTGCCATCCCTAGCAAAACCAAGACTCACTCCCCTAAGAGAAAGAAACCAGTCTGGTGGACCCCTGCCATAAAACTGGCTATACAATATAAGGAGGAAACTAGTTCAGAAAAAAAGCAAATCCCAAGAAGGAAAGACATCCCTGATCAGTATCAGTAAGAAACTAAGGTCCCTCATAAAATCCTCCAAGGCTAACTTCGAAAGAAAAATAGCCAAGGATTCAAAAGATAACCACAAAACCTTCTTCATCGCCAAGAATCTAAGTGGCAACTCGCAGATATGCTCTGTGCTGGTGCAAAATAGCACAAAATATACTGAACCCACTGATATTGCCAACATCCTGGCAGATAGATTCAGTGCAAACTTCACCCCTCTCTCACCCCCAAAAGGGCCCACAGCTATACCGCAAAAGTGTAGGGTCCTGGAAATCACAGACGCATAGGTGAAAACAGCCCTTTCAAAAGCCAAAAGCACAGCGTCAATGGGGCCAGATATTGTCCCAGGCTGCATCTTGCACGAACTACAGAACGTACTAACCCCCCACCTAAACACACTGTTCATCCTCAGCCTCTCCACAGACTACATGCCCATAGAATGGTGCACAGCAACAGTTATTCCGCTCCACAAAGGAAGGGCCACAACTGACCCTGATAACTATCGCCCCATAAGCCTGACTAGCCTAGTCTACAAGCTATGGAGCACATCATCATGGAACTCATTAACAAAGACATTGGGAACCTCCAAACACTTGACCTGACCCAGTTTGGCTTTGTTAAGGGCGGATCATGCCTACTAAACCTGGTTGACTGCTTCGAGACAGTCACCAAGGCCATAGATGAGGGGAAGGTAGTTCACACAGCCTACCTTGACCTCGCCCTAGGCTTTTGACACCATTCCCCACTCGGGAATTATAGAAAAACTCACCAGTCTGAACATAAACCCCTACGTCACAAGATGGGTTGCTAACTGGCTTACAGACAGAACTCACACTGTAAAAATAGCGGGCTCCAGGTCCAACTCTAAACCAGTCACAAGTGGTGTCCCAAAAGGCTCAGTCCTGGGACCCCTGCTGTTCGGCATATACTTCTCAGAAGTACAGGCAAACACAGGAGGACTATGGCTAAGCAAGTTCATCAATGACTGCAAACTGGGAGCCACAATTGACTCTCCGGCTGACACGGACATTCTCCAAAAGAGCCTTACTGAGACGGACACCTGGTGTCAAAGTCATGGTCTCAAGCTAAATGCCAAAAAATGCATAGTCATCCCATTTGGGAAAAACAAAACACCCATGAATTACCACATAGGTGGCAGCCCCCTTAATACAGAAGAGGTAATAAGAGATCTGGGGACCCAGGTAGATAGTAATCTCTCCTTTGACAATCATATTGCCAAAGTAGTCAGGAAATCCTACTATGTAGCCCATCTAATTACTAAAGGGTTCGCATCTAGAAATAAAGAGGTTATAGTGCCCCTCTACTCGTCACTCATCAGACCCATCATAGAGTACAATGTCCCATTTGAGATGTACCTCACAAGACACTTTCAACATCTGGAAAGACCACAAAAGTACCTCACCAAGAGGATTACTGGTCTCAAACATATGTCCTATGCAGCCCGACTGGAAAAACTCTAGCTGTACTCAGTGGCATATCGCTTGCTCAGAGGTGATCTCTGCCTGACTTAAAAGCCATGTCCAACTCAGAATTGATGGACATGCTCCATCTAAAGAAATCCAAGTCACTGCGAGCCACTTGCTCTAGTGAGCTAAATCTCGCCACAACAATAAATAGAACATGCTGGAGAGAAAGATTCCTGTCACAGTGACTCCCCATGCTTTAGAACAAAATTCCTAACTACCTTAGAGAGAGCCTCTCACTAACACTCTTCAAGAGAAACCTTGATGAGTGGATGAGTAACAAAAATACACCCCTGGGATCACTTAATTGGCTCTTCTTGACAGAGGCTTAGTTATTTAATCAATGGGGCGGCGAAAGCTGACACACTCTGGCTAGGTTTACAAATGCCCTCGGGCAGATAGCCTAGTACCTACCTATGAACCTATAAGAACAACCAGGATTACCTCTTGCTACAATGCATGGAAAAAACTTAAGAGATCTGCTTGACAAGCAAAAATAACTGTATTTTAGATTTAATATAATGTATAATAACTTGAGTGACTTGATGGTTAATGGACACTCTTGTAAATAGTTTTTTTTCTTGTGTGTGAGGTTTAGTTGAATTTTTTTAATTTATTATGTTCACAAATCACTGACTGTAAATATTGTTGTGATTATTTCACAAATTGAAAATCCAATAAAAACTTAAAAAAAAAGAAAAGAAAGAAAAGTAGATACCAAACAGAAGAGGTCCCAGCAAAGAACCCTGGGGGACTCCACTGGTGACTGGTCTCTTTCTGGAGGTAACTTTCCTATTTTGATTATCTCTTTCTGGAGGTAACTTTCCTATTTTGATTATCTGCATCCTATCTAGGAGAAAGTTGGCAATCTAGTGGGTGACTTTGGGGTTTATTCCCAGTTCATTTAGTTTTTGTACTATGCCTGAATGGGGAATTGATTTTGCTAGGTTGAGGTATGTGGTGGTGTATATCTTTCTGCCTTCATCCATTTCTTTGGTGACCTTTTCAAAAAATATTCACCAGGTTGAGTAGGCGTGACCTGCCCTTGATAAATCCAAACTGAGCTGTGTCCAATGTTTGGAAGTTCCCGGTGTTCTAATCAATTAGTCCCATGATAAGTCCTTCCACTGTTTTGCATATGAGGCTGGTCAATTGGTCTGTAATTGCCTGAGTCAGTGGAAGGTCCCCCCTTATCCAAGGGAATTAAGTAAGCTGTTCTTCATTCCCTTGGCAGAAAACCTGCATGGAAGCTGAGATTAAACTATTAGGACTGTGGCTAAACCGTGCTTCATTTTAAGATGCATCTGGGGATACGGTCAGGACCCATCAATGCATTTTTTTAAAAACTTTTGATAGCACTTTTAAGCCTCTGTTTTGTGTGACAGCTGGAGGCAAGAAAATTTTAGGTACATATTAAGGGACAGATGTAGGGCAGACAGGGGTAAAGTTAGAGCTACATTTATCTGCCAGTAGGTTATTTATATTTGTTTACCGAGGTAGTGCACTTACAATATTAACCAATTTCAGCCTCAGCCTGGGTAAAATGCAAAACATGTCACAAACAAAAAAAATAGACAAATGTAATCATTATACATTACATATGTTTTCTTTCTCCTCAAGAACATTATTATTCTGCATGTATTGTTCCCACGAATTTCATTTATTTCTATGTATTTTGCTCATTCTCTTTTCTAAAGATCCGAGCTCTAGTTCTTTTATCAATTTTACAACATACAGCACTTCAATTACAGTTGGTTTACATTTTGACTTCCATTTTCTAGTGATTGCTTTTTGGATAGCCAACAGCATTAAACTGAGGATCTGAATTTACTATACATTGTAAGGTCTTAGCTGAAAATGGTCATTTCCTTAGTTATAAGTTCATAGGTGTGTACTAGGCTAATGGCCCTGGAGCCTTTGTAAACCTAGCCCATAGGATTACCCTGACATTGTGCCATCGACCTTAGTTCCCAGTGCCTCTGTCAAGTAGAGCCAGTGCCTCTGTCGAGTAGAGCCACTGGAGTGATCCCCGGGGTGAATTTTCTATTTCCCATCCACTCATCAAGGTTTCTCTTGAAGTTGGCCAGTGAGGTGCTTTGTTTGACATGTGTATGAAGTCTATTCCATAGCAAGGGCAGTCTCTGGGTTATGAACCTGTCCCCCTCCAGCACGTTCTGTTGACTGTGGTAATGAGGTTGAGGTCACTGGAGCATGTGATGTAGAGGTATTGGGATTTCTAACAGAGCTGGATCAGACATGGCTTTGTATGTCAAGCAGAGTTCGCCTCTAAGTAGGTGATATGAGACAGAGAATAGTTAGAGTTTTTTGAGTCTGTCCATATAGGACAAGTGTTTAAGGCCCTGGATCCTCTTTGTGAGGTACTTTTGTGGCCTCTCCAGTTGTTGCAGGTGTCTAGTGAGGTACATGCCAAATGGGGCATTGCATTCAATGATTGCCCTAATGAGGGAAGAGTAGAGGGGGACAATGACCTCTTTCTTCCTGGATGCAAAACCCTTAGTAATAAGATGTGCTACATAGAAGGACTTTCTAACCACAGTGGCAATGTGGTGGTCAAAAGAGAGGCTGCTGTCAACCTGTGTTCCCAGATCTCTTATAACACCTTCTGTGTTCAGTGGACTACCATCGATCTGGTAATTCATGGAAACTGGGTTTTTCCCAAAGGGGATGACGACACATTTTTTGGCATTGAGCTTAAGGCCATGGTTCTGACACCAGTCACTGGTCTCAGTGAGGCCTTTCTGTAGTATGTGAACATCACTTGGGGAGTTAATAATAGCTCCCAACTTGCAATCGCCTGTGAACTTTTGTCAGCCAAAGACCCTTTGTGTTGGCCTGGACTTCAGAGAAGTAGATACCAAACAGGAGAGGATCCAGAACCGAACCCTGAGGGACTCCACTCATGACTGGTTGGCAGTCTGACTTGGAGTCCGCTACTTTCACACTGTGGGTTCTATCTGTGAGCCAGTTTGCAATCCACCTAGTGATACAGGGGTTGATGCTTAGCTTAGTGAGTTTTTCTATGATCCCTGAATGGGGAATGGTATCAAACGCCTTGGCCAGATCAAGGTAGGCTGCATGAACCACCTTGGCTTCATCCACATCTCTGGTAACTGATGCAAAGAAGTCGACCAAGTTGAGCAGGCATGATCTACCCTTCACAAAACCAAACTGTGTGGGATCAAGAGTTTGGAGATTCTCTATATCCTTGTTTATTAGGTCCATGATGATATGTTCCATAGCTTTGCACATCAGACTCGGCAGGCTAATGGGGTGATAGTTTCCAGGGTCTGTTGCTGCTGCTCCTTTGTGAAGAGGGATGACTGTAGCAGTGCGCCATTCGGTAGGGACAAAGCCTGAGGTGAGGCTGTGATTGAACAGAGCACACAGGTGAGGTGTCAGTTCACTGTATAGTTCATGTAGAACACAGCCAGGGATACTGGCAGGTCCCATGGAACCTGTATTCTTGGCCTTGGACAGTGCTGTTTTAACCTGTGCAGCAGTAATACTGGGTGCCTGACAATCTACTGTTATTGTGATTGGTCCTTTGGGGGGGGGGGCTACAGTTGGCATGGAATCTGTCGGCCGGTATACTGGCAATATCTGTTGGCTCGGTATAGGAGGTACCATTGTGCAGTAGCTCAGAGCAAATCTGGGTATTGCCATGGAGATTCTTTACATAACTATAGAAGGCCTTGTGGTTGTCTTAACTATCTGTTGCAAGTCTGTTACCTCTGTTTGTTCCCCCAACATTTTTTACACAGTACTCTGTAGGGAATTTTTAAAATCTGCCAACTTGTTACACTCTTAAACAGTTTCCCAGTAACTTCTCTCTTTTCCATCACACCTCCAGCATTTGTTATCTATCTGAGGAAAAAATTATCTGACGTCTGCTTGGGGTATAAACATTTTTACGCAAACACTTCAAGCAATAATCCTAAACCTTATAGACTTTGTCACATACTTGGGGACCATACAGATGTCCTACCATTGTTTCTTTGTAAATTAATTGGCTATCCTATCTTTCTTCCCAATCTTTTTTAAATTCCTCTGAGTCTTATAGTTATCATGCAATATTTTACAGGTCCTACAAATTTTTTCCTTTTTTTAGAAAATTAGCAGCTTCTGTTCCACAAAACAAAAAATTCTTATCAGATCTGGCATTTCACTCAGCACTCCCCTATCCCTTTCTCTTTGCGTAAACACCAATATCAATCTCTGCTAGGGAAGGCAGTCTCTAACCTGCAATCCAAACTTCTGAATGGTCTCACCCCACTCATTACCTTTCCCACTCTATTTACTTGTACCTAAAACATCAGTTCCTTAGCCAATTTTCTCCAATAAATTCAGCTGCCTCTTGTCTATTTTCTATACCACAACTTGCAGACATCCCTGTGGGCAGAATTTCCTTTCTGGATTTTTGTATTACCTTAGTTCTTGGAATACTTTTTGTTGTGATTCTCCTTGAAGACCTGCATCTGAAATCTTACTCTCTCCTTATTTCTCAAACTGTCCACCTGTTTTATCATCTTCTCTTTCCACACTGATTTACAACCCTTTGCTTGTGTTATATTTACAAGTCTTAACTGCATAGCTGTAAAGTGTCCATTCGAATCAAGCAGTCCTAAACCACCTTGCTCTATAAGGAGGATTAACTTGTTGCACTTAACTCTTGTCCTCTCCCCCTCCCAAATAACTTCCTTCAGAACTTTATTAACTACTGCCCAAAACTTCTCTTCTTGATAAAAGGATGCCTGACCTGTATATACACTAAAAGAGCTAAAAACATTTCCACTTCTTGTATCTTGCCATCCATATCCATAATCAAGAGCTTCCAATGTCTCAGTTTTTGTAGTAAATTTTGTTTAGTCTCTTTTCACATATCTCTAGCTGCCATAACAGAATCCTGTTAAATCCATACTCCTAAATACTCCAGCTTATCATGCCCCATAAGTATGGGAACAGCTGAACCAATTTACTTGTGGGTACACAGTTTACTGCTATAACATTTGTTTTATTTTTCATTAATTTTATATCTCAAAAAGACTTTAAACTGTTTCAAAATATTCCACAACAGTAAAATGCCCCTTTCTGGATTTATCACATACAAAATAATATGATCTGCAAATAATAGCTAACTTTTCTTAACTATCATACCATTTATATTCTCAAATTTATGAGTACCTTATTTTCTTTGCAAATGGTTCTAATTATAAAGCAAGAAAAGGAGAAATAGGACACTGCTGCCTGGTTTCTCTGTACCTCTGCCTGTTTCCTCTTTAACACAGCTTGTCACAGGACCCTCCCTCCCACATTGACTCTAACCCTTTCTCTCTTGATGGATTTTAACTCCTCTGCAGGCCGCAAGCTGAAACACTGGAATGTTAATACATTATTTTTCTGATTTTTATTCATACTTGTAACAGTCACTCTTGTCATTCTGAGCTTACAACCTGACACTTTGTCAGGGTTACAGGATCTTCTCTGGCCACGTGCACCAGCTGAGCGAATCATGTTTTCCTTGATCATCATGAATGAACTCTGCATTTTCTCCTTCTACCTTTACCAATACTTTAGGTGCTAACAGGACTGGAGAAATGCAGACAGAAAGAAGCCCTGGTTCCAGCAGATTGAGAAGGTGCTGGTAGTGATAACTTATTCTATAGGAGACCCTGAATATAACTGCTGTACCTAGTGGTTTGTCAGGGATGTGAATATGTTTAAATCTAGAATGCATCTGTTACTTGTGATGCTTGAAAAGTTCTCCTCTTCCTGCTTCCACACAAGAAGACATCTCAAGTTCCCCATTTGGGTGATATGCTATACAGTTCTGCTCCTTGGGGATGATCAATAATAAATGTATGATGAAAACTAAATTGACACATGGATAGCCTGTAGGAGGAATGGTATGAGTGCTAGCTTGCTTGCTGATGTACCACATCACTGCAGCACCTTCAGTCATGGTCTGCAGGACCCCTGAGCTAGGAAGGCTTGAAAGGCATTGTGGGCATCCATCAAGTCCTTCACACCTGTGATTCTTTCTAAGTTCCTTGAATTATCTGCCTACATTTATGAAATGAAGAATATTTCCCTTCCCCATCATGCACAGTCTGAAGTATGTATTAAAGTTTGATCTAATTCTTCATAGATTAGGGGAAGACCAAAGCTTGTTTTTATCTGTACTACTGATCAACTAAGTTCCATTTAGGAGCCCAAATAAGGAACAGTACACAATCTAAGACCTGGCTGTGCTGATCCCATAGGCTTGTCAGTACTGCAGAAAGTACAGTTTGGTACCTACCATAAATGTAGATGTCCGAGAGGTATGCATCTGCAGTCCTAACAAATGGGTTTCTGGCCCGCTGATGTCACACCACTTCACACGGCATATAGCTGCAGTTCTTCGGTATAAAGGTATCAGCCAAATACCCTAGTAGGTACAGAGGAAGGAGGGAGGGTAATCCTGACTGCAGATGCATACCTCTCGGACATCTGCTGGTCAGGTTAATTTTCTATTGCTCTTGCATATTCCTGCCTATCACAGTCCAATGCAATCTCCTTTTTTTGTGTTTTGTGGGTTGGGTTGGTTGGGGTTTGAGATAGGTGATTTAAAGGTGGAAAAAGAAGACCACCTTTGGCATTTGGCAATAAAAGTAGGATTATCTCATGGATACTTTCTCTTGATGGAAGATAAGGAAAGGCTGTACTGCCATTAATGCCCTGTCGGAAACCCTTCTTGCTGGAAGTGATTGCAAGCAGGAAAGCAGTTTCCATGATAAGTACTGTTCTGCTGCTGCTGCTGCTGCTCAAAGGAGGGAGGAGTGTCTTTTTTTCAGCACAAAGTTCAAGTCCATGCATGCGGACAATGGTGGCTTCCTTGGTGGTTTTTTTTTTCTCTCTCTCAGAAACTGCACAAGTAGGGTGTGAGAAGACTGGAGGGTCCATGTTTGTATTCTGCTGAAATAGCTGACGCTGAATAAGTTTTCCTTGTTGAGGGCTCCAAGATAATGTCTTTATCTTCTTTAACCCTAGATAAATCTTCTTTTTTTTTTTGTGATAAATTGGCAGCCAGGTGGTTGCAGTGGTTTGGTTTTGGGGTTATGGTTATGGGTTGTGTTGTTGTTCTGTAGAAGGGGGGCAGAGGGGCAGGGCATTGTTGTTGTTCCCTCCTCAGTAATCTCCACCAATGCTACCTGCCATGCTGGGGAGAGCAGGGATGATGATCCTTAGCTGTCTTTCTTCTTTCTTCAGCTTTACCTTGTGCATCAAAGAAGGAAGGAATGCATATGCTGTCAGGTTTTTCCAACTGAAAGAGAGGGAGTCCACCTTCCCAAGCAGTGTGGGTGGTATGCCCCTTGAATTTTTTTTTTCAATGGTGGTTGTGAGGGGATCTTGAATAAGTCTATTTCTGGTAGTCCCGCCTGTAGAATGTTGAGTTGAAGCTCAGGGCCACGAGTCCAGGTCCATCCATCCGGCGCAGAGGTAATGGTGTGTGTGCCTCCCTGTTTTGTGATGTACACATAACTGTGGTGTTGTCCGTCCTTATCAGCAATTGACCGAATGTCTGGTGCAGTTTTACTGCCAGCATCTCCTTTTGATTTATGTGTAGTTTCAGCTGGTCTTGATCCATAAGCCTTGTATGCACTAATAGGTCTCCCCAGTTCTTTTTGGGCACCAGGAAAAGTCTGGAGTAAAATCCTTGCCCTTGTTCCATATTTGTCTCTCAAAATAAATGTGATGCCTCCTCCTTTAAGGGTGCTTCTAGTTGTGTTCCCTGGTAGGCTGTGCCTCCAAGAATCACTGGTAGTGTCTGTGGAAGTGGTAGTGGCTGGATTCCTGCCTGGTGTGTGACTGTCTGGAAAGAAAAAGGACCAATTTGGAAGGCCAGTTGAGGCTCTAAAACCTTGGAGGCTGGACCTGAGAAATCCTTGACTGTCTGGACAGATTTTGCTTTCTCTTCCACCTTCTTCAGCACCTGCTGTGCAGAGGGAGCCAAACAAAGTGAGCTATAGGATAGGAGCTTTGAGGAGCTCTTGATTTAACATCTCTGGTAAGGACTGCTCTTTCAACTCATCTCTGATCATCAGTCACTTGATGGCTGATCTAAAGGAAAGCCTCATCATTCATAGGCGCATTTTTAAGGGAATGATTACTGACTGCCTGAATGTATGTACCATTTCCTGAGAGAGAGATCTTGTCTAATGTTCAGGAGGGGAGTTTTTAGTTAACTGATCTAACATAAATTCCTGATACTGAATCATGTGGAATTGACTTTCTTCATATGTTACCTTACATGAGGAACAATCAGTATAGAGGAACATGTGATCTTTAGGGCCTTCATGAAAAAATGCTACCCTGAAATGAGACTTACAGAAGATGAGAACATGCGGTTCATTAGGCAGACTCTGCCTTGGAGAATCGATGCTTTGAAGATTATGGCAATCAGAATCCTACACAGAAATGTCTTTAATGGTAAGACTCCAACCTGAATTTCTGAATATTCCAGACTCAGGAAATGCTGAATGGTGGAACTGAAGAGCCTTTGTAAGTTTTCTATGGAACTGCTGTGAATCACAAAATCATTAAGACCAGGATAAATGTGGGCACACTCTAATCATAGATGGAAACAAACTGGTGCTATACACTTGGTAAAGACCCTAAGCAGAGCAAAGACCAAAGGATAAGGAAGTGAAATACGAGGTTCCTACTCTGAATTTGACATAACCATATACAAGACATGAATGTAGTATGTGCTAAGTGTCCTTCATGTCTACACTGGCCAGAATAGCAACTTTCTTTAACAAAAGAAGGACATGCACGACAGGCATTCCAGATATCTCTAATCCTACAAGTTCTCACAAGCTGGACATTTCTAGACTAGTTTTCTACTGGTTCTTGGTCTTAAATAGAACCCTTCTTCCTCTCTGGCACTCTAACAACTTCCAATGCTCTGCAGTCCACCAGCTGTACACATACAGGTACAGTACAGAACAGCTGGTTCCTTAGTACAAGTGGTTTGCCAAAAATGGGAGAGAAATAAACTGATTAAAACAAATTCTATGGAATAATTTGTGGTCATTGCCTTCTTTATTCATTTGAGGTCAATAAGGACCAGTGTTCGAGGAAGATGAATGTTCTCACATCCAGAAGGTGACATCCAGAAGGTGTGGAGAAGGACAGAGAGGGGGTTATCATAGCAGCATGATGGCAACATTGTTGGTAGAAGATTTTCTGCTCCATGGCCTCCTTCCTTGTTGTCCTGTTGCATGGGCTAGCCTGCACCAATACTTCTGTCTCCCACCAAGGGTCTTTCATCTGCATCCTGTGAAGGAACAGGCTTCCAAGGGGGTCTTCCTAGTTTTTCTAGGGAAGGGGGGGTTAATTTTCTAATATACCTTTTCCTCAGCATAAAAAATACACCTTTCCTTCTCACTGACTTATAACCCTCATGGGTTCTAAGCAGACCATTCATTTCACATAAGGCAACAGCCAATTACGAAGGCTGTCAGCCAGGGAGCTTTTAGGATTTTATAACAGAACACTAACTCCTGCTTCCTGTGACAAGGAACGTAATCATCTCTCAGCACTGGTCTCCCAGACATGCACACTGCCATGCGTGTTTGATTCTGGCTGAGTGCACAGCTTGGCATGCATGGCCCCATCACAGCCCAGCTATTGCTGCTGCTGGCACGCCTGCAAAACATCCACTTTCCAATAGGTGTCAGTACAGTAAAAATCCTGTTAACCAGCCCCTCACCCCAACCTGAATGGGACAGTTCATGTTGGCCACTCACTCTTATCCTAAGCTGTGCACTCCTCTAGCACCTAGGTCTCTAGTGGACCTTGAGATCATATGTTCTTCAATAAGGGTTTCATCCATGTGTGTCATGGAATCTGAAAAAGTTATTTTCCTATCTGTGTAGTCTTGCCTGCTCCATCCATACTTTTGAAAATTTCTTGAGAAGAGGACCAATAAAGAATTGTCTTATAGAAGAAAAGATTCAGGAGATGCCCCTTCATACCATCAAGGAAAGGCTACAGCCATTTATGTTTACACATAACAGCAGCCCAAAGCTATCCATCATGTGTGTTATATCACCATGAAATGGCATCAAATCTGTATTAAATGGCATGTCTGACAGTCACAGATGCAGGAAACTATATTATCACATTAGCCTCTAGCAAATGATCTTGGATTCCCTGAGCTATACCATCACTCTGTTCAAAATATCTCCCATACTGGCTCATGTGTACTTGGCGGTTTACTGCACTTACTGTCAGAGTGGCAGAGGTATACACATTCATCCCAAATTTTTCCCATTATAATGCTCTTCCTGTGACTGTGGAAGTGATTCTGATCCTCTTGCTACTTTCAAAAGAACTGCTGCAGATTTCACTGAATTCTTAGTTAGATCTAGATACTGGTCCTGAAACATGGAAAAGCGATCAGCCATCTTGACAGCTTGTGGTTGGAAGATGGATTCCAGCCAAGTATTCTGAAGTATATCCTCAAAAGCCTGAATAACTGTGTGTGTGTGGGGAGGGGTCACTATTCTTCTAAGCTGTTCACTGTATCCTGAAACATCTCTGCTTTGTTCTCTTACTAGTAGTCTTTCCAAAGGAGATATCATCAGGGAAAAACCCTAAAGTAATGTTATCATCATCAGTATCAAAACGTAAAGGAGAATGGATATTTCAGATCCTCCAAGTCCAAAAGAAGAGAACAGCTTAAGAGGAAGAGTTATTTTTCTTTTTTTTCTGTTTCTCCACCTCTGAAGAAAAAAATGGAGGAATTTTCGCCAGGGTAGGGGCTGTTTTCTGTGGCACTATTCTTCAGTGAACTTCTTACAACAAAGATAAGTGAACTGCCAGAGTTAGCCTTCTAGGACATTCACATCCCACATCCTTACTCTTCCTTATTAATATGTATGTACTACTCCCAAAAATTCCAATATATTTATATAATGTGCTCATCTTCTTTCCAGAGATCCCACTTCCAGTTCTTTTATGAATATTCAATAATTCATTTGTGCTTAGTTTAGATTATGATTTCCATTTTATAATAACTGCTTTTTTGGCAGCTAACAATGGCTTACTATATCTAGGCAATTCAGATCCTATGACCCAGCTCAAATGAGTAATTTCCTTAAAAAAAATAATTTCCTTAGTTAAACCCATTTGCTCCCACAATACTTCTAGTAAGAGTAAACTGCACAGAAGTTTTAAAATCTGTCAACTCGTTACACTTCCAAAACACACATCTTCCCACTGAGCTCTCTCTTTCCTATCAGACACCCAACAATTCCTATCTACTTGTTGAAAAATCCTTTGAAGTCTGCATGGGGTATAAAAGATACCTATGCAAACACTTCCAAGAAGAAATCTTAAACCTTCTGGACTTCGTTGCATACTTGGGAGCCATACATAATATACTTCTGTTGTTCATTGCATATGTGGAAGCCATACATAATATACTTCTATTGTTCCTTTTTAAATTGCTTTTCCACTTTGTCTTCTCAACCTTTTCTAACCTCCTCTGATTGATTCTTAGTTATCAAGCAATATTTTATATGTCCTACCAATTATCCCTTTTTTAGCAGCAGCTTCTGTTCTAGACTTAAATAAAACTCTTTTTGGAGCTCCTCTAGTCAATCTGAATGATCAGAGAAGACCTAGTCATGCTCCTTCAACTTTTCTGTTGTAGCCTCCATAAAATCATCAACTCGGCCACCTAGTTTCCTAATCTCCTACAGGATTGTTTATAATGTAGCCTGGTTATCTCCTGGCTCCACAGTCTTGGAGTGGTATGATGACACCAACTCTTCCTGTTCAGACAAGGCTCAATGGGCTAAGTGTTTGGTTAGTACAGTTGACTGATTTCTGTTACCTTATTTTTAAGTGTTCCTCATGTGCCGGGCTAACAAATGCTTTATAAGCAAATTTTAAATAACCTCTGATTTGTAACCCACTAACTGGAATTTTGTACATACTATCAGAAAAGCAGTTATAAAACTGGCTTTAACTCCACGCCACCATAACAGGAACACTTCTGCTTTTCATGTTGCTATATTGCAAGAATGTTAGGTACCCTAACTCCTCCATCTTGTGCATACAGTAACCAGGGATGGTTACTGTGCAATAGTCATATACTGGCTGTAACTGTGTCTAGAAACAGTATGCAGCTGATGAAATCTCACTCTACTGGTGGGACTCGGGCTCAAAATACTATCTGAAACTATATGCCTGTTAAAACAGCAACTGTAAAGCAAGTGAATAACGTGTATCAACTTTGCACCATCCCTACAAGAACTGTCCAAAGGTGGAACCTGCATCAGGTAAATAATATATCAGTCTATTTCTACATATACTGAAGACTTTCAAAGGACATCACAGCACCCTGGATACCCATTAATGATGTATTACTGCAGCATTACAATAGGATGTATTTAGGAAAATGGTACTATCCATCACAATAGTGTATCAGTGACTTCCTAATGAATAATTAAAATATATTTGAAAGAGTTTCTTCCATGACTGCTACTACAAGTCTTTTTGAGATAATGCAACTTCAAAGGTATACTGCTTGCATAAATACATGACTGCTTGAAATAACCAGTTTTCTACAGTTCCAGAACAATAACCTGAAAAGAAAATATAGATCAAACTACATACTACAAAAGAATAGAATTTCCTACCTTCCAAACTTTTGATTCTTCATGTGATTCCATGCTGCTCTTGTGACAAGGAAAGACCCTCTCAAATGAACTTTATGGATCAGGTCTGAAAATAAAATAACAAGTCACTATCATATTTCTTCATATTGAATACAATCACTTCTAACAGCAGATACAGCTCCAACATAAGAGTTTTTTGTTGTAAAAAGTCAACCAAAGCTTTAATTCTTCAAATTAATGGCCCCATGTGCCAGCTTCTTCATATATCCCACTGTCATCCCAAAGTGCAATCTTTTCTATCCTGAAATGGTAAATTAGAATATGTCTAAACAGTTAGAAAAAAATCTGATAAATGTTTTGTCCACATAGTAGAAATGACAAAGACCCATACTTTCAAACCATTGCTAAGCTATATCTAAGGTATTAGTTTATATCACTGAAATAAAATCACTGTGTATGTGGACACCTCCCTGGCCAGCAACCTGATGGACTCCTCATCATTCACCATACATGTCCTAAACCTGTAAATTTTAAGTGGGGCTTTTTCCTAAACACCATTCTTAATGTGTTACACTTTAAACAATGACATACGTGCACATACAAATAACAGAAAAGAAAAACTGTAGCAAACATTTTTCATTTTCATGCTCTTTTTAGCAATTATAACTTAATCCAACATTAAAGAAATTGCTCAATTCTTGCCTTCCCTTATAGCACACTCCTCCTCCAGAAGATTATTCTGCATGTACTGTCCTCAAAAATTCCATTTATTTCTATGTAGTTTGCTCCTTCCCTTTTTTAATGATACCACCTCCAGATTATTATCTCTATTACAATAACCATCCAAACAATAATATAGCCTAGAACAGAGAGCTTTCTCCACTGTGGTGGCTCCAATTGCTTGGACCGCGGCAGTCCAATTGGTGCTTTCTCCTTTGGCTGTGCTTGGTTCACTGTTTTTGGCAGCCCACTGCCTCCCTTCCTTACATTTAATCACTTTGAGTTCTGAGACAGTAATGTTCCAGAGCTCCACTATTGCACTATAATTGTTTTGATGATCTTCTTGGGGAGGGGGGGGGGGTAATCTAGCCTAATTACAAAGAGCCTATTGTTTGTTTCTAAGGTAATTTACATGTAACTTCTTTCTACTGCTCCACCCTCTATTGTGCTTTATACCTCACTCCCTCATCAATCCTTCCTTCACCTCCCCATCTCTCTCTAGCATGGTGCAAGAGAGTTACAGAGCAAGTGTTAAAAGAAAATTGAATATTTGAAGTTTATGTTATACTTACTTTACAAATATAGTGTGTTTATCTAACTGGTACTTTTCAGACTTTGTTGCTGAGCGAATTTCTACCTGTAAGTGTATAGTACAGTTGTGTACACTTACCATAAATGTAGATGTTCGAGTGTATTCACTGTTGCAGTCATTACATTTGGGGTAATCTGCTGGCAGGTTGCCCTCAGTCGGCCTGATTAACAAAGTCTTGGGTCCTGCGTCGTTTGCTGTCCCTTCTTCCATGACGTCAGGTCGTCAGAGGTATAAAACATGCAGCCAACGCCATTTTCATCAGTTTTTCTTGCCCCAGATGTCAGGTGCCCCCCAAATGGGGAGCAAAATATAAATATATGTAATTTGGAACACAAATAAAAGCAAACACACCAAAAAGGCCTTTGAGCATAGTAAAAGAAAGAAGAGGTATAGTAAAAGAAAAAAAGGGGGGGGCTGGCAGGTGGGTAACCCGGACTGCAACAGTGAATACACTCGAACATCTACATTTATGTTAAGTGTACACAACTGTACTATGTTCTTCGTGTTTCACTGCTGCACTCATTACATTTGGGTAGAATTCCATAGCTATGGTTGGGAGGATGGAGCATTAGGAGCAGCTAAAAGGCCCTGCAGGACAGCAGTGGCAAAACCTGCTCTAGATTTAGAGAAGAGAGGTAAATGGTAATGTTTGGTTAACGTATGAACTGAGCTCCAGGTAGCTGCTTCTAGAATGTCTCTGGTAAGAACCCCTCTGAGAAAATCTGCAGAAGTAGATGCAGCCCTGGTGGAATGGGATCTGATCCCCTTGGGAACAGGTTTACCATGGTGCATGTAGCAGAAACGAATACAATGGCTTATCCATTTTGAAATAGTCTGCTTTGAAATAGCCTTTCCCTCTACCCCTGCAGCAAATGCCACCAGTAATTGCTCAGATTTTTAGAGATTTTGTCCTGTTTAAGTAGAATCTTAGTTGTCTGTGTACATCTAATGAATGCAGAATCCGCTCACCCTTGTTCTGTGGATTTGGGAAAAAAGTTGGCAGATGAATGGTCTGATGAAGAGCCACACTAGACACCACTTTAGGCATAAAGGATGGATTGGTCCTGAGCTCCACCCTGTCTGGGTAAAAGATAATAAAATGCTCCACTGCCATGACAGCCTGTAGTTCTGAAATCCTTCTAGCTGAAGTGACTGCTAAATGAAAAGTTGTCTTCAAAGAGAGAAATTTTATGTCTGCAGTAGCAGCTGGCTCAAAAGGAGGTAGGGTGAGCTTTTTCAACACAAAATTGAGGTTCCACGCAGGAGTTGGTGCTCTCCTGGGGGGTCTTACATTTTTTGGCTCCTCGGACATATTGCTTTAGCAGAGGACGAGAAAAGAGGGTAGGCTCTGTATTGTAATGAGCTGAAATGGCAGAGGCATGGATTTTATGGAAGAGAAAGATAGGCCCTTGTGAAGCATCTCAGTTAAATATTGCAGAATCTGAGGAATATTGGGCATTGCTGTGCTTATTCCTTGTGCCTGGTTCCAGGCAAAGAATCTTTTCCATTTATCAGCATAAGATTTTCTAGTACTAGGCCTTCTAGCCTCCAAAATGACATCCATCACAGGTTTGCTGAGAGATGTAACTGGTGAAATTAGTTGATTAGCCATGCTGCAAGATTGAGTTTGGAGCCGAGTGTGCAGAATTTGATAGTTCTGCTGAGATAGTAGATAAGGAGTCTGAGGCAGGTACCATGGAGGAAGGTGGGACATATTGCGTAGGAGCGGGTACCAGTGTTGGCGAGGACAGTCTGGAGCAATCAGAATCATTTTTGGTTTTTCCTGCCTGACCTTTAGTAAAACCTTGGAGAGCAGAGGCAGAGGGTGAAAGGCATAAACTGATAGATTTTTCCAACTGAAGGATAGAGCATCCACTTTCCAAGCCTTTTTGAGATGAATGCTTGTGCAGAATTTGTCCAACTGATAGTTTTGGGGTGAGGCAAAAAGATCCATGTCTGGGCTCCCCCATTTGCGTGTCAACATGCTGAAGATTTGTGGATCCAGTTTCCATTTGTGTGGGTCCTTAAGATTTCTGCTTAGTTCGTCTGCCAGAGTATTTTGCTTTCCTGGCAGGAATTGAGCTTGTAGATGTAACTGATAAGTCAAGGCCATATTCCACAAAGCCAAGGCTAGTCGCAAAGGGGGTAGGAATGGGTACCCCCCCTGCTTGATTATGTACCACATGACTGCGGTGTTGTCTTTCTTTATCAGTAGTTGACCTGGATGAAGATAGTCTTTGAAGGCTGTCAGAGCATTCTGTACAGCTAGCATCTCTTTCTGGTTGATATGTAGGTGCATTTGATTTGGGCTCCATTAGCCCTGAATGCATCTCCCTCACAGATGCACTCCCCAAGCATAATCTGATGAGTCTGTAGTCAGGGTCCGGGTGGCAGGGGGTGGAATGAATGATAGTCCCTTGTTTAGGTGACAGGCCTCTGCCCACCATAGAAACTCTTGCTGCAGGCAAGGAATGATAGGAATCATTGTTTCCAGGCTGTGACAATGTTGACTCCATAAGCTTTTTAGGCACCACTGAAGTTTCCTCATATGCAGTCTTGCATATGGAATTATTAGAATGCAGGAAACCATGAACCCTAAGGCCTGCAGCATTTGTCTTGCAGACAGCTGGGTTTTTGTGGCCACTTGATTGAAGTAAGTCATTAATTGAATTTGTTTTTCTGGCGTAAGGTAAGTCATTTGGGCAGTTGTATTCAAGCTTGCACCCAGGAATGTAATTGTTTGAGAGGGTACCAGTTGTGATTTCTTTTTGTTTATGATGTACCCTAGACAAGTTAGAAGCCTTTTCACAAACGCCAGATGTTTTAGAAGAGTGTCCCTGTTTTCTGCCTGAATTAGACAATCGTCCAGGTAAGGATAACTTTGAATGTTTCTTTGTCTGCAAAATGCAATTACTGGTGCCAGGCACTTTGTGAAGACCCTGGGTGCAGTAGATAAGCCATAGGGCAGTGCAGAGAACTGGTAATGCAAATAGCCTACTTTGAAGTGGAGGTATCTTCTGCAAGATTCCCTGATTAGGATATGCAGGTAAGCCTCTTTTAAGTCTAGTGTTACCAGCCAGGCATCCTTACCTGGCATAGGCAGTAACTGTTGTAGAGTCAGCATCTTGAATTTTGGAATGTCCAAAAATGTATTCAGAATGGATAAGTCCAGAATTGGACGCCGTGATTTGTCTTTTCTGGGTACCAGGAAAAGTGAATAAAAACCTTGTCCCTTTTCCTTTTCTGGTACTGGTTAAATAGCCCCCATATTCATGAAGGACATAACTTGTTTCTGAGCCTCTGCCCACTGATTTGGAGGCAGATCTGGCCATCCGTTTGGCATTGGCAATGTGCGGAAATGAAATCTGTATCCCTGGGATGCTATATTTAAAACCCAATTGTCTTGGGTAATTAGTTGCTAATTTCTTGCATGAAGTGCCAGTTATCCCCCCAAAGGGGCGGCCAAAAGATAAGTGCTTGGTGATTGCAGAGGGAAGTCATTGAGACTGTTTACCATAGGAAGGTGCCTTGTTACTTCCAGATTTGGAGGTGGAGGCACCCCATTGTTTTGTTCTATAAGTTCCTTATGACTGAAACCTGGAGCCTTTGGAGTGTCTGGGTTTGACCTGGGTGGCTCTGGTGGGTACTGGAAAGGACCAATTCTTAGCAGGCCAGTGCCTACTGAACCTGGGTGGATGCACTTGTAAGAAATCTTTTACAGTTTGCATAGATTTAACTTTATCTTCCATCTTTTTCAAAACTTCTTCTGCCTTATTACCAAATAGACTGTCCTGTTGTAAAGGAGCATCCAACAATTTTGCTTTAACGTGATCAGGCAGATTTTGCTCCTTGAGCCAAGCATGCCTTCTTATCACACATCCAGTTACAGCGGCCCTGCAAGAGGCCTCCAAGGAATCAAAACCACATTGCAAAGTATGCTTTCCAACTTGTTCAGCTGAATGCAATAAATCCTGCAACTCTTAACTGTCCACACAGTCAGAAATCAACATCATTTTCTGTTTAAGTAAGCCCATGACATGCTGCTGATATTTAAGCATATGAAATTGACAGTTTAAAGCCCTGATTGCCAAGGTTGCAGATGTGTAAACCTTATTACCCCATCTATCCAGCTCCCTGGAGTCTCTATCAGAAGGGGTAGGATTTTTAGCAGTAAAAGCCTTTCCACCCTTGGGACCTTGAGAAATGGTTTCAGGGTCAGCAGTAGGGTTTTTAAAGAGGAATTTGTGGGAGTCAGGAACCTTGTAATATTTGGGTTAGGAGGGTGACCTAAAGGGTAAGGTGTTTGCCTTACAAACACAAGTTGCAGGGTTTGAGTCTCACAAGGGATAATTGGCTAGGCTTAAAATGACTTGCAAGGGCAGTTAGCCTAGCACTAAAATTAATTAAGTAAAATTAATTTAATTAATTAATTAATTGATTAATCAATTAATTAATTAATTAATCAATCAATCAATCAATCAATCTGTCTGGCTTACTAGGAGCCGGAGGCAGGGAATCAGGAGCCATGCTGGATTCTGAGAAAACGTCATCAACAATGTCCAGAACAGGAGGTATAGCCAAAGGCCTATGCTGAGGAAGAAGAAGGAAATCCCTAAGCCTCGTTTTAGAGTCTGAGAAATCCTGACTCTCCCAGTAAAAGTGTTCCCTTAAGGTATGCAAAGTTTCTCCAAAAGAAAAATCCTCAGGAGGAGAAGCAGAAGAGATGGAATCTTCTGCATCAGAGTCCTCATAAGGTGGAATAGATAATTCCTGATCAGAAGAGGAATCAGAAGAAATAGAAACCTGATCTGATGATTCATAGTCAGTGCCTTGCCTACGCCTATTAGCAGGAGGGGGATGGGAACCCCTGATCAAGGTAATTAAATCCTCAGCCATTTTGATCATTTGTTTTTTAGGCATAGGGGCCTGTGCACGTGACCCAAGCATCATTTTTTTAGACACAGAAGGTGATTTTGGCCTAGGTTTTGAAGATGGCGTTGGTTTAATATACAAATCTTTAGGCCTGAAAACACCCTCAGAAGCCGTGCCTGCTCAGCAGCTCCGGACCCATCTAAGGTAGAAACATCCACGGGTTCAGTACTTAAAAGTATCTCGCAGCATACAGCACTCCAAATGGGTCTCAGTAGAGGCCTGCGAATCAAAAGTAGCGGGTATCAGGGGCTGCGAAAGCGCCTCACTGAATATCAGTGAACCGGCGACTGGCTTAGAAGAAGCTTCGTCTTCGGTTTTGGACCTTGACATTTTGTCTCTGTCATTTTCTTTGCGTTTGTTGTGTGTTCTGGTAGTCGGATTGCTAACCGACAACATTTCTGGATAGTTAAATCTTGAGACAAAATATTTTGAAGCAAAAATATACCGAAACTTAATAGTGCATTGATTAATTTAGCACAAAACTGACAGCAAGGCACGTTGTGGTCAGGGGCCTAGGCAAGGAATACAGCACAAATGAAAATCCTTATGAGGTATTTGCTTCACACATACAATTATTAACTTTTACTGACATCGGTAAGGAGCAAGAAAAAGTTTCCCCAACGGGGTACTTAGCTTTAGGTTGAAGACTTTGGTTCTGAAACTCGAAAAAGTACAGTTTTGTACCTACCATAAATGTAGATGTCTGATAGGTATGCATCTGCAGTCCTAACATATGGGTTGTCCTGCCTCAGGCAGCCCTTCGGTCGGCCGGATTCCAAAGTCTGGGTCTGGCCTCGGCTGATGTCGCACTTCACCCGACGTCACAGCTGCTGGGGTATAAAGGCATCAGCCGACGCCATTTTCCTCAGTGTTTCTTGCCCCAGATGCCAGGTGCCCTTTAAGAAGGCTAAATTTGGATAAATGCAGATAATTCCAAACAGTAGAGAGTAAAATATATATACATATATATACATACAAACAAATACACCATAATAGATTCCCCCAGCTAGCTAAAAGTGGGGTAAGTACCCTAGGAATACCACAGAGGGGAAGGAGGGTGGGTAATCCTGACTGCAGATGCATACCTATCGGACATCTACATTTATGGTAGGTACAAAACTGTACTATGTCCTTCAAGGATGCATCTGCAGTCCTAACATATGGGTAGAATACCACAGCCAAACTGGGGGAGGAGGCACTAAGATAATGATGGTGTAGTTAAGATCCCTTGCAAAACAGCAGTTGCAAAACCTGCTCGGGATCTGGAGTATAAAGGAAGATTATAATGCTTGGCAAATGTATGCACGGAGCTCCAAGTAGCAGCTTCTAAAATGTCTTTGGTAGCCACTCCTCGTAGGAAAGCTGTAGTGGTGGCTGTAGCTCTTGTGGAGTGAGGCCTGATATTTTCAGGAGTTGTCTTTCCATGAAAAGAGTAGCAGAATCTAATGCAATTTCCTATCCATTTTGAGATTGTCTGTTTTGAAATTGCTTTTCCTTGCACTCCTGTTGCATATGCTACCAGAAGCTGGTCTGTTTTTCTGCTGACCTTAGTTCTGTCCAGATAGTAGCGCAATTGTCTGTGCACATCCAAGGTGTGTAGTAGTCTTTCTCCCCTGTTCTATGGGTTGGAGAAAAAAGTAGGTAAATGAATAGCTTGGTTCAATGATACCCTGGAGACCACCTTTGGCATAAAAGTAGGATTAGTTCTCAGAGACACTCTGTCCTGATGGAAGATAAGGAAAGGCTGGACTGCCATTAATGCCTGTAATTCAGATACCCTTCTTGCTGAAGTGATTGCTAGCAGGAATGCAGTTTTCCAAGATAAGTACTGTAAGTCTGCTGTTGCTGCTGGTTCAAAAGGGGGAAGTGTTAATTTTTCCAGCACAAAGTTGAGATCCCATGCAGGTAGAGGTGGTTTCCTTGGAGGCTTTACGTTTTTGATTCCTCTCAAGAACTGCCTGAGTAGAGGATGAGAGAAGACAGGCGGATCCATGTTGTACTCTGCTGAAATTGCTGATGCATGAATCTTAATGGAGGAGTAGGATAGGCCATTGTGGAACAGTTCTGCTAAGTATTCCAGGATGTGTGCTATGTTTGCCAATGAGACATTTTCTCCCTTTGCTGCACTCCAAATGAGGAATCTTTTCCATTTGGCTGAATATGTTTTCCTTGTGGCGGGTCTTCGAGCCTCCAGGATAATGTCCTTAACCCTCTGAGACAAATCTGGTTGATTTTATTTTATGCAATATTCCAAGCAGTTAGCTGCAGTATTTTCAAGTTTGGATGCAGGGTCTTATAGTTGTTCTGAGTTAGAAGTAATGGACATAGAGGTAGAGGCCATGAGTGTGCCCGAGACATGCTTTTCAGTAGCGGGTACCAATGTTGTCTTGGCCAGTCTGGAGCTATCAGGATTACCTTTGGCTGTTCCTCTCTGATCTTCAGTAGGACTTTGTACATCAAAGGAAGAGGTGGAAATGCATATGCTGTCAGGTTTTTCCAGCTGAAGGAAAGGGAGTCCACCCTCCAGGCAAGTGGGTGGTATACTCTTGAGCAGAATTTCTTCAATTGGTGGTTGTGTGGGGAGGCGAACAGGTCTATCTCTGGCATTCCCCATTTGTTTGCTATGGTTTTGAAGATATCTGGATGCAGCATCCATTCGTGAGCATCCGTGGTAGTTCTGCTTAAGGTATCTGCTAGTGAATTTTCTTTTCCTGGTACAAATCTGGCCTGCAGTTGAATGTTGAGATCCAGGGCCAAATTCCACAGGTCCATTGCCATCCGGCATAGAGGGTATGAGTGTGTACCTCCCTGTTTGTTGATGTACCACATCACTGTGGTATTGTCCGTCCTTATCAGCAGGTGACCTTGTTGGAGGAATGGTCTGAATGCCTGGATTGCATGTTTCACTGCCAGCATCTCCTTTAGATTTATGTGTAGATTCTGCTGGTTTTGGGACCATAGGCCTTGTATGCACTTGTCTTCCATGTGCGCCCCCCAGCCTAGGTCTGAGGCATCCGTGGTGATGGTCTGGCTTGGATGTGGTTTGTGGAAAGGCAGTCCTCTGTTTATCTGACAGGCCTGAGCCCACCACAGGAATTCTTTTTTCAGGCATGGGATAATTGGAATCTGGGCTTCTAGACTGTGCTTGTGTTGAGACCATACATTCCTTAGGTACCATTGCAACTTCCTCATATGCAACCTGGCATGTGGAATCAATATTATGCAGGATGCCATGTAACCCAGGGCTTGCAGGATTTTCCTTGCAGTAAGCTGAGTTTGTGTTGTTAATGCCATGAAATAGACTGGTAGTTGCTTTTGTTTTTCCTCTGTGAGAAAAGCCATCTGAGTTGTTGTATCCAGTTCTGCACCCAAAAATGTTATCCTTTGGGATGGTACTAGCCTTGACTTTTGAATGTTGACTGTGTATCCCAAGGCTTGCAACAGTTGTATGACATTGGTCAAATCTTTTGTTAATTTTGTCTTGTTGTCCGCTTGTATTAGGCAGTCGTCCAGGTACGGGTAAATTTGAATTCCCTGAAGCCTGCAATGAGCAATTACTGATGCCAGGCATTTCGTGAATACTCTGGGCGCAGTAGATAAGCCAAAGGGCAATGCTGAGAATTGATAATGCTCTGATCCTGCAAGAAATCTGAGGTGTCTTCTGCAATCTGGTCGTATAGGGACGTGCAGGTATGCCTCCTTGAGATCTAGAGTCACCAGCCAAGACTCCTTGCCCAACATGGGAAGAAGTTGCTGGAGGGTCAGCATTTTGAATTTTGGAACAATGAGGTATGTGTTCAGTGCGGACAAGTCGAGAATAGGTCTCCATTTATTTTATTTTCTTGGTACAAGGAATAGTCTGGAGTAAAATCCTTGGCCTTGTTCCATAGATGGTACCTTTTCTATTGCTCTCATCCTTAGTAAGTTGATGATTTGTTTTAGAGCCTCTGTTTTTTGGCTTGGTGGAAGGTTTGGCATTCCTCTCTTTTTTGGTAGAGTGTGGAAGTGAAACCTGTAGCCCTTGTCTATTGTTTGTAAAGTCCATTTGTCTCCTGTAATGCAATGCCAGTTGTCTGAAAATAAGGCTAGCTTTCCGCCCAAGGGTGCTTCCAGTTGTTCCCTGGTAGGCGGAATCAGAGCCAAGTCATTGTGTCTGTCCAGTGGAAGTGGTTGTAGTCGTAGCTGTGGCAGCACTTCTCTGGTTGGCAGGTTGCCATTGACAACCCCTGTAGGCACTCCTAGATTGACCTTTGCCTCTTGGGCATCTATTTTTGCCTCTCTGTGCTCTGGAGGTGTCTGGAAAGGACCAATTCTTCGAAGGCCAATTTCTGCTAAACCTCGGTGGTTGGACCTGCAAAAAATCCTTGACTGTTTGGACAGATTTTGCTTTTTCTTCCACTTTCTTTAGAACCTCCTGTGCAGGGGAGCCAAACAAACTTTGTTTCTCCATAGGAGCATCTAGGAGTTTTGACTTAACATGGTCTGGTAAGGATTGCTCTTTTAACCAGGCATGCCTTCGAATCACTGCTCCAGTCATAGCTGATCTAAAAGAAGCCTCCAGTGCATCATAGCCACATTTTAAAAAATGATTACTGACCTGCTGAGAGTTATGTACCAAATCCTGAAGGGACTTACGGTCTATAGGTTCAGGAGAGGACAGTTTTTTATTTAGCTGGTCTAACAAAAATTCCTGGTACTGAATCATGTGAAATTGGCAGTTTAAGGCCCTGGCCGAAAGAGTAGCAGATGTATAAACCTTTTTACCCCATCTCTCTAATGTTCTAGATTCCCTCTCAGAGGGAAGAGGGTTTTTGGCAGAGGCAGCTGCAACACCTTTAGGGCCCTGAGAAATGGTTTCGGGGTCTGCAACATGAGCCTTATACAAGTGGTAGTGAGTGTCCGGGACCCTGTAATATCTGTCAGGTTTGGCAGGGGCCGGAGGGAGAGAATCAGGGGCAGTACTGGCATCATTATATGCATCATCAACAACTGATAGTACAGGAGGTATGGCTAAAGGCCTATGCTGTGGTAAATGTAAAAAGGTCCTTAGCCTTTTCCTTGAATCTGAAAAATCCTGGCCCTGCCATTGGAAGTGTTCCCTCACAGAGTGTAGGGTTTCCCCAAAAGAAAATTCTTCAGGAGGGGAGGCAGAAGGAATGGAGTCTTCTGCATCAGAATCCTCATAAGGTGAATATGGGCCTTCCTGATGGTCTGAAATATCTGAGCCATCGGAGGAATAGTCTGTAGAGAGAGGTTCAGGTGGTTCAGTCCTAGTCCACTTATCTGGAAGAGGTTGAGAGGCCCTATCTGGGTGAGGCTGGGATCCCCTGATCAAAGTAATAAGATCCTCAGCCAGGCTGAGAATCTGGGAACTAGAGGTAGGCCTGTGAGAGGGAGCTTTTGTAGGCAAAGTCTTAGAAATTTTGGCTGCTTTAGCCCTAGAAAAGGCCTTGATAGACATAGAAGCAGGGGGTCTAGCAGCCCCACGTGCAGGAGTAGAGATGTCTAAAGGAATAGTGTCTGACAAATCCTCGGTGCCTGCTTCTGCAGTAGTAATTTCTGTAGCCGATTCAGCCATGGCCTGTGTGGCCTCGGTTATCGGTGGCATGCTTTCGGCCGAAGGGAGAACCGAGGACTCGGTTTCAGTCGAAACAGAGATACTCGCGGTTGGCCTAACCGTGGTTTCAGCCGAAACCGCGGGCCGCAAGTGTCGGTCCTTTTCCTTGCGCTTTTTAGCTAATTGTGTAGTCGGAGTCTCCGACGGCATTTTATATGCAAAAGCGGGACCAAAAAACTCTTTGGCAAACTCCGACCGACGTCTAAGCGTCCGTAGGTTGAAGGAAGCACAGGCTAGACAAGCTGATACGTCGTGGTCTGGGCCTAAACAAGGAAGGCAGTAAGAGTGGAAATCCTTATGAGGTATTTGTTTCCCACAAGTTAAACAATTATTTACTTTGTCTGACATCGGCTGAGGCAAGAAAGAATCCCCAACGGGGTACTTAGCTTTTTTAGAAATCTTCGGTAGTAGAAATCTCTGGATCTGACCGACCGGCACTTGCGAACAGCTTCTGCTTCGGGCACCTCGCGGCAAGAAAGACCGAGGAAAATGGCGTCGGCTGATGCCTTTATACCCCAGCAGCTGTGACGTCGGGTGAAGTGCGACATCAGCCGAGGCCAGACCCAGACTTTGGAATCCGGCCGACCGAAGGGCTGCCTGAGGCAGGACAACCCATATGTTAGGACTGCAGATGCATCCTTGAAGGACATCGAAAATTTCAGGATTCGGCTGACCGGCACTTGCGAACTGCTTCCGGCACCACGCGGCAAGAAAGACTGATGAAAATGGCGTCAGCTGCATGTTTTATATCCCTGACGACCTGACGTCATGGAAGAAGGGACAGCAACCGATGTAGGACCCAAGACTTTGTTAATCAGGCAACTGAGGGCAACCTGCCAGCAGATTACCTCAAATGTAATGACTGCAACAGTGAAACACGAAGAACATCTTCTACTAAGTATGACTTGCAACTATTGTTTGTACTTTGATTTGTGTCAGTAATTTTTTGTAATGTAGCCCAATATTTATCATCATAATTCCACTGTGTTTCATAATAACTGAATACTTATTTAATTAGCATAACTCCTTACAACTGGTGTTAAATATGCTAAAAAGGTAACCTAAAAGGTTTGAAGCTATTTTTTTCAAAAATGTTCGTGTCGTACTGTAATTTTTTTGTGTTCTTTTGTTGTTCTGGTGCTAAACAACTGCCTTTTGAAAGATTAATGTCCTCAGTTTGTGAGGGTGTTAACAAAATAGTACTGTTTGTTTCCCTCCGAGGATGTGTTGTTTAAGGTGGTAAGCCAAGTGGTCCCATTATAGCAAATATATTACAGAAATTAATTTCTATACTTAAGAAACTACTTACAAGAAGCCAAGGTGGTGCAGCGGTAGCATCGTTGCCTCACAGCAAGAGGTTCTCCTGTTCGATTCTCGGCTGGAGTGCCTTCTGTGTGGACTCTGCATGTCCTCCCCGCAGTCGAGTGGCGTTCGAAAGACATGCGCAAATGGGTGTGCCTTCATTGAAGGTTGGGCTGGCAACTCGGCACCATAAAAAAAATCTACTGCCAATCATTAGCAGACTGGAGTTCCGCTGTGGCGACCCCTAACCGGGAAAAGCTGAAAAGACAAACAACAAGATTAAGAAACTACTTACAGTTTCAATGCATTTACTGGTGGCAGTGTTCTGCTGCATGTAGTTCATCACATAATAATTTAATTGGAGTCCTACTGAATCTTTCTTGAATATACCATTTTTTCCTCTCTTTTTTCCCCAACAGGTTCGCTGGAAACAGGGTTGTCAGATTTCCAGCCCCCCCCAGGTAGGGACAAAAAAAAAAAAAAAGTCTTTCACGGCAAGTGAAGACCAAAAAAAGTCTTTAATGCGGAACACAGTTCCACAGAACAGTAGCTCAGTAGCTCTGCACTAAACACGGAGCTTCTCGTGTTTAATGCATTGCAGTTCCGCATTCAACACAAGTAGCTCTGTGTTTAGCGATTTTTGATTGGCCCATATACCGGCATATGGGCCAATCAAAAATCGCTAAACACGGAGCATCTTTAGCAATTTTTGATTGGCCCGTATGCCAGGTACACGGGACAATCAAAAAAAAAAAAAAACAAACAAAGCGGAGGCTGGCCGGCACTCGGGATCAGGCTGCTTGATCTCAGGACAGTCCCGCCCAAATAGGGACATCTGGCAACCCTGGCTGGAAACATCCCTAAAGCATACACATCCAATAGGCAGTCTGAGTCCACTCAATCCACCCACTATTTATTTACGACAAACTGTGCATCACTTCTGCCCTTGTGCTTTAAGTGTCAGAGGCATCCAGTCTTCTGCGTGTATTTTAGCCTGCAAAGTGACTAGTCTGAAGAGAAGTGCTTCGGTGTCCTAGTTTGTAAGCAATAGCCTTATGGTCTGTCAACTCTCCTCCACTGACATCCTGATGGTCAGTTTTACTTTCTACTTCCTAACACATTTACTCATACTGCTCTTACTCAGACTATTTATTTCCCTTATATTTTCTTCAATTCTTCTAGATTTGCTATTCCTATTATTGATATCCTCCTGTCTTTCTTTATTAGAACTGCTTGCCTTCAAGGAAGTCACCCTTGGTCTCCCCCCTCCCAAGACAGTTATTAAACTACTTTCAGCTCTGAGCTAGTATTTATGCACAGTCAGTATTGACTCAGTGCACTCAACTGTCTCTTCAGTGTGTTTTTATTTTGCTATAAACATGTCCCTGCAAGCAAATCGATATGTATGTAACACTGAAGTCTGCAGTTTAAACACCAGCCTGTGGGCTATATTTTTATGCAAATTATAAATATTATGGCAGCCTAAAACAAAGAATGTTTTCCACTATAATAACTCCATTTTCTTAGACCACAGCAGTTTCACTGGTACTTTCACATGTAACTGTGCTCAATTCATTGGTGTTAGCAGTCTACTGTCTCCTTTCTTTACGTTTATTTATCTTCTTGTGTAACCACTTTTGAGTTCTGAGACAGTACTTTTTTCAGAGCTCCACTACTGCATTTTGGCTTACTCTTTCTCATTGTTTTGCTGATCTGTGGGGGTTGGGTGGCCTTTGGACTTTGCATTTCAACATCCATTAGAAACCTCCTTATATTATACAGTTGTTCAAACAGTCAAGTACAATATTTTTTACTATCACCATTAGTCAGGTCAAGGTGATATTGGACAAACTCCCCTAGTAAAACTGTGTCCTAGAGCACCAAACTCCAGTCTTTCATTTACTAGCTCTGAGGACTTTTAAACTGCACTGTTCCTTTTACTTATTTCTCTAAGCAGATTTCTGACTGTTTAAGTCAAGTCACTGATTTTTTTTTCTCTTTGCCAAGTTTTCAACCTGCTTCATTTGCCCTCGCTAATGCTTGGGCTCACTCCGCTCCCCTGTCCTATTCCCAATTCTCACCCACCCCCACTTACTCTACATTTGTACTTCCATAGCACCAACCACATATTCCTCAAATCAATATCATCAGTTCCCTCCAGAAGAAATCAATCAACAGAATTGCTCCCAATAATAATAATACCCACTCTTGTTTACCACCCAAAACTCTCTCTCAAAATGTCTTAATCCTTGCCCCTTACAACTATCAAATTACATCTCTACAACCAACCCTGTGCCATCATAACATTTTCTAATTCTTATTTACAACAAAGATAAAACCCAAGATTAATAAGATGCTCCTAACTCAGATTATTTTATTATTCCTCTTCACTCTACTAGCCTTCATCACCAATTATCAGATTCATCTCCTTCAAATACTTGGGGCTTCAACCAGTCCTCGCAAAGAACATCAACATCTACCCAACCTGCCTTTCTCCATGATACCTTATCTCTACAAGCAGACCATGTCTGATTTATTTATCTATGAATACCTCAAGAAACCAAATTTACGATCAAATACCAAACCAAGACTAAAATATAACTTGTCACACTCTTCCCTCTCTAAAATATCACTTCAAAAAAATTGCAGAGATATTCACTCCAGCCCAGGTCCCACTGTTCATAAAACCATCACGTCCAACTCCAAAATAAACCAGTCACCTAATACATCTCAGCAAAAAACAGAACCCAAACTCACCATACTAAATATGAACCTAAGAAGTATGTGCAATAAAATCCATGACATACACGCCTACCTTGTTACATGCATTCCTGATGCAGTCATAGCTACTGAAACCTGGTTAAAAAAGAAATAAAGGATGACATCACCCCACCACCCTGATACAATACACTCAGGCATGACAGACAAAACAAGTCTGCAGGTGGTGTAGCAATCATTTATAAAAAGTCCCTAACCATCACCTTCCTTCCACAGGAAATACATACATTTAGCAATGCTGAACTTCTAACACTCATTAAAATCAACAACAGGAAAACTGTATGTTTAACATCAATTTATATATGACCAGGGAATAACATTGATACTGCTGGAAACATCCTGTACTGCATACCCCAACAAATAAACCATAAAACTATAATACTTGGAGACTTAAAAATATACTGGCAACTCAAACTCCAATACCCCCAATGAATACATAAACGTGTTCAACTTCAGATAATTAATAACCAGACCTACTAGAATCAATAAAACTTTGGGGAGACAAGCAACATTAGACTGGATTCTTACATACAAACTGACAAGTAGGCTGCCTCTCAGATAGCATAAGTGACCACATACCAACATATGCTATTAGAACTCACCATAACCTAGAGAAACATATCATCTATAATCAAATATGAAATACAAACAATTTCAGCAAAGATATTTTCAATGAAACACAAACAATATAACTGGAATACACCTGAAACAATGTCACTAGAAACTGCTCTAGAATACTAACAACATATTCTTATAGACCTTAAATAATCTAGCACCTGTATGTAATAAAAGAGTAAAGTCCAATCCCGCACCATGACTGACAAAAGAAATAAAAAAAAAAATCATGAAAAACGGGATAAAGCCTGGAAAAATATGGGTACAAAAATAGAACTCAAAATGCCTTCCAGCAATTTAGACATCGTAGAAACCTTGCAAAACTCCATGTCAAACAGGATTAGGAAACATACTATACCAACCTACAAGGCAAACATAGAAACAACCCAAAACTTTTTTGGTCATCATTAAATAAAAGTACACCCTCTCCAAAAACAGACAATACAGCAGACTATCCCCACACAATTTAATTCCTACTTTATTAAATCAATATAATATCTCTTAGACACTATCTGCTCCCATCTCTCTACCCCTGTCCAATCAAAACCACCTCACAGCTCTTCAGTTTTAGTCCAATACATACCTCGCTCATAAGGAAGTTGATCCTTAAACTAAAAAACTACTTCTGTAACTATAGACCAACTACCATAAGACTACCTAAAAATGGACACAGAAGTCATAGCCTTCCCTGTGTCCATACAAATTAATAGGGACATAGCAGAAAAATATGTCTCATCACTGTGGAAAAAATCCTACAGTATGTCACTGCACAAAGATGGCACATCTATAGAATTTAATAACTGCAGAGCAATAGAGATTCCGTCCCCCTTCTCCAAAATATTAGAGAAATGCATCCATATGCAGCTGATGCAATACTTAAACTCAAATAACCTGCTCTCAGAAATACAACACGGCTTTAGGCACCAGCGCACCACCACTACTGCTGTAACACATTTTACCAATATATAAACCAACATAGAAACAGTGGTCTGCTTGTGTCCACCATGTTCTTAGACTTGTCAAAGGCATTTGATACTGTCTCACACCAGTAACTGCTCATTCAGCTCTCCTCAATAGGACTTTCACAGTACTCCTTGTTGTGACTTCTTAGTTACCTATCTAGAAGGCAACAAGTCGTTAAATGGCAAAAAAACTACGTATCCTTTCAACTAGTTACTATTGGTGTCCCTCAGGGCTCTATCCTGGAACCTCTCGTATTTAATACATTTATTAATGACTTCCACACATCCACTCACCATGCTAGTTTATTTCAGTATCCAGACAACTCAACATTAATACGTGTGGCCTCAACAATAAATATGTTCCAAGATATTACCCAAAAATCTTTCTCTTCTGTGGAAATCTGGCTCAAAGAATCAAACCTCCTACTCATCCCCCCCGAAAAAAAAAGTTAATACTTTTTACCTCAAAAACTTGTCAAAAGCTATTTTTTACAATAAAGTCAGCAAACAGTACTGTCATTGAAACGGTATCGCACAGTAAACTTCTAAGTGTTACAATAGATGGCAATCTCAAATCTGACCAGCATATACTGCACACCATTAAATCTACACACTAAAAAATAGGCTCCCATTATAGTATCAATGGACACCCACGGATACTACAAGAAAAGCTCTAGCCACTACCTTATTGCCAACAGTCTTGTATGCCACTCATATCCTAATAAACTTCAACGATACTCAAAGAAACTTGCCTCCTGCTACAACAAAATAGCTATATTTGCTACCAGTCTCTCTCACTGGACCCACCACTGTAATAGCCTAAGGAATTAAACTAGCTTGAACTACACAACTACCTAACATATTCACGACTAAACTACAGCACACAAACTCATTTATCATTCAGAAAATGCCCTGCACTACATAACTTATTACTGACCTACTGCCAAACAAGGGACCTCCAAATCTAGTAAGAAATTATTACTTACAAATAAGTGAAATAATGTTGCAGGGGACATTCTGTACTCCCAATACGCTGTTAAACTCTGGAATAGTATCCCACAAAATAAAACTCTCCAACAAACTCAATAGTTTTAAAACAATGTTTAAACATCTTAACCAATCCTGGTCCTGCACATGCTCATCTTAAGGCTGCAACTTTGCATTCACTGTACGATATTCATCAAATAGTCTCCTTATACAGAATACACTCAACCTCTCAGTGAAATAACAAAACAATTTTTCTTCAAAACTGCTGGTTATACAATCCACTAAGTTGCACAAGGGCTTTCTTTAGTAACTTCCACCTCTTTATAATCTTGGAATGTATAAATGTAACAAATGTTTATGTATAAATGTAAATAGAAGTGTACGCAATCTGTTTAAGTGGAACTTAGCATAATGTAATGTAAGCAAATGAAGCTTTTCTCCACTGGTCTCTCTTCCTCTCTCTCTGTCCGCTTTTATACTGCTGTTCCATTCTCTGACCTCTCCTGATTGACTCTCTCAATTATCATGCAACATTTTATATGTCCTATACTAATTAATCTTTTTTTAACAGCAACTTCGGATTTACACTCAATTAAAAACTCTACCACAGCTGGTCATTCACTTAGCACTCTCATATTCCTTTCTCTCTGCCTGTATTTTTATCAATTTCAGTCAGGAAAGGCAGTCTCTAACTTGTAGTCCAAACTTCTGCTTAGCTTCATCCCACTCTATTACCCTTCTCTCTAGTTATTTACTTCCACTACCTTGGTTCATTTACTAATTTTCTCTAGTAAATTCCAGGTCCTTTTGCTTTATGAACACAATATTCTGTATGGTTGTTCTTCACAAGGACCTGAATCCAAAATACTACTCTCCTTACCTCTCATCACCCTCCCCACTACTATTTCATCACCATCATTCCTTTCCACTTTGATTTATAAACTACATAGCTCTAAAGTATCCCTTCAAATCAGATACTCCTAAAGCACCTTATTCTATGGGGAGAATCAAATTAACTCATTTAAGTCTTACCTCTTCTACTCAAAAGGAAGAAGTTACATCTGAAGTCCTCCAATTGACTTTTGAGAGTACCTTTGGGAGGAGAGTCAGTGGTGGAAAGGCATACACGTGGAAGATTGCTCCAATTGAATGAGAGAGCATCCATTTCCAAGCTGTGGGATGAAACCTTTTGTGCAAAACTTTGGCAGCTGGTAATTTAGAGGAGAAGCGAACAGATCTATGTCTGGAGTTCCCCATAACACTGTCAATTTTGAAATACATGAGGATCCAATTTCCACTCGTGGGGATCCATAATTTGTCTGCTCAACACATCTGCTAAGGAGTTCTGTGCTCCTGGCAGAAACCTTGCCTGAAGATTCAGCTGTAAACTGAGAGCAGTCTCCACAAAATCATTGCTTGTCTGCATAGAGGATAAGAATGTGTCCCCCCTTGCTTGTTGATGTACCACATGACAGATGTGTTGTCTGTTAGAATCAACACCTGCCCTGGAAGAAGCAAATCCTTGAAAGCTATCAATGCAAATTGGACTGCTAACATCTCCTTCAAGTTGATATGTAAATGTTGAAGTCTGGCAGGCCACGTGTCTTGTATCCACTTTCCATTCAGATGAGCTCCCCAAGCTTTGTCTGAGGCATCTGTCGTTAGAATCTGACTCGCCTCTGGTCGGGTCACAGAGAGTCCCTTGTTTAGGTGACATACCTGAGCCCACCACAAAAATTCCTTTTGGATGCAAGGTATTATCTGAATGACAGTGTCCATATCTTGGCAGTGTTGCGTCCATACATTTTTGAGATACCATTGTAGCTTCCTCATATGCTGTCTGGCATTGGGAAGTACCAGAATACAAGATGCCATGAACCCCAAGGCTTGAAGGACTGTCCTTGCAGTCAGCCTGGACTGACGAGACAATTGGTGGAAGTAAAGAGAAAGATTCTTTTGTTTGTCCGGGGTCAAAAAGGCCATCTGGGATGCTGTATTCAGTCTCACACCCAGAAAGCACATGTCCTGAGAGGTACTAGACTGGACTTTATTTCGTTCACAGAATACCCTAGGCATCTTAACACTGCCATCACATACTGTAAATGATGAAGAAGTTCGTCCTTTCCTTGAGCCAGAATCAGGCAGTCGTCCAAATAAGGATAGATTTGTATTCCTCTTAGCCTGAAGAAAGCTACCACTGGAGCCAGAACCTTTGTGAACACTCTGGGTGCAGTAGATAAGCCAAAGGGCAATGCAGAGAACTGATAATGAAAAGTCCCAGCCCGAAAACGCAGATACTTCCTGCAACAGGGCCTGATAGGAATATGAAGGTAAGCCTCCTTGAGATCCAGAGTCACCATCCAGTGATCTTTGCCCAGCAGAGGTAAAAGCTGTTGTAGCGTCAACATTTTGAACTTGGGAATGTCCAGATATGTGTTGAGGATAGATAAATCCAAAATTGGTCTCCACGTGTTCCCTTTCTTTGGTACTAGAAACAGGCGAGAATAAAATCCTAGGCCCACTTCTGGCAGAGGGACCGGTTGTATAGCTCCTAGTTGTAGTAGTAGAGAAATCTGTTTGTGAGCCTCTAGTCTTTGTTGAGGAGGAACGTCTGGCATGCCTTTGAAAGGAGGTAAGGTATGGAAATAAAACTTGTAACCTTGGTGTATGATATCCAATACCCATTTGTCTTGGGTAATTAAAATCCAATTTTCCTTGAAGAGTGCCAACCTTCCTCCCAAAGGTGCTGCCAGGCAAGAAGGATCTGGCAGCTGAAAAGTAGGTCATTGGGCCTGTTTACGAAAGGACTGGCCCCTGCCCTCACTCAAGACTGTGCAGGTGAACTCCATGTTCTAGGTCTGAAGGAACTCTGAGCTCTGCCCCTACCACGTCTAGATCTACCCCTAGACTGAGAATCAGAGGAAGGATACGTCCACCCCTTAGCAGGCCAGTTTCTACTAAACTTTGGAGGCTGAACTTGCAAAAAATCTTTAACAGTCTGCATAGACATAGCCTTGTCTTCCAATTTCTTCAGGACTGATTCCACAGGTGGACCAAACAACACTTCAGACTGCAAAGGAGCATCCAAAATCCTTGTCTTAACATGGTCAGATAAATTCTGATCCTTAAGCCAGGCGTGCCTGCGAAGAACTGAACCAGTGGCAGCCACCCTAGAAGAGGCCTGCACAGCATCAAAACCACACTGTAAAGAATGCTTACCCACCTGTTCAGAGACATGCACCAAATCTTGTAATTCTTTACAGTCAATGCCTTCTGCCAGAGCATCCACCTTAGATTTCAATTGCGAAAGGAGAAAATTTTGATATTTCAACATATGAAACTGGCAATTCAAAGCCCTCATAGCTAAGGTAGAAGATGTCTCTGAAAAAGAAAAATCCTCTGGAGGAGAAGCAGAAGGAGTGGAATCTTCTGCATCAGAATCAGAATAAGGAGAGTACTCCTGCAAGTCTTCAGCCGAAGACTCTGAAACATCTGAAGCCTGCTCAAAACTTTCCAACTCTGGTTCCACCCTAGGCCTCTTCTCCGGAGGGGGCAAAGAACCTCTAATCAGAGTAATCAAATCTTCTGCCATTTTAAGCATATGCTTCTTAGGCACAGACCCTGCTGAACTAGGACTGACACCAACAGAAGCTAAACCTGGCCTGCCTCTGGAAGAAGCCTTGGAAACAGAAGGAGAGGTTCTAACCACCCTGGGAAGGGAGGGGAGTACAGAAACCTGAGAAGCCCCTTCAGCCTGACCTGCCTCTTGAGAGGCCACATCCTGCAAAACCAAAGTCTCCCCCTGAGACTCCAGAGAAGCCTCCATCGGAACCACCGGTTCCACTGAAGCCTCTAAAGAACCGGCGTCCGGAACAGACGACTCATCTTGCCTGGGTTTAACCGCTTTGTCTTTGCGCTTCTTTGTGGAAGCGGGCGTCGGAGTATCCGACGGCATATTATAATTGCACCGCTTCCCGAAGACCAGCCTAGCACAATCTAACCTTCGCTTAATAGTGCGTTTATTAAACCTAGCACAAAAGCGACACCCGACTACGTCGTGCTCAGGCCCCAAACAAGGAATGCACAAAGAATGATAATCCCTATGTTTCTGTTTCCCACAAGAAATACAATTATTCACTTTTTCTGACATCCGGTAATACACTGAGGCAAGAAAAAACCAAAATATTCCCCAACGGGGTACTTAGCCAACTTGGATTCGGTCTGAAACTCCGAACTCGAAAAATTTCAGAACGCCGAACGGCACTTGCAACGCTGTTTCTGCATCGGACCATGCGGCAAAAAAGACTGAGGATATGACGTCGGTCATGCGCATTTGTACCCTGACGTCCTGATGTCTGTTTTAAGCGCCTTGACCGACGTCAGCCTAATACTTTGGTATTTGGGCCGACCGAGGACAGCGGACTACCCATATGTAAGGACTGCAGCAATGTGAGATGAAGAACATCCACCCCACAGCTCTTCAGTTTTAGTCCAATACCTACCTCGCTCATAAGGAAGTTGATCCTTAAACTAAAAAACTACTTCTGTAACTATAGACCAACTACCATAAGACTACCTAAAAATGGACACAGAAGTCATAGCCTTCCCTGTGTCCATACAAATTAATAGGTACATAGCAGAAAAATATGTCTCATCACTGTGGAAAAAATCCTACATTATGTCACTGCACAAAGATGGCACATCTACAGAATTTAATAACTGCAGAGCAATAGAGATTCTGTCCCCCTTCTCCAAAATATTAGAGAAATGCATCCATATGCAGCTGATGCAATACTTAAACTCAAATAACCTGCTCTCAGAAATACAACATGGCTTTAGGCACCAGCGCACCACCACTACTGCTGTAACACATTTTACCAATATATAAACCAACATAGAAACAGTGGTCTGCTTGTGTCCACCATGTTCTTAGACTTGTCAAAGGCATTTGATACCGTCTCACACCAGCGACTGCTCATTTAACTCTCCTCAATAGGACTTTCACAGTACTCCTTGTTGTGACTTCTTAGTTACCTATCTAGAAGGCAACAAGTCGTTAAATGGCAAAAAAACTACGCATCCTTTCAACTAGTTACTATTGGTGTCCCTCAGGGCTCTATCCTGGAACCTCTCGTATTTAATACATTTATTAATGACTTCCACACATCCACTCACCATGCTAGTTTATTTCAGTATCCAGACAACTCAACATTAACACGTACGGCCTCAACAATAAATAAGCTCCAAGATATTACCCAAAAATCTTTCTCTTCTGTGGAAATCTGGCTCAAAGAATCAAACCTCCTACTCATCCCCCCCGAAAAAAAAAGTTAATACTTTTTACCTCAAAAACTTGTCAAAAGCTATTTTTTACAATAAAGTCAGCAAACAGTACTGTCATTGAAACGGTATCGCACAGTAAACTTCTAAGTGTTACAATAGATGGCAATCTCAAATCTGACCAGCATATACTGCACACCATTAAATCTACACACTAAAAAATAGGCTCCCATTATAGTATCAATGGACACCTTACGGATACTACAAGAAAAGCTCTAGCCACTACCTTATTGCCAACAGTCTTGTATGCCACTCATATCCTAATAAACTTCAACGATACTCAAAGAAACTTGCCTCCTGCTACAACAAAATAGCTATATTTGCTACCAGTCTCTCTCACTGGACCCACCACTGTAATAGCCTAAGGAATTAAACTAGCTTGAACTACACAACTACCTAACATATTCACGACTAAACTACAGCACACAAACTCATTTATCATTCAGAAAAATGCCCTGCACTACATAACTTATTACTGACCTACTGCCAAACAAGGGACCTCCAAATCTAGTAAGAAATTATTACTTACAAATAAGTGAAATAATGTTGCAGGGGACATTCTGTACTCCCAATACGTTGCTAAACTCTGGAATAGTATCCCCACAAAAATAAAACTCTCCAACAAACTCAATAGTTTTAAAACAATGTTTAAACATCTTAACCAATCCTGGTCCTGCACATGCTCATCTTAAGGCTGCAACTTTGCATTCACTGTACGATATTCATCAAATAGTCTCCTTATACAGAATACACTCAACCTCTCAGTGAAATAACAAAACAATTTTTCTTCAAAACTGCTGGTTATACAATCCACTAAGTTGCACAAGGGCTTTCTCTTTAGTAACTTCCACCTCTTTATAATCTTGGAATGTATAAATGTAACAAATGTTTATGTATAAATGTAAATAGAAGTGTACGCAATCTGTTTAAGTGGAACTTAGCATAATGTAATGTAAGCAAATGAAGCTTTTCTCCACTGGTCTCTCTTCCTCTCTCTCTGTCCGTTTTTATACTGCTGTTCCATTCTCTGACCTCTCCTGATTGACTCTCTCAATTATCATGCAACATTTTATATGTCCTATACTAATTAATCTTTTTTTAACAGCAACTTCGGATTTACACTCAATTAAAAACTCTACCACAGCTGGTCATTCACTTAGCACTCTCATATTCCTTTCTCTCTGCCTGTATTTTTATCAATTTCAGTCAGGAAAGGCAGTCTCTAACTTGTAGTCCAAACTTCTGCTTAGCTTCATCCCACTCTATTACCCTTCTCTCTCTAGTTATTTACTTCCACTACCTTGGTTCATTTGCTAATTTTCTCTAGTAAATTCCAGGTCCTTTTGCTTTATGAACACAATATTCTGTATGGTTGTTCTTCACAAGGACCTGAATCCAAAATACTACTCTCTCCTTACCTCTCATCACCCTCCCCACTACTATTTCATCACCATCATTCCTTTCCACTTTGATTTATAAACTACATAGCTCTAAAGTATCCCTTCAAATCAGATACTCCTAAAGCACCTTATTCTATGGGGAGAATCAAATTAACTCATTTAAGTCTTACCCTCTTCTACTCAAAAGGAAGAAGTTACATCTTATCGTAATGTTCCATCTGTGTTGTCGATCTTCACCAATCCTTGACAGTGGGTTCTGTTCCAAACCTCGGAACAGACACGGCCATATCTTCCAGCTCGTGCTCTCCAAACTCCCGAGCCAAGCACTACCCATAATGCTCCTCTCTAAAGTTACCACAAATCGAGTTTGCTCAAGAAATTAGCAGATAGAAAAGTAGAAAAAAACGTGGTCATCTAAATATAATATTGACAGAGGCCATATACGAGTCCTTAAAAGGAAACTAGTTAAGGAATAATCCGGTCTGCTACGAGACTGAGGGTGGGTAAAAAAACGTGGTCATCTAAATATAATATTGACAGAGACCATATAAGAGTCCTTAAAAGGAAACTAGTTAAGGAATAATCCGGTCTACTACGAGACTGAGGGTGGGTATGTCAAGGACTGGTGAAGATCAGCAACACAGATGGAACGATATGGTAAGACATAACTTCTTTATCTGATGTTGTCAATCTTCATCCAATATTTGACAGTGGGACAGAATCCCTAGCTACTTTAGCCTTGGGAGGTCTCACGGGAGAATATTCCTAAGCACCATAGAGCCGAAGGATGCTGGAAACCTGATCTAGTTTGTAATGAGTGATAAAAGTATGATAAGAAGACAGTGTAGCTGCTGCAAAGAAGTCATCTAAAGAAGCTCTGGCATGAAAAACTGCTGATGTTGCCAGCTCTTGTTGAATGGGCAAGAACTGGTTTAGGAAGTTGGAGACCTTCAGAGTGATAAATAAACGTGATGCAATCTCTGAGCCAGTTAGCTAAGATAACCAAAAAGAGGGAAGAGAATGCTATACATAGCTGATCCAATTTTCTAAAAACCTTTTCCCCTGTGAAGGTAAAAACGTAGTTGTCTGTGTACGTCTAGCAAATGAAGCACATATTCCCCTTTGTTACAAAAATTAGGGAAAAATACTGGTAATTGTAGAGACTAATTAATGTTGATTTCAGATACCACCTTTGGTAAAAAAATATGGCTGTGTTCTAAGTGCAACTCTATCTTTACAAAAAATAAAGTAGGGTGATTTACAGGATAGAGCCTGGAGCTCAGATAGTCTTCTTACAGAAGTGATAGCAACCAGGAATAAAGTCTTCCAGGGCAAATATTCCAAGTCACAGGATGCTGATGGTTCAAAGGGAGTCTTAGTAAGGGCCTGAAGAACAACAGTGAGATTCCAGGGGGGAGCTGTTTCCTTAAATGGACGTTTAAGCATCATGAGTCCTTTTAAGAAAGCTTTACAAAGCTTGCGAGACATTAAGGAAGGACCATTCAGGCCCGAATGAAAATTTGAAATTGATTCTAGACGGACTTTAATTGTGGATGTAGATGAACCAGACTTGAACAATGTAGTTAGAAAATCTAGAACTTCATGAATGGGGCCGGTATAAGGGTCTAGTCCTTTGTTCAATGCCCATCTAGGAAATTTCTCCCATTTGCTTTGGTACAGTTTTCTGGTTGAAGGCTTGTGATGAGCAATAATAATTCATTGGACAGGAGAGGAGAGGACAGTAAAAGATGCCTGGTGATCATGGGAACTGGAGACGTTACACAGTGAGCTTGAGATGTTGGGAGATTTGGATGAACCATGCCCTCTGGGTGAGTTAGGAGAGCTGGAGTTGGGTCCAAAATCCATGGTTTCCGTATTAGATGAGGCCAAAGGAAGGGAAAACAAATTTGTCGAGGCCAGAAGGGGCAATGAAGATGACTGTATTCTCCGTCCTTTTGGCTTTCTTTAGGAATTGCGATATGAGAGGAGTTGGGGGAAAGGCATATAGCACACCAGGAGGCCATTCGTGGAGAACAGCGTCCCTGGGTCACTCCCCTGGAGGGGGGATTAGGACAAAGTAACTTATGCACTTGTTGTTAATGGGAGAGACAAAAAGGTTGCAGCAAGGTTGCCCCCAATGATGTAAAATCTTGTTCACCACTACAGGATTTAGAGACCACTCGTGAGGCAAAATAATCTTTCTGTTCAACTTGTCTGCTATCACACTGGAACTTCCCAGAATGTGCGTTGCTGTCAGAAAGCGGTCGGAAGAAATCACCCACTGCCAAACTCTGAGTGCTTCTCGACAGAGTGGGTAAGATTTAGTTCCCCTTGTTTGTTTGTTTATATACCAGATTACTGACATGTTGTCTGTCTGAATCGCTACTGTCCTGAAAGGAAGGGCATCTTGGAATGCTTCCAACACCAACAGCACTGCCCTCATTTCCAAAACACTGATGGGCAAGTTGGCCTCCAATTGGGACCACATGCTTTGAACTGTCTTTCTCAGATAATGCCCCTCAACCCTATCTGGGAAGCATCTGTAGGAGGCAGGGAAGAGTAAACGAGAATCTGGTCGGAGTGTAGCTGCCATTTGCGATCCTGTTTGCAACGGCTGGTGATCAAAATTTGAAGAGAAATTGGTTGGTGTATCAGAGACCACTGCGAAGCTAGTAACCACTGTAGGATTCGCATATGAAACCTTGCCAGAGGAACTAGTGTGATTGATGCAGCCATGGAGCCTAATGTTTGAAGAACAAGTTTTGCTGGAACCCTGTTGTTCTGAAGGATTTGTCTGACTTGGAATCTGATGCTTTGAAGTCTCTCTGGAGGGGAAGACGAAATACCTGAAACAGTATCTAATTGAGCTTCTATGAAATCCAGTTGCTGAGATGGCAGAAGGGTGGACATTTCAAAGTTTATTATTATGCCTAGAGATGTACAAAGATTTGTGGTGAGAGTCTCTTGCTTGTTCTAACAGATGCCTGGTGGTAGCAGTAAGGAGCCAGTCATCGAGATATGGAAAGACTCGAAAACCTTGCAGTCTGAGGTGAGCTGTAACCACTGACATGCATTTAGTGAACACCCTGGGGGTTGTGGTGAGGCCAAAGGGCAATGCTCTGAACTGGAAATGACTAGCTGCTAGCCGGAAGCGTAGAAACCTCCTGGAGCTTTTTGTCCATTTTTATGTAGTAATAAGCATCTTGGAGGTCTAGAGAGCACATCCAGTTGTCTTTTTCTAAGAAAGGAAGCATCGACTGAACAGAGACTATCCGGAATTCGGTTTGGTGGACTGCCTTGTTGAATCGGCGGAGATCCAGAATGGGTCTCCAGTCCCCTGTTTTTTTTAGGCACTAAAAAGAATCTCGAGTAAACCTCAGATCCTGTTTTGTCTGATGGGACTGCTTGGATGACTATTTTTGTCTAGCAGTTTTTGAATTTCTAAGACTGTTGCGTCCCTTTCATTGGGTGGAACATCTGGGAGTCTTTTTTGGGGTGTTGTACTCATAACTGGAATTTTGTAACCTCTGGATATTATTCCCTGCACCTATATGTCCGAAGTTATCAATTGCCAGGCAGGCGGATGCAGGGATAATCGCCCCCTGACTGCTTCCAGAGGAAGGCAATCAGACTCCCATTCAAGGATGCTGATAGGAAGTTCCAGAGAAGGATTCTCTGGACTCCTGATTTTGTGGTCTATTTCTGCCCCTAGGGCGGTGTCTTCCATTGCCTCCTCCTCTGCCCCGGTAAAAGTCTTTGCCTTGTGAATCTTGGAAAGGCCCTTTGGATTTTTTAAACCATAGACTCCCACTTCAGGAGTGGAGAAATGTATGCCTATGGCAGATAGGCTCTTGCCATCTTTCTCACATCTGGCTAGGGTATTTTTTACCTTGGGGCCAAAAAGAGAAGAGCCATCAAAAGAAGCACTGACGAATGATGCTTTAAATGGCTTCGCGAAGTCACACAAGCACATCCAGGAATGCCTTCTAATGACTAAGCCTGAACCCGCTGCTCTAGTCATCCCTTCAGCTGCATGGGCAATGAGCCGCATGGACAAATTGGAGATAGCATCAAGGGTTGCCAGCTGAGAGGAAACCTTGTCATGGACCCCTTCAGCCACTGCTCCTGAAAGAGTATTTGAAAGTTCTTTAATCAAATCTCTCTGTAATCTGGTAAAGTGCGCTATATAATTCAAGGACTTAGAGCGATCACTGAAACATAAACACACTTCCCAAATCTACCCAATGTCCTAGACTCCTTGTTAGGAGGATGGATAGTCAAACTCTCTTCAGCGAGTTCCTTTTTGGTGGCAGCTGTTATTACCATGGCGTCAACAGGAATCCCTTTAGACCAATGTGGCTCATCCTTAGGGGCCAATAATATACAGTCAAGGTCTCTTGGGGATTGGCTCTATGGAGTTGGGCATCTTCCACACCCGCTAAGCAATCAATTTAATAAGATTGCCAGCAGGCAGAGAGATCCAAGAAGTTGACGGCTGGACACAAAAAGCCTCCAAGCTATACCGATTCCTCCGAGGAAGGTTAAATAGAGGACCAGTCACCCCCCTGTGTCAGGGATTTTAGGATGTCCGCAAAGGGAACATCGTCAGGGGGTGACCTGGGGGAACCCCCCCCCCCATCAAAATCAGTATCTTCAGTGAAGGACTCTTCCAGGGAGTCCAGGTGCTTCCTCTTGCACTTCTTCACAGGGACTCCCTTGGGGGGATGATCCAGGGAACTGTCTAAAGAGGAGACAACCAAAGTGGGAGTCACCTGGGACTTTTGTGACCTCTGTCCTGGGGATGAGACTGATGGTAGCTCAGGCTGAAAGAAAGTAGTAATCTGTCCTGACAGGGATGGCAACGGCTGAGAGTCCCCAGTGGACAGTGCCTTCTCAATTATCCTACAGTCTGGCCAACCCATAGAGGGATGGGATCACGGAACAGAAATGGACTTGCTACCAGGGTCACACCCCACACAGAGGAGGCAGCCTTTGGAACAGAAGCCTGGGTCAATCCTACAAAGGCCAAGGTACAAAGGGACATGGACAGCTCCGAATAAAATGAAATCGATCCAACCTCCTCGGACCTAACCAGAGAATCACGACTCCGGTGGAGGCCTCCAGTGCTGAAGGCTCAGAGGAACTTAAGACAACTCTAGGAACCAGAGAAGAGGATGCTACCAGAACTGAAACAGTCGACACCGGAGGAGTCAGAACAGAGGGCTCCAAGGTCTCAACAGGAGTTGGAGGAGGAGGGTATGGAAGTTATAGCTAGGCTAGTTCCAAGGCCAGCACGGCTAGGAACTGAGGATAACCCCTTGGCCATAAGGAGCTGATCCACCAGTCTCAATATATCAGCCTCAGAAAAACTCTTAGTAGATCAAATAGAAGATGGGGAGGGAGATTTAGAGGGTCTCGCTTCCACAGAGGGGCTGGGTGGCATATCTTTAAAGGGGTCAATAGAAGGAGACTATTTAGTTCTTGGCAGCTGTGATAGCTTCGGCACCGAGGAATCTGTTGGTGCAGAAGAAGATGTTTTCAGTTCAGAAATTAGCTTGGTTCTGGAACCAGATAAATCCTCCGGTGCCGAGGAACTCTTCGATACCGAGGATGACTTAGGCATTTTCTTAGATGGTTCCAAGGGCCTTGAAAATGAAGGAGGCCTTGTCTTCAAAACAGAAGAAGAAGATGAGGAGGAAGTGCTAGCTACAACTCTAGACTTAGTTAAGGCCTCATCAAATCCTGTTTTAAGGAGTCCTTTACTATTAATTTGTTTTTCCTTTCAGTCAGGGTTCATGTAGAGAACCCGTGACAAAATGAACAGTCCTGCAAGTGGATCTTTCCCAGGCTATAGACGCATAATCACGTCAAAGACCATCGGAATTAGGCATCTTGCCTTCACATTTCTGGCACCTTTTAAAGCCAGAGGTGCCTTTCACAGATTTAGCAGAAGAAAGTTGTTGTTTTTGCTCAGCCATTATAATGCAAATAACTGTCAAACCGTCATGTGACGAGAGACAGACAGAAAAAAGCAAAGGATTTTTTTTTTTTTTTTTAAAGAGACTACAGGTAGGAGATACCAACAATGGTATTTCAGAATACCTAAATAGGTAATAAGTAAGAAAGAATAGAAAGAAAGTACCAGCAATGGTACTTAAGTTCTACCAATGGTAAGAGAAGGAAAGAAGCAGATTAAAGAGCTGCGTTAAGGTTAAGAGGAGTACGTAGAGAGCGTAAGAGGAACCAGACAGGAATTTCTTAAACGGGAATAAAGAACTATTTCAAAGAGTTAAAAAAATTAGAAAAACTCATTGTTATAGTCAAGGTTCGAGAGAAGGAAACTAACACATCTGGTCTGCAAAGCGGCAAACGAGATCTGAGGTAACTTTAGAGAGCAGCATTATGGGTAGTGCCTGGCTCAAGAGTTTGGAGAGCACAAGCTGGAAGATATGACAGACACGGTTCCAAGGTTCATAACCGAACCCACTGTCAAGAACTGGGTGAAGACTGACAACATCAGATGTAATTATTTTAACTCTATTAGTTCTAGTCCACAACTGGTTGATAAAAATATGCCTGGCAATATATATAGCTAAAGGAGCTAAAAAACATTTTCACTGCTTGTATTTTACTGTCCATATCCATAATAAAGAGTTTCAAGCTTCTCAACATTGTATTGTCTTTTGTTTAGTCCCCCCCCACACACACATTTCCTTAACTTCCATAATAGAATGCTTTTTAATCCATACACCTTAATACTTCACCTTACATTGCCATACATATGGGCATATCTTAACCAATTCTTGTGAGACTATAGCGTACACAGCTATAGTCTTTATTTTATCTACACTTATTGTATATCCCGAAAAGACCTGAAACTGTCAGAATGTTCCACAACACCAAAATGTCCTTTTCTACATTTATCAAGTACAAAATATCACCATCTGTGAATAAAGTTAACTTTTCTTCATTACCACACCAGTTACATACTTGAATCTGTGAATCTCTTACTTTCTCTGCCAAAAGCTCTAAATACAGAGGCAAATAACAAGGTGAAAAGAGGATATTTATTTATTTTATTTTACATTTGTTTAGCGGGATAGTCCACTGGGCAGAAAAGAGCCTATTTTCACTGCAGGCTCCGGGAAAAAAGCTCCACATTAACAAGAATATTCAATAAAGTGTCACAGTTGAATACAGTATAGGTAAACATGTCAATAACAAGCATCTACAGTAAACTCTCAGATAAACGGCACCCATGGGGATTGGTAGATGCCAGATAACTGTAGTTTCTGTTTGCTTGACAGTTTCTATTAAAAATAGGCCTGACTAATACTGTACCCTACATTATTTGCTTTGTTTGACTTGTTCTCAAAACTGGGGAGAGAGGGAATTTATTCCTATCTTCCTTTTTAAAACTCTAAAAATTTAAAAATGTAAGATAAGTTTCTCCGGGGGGGGGGGGGGGGGTGGACAGAAAGTGCAACACGAAAATTGTACTGTATTTCTTCAATATTTTTTGGGGGGATTGCTTGAAAATGTCGGTTGCTTGAGTTCTGGTTAACTGAGAGTTTACTATAAAAACAGTGTTAAGTCTAGACCAACTTATGGAGAGGTGCTCCACATTCACAAGAATATGCAATAAAAATGTCTCGGGTAAATACAGCACAGGTAACATCAATAACATAAATTTCAATATCAATGTCTAGTAGAGTTGCAACTTAGCATGCATAGTTGGAATTTTGATGAATAGGCAGAAGAGTTCATTCAAGTAGATGGGGAATGGACCATTGTACACCCATATGAGTCGAGCATTTAGGTAGCTAGGTATTTGTTAGTAAACAGTAGTAACAGTACAGAAGAGAGGAGACATGCAAAAAGAATTCCAAGTGAGGGGAAAGTAGCAGTCTGAGTCTAAGGGGACACAAAGTGAGCTTTAGAGTAATACTGCAGTACTGTCTAGTAAGAAATTAAAATAAAAGCTGGAGTGATGAAGGAGAATAAAAAAGGGGGGTGGATGGTGAGGAAGGGGTAGATTATCCATGACATCTTTGCCCATTTCCTCTGTTCAAACACAGTTTGTCAGAAAGTATCCCTCCCAGCTTAATTATTGCCTCCAACCCTTCATATAACCTCCTAATTAACTGTTCTTAGTCTATCAAGGAATGCAAATGTTAGAAAAATATGTATTCACATATAAGCTGCTAGAAAAATATGTGCTCACATATATCAACTGTTAGAGAGACATATATTCAGACATATATAAGTTGTGTGGTCAGATATATATAAATGAACTTGAACATATATGAAGTGCAAAGATTGAAAAATAGAATAATATGTAATGCATTTAATTCTGTTTTACTAGAATGATAGTAGAAATAAACTTGCATATTATTGCTTGAAGCATAGCTGCAGTGTGATTAGAAACTTGACTCTGACAGTAGCCAGCTCGGCTGGCTCATGTCTGTCAGTAAGAGATTATTTTGCAAAGTTAGAAAATAATGAATCTGTGTGCATATGTATCTTTTCCTGCTTCCACCAGAAGAATGGCCTTGTGCGCACTATCAGAGATAATGTCCATCTGGTGAACAAGAAAGAGACAAAGAGAAGTATTAAAGAAGACATGCATCCATTGTATTCGAACTAATCTAGGGGCCTTGAATTGGCTACATCCTCGGAAGGACATTGTGACTGACCAGGTGCTTGCAAGGCTGTAATATTCTCATGGGAAATAGATTTTTGAAAAACACTATCTCAGCACTTTTTCATAAGTTACTATGATGCAAAGACCCTGTCACTGACCACGTCAGTGAGGTGGGCAAAAGCTGATTGTAAATAGTATAAAATGACATGTGCTTCCTAAATAAAGCTAGACAAAATTCTGTACAAGTTTGTGTATGGTTTTTTGCCTCCTAATGTACATTAGAGAATACATATACAGTAGATACCTGAGAATCCTGCATTACTGTCTGTTATTGTGAATGATTTTTACAGTCTGATTTTAACAATTTATCTAACATTTTGGTCCTAATCGTGCCGGAATTCCCTTGGTAAGCTGCAGGTCAGAGTGTATAGGTGGCACTGAAAACTGCGCAGAAGAAGGAAAGACCTCCGACTGAATTGTCGTATGTAAAGAGGCTGTCCACTTGTCTGATCTGTGGCGAAAGCGGAAAACTGGATCCTAAAAAGAAGCATAACAGTAAGCGGGAGGCTCAGGTAAGCAGAATTCCCCTCTTTGTCTTTGTTTTAGATCAGGGACCAGGTTACACTGTGCTATTGCTAAGGTTTGTGATAGCAGGGAGAGAGATAGTCGAAGTATTGTATCTTGAGTCATAGATCAGGGAATAAACAAAGCAAAGTAAAACAGTCATTCTAGACACTACTGTGGATACGGGGAATAAGATACCACGTGGTACAAGAGAAAGGGTTACGTAACAGTCTTTTTTTTTTTTTTTTTTTTAAAGAGACATGGGAAATGAGTGCACTAAAGGGTCACGTGACCCGCCCCTAACAGAAGATGCAAAGTATATGCAATTGCAAAGAGCAGATAATGTGAGACATTTTTCAAAATGGGTCAATAAGTATGAATTCGATGGTAAATTAGATAAAAAATCACTAGTAAAACTTTTGAAACAGTTAAAATCTGACACAGAGGGTCAGGCAAAAAAACAACGACAGTTGGGTGTTCCTCAAGCACATAGGTGGATTGAGGAAGTGAACCGGAGGGAACAGAAAAATAAGAATGCAAAAGCATTATTTTTAGACAAAGAGGATAATAATACGGTAGTAGCATCGGCCCCTCCCCCACCACCTCCTCCGATGCCTTACTTAGAATATGAAGCGGGAGGGCGGGCTGGACCCCCTCCACGTTATCCGGAGACAACAGGGGTATTAAGACAACCATTTGTAAGAGAACCTATCGGAACTAGATCCCGAACACGTCAAACACTTATAGATGTTCAACCAAGCGGAAATTCATTAGATGAGAGTGAGGAAATCTGTCCATTAATTGAAGTACCAAACCCACAGGCAGGACAGGAGGGCCAGGCCTCAACTCTCTTAGTGTATAGACCATGGACACCGGAAGACATCCGAAAGCTACAGAGGAATTCCCCATCCAAAAATTAACTTTGAAAAATTTGTACAAGATTTACAGGGTATGAGATTGAGTTACCACCTAAATGGGGAAGAGGTAGAAAAAGTAGTTAGACAAATTTTAGGTCCGGACTGGCACATGATTTGTGGCCTGGAATGCCCGTGACGCGCAACTCAGGCCACTCCTACATAGTGACGCAGAACTAGATACTAGATTGAAGGGTCTTACAGACCGCATTACTGAAAAATGGAAACCTAGGGCAGATTGGACTTGCATTAACCAATGCGTGCAACAAGATAATGAAACAGTAGACGCATACTATGGTAGATTATTAGAATGTTTCAATAACCATAGTGGCATGACTATTCCTGAAAATCAAAAAAATGATAGCTCATATGAACAACAGTTGAAGAATGCATTTTTAAAAGGTTGCATTGCCCCTATCAATAGCTTCGTCACGAAGCATATGATAGATCACCGAACGAGTAGGCTCCAAGCCTTATTAGAGTATGCTAGGCATGCCGAAAAACATTTTAACAGTAAAAAGAAAAAGAAAACACAGGTCTTCACAGCTGAAGACGGTGCGGAAGTTTTTGTAGTACAAACAGCCAAAAAGGGTAAGCGAAATACTCAGGGTAACAAACGTTCTGACAGAAACTCAGAGTTCTATGAGGACAGGAAAAAAAGAGGTGAATGCTTCAATTGCGGTAAGAAGGGACATTTGGCAAGGGATTGCAGGAGTAAGTCACCCGTGGAAAAAAAGGATAAGGATGATGAGGATTGACTAGATGGCAGTTATACTGCTCGACAGTCATTAGGAGAGACTAATGAGCAGGGGAATAATGTAAATATCATAAAAGAAACAAATGACATGCAACCAGATGTAGAAGTTGGGGAAAGTGAAGTTTTGGACTTGGCACTACTGAGCTTGGAGCTCTATTTAGCAGACACTAAACCGGAAGTTACACTTCTGGTGGAAGGAGAGAAATCAAATTTTGTGTGATTCAGGAGCATCACGAACTTTGATACACCCTTCAAAGTTACCGGAACATTCTGAGTCACCCGATTATATATTAGTGAAAGCAGCAAATGGACAACTGTACAGGGAACCACTTTCCCATGATATAGCAATAACTGACCCTGTCTCGGGTATAACCCAGAGAAGTAAAATAGTACTTTCTGCTAAATGCCCCATGAACCTATTAGGAAGAGATCTCATGCAACTTTTTGGCATAGCAGTAGTCCCTACCATGAAAGGTATGGAGGCACAGAGACGAACTGATGCTTTTGTGGTACGATCGGAGGGTGAGGCCTACTATTGGTACAGCCAGGACCTGGTTACAACCGGTCCAGGGGCAGTGACCAAGAAACTGATGAATGTAGCCACCAGCAAGGTGCTTCCCCTCGATGTTGATCAACAACATTTGTTACATTGTACCCTATACTATTGCAGCACATCAGGGCCTGATAAAGAGTATGAACAAAAATTGTTCAGGAATCCCGCAAATAGATTAATACTACGGACTTTATACTGGGACACTGAGGGCAATAGTGTGGTGAGTTGTTCATTACCTCAGGAGTTCTTGGAATTGTACAGATCCAATAAACTACCGCATGTTAGCCTAACCAAAAACAGGAATGTTAGGTGGGTAGATTTGGGTGACAAAGTGACAAAATGGGAGAAACTAACTGACTTGGAGTTATCAGACCTAGGAGTACAAAAACAAAAACTAAATTGGTTAACGCAGGCACACCCAGCTGTACACTTACAACAGAGTAAAGACAGCTGATTGGCGTTCTTGATAGAAGAAGAAAAAAAGGCTTTGAGTGAGATACCAAATGTTCTTTGGTCAACAGGGAAATCGGATGTAGGGCTTATTCGAACAGCAGGTCCAGTAATTATTACACCAAAATCGGCCTTTAGACCAAGGAAAAGACAATATCCTTTGAGCAAGGATGCGGAACAGGGAATCAAACCTATCATAATGGCATTGCTTAAGGAAGGGATACTGGTAGAATCCTTGGATTCACCATGTAATACTCCTCTGTTTCCTGTTAAAAAAGCGAACGGGGAATGGCGGATGGTACAAGATTTACAGGCTGTAAATGATGCGGTAATACCAAGGGCACCTACGGTGCCAGACCCACATACCTTGTTAAATGATTTGAAGCCGCAACAAAAGTATTTCACCGTGGTAGATATTAGCAATGCGTTTTTCTCAATACCTATACACCCTGACAGCCAGCATTGGTTTGCATTTACATTTCAGGGCAAAAGGTATACGTACACCCGACTACCACAGGGATATAGTGAAAGTCCAACAATATTTGCACAAGAGATGGCTAGCAACCTGGCGAGATTTTCTCCACCAGGGGGCAGTCAAGTATTACTTTATGTAGATGACATCTTGCTTGCAGCCCCCACCCAGCAGCAATGCAGGGAAGACACAATAGCATTGTTGAAATTTTTGGCAGAGCAAGGACATAAAGTGAATAAACATAAATTGCAACTTTGGAAAGAGCAGGTTAGATACCTGGGATATGTGATATCCAAAAAAGGTAGAACATTAGATGAAGATAGAAAAACAGCAATTTTACAAGCACCTAAACCAACTACCAAAAAGGAAATGATGTCCTTCTTGGGAACGACAAATTTTTGTCGAAGTTGGATACCGAATTATGCTTTGGAAACAGCTCCATTGGCTGATTTAATATTTAAATCACCAATGGCAGCACAAGAAATACTACATTGGACATCGGAAGCAGAAACAGCTTTTTGCAGACTAAAACAACTGATAGTTTCATTGTTAGTTTTAGGGCTTCCGAATTACCATAAGAGATTTTTCCAGACTGTAGATTGTAGGCGGGGATATATGACGTCAGTACTGACGCAACAACATGGCAGCAAGCAACGCCCCATAGCTTACTATTCATCACAGTTAGATCCGGTGGCACGATCATTGCCACCCTGTGTACAAGCAGTTGTTGCAGCAGCTATGGCAGTGCAAGCTTCGGCCTCAGTGGTATTGTTTCATCCTCTCACGTTGAGAGTACCTCATGCAGTTGCGATAATTTTACTGCAAGAGAAAATAGCATTTTTGTCCCCTGCCAGACATCTTTCTTGTATGACCATACTATTGAGTCAACCTCACATGACAATTGAACGATGCACAATATTAAATCCATCGACATTACTTCCGATTCCTGTAGATGGCACACCACACAGTTGCCTACAGGAAATGGAACAAATAACCACACCTAGACAAGATCTCACTGATGTGCCTTTAGCTGATGCAGAGGTGACATTTTATGTGGACGGATCCTGTAGACGAGGACCTACAGGAAAGAACCTAGTGGGTTATGCAGTAGTGACAGATAATGAAATCATAGAAGCACAACCCCTGCAACATAACCTGTCTGCTCAAGCAGCAGAATTGATAGCTTTGACACGTGCCTGCACTCTAGCGAAAGACAAATGTGTTAACATATATACTGACAGTCAGTATGCTTTCTCTACAGTGCATGTTTTTGCGCAACAGTGGAAGAACAGAGGAATGATAACATCCACTGGCAAACCGATTAATCATGCACAATTGATTTTGAACCTGTTAGATTCCATTCAGTTACCCACTAGAGTAGCTATTTGTAAATGTGCAGCCCATACCAAACAACAGGATAAAATTTCAAAAGGAATGCTCGGGCTGATGCAGCTGCAAAGCAAGCTGCCTCAGACTCAGAAACTGTGTTTTCAAATGAAGAACTACAACCTTCTGAGACTCTAGATTTAAAAATGTTAAAAACAATGCAGACATTAGCTACAAAAACAGAAAAGCAAAAGTGGATAAAACGAGGAGCAATCCTTGAAGAGGGACTGTACATCTCCAAAGAGAAAAAGCCAATATTGCCATCTAATTTATTTAGATATGCAGCTTTGTTGAGTCATGGGCAGAGCCATGTCTCAACAGGGGGGATGGTACAGTTAGTTAACAAAACATTCCAAACATACGGATTTACGAATTATACACAAAAATTTTGCGCAGCATGTCATATTTGTAGCAAACACCATGCACAGGGAGCATTTAAACCAAAGCGAGGGAGCTTTCCGACACCACCCTATCCGTTCCATACTATTTGTATGGACTTTATAGAACTGAATAAATGTGAAGGGAAAAAATACTGTTTAGTGATCATAGATATGTTTTCAAAATGGGTAGAAGCTTTTCCGACCAGGAATCCGGATGCAGCAACAGTGGCAAAAGCCTTAGTGAAAGAAATCATTCCTAGATTTGGCATACCGGAAAGAATTTATAGTGACAATGGAACACATTTTGTTAATCAGACAATACACCAGCTTGGGAGATTCTTTGGGATTTCTTTGAAAAACCATTGTGCTTATCACCCCCAGTCAGCAGGACTGGTGGAGAGGTACAATGGAACTTTGAAAAACAAGTTGAGAAAATTGATGAGTGAGACTCAAAAGACTTGGATTTGCTGTCTGCCTTTAGCACTGCTGAGCATGAGAACTGTTCCAAATGTAAGGGGCTTGACCCCTATTGAGGTAGTATTTGGAAGAGCATATTGTGTGCCACAATGGAAGGCCCTCATGCCTGCAGAGCTGGAGGCCGATAGCTCATTAGCTAGTTATATGAAGAAATTGTTAACAAATAAGACTGTTTTGCAGTTGAACTCTTTTTCAGACAAAGAAAAAACAAAACCGGAGGCTGTGCTGACCCCGGGGTCCTGGATCTGGCTGAAAGTCGTCAAAAAAAGGAACTGGGCGAGTCCAAAGTAAAAAGGTCCGTACCAGGTACTATTGGCAACGCCTACTGCAGTAAAAATTGCTGAGAGATCATCTTGGGTTCATTTGACGCACTGTAAACCACTCAAAGAGTTTAAGTTGGATAAACATTTTTTAACTGATATACCACAGAAACAGGATGGCCAGAGGCAGAGTGTATAAAAATGCAAAACAACCCCAAAGACATTGGTTCACTGGCCTACTGATCATACATTTATTAACCATGTTTGTAGTGACCTTTTTGTTGTTATGGTTTTTCTTGCATATAACTACAGAAGTGAAATTGATAAAACGTGATGAACTGGCTATAGACTGGCACCCAAACTTCAACACATACCTGGCTATGAAACGAGTCTATGTAGAGACTATGAACGCTTCAATTGCTGGGTTTGTACTGCAATACCTACAGCATATGGAGGACTTTTAATGTCTGCTGTCCCCCTGGGGATAAATGAAACTTGGGAAAATCTATTATTTGACACGGGTACTGTGAGATCACAAGACAAAGTGGCATTATATTTACCCGTTACTCAGAGAGGAATTGTTTGCTTTGTTAAAATGATACACTCCAGGTTGGTTGGAGTAATTGTAACATAACTGTGTCTTACAAATGTTATATAAAACCTGTAGACCAAGGTACTAGTTGTAGCTCGAACTATGGTTCGTATTTAAGCCTGATGAAAACAACATTGAGAGATGTGCAAAAAACTCCTGAAATATATAGACAATTATCTGTTATAGATAAAAAAATGTTTCATTCAGGGTTAACCCGCATCAGTACTAAAGTAAAAAACTGTTATTTTGTTTGTGGGAAAAAGGCCTATAAATGGTTACCTGAGAATTGGTCCGGCAGTTGTTTTTTGGGTTATCTGGTTCCAGCCATAAGACATACTGCAGAATTGCCCCTGGGTAAAATACGCAATGTGAGAAATGCAGCTCAGCAAGCCGAGAATACAGTCAAAAAACCTGCTAATCCGGTGGGTAAGATTGAAGCAAGCTGGAAGGATCATTCGGCTGTGAAGGACAAAGAAAAATTGACTCATATGGACTTGAGTGACAGTGTCATATCCTGGGCTGGAATATTCCCAGCCTATGGAGCAGTCAAATCGATTTGGGAACTGAGGAAATTGTCAAAACTCCTTGAAGTAATGAGCAATGCGACTTTTTCCGCTCTTGAACTTGTGACTGATGAAATGAATGCAATGAGAACAGTCGTACTACAGAACCGAATGGCTCTCGACTTCACCCTAGCGGCGAGAGGTGGTGTCTTGGCGCTTATCAAAGAAGAATGCTGTGCGTACATTCCAGACAACCAACATGAAATCAATGATCACCTGGAGGTAATACAGCAGGTGTCAGCAATGGCAGAACCAGGCCCAAACCCACTGACGAACTTTTTCCAGAATCTATTTGGGGGGTGGGGGTCGGTCCTTATGAATATTCTGATTGCTATTTGTGTAGTACTGCTCATAATTGGAGCATGTGTCTGCTGCGGGATACCCTGTGTGAAAAAATTAGTTAGGGACCTAGTTGACATATCAGTAACTGAAACTATGTACCAAGACATGGAATTAAATTTGTTGATACCAAGCGAAAGCCTATCTGAAATATAAAACAAATGACTTACTTAGCTGAAAGTCCTTGAAGGGAAAAGGCTAAGAAATGAAATGATATTGTTTATGTTTCAAATAGAATGAAATGCATTAACAGGAGGGAGAATGTTAGAAAAATATGTATTCACATATAAGCTGCTAGAAAAATATGTGCTCACATATAAAAGCTGCTAGAAAAATATGTATTTCACACATATAAACTGTTAGGAAAATATGTATTCAAATATATCAACTGTTAGAGAGACATATATTCAGACATATATAAGTTGTGTGGTCAGATATATATAAATGAACTTGAACATATATGAAGTGCAAAGATTGAAAAATAGAATAATATGTAATGCATTTAATTCTGTTTTACTAGAATGATAGTAGAAATAAACTTGCATATTATTGCTTGAAGCATAGCTGCAGTGTGATTAGAAACTTGACCCTGACAGTAGCCAGCTCGGCTGGCTCATGTCTGTCAGTAAGAGATTATTTTGCAAAGTTAGAAAATAATGAATCTGTGTGCATATGTATCTTTTCCTGCTTCCACCAGAAGAATGGCCTTGTCGCACTATCAGAGATAATGTCCATCTGGTGAACAAGAAAGAGACAAAGAGAAGTATTAAAGAAGACATGCATCCATTGTATTCGAACTAATCTAGGGGCCTTGAATTGGCTACATCCTCGGAAGGACATTGTGACTGACCAGGTGCTTGCAAGGCTGTAATATTCTCATGGGAAATAGATTTTTGAAAAACACTATCTCAGCACTTTTTCATAAGTTACTATGATGCAAAGACCCTGTCACTGACCACGTCAGTGAGGTGGGCAAAAGCTGATTGTAAATAGTATAAAATGACATGTGCTTCCTAAATAAAGCTAGACAAAATTCTGTACAAGTTTGTGTATGGTTTTTTGCCTCCTAATGTACATTAGAGAATACATATACAGTAGATACCTGAGAATCCTGCATTACTGTCTGTTATTGTGAATGATTTTTACAGTCTGATTTTAACAATTTATCTAACAGCAAATTATAAAATTCCCCTACTCATAAAATCCCATCTGACTCTACTGAATGCCTTCTCTGCATCAAAATCCACTAACAATGGCATTTTTTCTTATATTCTCCCTTCCTTTGGATCATCATTATTCTACTAATGATATAAAATGTTTGCCTCTCCTCCACAAAAACAAGTTATCCATATCTATCAGTTTTGGTAATACCTTTGTCACTCTTTGTCACTCTCTTAGTCGACTCAAGCACTTTGCAATCATAGCTTAAAACCAAAATGGATTTATATGAAGCTAAGTCTGAAAGGTCTTAACTCTTTTTGAGTAATACAGCCAGCACAACTTTCTTCCAATTGCTGGCACTTCCTCCATTTCTAAAATATTGTTAAACAAATCTTCCAGATCTTTTATCTTTTTCTCTCCTAACTTCAAAATTCCACAGGAATACTCTCTGCTCCTGTAAACTTCCCTGTTGATTCATTATATATATATATATATATATATATATATATATATATATATATATATATATATATATATACACACACATATATATCAATCATTATTTTTATTTCATCTCTTCCTGTCTTAGCTAGTAATTGCCAAGTCTCATTTGCCTCTATCCTTGTCAAACTTTAATCTTCCATAAATATTTCCATTTATGCTTTTTCTTATTTTCTACATTACCGTGCTTTACACAGATTTTCATAAAATTTCAGAAATATCTCTGAATCTCTGTTTAATTTTCTTGTTGTAGGGTCCCTACATTTTTCAACAACCATGTCTAATTTCTGTTGTCTATGTCATTGTGCTAAAAGGTTTTGTGCTCTGCAGTTATCAAGAAATGACTGCTTAAGAGCAATCTATCTGAGCTCACGTAAATTAAACAAATGCTACCATATTTTCCCTTTAGCACTTTATAGCTGCCCCCTTCTTGCTCTGGGACATTCCCCTTACTCTGCAATACTTTAACCTTTGTCAGTTCCTCTAAATACTTCTGATTACTTTTTCACCCATCTCTCCTTATTTCTTCCATGTTTTTTAAACTCCATTTTCATTGTATCCCTCTCAGTAGCTTTCCCTTCTGAAGAAATGTCAATCTTTCCTCATAACTCTTGAATCATTTCTACTACCCATTCCTTAAATTACTCTCTCTCTCTCTGTCTCTTTAACAGATAAGTAGGAATGCACCAGTGTCTCATTTTCACTTCAATATTCTGCATCTTTATTGTAGTTTTCATTGGTGTATTACCTAAACTAATTACTGAATGCATGTCAAAACTTTCAATTAAATACACTTTCCAGTGAAATATAATGTATATCCAGTCTAGTCCACATTGTGTAACTGTGGGGAATAATATGCAAATTCTATCTGGAATCCTTCTTTTACATCTTCTATAACAAACATTTTCAAATATTCTTCAGACATCTACTCTCTTTTGCTATATTTTCCATTCTAGTTCACCCTACTATAACCTCAATATTGCAAATCAGATTATATTCCCTACTCATTAATAATAGGGTCTATATATCAGCATATTGAATGCTGAAAACACTGAATGCAATTTAATCGAACTGAAATGTTTGAAATCTCAAAACAGCAAACTGACGGAACATCGATTTCTTTCCCAGGGAAAAAAATCGGTGTTCCGTGCAAATAAAAAAAAAATATTTCAATACTTTAAACACGGACAGAAGTGGGGGGCTTCGCCCCCACACCCCCCAACATGGGGGGCTGTGCCCCCCACACCCCCCTACTTAAATATATCAACTCCGAGACCGCACCACAGTGGAGGAAATAGCAAACTCTGATTATGGCCCACCGATTTCTTTCCCTGGGAAAGAAATCGATGTTCCGTCAGTTCTCTCTCCTGAGATTTCGAACATTTCAGTTCGATTAAATTAAATTGGCATTTTCAAAATTCGAAATGCTGATGGGAACCCTAATAATATTATCAGCTGAAAACACATTATTTCTCTCAAAATTCTTTTGAACTCCACAACTGCAGTTTTATGTGGAATATAAAGCCATGCCAGTATAATCTTCATCTGCCAGATAATACTTCACTACCACAAATCTGCCATAATTGTTTTTTTTTTCTCTTCTACCACTACTGGAACCTCTCTAGCAATCAGTACTGTGAAACGGGCTTACAGCGAAAATCATATCAGGCAACTTACAATAAACTTAACTAAGCTAGAAAAAAATAAGCAAGCACATAAATGAATAACACTAAAACAATGACAGAGAACTGCATACAAACTACACACAAACATATAAAGCAAGATGAACCATAATAAGTGAAATAAAATGCCAAAGTAGTCCTCAGAAACAAACTCTATGACATTAATTTGTTGTACATAATTGGGGCGGGGGGAACTGGCATAATGGTTAAGGTGTTTACCTGATATACATTGTTATAGGCTTTGATTCTCATCTTGGAAAACATGGCTAGGCTTTAAAAGCCCCCCCCCCCCACCCGGCCCAGGGTCATCAGCCTAGCAATCGCATATGAATCCATGAAATCACAGAATCTATGACTGGAACTATGGCAGCACTAAAACAAGAGTATGAATAAATGGAGATGGCAAACCAAAAACCTAATCCACTCAATTCAACAACATGGATAAGAAAAGCACTGAAAGGTAAAATGTCTTGATGAAAATAAATAACTTGCGCAACCTCAAAATATGATCCTGGCTAGCACAATTCAAGTGTGCGGAAGTGGTTCTGACAGCACTGCCAATACACTTCCAACCTTATTACTAGTCTGATTCAAAGCTCCAAAGGAAAAAATGCAATTTATGCAGAAAATATTAAATGAACCTAAAGCCTCCTTACAGGCCAGAACCTGAATCTGACAGTTAAGGATATCAGTACGGAAACAGGAAGAACAGTTACTAAAACTAAGATACTGTTGTTTATCATATGACACAGAGCACATATTACCACAATATTCTAGATCTTTCTGTAATATAAGCATGTACACATTTGAGAACAGGAATAACAAAAAATTAATATAACATACAGTTAGATTACCAGGAATTCACTTCTTAAAGGAGATGCGTTTCAGACAGCTGAACTTATCCAGTGTTATATGACACATGCTAGACACTAAAGATGGTATTACTGATTTGACTAGAGCACGGATGATAAAGACTTAAAATGCAACCGTCAAGAAAACTACTGGACGAAAACAACTTCATAACATTAAAACAAACACAGAAGCATGGCATGGTGTAGGAATGTATACATAAAGTGAAGTATAAAAGCAAACTGAAAATATGAGCAGATTTTAAATAGACAAAGTTGCACAACCAGACAGTCAGTAGCATAGCTAAGGCAGGGTGAAGGTGGCAAGTGCCACAGACACAAAGTTTTAGGGGACATAATTAGCTCATCCCAATCGGTCTTTAATGCATACCAGCTTATAAAAGCCGATATTGCAACTGTGGTCAAATCTGATCCCTGTAGCGCTCTGCGTGTGATCTAACTGGATCAACTGTGTATTACATTTGTAGCAAGCAGCTTGCTTCAGTTGCAAAGTAACTTCACTTGAGTGCTGTAGCGCTCCGTGTGGGGTTATAAACTGCAGAAAGCAGTTTGCTACAGTTTGAAAATATATATATATATTTTTCTTTGGTTTTATTTATTTTATTTTTGTACTATAGCCTGAAGAATGAGCCTTCAGTAGACAGGGTGCAGAAATGGGACCCATTTGGCTCCTGCATTTCAGGATCCTCAGGTACTGGATTTGTTTTTTTTTTTCTGCTCTTCACTTGAAGAGCTGGGGGGGGCTCTAGTTTGTGCGACCATCACAGGGCGCTAGATGAACCAGCCATGCATCTGCATACAATTATAGCAAGATTCTACCAAATAAATTACAGGAAGATTCTGACAGCCATTTACAACTAATAATAAAGTCTATTTCAATAACCACGGCACTAGTCACTTGGCAAACAAAAAATCTTCCATGAATATCATTGCAGCCCAGATGTCCGCTCATAACAATGTGTGTTAACTTCACTGGATACTGAACTGATATGCTTCACATGAAAGGATTTGCCATAAAAAGATTTCTAATGACTTGCATGGAGGATTTCACAGCCCAGGTATGCTTCGCTAGAAAGATGAAATGATACGATGGCTCCTATTTCTGTATAGGGAACATTACGAAGAACTGCCCCTTTTTCTTCTGCTGGGCTCAAATATGAGAACACATGTTAAACTTCTGCAGCATTACACTACCTTAAACATCTGAAATGCAAACTGAAAATGAGCAATAATGTTAATTCCACTGGCGACATTAACAATCATTTCGCAACACACATACACTTTACCTTGTTATAGACACAAAACACAGAAACAGTCTAGAACAGAACACAGTCCTCAGAATAAAACACACACACACACAAGAAATTGACAGGATCACCAATTCACCTATAAGCATGACATTAGAAACCAGATAAAAACCTACATACTATCGCCTACTTGTAGATAAGTCTCCATAAAGAATGCCTAAATAGTCAAATTTTATATGGCATTTTGCTTTTAAACAGATATTTAAGCCACACTTCAAGTCACTTGTGAAGTCAAGCTTTTAATATAACTTTATGCTGCATTGTTTATCTTGCCAGTTTAAGAAGGTGTTGCCTGCTTTTTCACATATCTAAAAATAAATTACACAGGCAAACTTAAGCTATTGAGTGTATTCTAGCAGCACTGCGATTAATTTATGTGCAGAACCAAAATAATTATAAGAAAGACTCCAAAATTCATTCCCTAAATGGACTATATATATATATATATATATATATATACACATATATATATATATACACACACACACACATATATATATATATATATATATATATATATATTTATATTACACATATATATATGGATACCCTTCAAGTGCTCAAACTCTCAAGTGCTTGAACTCTTGAAATATTGACTGCAAAGTTAAAAAAAAAAAAGTTATGTACTCACCATAACGTTCCATCGGAGTAGTTGGACTTCATTTGTCATCAACCTGTGGGTATTCAGATCTGGATCAGATCTGAGAAGGCAGCTTCACCAGCATCTGATCAGAGCTCCTCCCCTTACCCATAATACCCCTCCATCTCCTTCCTTCCCTCAAGTCAAGTTTGCTACACCATACACATAAACCTGATCTGATATACCTTACTAACAATGAAGAACAGGAAAGCCGCATAGGCGCTCTCTCTTGCCTACCAAAGTAAGAACATAATGAGATGGTCAGGGGGAAGGAGGGAGGGATGGTTGATGACAAATGAAGTCCTACTACTCAGATGGGACTTTATGGTGAGTACATAACTTCTTTATCTGAAGTAGTTGACTTTGTTTGATTATCAACCTGTGGGACAGAGTTCCCAGGTACCAAACTTTTGGGTGGCTCTCATGGAAGGATATTCCGGAGCACCGCAGAGCCAAAGGATGCTCTCCCCCTAGATATCAGGTCCAGTTTATAGTGAGAAATGAAGGTGTGAGATGAGGACCAAGTTGCCGCCGAACAAATATCATCCAAAGAACACCGTACACCAAAAGGCCGCTGACGTAGCCAGGGACCTGGTAGAATGGGCATTTATCTGTCCTGGAAGTGATATGCCTCTGTCTTTGTAAACCTGAAGGATGCAAAGGGAAATCCATCTGGCAATGGTTACCTTAGAGATCGGTTTGCCCAGAAAGGGTGTAGAAATAGGCCACTAACAACTGGTCAGACCTGCGAAAGGCCTTAGTCCTATGTAAACAGAAATATAGCTGTCTATGTACATCTAATACATGCAATTTATATTCACCCCCGTTCTGAAAAATTGGAAAGAAAACAAGTAAATTGATCGTCTGATTGATATTAGTTTCAGAGGCCACTTTAGGAAGAAAAAGATTAGTATGAAGTGAAATCGTGTCCTTATGGAAAATCATATGGAGGTTTGATAGATAATGCCTGGAGTTCTGACACCCTCTTAGCTGAGGTGATGGCCACTAGGAGGGCCGTCTTCCATGATAAAAATTTCAGAGCCACAGAAACAGCCAGTTCAAAAGGTGGGGCAACCAAATCTTGTAAAACTAGGGTAGGATCCCAAGGAGAAGAAGGATCTTTAACCGGGGGCATTAAGAGAAAGGTACCATTAATAAAAGTTTTACAAAGTCTGGAGGAAGCTAATGAAGCCATGTTCTCACCTATATGGAAGCTGGAAATGGCAGCCAGTTAAACCTTTACTGTAGATGAGCTAGCTCCCTGCTGGAAAATGTGTGCCAAGAACTCAAGGACCACTGGGACAGGAGCTGTGAAAGGATCCAGATCCCTGTGAGAAGCCCAGATGGAAATATGATTCCATTTGCTATAGTATAGTTTTCTGGTGGATGACTTATGAGCTGCCATCAGAATAATCTTGATTGGGAGTCCTAGCAATCAATGGAATTGGAGCAACCAAGCCGTAAGCTGACTAGGTCTGGATGAGGGACCCTCGAAGGGAGTGAGATGAGATCCGGTATTGGATCAAAGATCCATGGAGGAACTATCAGATGAGAACAAAGGAAGGGAAACCAGACCTGGCGATGCCAGAATGGGGCAATGAGGATTACTTTGCTCCCCAACCTGCAAGCCTTTTGGATGAATTTTGGTATGAGAGGTAGTGGGGGGTAAGCATAGAGAAGACCAAAAGGCCAAGCATGGACCAGAGCATCCCTGGGGGTTCCCCCTGTGGTTGGATCAGATCGAAGAACTCGCTGCACTTCACGTTGGAAGGAGATGCAAAGAGATCATAGCAAGGCCGACCCCACTCAAGGAAGATCTGCTCCGTTACAGAAGGATTCAGAGACCCCTCATAAGGCATTAGAATAGTCTTGTTCAGTTTGTCCGCCAGTATGTTGGATTGACCCAGAATGTGTGTTGCTACCAGAAATCGGCTGGTGGAGATCGCTCATTCCCACACTCTCATGGCCTTGTGACAAAGGGGGTAAGATCTGGTTCCTCCCTGCATGCTGATGTACCAAACCACTGACATGTTGTCTGTCTGAATTGCAATGGTTCCCAGAGGAAGAAAGGCATGAAAGGCCTGCAACGCTAACAGGACCAGCCTCATCTCTATAACATTGATATGAAACTTGGTCTCATTCAGGGACCACATGCCTTGGACTGTCCTGCCCGAGCAATGTCCCCTCACCCTAGCTGAGAGGTGTCCATGGTCACCGTGGCTTGGGGAGGGGCTGCAATAAATGTTCGCCCCCTCGACTAGTTCCAAGGAGTGTATCCACCAGAGGAGGGACTTCCTGCAAGCGTTGCTTATATGAATAGGATGCGTCAATGGCAGATCTAATTATGACCATTGGACCGCCAGTGTCCACTGTAGTGCCTGCATATGCAGACAAGCACAGGGAAGAAGAGTAATGGTGGCTGCCATGGAACCTAGGGCTCGTAACTCCACCTCGGCTGAAGGAAGTTGAGACTGAAAGATCACGGACACATGGAGTTGTACGCTTTGAACTCTCTCCGGAGTTAGAATAACCTTGGTTCGCAACATATCTATCCTTGCTTCAATGTAGTCTAAGACCTGAACTGGGTTTAGAGAAAACATGGATGTGTTGATCTTAATTCCCAGAAAGTCAGACAGTTTCACAAAATAGTCTCTGGTCTGACAAAGTAGACGCTTGGTGGGAGTAGCAAGGAGATAGTCGTCCAGGTATGGAAAGACCTGCATCACCCGAAGCCTCAGGTGAGCCGCTATTACTGCCATGACCTTGGTGAACACCCTGGGAGCTGTGGTGAGACTGAAGGGTAGAGCTCGAAACTGATAATGACTGGCCCCTAGCCAAAAGCGGAGGAAAATCCTGGAGCGTCTGTGCATCCTTACATAGTAGTATGCATCCTGGAGATCTATTGAGCACATCCAGTCATTCTCCTGCAGGTAAGGCAGGATGGATAGTAAAGTGATCATCCGGAACTTCTCTTTGGCAACTGAAAGGTTTAGGGTGGAAAGATCCAGAATAGGCCTTAGATCCTCCGTTTTATTTGTCACCAAAAAGAACCTGGAATAGATGCCCGATCTAGACTGATCTTGGGGGATGGGCTGGACGACTCGTTTCTTTAGCAGCTTTTCTATTTCAAGCACTGCTGCCTCCCTTTGCATGGGTGGTACATCCAAGAGGCGTTTTGGGGGAATGGGAAGAACCACAAAGGGAATGGTATATAACCTCTGGATAGGATTCGAAACACCCAACGGTCTGTTGACATGGACTCCCATGCCGTCAGGTGGAGCAAAAGATGACCCCCGACTGCCTTCAGAGCACAGCAGTTAGACAACCCCTCAGGGCTGCTGCGCAGGCCTGTCCAAGAACTGTTCTTGAGACCTGAAATTTCTTGGATGCCCCCTGCCTCTGGGCCTGCGTCTGTCTGGTCCTCCTCTGCCTCTGGAGGAAGATGAGTCCTGAGTGTCCTGGGAATACTGAGACTTCCAGAACCACATTTTCCTTCCCCCCACTGATTCCTGGAAAAGGATCTTTGAGAGTTAGAGAAGTGGATCTCGACAGCAGACAGTGTCTTCCTGTCCTTTTCACTCTGGACCAACGTCTCACGAACAGTCTTCCCAAACAAGGAAGAATCATCATAAGACTCATTCGTGAAAGATGATTTAAAGGCCATGGCAATGCCGGTCCCAAACGCCCTTGCTGCTCCTTCGGTGGCATGCAAAAGGAGGTGCATGAACGTATTAGAAACCGCTTTGAGAGGTTCAATTCGTGTGGAGAATATATGCCTATCCTCCAGTGACATGGACTCTGGGGGCAACACAGTTAGCTCCTTGACAAGGTCAAGTAATGTGGGCCAAATAATTCAGCGCCCTTATGGAAAAGGTGGCTGAAGCATATGCCCACTTTCCTAGACAATCCATTGTCCTGGACTCTCGATCGGGGGGATGAACTGTTGAACTTTCCTGAGCTAGTTCTTTCTTAGTGGTGGCTGCTACCACCATAGCGTCTACTGGGGACCCCTTGTTCCAACTAGGTCTAACTCTGCAGGAGGACTCAGAATCTTGTCGAGACACCTTGGGATTAGCTCCATGTCCAGTTCCTTCCATGGCTGGGGGGTATTAACAGCCACCAAGTGATCCACATGGGGGAAACACAGGAGGTAGAAGGGCCTGTGCCGAAGGCCTCCAGAAACACCGACTCATCCGAGGACGGCTTGGGGTAGACCAATCACCCCACCCCCGCTGGAGCAGGAGTTCCATGATGTCTCCAAAGGAAACATCATTGGAGGGTGATCTTCCCCTTCCTCCACATCAGTGTCCTCAGTGAGCGACTGTGGAGAGGAGTCCAGATGCCTCTTTTTGCATGTTCGTTTGTGGGGCACCTCTTCAGTGGGGCTCTCTGGAGAGGACTCGCAAACCGTCTGTTGTTCTGCAAGGGGAACATTCTGGGGCACATCAAGCACATGCTGTCCCTGAAGGGGCAAAATGGCTGAAGTCGCACCTAGAGCCGAGGAAGTCAGGGCAGTATTTGAGGAGATGGTCAGGGGCCTCGATCCACTGGAGAGAACCCTTTCCACCACGTCAAAAACCAAGGGAGAGCGAGCCTCCTGGGAGACTAGTAAGGATGCTGCTCTCCCCAGATACGACGAGGGGATTGGACCAGAGCCCAACGGAGATGAGATACCGAGTGGAGGGCCATGACCCAACAAAGTCGGAGCCAATGGTGAAAATCCCAACCCTTGGATCTGACGCCCAGGCTTTGAACTAGTTGGGTCTGATGTGCTCACGGTAACGGCCGGCATCGAGGTACCCGGTACCATTGGCACTGACCCCCTCACTCCTGGACCTCTCGGATCAAAAAACTCCGATACCAGAGGTTGGATGGGAGAAGGAGTTATTTGGGTGAAAAAGGGAAGAGATCTCCCTCCTCCAGAGGGAGTGGTGGCTGGCAAGACCCGCATCTGAATCTGGGTGTGAATAAACCTTTGCATCATTTTTCCATGTCTGCCTCAGACAAGCTCCTGGTGGAACGTAACAAAGCCACCGACGATGACTAGGAGAGTCGATGTGCAGAGGCCCTAGAAGATGATCTAGGCTCCACCAGCTCCGGCGAGAATCTGGGCGAGCGGAGCTGGGGAATACTAGGCGTGGACATCACCTGTTGCTTTTGAGGAGGACTCACCAGATTCAACCAGTCCGGAGATCTCTTCCTCCCTGTGTCTTTATCTTTTCTGTGCTCCCTTTCCACACACCACATGCCAAACGGTTGAGTCCCAGCCTGGGAGGGAGTGGAAGAAACAGTAGCAGAAGAAGATAAAGTCACAGCCATGACAGTAGTCGAAGCGGAGACAGTTGCCTCCGTAGCAGGGAGAAGTCCCTTCAAAACTAATTTAGCCCTACAATCTTTCAAGGCCCTGGGGCTAAACCCCACAGAAATAGTGCAGGCGGTAGCAAGATGGGGGAACCCAACAAACCACGCACAGAGTGTGGCCATCAGCTGGAGACAACTTGTGGCCAAAATCTATGCACTTCCTAAAAATCAGCTTTTGCTGATCTGCCATCACGAAGCACAAGGCCCTAACTCACCGACCACACTCACTTACACCCAAGCTAACTAACAAGGAGGGGGAAGATGAGGAAGGCACTACACTGACTAAAATAAACAAAACTTTTTTTTTTTTTTTTTTTTTTAAAAACATGACGCAACAGAGAAAGGGGAGGTAAAGGCGAGGGAAGAAAACCAACTTAACACTACCATAAAACACTCCCAAAACTATCTCTAAAACATCTCATCACAACTGGAGCTCCAAAAACCACGATGCTCAGCAAGCCGTGGCAAACAAGATCTAAGGGAAGGAAGGATATGGAGGGGTATTATGGGTTAGGGGAGGAGCTTGGAGCTCAGATCAGATGTTGGTGAAGCTGCCAACTCAGATCCGATCTGGATCCGAATACCCACAGGTTGATGATCTACTACTTCAGATTAATTTTTTTTTAATCTAGCCAGTGTTTATAAGCATGAGATAGTGGTACAGTGGGGATCAAGGAAATTACAATTTCTCCACTGTAGTGCAAGCTTGCAGCTGGTATATTTAAGCAACAATGTGGGGGATGCACAAGGGCTTGCCCGCCTACAAAAATGTTTTTGTTTTACTTTGAATTTTTGCGATTCAAAGCCTTTTGCATTTGAATCTTTGGGATTTGAACGTTTTTTTTCTCCACGTCTCAGTGTTCAAACTTTTTATAGTTTGAACACTTGACTCAGAATCATAGACACATGCATAAATGTGTGTGTGTGTGTGTGTATGTCTATATATACATACACATACATATTATATGATCGTTTCAACTCTCAGAAAAGTGCATGCAAAAACAGCAATCTTTTTAGAGTGAAATTTTAAACAATATATTTTGCAGGGGTGCATGCTCCCCTGCCACCTCTCGCACACCACCTGCATCCCCCATACCTCCTTCTAATTATATATAACTCAGAGATCACACAACAGCGGGTTAAGTGCAAATGTCCAGAAAGTGATCTTGCACAGTAAACTGTCAGCAGACTGAAAAAGCAGTCTGTAAGAGCATTCACCCTTACAGACTGCAACCATATTTAAAAAAGTTATGTACTCACCATAACGTTCCATCTGAGTAGTAGTACTTCATTTGTCTTCAACCTGTGGGAATACGGATCCATATCGGATCCGAGCTGGCAAATATTACTAGCATCAGCTCCGAGCTCCAGACTCCTCCCCTTATCCATAATACACCTCCACTGCCTTCCATCCCCAGATCGAGTTTGCAGAACTTATACTTGGTACTCTACCTGATAACATACTTGTGACCTATACTGCAGCCCGTAGGCTGAACATGCGCCAAGGTCCGGGAGAAGGAGGGAGGGACGGTTGAAGCCAAATGAAGTACAACTACTCAGATGGAACGTTATGGTGAGTACATAACTTCTTTATCTGAAGTAGTTTACTTCATTTGGTCTTCAACTTGTGGGACCAAAGTCCCCAGCTACTAAAATTCTGGGAGGCCCTCATGGAAGGATATTCCGGAGCACTGTGGAGCCAAAGGATGCTCTCCTTCTAGAAATCAAATCCAATTTGTACTGAGAAATAAACATATGAGATGAGGACCAAGTAGCTGCAGAGCAAATGTCATCCAAAGACACCCTAGACCAGAAAGCTGCAGATGTAGCCATGGCCTTAGTGGAGTGAGCTTTAACCTGACCTGGAGGAGACATGCCTCTATCCTTATAGACCTGTAGGATACATGAAGAAATCCATCTAGCTACAGTGACCTTGGAAATAGGTTTGCCCAAAAAGGGTCTATAGAAGGAAACAAACGATCAGACTTACGAAAATGTTTTGTCCTGTGTAAATAGAATCGTAACTGTCTATGAACATCCAACATGTGTAGCTTGTATTCCATCCTGTTGGTAAAATTGGGAAAGAATACAAATTTATAGTCTGACTTGATATTGACTGGTGATGCCACCTTAGGAAGAAAAGATGGGTTGGTGCAAAGGGAAACTATCTTTATGAAAAATCATGTACGGAATTTTTATGGACAAGGCCTGTAATTCCAAAACCCTTCTAGCAGAGGTAATAGCGACCAGAAAAGCTGTTTTCCACGATACAAATGTTAGATCTGCAGTTGCAGTAGGCTTGAAAAATGGGGTGACCAGAGCTAGAGGTCTAAAAAGAAAAATATGTTTCCACTTGCTGCGATAAACCTTTCTGGTTGAAGACTTATGAGCAGCTACCAAAATAGACTTAACTGAGGAGGAAAGTCCAGGAGTCCTAGCAATCACGGGAACTGGAGCAGCCAAGTTGTGAGCTTTAGGCTGCCCAGACTCGGATGTGGCACCCCCGATGGGTGTGAACTCAGATCCTGAATGGGATCTAGGATTCAAGGTGGAGCCAGAAGGTGAGACCAAAGGAAGGGAAACCATACCTGGTGAGGCCAGATTGGGGCAATGCAGATCACCTTGCTCCCCAGTCGATAAGCTTTCTGCAGAAACCTCGGGATGAGAGGAACTGGTGGGTAAGCATACAGAAGGCCGAGAGGCCAAACATGAACTGGAGCGTCTCTGGGGGTCTCCCATGGTGGGGGGGTTCAGAGTGAAAAACCTGCTGCACTTCACATTGGAAGGAGATGCGAAGTGATCGCAACAAGGTTGACCCCACTCGCTGAAGATTTGTTCCACTACTGACAGATTCAGAGACCACTCGTAAGGCATCAGAATGAACCAACTTAGCCTGTCCGCTAGAATGTTGGACCGTCCCGGAATGTGCATTGCGATGAGAAAGCGACCGGTGGAGATCGCCCATTTCCACACTCTCATGGCCCCGTGACAAAGGGGGTAAGATCTGGTCCCTCCTTGTTTGTTGATATACCAGACTACTGACATGTTGTCTGATTGAATGGCAATCATCCCAACAGGAAAAAAGGCATAAAGGGCCTGCAACGCTAGAAGGACCGCCCTCATCTCTGGGGCAGTAACATGCAAGCTGGTCTCTATGGGAGACGACAGACCTTGGACTGTCCTGCCCAAACAATGCCCCCCCCAAGTTGGGAGGCATCTGTGGTCACTGTGGTTTGGGTCGGGCCTGCAACAAAGGGTCATCCCTCCAAAATGTCCGGAGAGCTCATCCACCATATGAGGGATGACCGACACACTTGACTTAGGTGAACAGGATAGGTTAGTGGTAAATCCAACAGGGACCACTGAAACGCTAGAGTCCACTGAAGAATTTGCATGTGTAGACAAGCACACGGAAGAAGAGTTATGGTCACCGCCATCGAGCCTAGGACCCTCGATTCTGCTGTCAAGAGGTGAGAACGGTAAATCAGGGAGACGTGCATCCTGAGGTTTTGAACTCTCTCCGAGGTCAGGAACACTTTGCACTGGAGTGTGTCTATCCTGGCACCAATGTAGTCTATCACCTGTACAGGCTCTAGCAGAGATTTGGATGTGTTGATTATGATACAAACTCAGGGCAAGTGTCAGAAAGTAATCCCTGGTTTGGGAAAGTAGACAACTGGAGGGAACAGTGAGGAGCCAATCGTCCAGCTACGAATAGACCTGAATCCCCTGAAGCCTCAGGTGAGCCGCTACAACCGCCATAATTTTGGTAAACACCCTGGGGGCTGTGGTGAGACCAAAGGGTAGGGCTTGAAATTGATAATGATTGGCCTCTAGCCGGAAGTGGAGGAACCTCCTGGAGCTTTTGTGCATTTTTATGTGATAGTAAGCATCCTGGAGATCTAACAAGCACATCCAGCCGCTCTCTTCAGGTACGGCATGATGGAGTGTAGTGTGACCATCCGGAACTTTTGTTTGGCAACTGACAGATTCAGGGTAGAGAGGTCCAGAATGGGCTTTAAGTCCCCCGTTTTCTTTGGCACAAAAAATAACCTGGAGTAGAAACCCGATCCAGACTGATCTGGGGGGATGGTTTCAATGGCTCGTTTTTCTAGCAGCTTGGAAATTTCCTGTGCTGCTGCCTCCCTTTGCATGGGTGGAACGTCTGTGAGGTGTTTGGGAGATATGGGGGAACCCACAAAGGGGATAGAATATCCTCTGGATATGATATGAAGCACCCAGCGGGTCCGTTATGGACTCCCATGCCGCTGGGTGCAAGGACAATCATTCCCCGACTGCCTCCAGTGTAGAGCAGCCGGGCAACCCCTCAGGGTTACTGCCTGGATCTGTCCAAAAATAGTTCTCGAGACCTGAAGTTTCGCGGGTCCCCTCGGCCTCTGGGCCGGCATCCATTCTGTCCCCCTCTGCCTCTAGGGGAAGAACAGCCCTGAGTGTCCGGGAATACTGAGATTCCGGAACTACATCTTCTTTTGCCCTCTCTGGTTCCGAGATAAGGACCTTTAAGGGTACGAGAAGCGGATCCCAAAGGCAGACAGTGTCTTCCCGTCCTTCTCACTCGGGACCAGTGTCTCCCTGACGGTTGAACCGAAGAGTCGAGCCGTCATAAGGGGATTTGCAAAGGACGCCTTAAACGGTTCGGAAAATTGGCACAACCTGAGCCAGGCGTTAAACCTCATGGGCATGCCAGACCCAGCTGCCCTAGCCACTCCTTCCGTAGCAAGGGAGAGGAGTCACATGGACGTATTTTATACCGCTTTTGGAGTGGCCATTTTTGCGGAGAATGAAGCCTTGTCCTCCTGCGACATGGACTTGGGTGGAGACTCCTCCAGCTCCTTCACTAGGTCGCATTAGAGTCTCATGACATGGGCCAAGTAATTCAGCGCCCTGTCGAAAAGGTAGCTGAAAGCATACACCCACTTCCCTAGGCGGTCCATCTTCCGTGACTCTCAGTCAGGAGGGTGGACCAAGGAACATTCCTGAGATAGATCCCTCTTCATGGCTGCTGCTACCACCATGGCGTCCACTGGGGAGCCCTTGTTCCAGGAAGGCCCGTCAATGGGGGGACTTAAAACTTTATCGGGGCACTTGGGGATTGGCTCCACGGTATCTGGTTCCCTCTACGCCTGTGAGGTGATCAAATCCACTAAAGGATCTACGGGAGGGGACACCCAAGAAGTAGACGGACCGGTGGCGAAAATCTCCAGAAACACAGACTCATCAGAGGAGGGCTTGGGGGCAGACCAACCTCCCCGCTGGTGCAGGATCTCCATGATGTCTCCAAAGGAGACATCGTCAGGAGGTGACTTTGGGGAGCCCTCCCCATCATCTAAATCTGGGTCCTCGGTTAGGGACGCTGGGGAGTCCATGTGCCTCCTCTTGCACTTGTGCTTGTGATGCACATTTCCAGTGGGGCTTTCAGGGGAGTGCTCGCAAGCCATCTGTTCCTCAGGGGAAACAGTCTGGGGATCTTTGGGCATGGGCTGTCCCTCTGGTAAGATAATGGGGATGATAGACAGAGCCAAGGGGGTCTGGGTGGAGTCCGAGGGGGGCGGTCAGTGGTCTCAATCCAATGGAGAGGACCCTTTCTACCACATCGAATGCCGAAGGAGAGCGGACCTCCTGGGAAGCTAATAAGAAGGAGGCCGGTCTCCCCGGGTCCGACGTGAGAATAGGAGACGGACCCGAAGTGGATGGTGCCCCAAGGGAGGGAATCTGGCCCAACGTCAGAGCAGATGGAAAAGGTTCCACACCCTCGGGTCCGACACCCAGGCTCCGGCTACGAGAGAGGCTCAGATCCGAACTTGTCAGATCAGAGATGCTCCAGGCAGTTGTCTGGGTTGAGGATGCAAGGACTGTCAGAGTCAACCCCTCGCAAAAAAGGTCAGCCTTGGATCAGAGAATTCCGAAGCCGAAGGCTGGATCGGGGAAGAAGAAATGGGATGAAAAAAAGGAAGCAAGCTCCCCCCCTCCAGAGGGAAGGGGGGCTGGCAAGACCCCCATCTGGATCTGAGTACGGATAAAGTGCCTCATCATCTTATCCAGATCCATGTCTGATAAAGAGCGGGTCGACCGTGACGAGGCCACAGACTCCGACCTGGCAGGTCGAGGAACCGAGGTCCAGGAGACTGAACGTGCCTCCTCCGGCTCCGGGTAGAACCTCGGAGACCGGAGCCAAGAGGAGTCACAGTTCCGTGCAGACTTGCTCAGGGATGTGAGGTCCGGGGACCTCTTCCTCTTTTCCTTCATCTTTGACTCTCTCTCCTATTCTCTAACTCTCCTCTGCTCCACTACCACAGGCTTAGATGCAGGAGTTTGAGTCCCAGCCTGGGAGGGAGGGAAGGCAACAGGAAGAGAAGCGGGAGAGGCAGTCACAGCAGCCGCTGTGACTGAAGCCGAAGACAAGGAAAGAGGTTCAGTGGCAGGCAGAAGACCTTTGAGGGCCAACTTGGCCTTTCTATCTTTCAACGCTCGGGGATTGAACCCCACACAAATGGAGCAATCCACACTAAGGTTGGCCACATCTAAGCACAACACATGCCGGGGAGAGCTTATGACCACAGTCTGTGCAGTGCTTAAAGATCAGTTTTTCAGCCATTCTACAAAAAGAAAGAAGCCTTAAAAAAAAAAAAAAAAAAAAAAAAAAAAAACAGGCAAAAACTTTTTCTTTAAGCTACAAACACACACCCACTCACCACACTAGACTAGAGACAACACTACGGGGGGAGGGGCACAACAAACAAACTACTAAAAACAACAAACCTACACTTGACGCCAAAGCGATGGGTGGGGAGAAAGGGTATCTACACTAACCTGAATCGACTAAAAGAATAGAAATGTTTGAAACTTACAGTAAGAAATCACCCACTGCTAGCTGGAGCTCTGGAGACGCTATGTATTACAAATTGTGGCAAACAAGATCTGGGGATGGAAGGCAGTGGAGGTGTACTATGGGTAGGGGGCGGAGTCTGGAGCTCGGATCTGATGCTAGTAATATTTGCCTGCTCGGATCCGATATGAATCCGTATTCCAACAGGTTGAAGACCAAATGAAGTAAACTACTTCAGATTATATATGTGCATGTATATTAACATATACATATTGTATATACACACACACATATATATATATATATATATATATATATACACACACACACATATATATATATATATATATATATATATATATATATATATATATATATATATATATATGTGTGTGTGTGTGTGTATATCAAAACACAATCATTGTGCGAAAGCAGCAGTGTATGGATATATCACTACCTTTATGATCTGTTTACCAAAAGTTACAAAACTTATGAATGTTTCTGTAAAAACTACAACTTTTAGAAAACCCTTTTATTGTGTTGCAGCTGACATCAGTCATCCTCTACACATTATTAACAATACTCCATATGAATTATTCTTACATGCTAAGTGGATTTGTATTGCTATGAATTCATTTAATGATGAGAACTTAAACCTGGACTCCTAGATTTTCTGACAAGGGCTACATTGAGGACCATAAAAATAAGGCTTTGGACAGGACACTTTTCATAGATACTACTAATATATATACTTCTGACATTATCTATTCAAATATTTTTGGTACAAACACCTTTAAAATTAAAGTCAACAATACATAAACTTTGACCAGAAAACGTCAAAATCACAGAAGTTGGCACATTATTATGCATGCGCCAAGCCGCAACTTTAGCGCACTCAAAAACAAAACCTAAACAAACAAGCCGCCTCCCTTCATCCTAACTCTCCCTGCTAATTATATATACGAACTTCTATATAAATAACATCAGGGGAAACGGCATGTTCCCCCAACCCTGTGAATTGTTGCTTAGTAGGCCAAATTTTGTTGCCTAAACAGTTGTTGACCAAAGTGACAGTCGTTCAAATTCAGTGCTCCCATATATGTGTGTATGTGTTTACATGATACATTTTTTTTTGCAACTGTAGTGTCAGCTTCCTGTAGATTTTCTTACAAGAACAGAAGGAATTTAGGAAATATTTTTATTCCTTTATACGTAATACTGCCACTTCCTCTAATATGCCATCCAAACATTATACAACCCACTGGTTGTTATACTTGCGGCAATTATTTCCTTTTTATCTATAGATGTCAGGCAAAATACCTTGCCTCAGTTAAAACAAGCAAAGTTTATAAAATTAAATATCTAACTACATACTTCTCAGACTTGCTGGTATATATGATTGTTTAGGGTCTATATCACTTAATTGAAAACCCAAACAACTGAAACACTATTCATCAAACCCTTTACATCAAAACCTCAAACCATCGAGTGAACTTTTAATCAAAAATTTTCCCAGGACAAAACAACAGTTAGCCATCATCAGGAGTCTGCCCTTTTCCCTACTGTAGTGCAATCTCAGAGTTGGTACATTTAGTTAGGGAAGTGGTGGGAGGCTAGATTGTTAGCCAAACAGAATGGATTTCAAAGACTAAAAGCATTTTTGGTTATGCATCAATACTTGATTTTGTGGAATGAAAGGATGTTACAAACCTAACATAATTTATTAACAAATCAGATCAAAACAGCAGCTGAACTGAAAAGATTTTTTAAGCCAGGACTGTGTGAACCAGAAGTCTCCTGAACAAGAAGATACTATGTCTTTATTAACTGAAAAAAATACACTGGAGAGGGCCTCTGTGAAAGAAAAAAAAATAATAATGCGCTGAAGGACAACCCCGCACAAGGAAGACCAATGTGATGTGCCTCCATCTAGTTTAACTTGTGGGACTTCAGATTCAATGCAGACCTGACAGTGGCCAATTCTGAAGTCTTCAGCCCACTTGGCTGTGCTCCTCTTACTTATAACTACCCACTCCTCCTTAAGTACCCCGGATCAAGTTTGCCCCACAAAAGAAATCAACAAGAGATAATCATACAATTCTCTCAAAAATGGGTTATAACAACCAAGGAGAATGCAAGACTCCAGAAAGTGGATGCAATGACCTCCAATGTCTGGTCATCTAAGGAGGAAGACTCGCCAAATCAACAATTATGATGGGGGCAGGAAGGCGGGAACCAAATGGAGACAGACAACATATATATATTGCTATGGTGAGTACATAGCTTTCGTATCCGATGTTGTCTACTCTGTCTGACTTCAACCTGCGAGCCTCCAGCTATGAAAAAAATCTTCCGGAGGAACTAAGGAAGGATATACAGCAACACAGTGGAATCAAAAAAAAGCTCTGGATCTAGACTGAATATCCAACTTATAATGGAATATAAAGGTGTGGTAGTGATCTAGCCAAGTAGCAGCTACAGAAATGTTATCGACAGACACTCCAGCTTCAGCTCCACTGCTCCAATGTCCAGAAGGGTCAAGGCTACCAAGGAAAAGAACAAAGACAAAGATGGCCTAGCTGTCTTTTTGTCTTGTGTGGTGGGGCCAGTTTGAATAATGTGTCTTATGTAGTTCATTCTTGATGTAATGCTTCCTTCATCTTGTGTGGGTGTCTGTTCAGTCTTGCTGTAGTTTTGAATTGGTCTTGTGTAGCTGTCTCTGTTCTGTGTGTGGAAGTCTATGTAGGTGTGTCTGTCCAGTCCTGCTGTAGTACTGTCTTTGCCATGTGTGAATGTCTCTGTCCAGTCTTATTGCAGTGTTGTCTTTGCCCTGTGTGAGGGTGTCTGTCCTGTGTGGGTTTCTCTGTTCAGTCTCGCTTAGGTCTTTGTCCTGTGTGGGTGTCACTGTTCAGTCGCACTGTAGTGCTGTCTTAGTCTTGTGTGGGATTCTGTGCGTCTCTGTTCAGTCTCGCTGTAGTGCTGTATTTGTTGTGAGTGGGTGTCTCTGTACAGTCTCACTGTAGTGCTGTGTTTGTTGTATGGGGGTGCCTCTGTTGTGTGTGTCGATGTCCTATGTGTGGAAGTTTGTGTCTTTGTGTACCTGTGTGGTATTGGCTACCTTGATGCGGTACAGAGGCTTGCTGTAATGTAACAATATTACTACTATATGACAGTCAGTGTGTGCGTGTACCTCTGTGAGTGGTTACATTGCTGTGGCACTGAGGCTTGTCATAACGTAACACTGTTACTAAATACCAGTCAGTGTGTGTACCTTGATGCAGCACTAGTAGCGCTACAAGATTGTGTAAAGGTCTGTGTATACTAACACTTTATATAGTGATCATTGTCACCTCACAGTAAGACGCTGTCCGGTTTGATTCTCAGCTACAGCGTCTTCTGAGTGGAGACATGCGTGAATGGACGTACCTTCGTTGTGTGTCAGGCCTGGCAAGCCGGTACGTAAAAATCAACTGCCAATCATTAGCGGACCGGAGTTCCGCTGTGGCGACCCCTAACCGTGAAAAGCCGAAAGACACAAACAAAGAGTGCTGGGTAAGCCTGACAGGGAAGGTGGCATGGCAACAACGTGGTCACACCTTACCTCCTCCTGGGTAGGGTTCCCAACTTGAAACTTACTGGTGGTCCCCAAATGCTAGAACCAACCCTGCCTATGTAATGTAATTGAGATGAAGTAGATCTCTTGTAAAGCATTAACAAAGAACAAGAATAGAAGGGGTCCAAGCACAAATCCTGTGGAATGCCACTGGTAACAGTGTCTGATTTGGAGTATTTGTCAGGGCTAACAAAACACTTTAAAAGGTCTTATTAGTGAGATATGCTTCAAAAGTACAGTTTTGTACCTACCACAAATGTAGATGTTCGAAGATCCACATTGCTGCAGTCCTTACACTTGGGTAGTCCGCTGTCCTCAGTCGGCCCGAATATCAAAGTATAAGGCTGACGACGGTCAGGGCGCATTTGACTGACGTCAGGACGTCAGGGTACAAATGCGCATGCCCGACGTCATATCCTCAGTCTTTTCTTGCCCCATATGTCAGAAGACCCTAAAAATAAAGGTCAAAACCAAAAGACAGCAAACAAACAATCAACCAACCACCCTTGCACTAACTATACGTACAATATATACAATATACACAAAATGTACAACCCAACCCACACAACCACCTCTAACTACAGAGGGGAAGGAGGGAGGGTAAATTGGACTGCAGCAATGTGGATCTTCGAACATCTACATTTATGGTAGGTACAAAACTGTACTATGTTCTTCATCTCACATTGCTGCAGTCCTTACACTTGGGTAGAATCCCAAAGCAGAGGTAAGGGAGGATGGCTAACTACAAGGAAGCAGGAGCTGCCAAAATACCCTGCAAAACAGCAGTGGCAAAACCAGCCCTGGACTTAGAGTAAAGTGGCAGGTGATAATGCTTAGAGAAAGTATGCACAGAACTCCAAGTAGCTGCTTCCAAAATATCCTTGGTTGCCACTCCCCTCAAAAAAGCTGTTGAAGTGGCAGTAGCCCTAGTGGAATGAGGCCTAATCCCAGCAGGAATCTCCTTGCCATGATGGGAATAACAGAAAGCAATGCAAAACCCAATCCACTTAGAAATAGTTTGTTTTGATACAGGCTTGCCCTGAGAACTCAAAGCAAAAGAAACAAACAACTGCTGAGACTGCCTGAAACCTTTAGTTCTGTCCAAATAATAACGCAACTGCCTGTGGACATCAAAGTGTGCAAAATCTTTTCCCCTTTATTTTGGGGATTTGCATAAAAAGTAGGCAAATGAATAGTTTGGTTTAAAGCCACACTAGAAACCACCTTAGGCATAAAGGAAGGATTAGTACGTAATGATACCCTATCCTTATGGAAAATCAAGAAAGGCTCAACCGCCATAAGGGCCTGTAATTCAGAAACCCTTCTTGCAGAGGTAATGGCCAACAAAAAAGCAGTCTTCCATGATAAATATTTTAACTCAGCAGTAGCTGCAGGCTCAAAAGGTTGTAGAGTGAGTTTCTCCAACACAAAATTGAGATCCCAAGCAGGAGTAGGAGCTCTTCGTGGGGGTCTTATATTCTTTGCCCCTCTAAGAAATTGCTTGAACAAAGGATGAGAAAACAATGGTGGGTTGCAATCATAGTGAGCTGAAATTGCTGCAGCATGAACTTTAATAGAAGAGAAAGACAAACCTTTGTCTAGCAACTCAGTGAGATATTGAAGAGCCACACACAAATTAGGCTCAGAAACATCAAAATCCTTTGCTGCACTCCAAAACAAAAATCTCTTCCATTTGTCTGCGTACACTTTCCTTGTACTAGGCCTCCTAGCTTCCAAAAGAACATTCAAAACTTGCTGAGGAAGTGGAGGCCCACTATGGTTCAAAACAGAATATGCCAGGCTGTTAGGTGCAGAGAGTGAAGCTTGACATTTAGCAAATGGCTGTCCTCCTGTGACAACAGGTGTGGAATCGAAGGCAAAGGCCATGGAGGCTTCCGTACCAGACTCCTCAGTAATGGGTACCAGTGTTGTCGAGGCCAATCCGGAGCTATTAAAATCATCCTTGGCTTGTCCTGTCTGACCTTTAGAAGTACCTTTAGGAGGAGAGGCAGAGGTGGAAAGGCATACACATGAAGATTGCTCCAATTGAAAGAAAGAGCATCCACTCTCCAAGCTGTGGGATGAAACCTTTTCGTGCAAAACCTTGGCAGCTGATGGTTTAGTGGAGAAGCGAACAGATCTATGTCTGGAGTTCCCCATGACACTGTCAATTTCTGAAATACATGAGGATCCAATTTCCACTCGTGGGGATCCATAATTGTCTGCTCAACACATCTGCTAAGGAGTTCTGTGCTCCTGGCAGAAACCTTGCCTGAAGATTGAGCTGTAAACTGAGAGCAGTCTCCCACAAAATCATTGCTTGCCTGCATAGAGGATAAGAATCGTTCCCCCTTGCTTGTTGATGTACCACATGACAGTTGTGTTGTCTGTTAGAATCAACACCTGCCCTGGAAGAAGTAATTCCTTGAAAGCAAGTAATGCAAACTGGACTGCTAACATCTCCTTCATGTTGATATGTAGATGTTGTAGTCTGACAGGCCACTTGTTTTGTATCCACTTTCCATTTAGATGAGCTCCCCAAGCTTTGTCTGAGGCATCTGTCGTTAAAATCTGACTTGCCTCTGGCCGGGTCACAGAGAGTCCCTTGTTTAGGTGACATTCCTGAGCCCACCACAAAAATTCCTTTTGAATGCAAGGTATTATTTGAATGACAGTGTCCAGATCCTGGCAGTGCTGTGTCCATACATTTTTGAGATACCATTGTAGCTTCCTCATATGCAGTTTGGCATTGGGAAGTACCAGAATACAAGATGCCATGAACCCTAAGGCTTGAAGGACTGTCCTTGCAGTCAGCCCGGACTGATGAGATAGTTGATGGAAGTAAAGGGATAGACTCTTTTGTTTGTCCGGGGTTAAAAAGGCCATCTGGGATGCTGTATTCAGTCTCACACCCAGAAAGCACATGTCTTGAGAGGGTACTAGACTGGACTTTATTTCGTTCACAGAATACCCTAGGCATCTTAGCACTGCTATCACATAGTCTAAATGATGAAGAAGCTCTTCTCTTCTTTGAGCCAGAATTAGGCAGTCGTCCAAATAAGGATAGATCTGTATTCCTTTTAGTCTGAAGAAAGCTATCACTGGAGCCAGAACTTTCGTGAACACTCTGGGCGCAGTAGATAAGCCAAAGGGCAATGCAGAGAACTGATAGTGAGAAATCCCAGCTCGAAAACGCAGATACTTTCTGCAACTTAGTCTGATAGGAACATGAAGGTAAGCCTCCTTGAGATCCAAAGTTACCATCCAATGATCTTTGCCCAGCAGAGGTAAAAGCTGCTGCAACGTCAACATTTTGAACCTGGGAATGTCCAGATAAGTGTTGAGGATAGACAAATCCAAAATTGGTCTCCACGTGTTCCCCTTCTTTGGTACTAGGAACAGGCGAGAATAAAATCCTAGGCCCACTTCTGGCAGAGGGACCGGCTGTATGGCCCCTAGTCGGAGCAACAGAGAAACCTGTTTGTGAGCCTCTATTCTTTGTTGAGGAGGAACGTCTGGCATGCCTTGGAAAGGAGGCAAGGTATGGAAATAAAACCTGTAGCCGTGGTGTATGATATCCAATACCCATCTGTCCTGGGTAATTAAACTCCAATTTTCTTTGAAAAGTGCCAGCCTTCCCCCCAAAGGTGCTGCCAGAAGAGCAGGCTCTGGCAGCTGAAAAGGTAGGTCATTGGGTCTGTTTACGAAAGGACTGACCCCTGCCTTCACCCGAAGCCTGTGCAGGAGAACTCCCTGTTCTAGGCCTGAAAGAGCCCTGAGCTCTGCCCTTACTACGTCTAGATCTACCCCTAGACTGTGAATCATAAGAAGGATACGTCCACCCTTTAGTAGGCCAATTTCTACTAAACTTTGGAGGCTGGACCTGCAAAAAATCTTTAACAGTCTGCATAGACTTAGCCTTGTCTTCCATTTTCTGTAAAACAGTCTCAACAGGAGGACCAAACAACACGTCAGATTGTAAAGGAGCATCTAAAATCCTTGTTTTAACATGTTCAGACAAATTCTGATCCCTCAGCCAGGCGTGCCTGCGAAGAACTGACCCAGTGGCAGCCACCCTAGACGAGGCCTGTACAGCATCAAAACCACATTGCAAAGAATGCTTACCCACCTGTTCAGAAACATGCACTAAATCTTGCAACTCCTTACAATCAATACCTACTGCCAGAGCATCAACCTTAGATTTTAATTGTGAAAGGAGATAATTTTGGTATTTCAACATGTGAAATTGGCAATTCAGAGCCCTCATAGCAAGAGCGGAGGAAGTATAGACTTTCTTGCCCCATCTATCCAAGGCCCTAGCCTCCTTGTCTGCAGGAACCGGATTCTTAACAACAGAAGCCTTAACACCTTTAGGCCCATGGCTAACAGTTTCTGGGTCTGCCCTAGGACTCTTAAAAAGATACTTATGAGCTTCAGGCACCCTGTAATACCTATCCGCTTAACAGGAGCAGGAGGCAAAGAATCAGGATTAAGAGAAGCTTCCATAAAACATCTTCCACTACATCCAAAACAGGAGGTATAGCCAAAGGCCTATGCTGGGGTAACAACAGAAATTCCCTAAGCCTTTTTCTGGAATCAGAGAAGTCCTGACCTTCCCACTTAAAATGCTCCCTCATGGAATGAAGAGTTTCTGAAAAAGAAAAATCCTCAGGAGGGGTAGCAGAAGGAGTAGAATCATCCACATCATAATCAGAATAAGGAGAGTACTCCTGCAAGTCTTCAGCCGAAGACTCTGAAACATCTGAAGCCTGCTCAAAACCCCCCAGCTCAGGCTCCACCCTAGGCCTCTTATCAGGAGGGGGCATAGAACCCCTGATCAAAGTAATCAAATCTTCTGCCATTGTTAAGCATATGCTTCTTGGGCACAGTACCTGAAGAGCTAGGGGTAACACTAACTGAAGCTAAACCTGGCCTGCCCCTGGGGGAAGCCTTTGAAACAGAAGGAGAGGGCCTAGCCACCTTAGGAAGGGAGGGGAGTATAGTAACATGAGAAGCCCCCTCAGCCTGACTAGTCTCCTGAGAGGCCACATCCTGTAATAACAAGGTCTCCCCCTGGGAACACAAAGAAACCTCCGGTGGAGCTACCGGCTCCACCGACACCGCTAAAGAACCGGCGTCTGGTACAGACGGTTCTTCTAGCCTAGGCTTAACTGCCTTGTCCTTGCGCTTCTTTGAAGAAGCGGGCGTCGGAGCCTCCGACGGCATTTTATAGTTACACCGCTTCCCAAAGACTAACCTCGCACAATCCAACCTTCTCTTTATAGTGCGTTTATTAAATCTAGCACAAGAGCAACAGCCAACAACGTCGTGCTCAGGACCTAAGCAAGGAATACACAAAGTATGATAATCTTTATGCGGTATCCGTTTCCCACAAGAAATGCAATTATTAACTTTTTCTGACATCCGGTAAATGACTGAGGCAAGAAAAAAACTAAAATATTCCCCAACGGGGTACTTAGCCAACTTTGAACTTGGTCTGAAACTTCTAAATCGAAAAATCTCAGAACGCCAACCGGCACTTGCAATACTGCTTCTGCATCGGACCATGCGGCAAAAAAGACTGAGGATATGACGTCGGGCATGCGCATTTGTACCCCGACGTCCTGACGTCAGTCAAATGCGCCCTGACCGACGTCAGCCTTATACTTTGATATTCGGGCCGACTGAGGACAGCGGACTACCCAAGTGTAAGGACTGCAGCAATGTGATATGAAGAACATCCACTGTATTACTACTTAGGTGAATCCACAATTGGCTGGTTTCTGCTGTAGTGTGGTTTAGCATTCTAAATGCTTTTTTAGCTCAAGAAATATTACTGCTATTAACTTTTTGTCTTCCACACTGGTGCAGATTATATTAAAGAACAGAATACAGTTATAGTGTTGTAATAAGGCAAACATTATGCAGTGTCTCTTCCAAGCTATCATCATTTTTTAAAGCATTCTAGAATCTGCTCATATTTTTTCAAGTATGGTGGCTAGGGGTATATGGTTTCTATTAAGTGGAAGTCAAGGCAAACAGATGAAGCTTCCATGGTGAGTCATACAAGAAGGGCATACTTAAAGCTATGTGGTACAAATTTAGTTGTCAGTGTAAAACTATAGATAAAAGCAATAGGTCTACATAATATCTCACTCCCAAAAGTACAGTTTTGTACCTACCATAAATGTAGATGTTCGAAGATCCACATTGCTGCAGTCATAACCTGTGGGTAGTCCGCTGTCCTCGGTCGGCCCGAATACCAAAGTGTTAGGCTGGTGTCGGTCATGGTCGCCCGGTGCTGACGTCAGTACGTAGTAGTACTTAAGCGCATGACCGACATCATATCCTCAGTCTTTCTTGCCCCAGATGTCAGAAGGCCTTAAAAAGGAAAGGCCAGAGCCAAAAAAGAAAATGCCCAACAACCACAAAGGAGAAAATAACAATTATCCCAAAGGAACAACAACAACAAACAATAGAGGGGAAGGAGGGAGGGAAAATAGGACTGCAGCAATGTGGATCCTCGAACATCTACATTTATGGTAGGTACAAAACTGTACTATGTTCTTCGTCTCACATTGCTGCAGTCATAACCTGTGGGTAGAATCCCAAAGCAAAGGAAAAGGGAGGCTGGCAAACTAAAAAGCATTAGGGGCTGCTAACATGCCCTGTAAGACTGCAGTGGCAAACCCAGCCCTGGACTTGGAATAAAGAGGGAGATGGTAATGCTTAGTAAAAGTGTGAACTGAACTCCAAGTAGCTGCTTCCAAAATATTCTTAGTAGCTACACCCCTCAAAAAAGCAGTAGATGTGGCAGTAGCCCTAGTGGAATGAGGTCTGATCCCAGCAGGAACATTCTTCCCATGATGAGAATAACAAAAAGCAATACAATGACCAATCCACTTTGAAATAGTCTGCTTTGAAACAGCTTTCCCTTGTGAACTCAAAGCAAAAGAAACAAATAACTGTTGAGTCTGTCTGAATTCCTTAGTTCTGCTCAAATAGTAACGTAACTGCCTGTGGATATCCAAAGAATGCAAGATTTTTTCCCCTTTATTTTGGGGATCAGCATAAAAGGTAGGCAAATGGATAGACTGGTTCAAGGCCACATTAGAAATCACTTTTGGCATAAAAGTAGGGTTAGTACGCAAAGAAACTCTATCCTTATGGAATATCAGAAAGGGTTCAACTGCCATGAGAGCCTGCAATTCAGATACCCTCCTAGCAGAAGTAATGGCCAACAAAAAAGCAGTCTTCCAAGACAAAAACTTCAATTCAGACGTAGCTGCAGGTTCAAAAGGAGGCAAAGTAAGCTTCTCCAACACAAAATTGAGATCCCAGGAAGGAGTAGGAGCTCTTCGTGGGGGTCTTATATTTTTTGCCCCTCTAAGAAATTGCTTAAACAAAGGGTGAGAAAATAAAGGAGGGTCACAATCATAGTGAGCAGAAATGGCTGCAGCATGAACCTTCTCAGAGGAAAATGACAAACCCTTGTCTAGTAATTCAGTAAGGTACTGTAGTGTAAAACTCAAATTAGGCACAGAGACATCAAAGCCCTTTGTTGTGCTCCAAAGAAAAAATCTCCTCTATTTATCAGCATAAACTTTTCTAGTGCTGGGCCGCCTGGCTTCCAAAATGACATCTAAAACCTGTTGAGGAAGCTGAAATCCCACAGGCTCTAAAACAGAATACGCCAGGCCGTTAGATGCAGGGACTGCACCCTGACATTGAGCAAATGACTGCTTGACTGGGACAACAAGTGAGGAAGCTGTGGCAAAGGCCAAGGAGGCTCCTGAATTAAACTCCTCAGCAGAGGATACCAGTGCTGACGTGGCCAATCTGGTGCTATTAAAATCATGCAAGGCTTGTCCCGCCTGACTTTCAAGAGTACCTTGGGAAGGAGAGGCAGAGGAGGAAAAGCATAGACGTGAAGGTTGTTCCAACTGAAAGATAGGGCATCCACTTTCCAAGCTTTTGGGTGAAACATCTTTGTGCAAAATTTTGGTAGTTGGAAATTTAGAGAGGCGAACAGATCTATGTCTGGAGTTCCGCAAGCCACTGTCAACTGTTGGAATACCTGAGGATCCAATTTCCACTTGTGGGGGTCCACAATTTGTCTGCTCAATACATCTGCTAGGGAGTTCTGTGCTCCTGGCAGAAACCGTGCTTGAAGAGTGATGTGCAAACTCAGAGCAGTCTCCCACAATATCATTGCTTGTCTGCAAAGAGGGTAAGAATGGGTTCCCCCCTGCTTGTTGATGTACCACATGACTGTAGTGCTGTCTGTTCGAATCAACACCTGTCCTGGTTGAAGTAGGCCCTTGAAAGCCATCAGGGCAAACTGGACTGCTAACATCTCCTTCATGTTGATATGCAAATGCTGTAGTCTGGGAGGCCACGTGTCTTGAATCCATTTCCCATTGAAGTGTGCTCCCAAGCCAGGTCTGAGGCATCCGTCGTTATGATCTGACTCGCCTCTGGTCGGGTCACAGAGAGTCCCTTGTTTAGGTGACATTCCTGTGCCCACCACAAGAATTCCTTCTGGATGCAAGGTATTATCTGAATGACAGTGTCCAAATCGTGGCAGTGTTGAGTCCATACACTTTTGAGATACCATTGTAGCTTCCTCATATGCAGTTTGGCATTGGGAAGTACTAGAATGCAAGATGCCATGAACCCCAAGGCTTGAAGGACTGTCCTTGCAGTCAGCCTGGACAGTACTGATAATTGCTGGAAGTATAGGTGAAGAGTTCTTTGTTTGTCCGGGGTCAGAAAAGCCATCTGAGAGGCTGTATTCAGTCTCACACCCAGAAAGCACATGTCCTGAGAGGGTACTAGACTGGACTTTATTTAGGTCACAGAATACCCTAGGCACCTTAAAACTGCCATTACATACTGTAGATGTTGAAGTAACTTGTCTTTGTCTTGAGCAAGAATCAGGCAATCGTCCACATAAGGATAAATTTGTATTCCCCTCAGTCTGAAGAAAGCTATTACAGGAGCCAGAACCTTTGTGAACACCCTGGGCGCAGTAGATAAACCAAAGGGCAATGCAGAGAACTGATAATGAGAAGTACCAGCCCGAAATCGCAGGAATCTCCTGCAGCTGGGCCTGATAGGAATGTGAAGATAGGCCTCTTTGAGATCCAGAGTTACCATCCAGTGATCTTTGCCTAGCATAGGCAGAAGTTGCTGCAATGTTAACATCTTGAACTTTGGAATGTCTAGGTATGTATTGAGAATGGACAAATCCAGAATTGGCCACCAAGTGTTTCCTTTCTTTGGCACTAGGAATAGACGAGAATAAAACCCTAGGCCTACTTCTGACGGAGGTACCACCTGGATTGCTTCCATCTATAAAAGCAAAGAAATTTGTTCCTGAGCCTCCAGCCTTTGCTGAGGAGGTACATCTGACATGCCTTTGAAAGGAGGAAAAGTGTGAAAATAAAACTTGTAGCCTTGATTTATTATGTCCAACACCCATTTGTCCTGGGTGACCAAATGCCAAGTTTGAACAGTGCCAACTTTCCTCCTAGAGGTGCTGCCAGAAAAGAAGGATCTAGCAGCTGAAGATACAGGTCATTGGGTCTGTTTACGAAAAGGTTGACCCCTGCCCTCACCAGAAGATTGTGCAGGAGAACTCCAAGTCCTAGGTCTGAAAGAACCCTGAGCGTGAGCCCTGCCCCTACCACGTCTAGACCTGCCCTTAGACTGAAAATCCGAAGAAGGGTAGGACCATCCTCTTGCAGGCCAATTCCTGCTAAACTTAGGGGGCTGCACTTGCAAAAAATCCTTAACCGTCTGCATAGACTTAGCTTTATCTTCCATCTTTTTCAAAACTGACTCCACAGGGGAACCAAAAAGAACTTCAGATTGAAGAGGAGCATCCAAAATCCGAGCTTTAACATGCTCTGACAAATTTTGATCCTTAAGCCAGGCATGTCTACGAATAACTGAACCAGTAGCAGCCACCCTGGATGAAGCCTGAAGAGCATCAAGCCACACTGCAAGGAATGTTTACCAACTTGATCTGAAGCATGAACCAAGTCCTGCAATTCCTTACACTCTATACCCTCAGATAAAGCATCTACCTTAGATTTCAATTGACCTAACAGAAAGTTCTGATACTTCAGCATATGAAATTGGCAATTTAAAGCCCTCATAGCTAACGTAGAAGAGGTGTACACTTTTTCCCCCCACCTATCCAACGCTCTAGAATCTTTATCCAAAGGAACTGGATTCTTAACCACAGAAGCCCTGACACCCTTCGGCCCTTGAATAATAGTTTCCGGGTCAGGTCTAGGACTCTTGTACAAATATTTATGTGCCTCTGGAACTCTGTAATACCTGTCTGGCTTGACAGGGGCAGGGGGTAAAGAATCAGGATTAAGTGAAGCTTCAGAAAAAACATCCTGAACAACATCTAAAACAGGGGGAATAGCCAAAGGCCTATGTTGTGGCAAAAACAAATATTCCCTAAGCCTTTTACGAGAATCTGAAAAATCCTGACCTTCCCACTTGAAATGCTCCCTCATGGAATGCAAGGTTTCAGAAAAGGAAAAATCCTCTGGAGGTGAAGCAGAAGGACAGGAATCCTCTGCATCTGAATCGGAATAGGGAGGAAAATCCTGAATATCCTCAGCTGAGGACTCAGAGTAATCTGAAGAATGCTCCATTCCCTCTAAATCTGTCTCCACCCTAGGCCTCTTCTCTGGAGGGGGCATAGAACCCCTAATCAAAGTAATCAAATCCTCTGCCATTTTCAACATATGTTTTTTAGGAACAGAACCCGAAGAACTAGGGCTATGGCCCGTACCAGTAAGACCAGGTTTAGCCTTAGCAGGGTCTTTAGTCACTGAGGTAGAAGGCCTAATAACCTTTTGTAAGGATGGAACTACAGATACTTGAGAAGCACCCTCGGCCTGGCCTAACTCCTGAGAGGCCAACTCCTGCAAAAGTAAAGGTTCCCCCTGGGATTCAGCCGAGACCTCGGCTGGATCCACAGATTCAACCGTTGATTCCATAGAACCGGCGTCCGCAACGGACGACTCATCCAGTTTAGACCTTAAAGATTTATCTTTTCGCTTTTTTGCGGTAGCGGGCGTCGAAGGATCCGACGGCATGTTGTAGTTACACCGCTTACCGAAAACAAGCCTAGCACAGTCTAATCTGCGTTTAATGGTGCGCTTATTAAATCTAGCGCAAAAGCGACACCCGACTACGTCGTGCTCAGGCCCCAAGCAAGGAATACAGAGAGAATGATAGTCCCTATGAGGTATCTGTTTCCCACAAGAAATACAATTATTAACTTTTTCTGACATCCGGATTAACTGAGGCAAGAAAAGACAAAAATTTTCCCCAACGGGGTACTTAGCCCAACTTGGTCTTCGGTCTGAAACTCGAAAATTGAAAATTTCAGAACGCCGAACGGCACTTGCAAACGCTGCTTCTGCTTCGGACCATGCGGCAAGAAAGACTGAGGATATGACGTCGGTCATGCGCTTAAGTACTACTACGTACTGACGTCAGCACCAGGCGACCATGACCGACGCCAGCCTAACACTTTGGTATTCGGGCCGACCGAGGACAGTGGACTACCCACAGGTTATGACTGCAGCAATGTGAGACGAAGAACATCTAGAGAAGTTTGGGGTGTGTTGTCTGGAGGTCCTTTACTTTAAATTTCTGAACGGTCAAGGTAGAATGAAAGGAAATCTATAATATTATGTAAAGGCTTCAAAGGAGGTATATGTCTGAAGAATTACTGAATAATACCAGTGTGGAGTTTTAAGAATGGCAATGCTGTCTTTTATATCATTATGTTTTCAGTTTGTATAATATCAACATAGCTTTTCTTGGAAATATCTTGTTTGTTCCAAGGTGCTCTATGAAGTAAACATGTAAGTAAGGGGCAGACAAGTCTGATATATACACCTACAGCACTCTATCATGTAGTGTCCTAAAGGACAGCTGTGCCACAAACCCAGGACAACTACTAGAAACAATATAGCACCATTCTTCAGCACAGCTTACCCTTTAAACCCCATGTCCAGTAATTTTCATAGATGGACACAGTTCTCTTAAATCACTGCGATGAAGTCAGGAACAAAACCCCAGATAAAAGGACCAGCTGTACTTACTTTTACAGTACTTCCCAGCGCTTTCAAATATTTAGAAACAAAGCAATAGTGTTAAACCAGGTTATTTGTAAGCAGAGGACAGCAACAATAAGAGCTACCTAAAAGGATGATTTGTTTTACTAATGGTACACCTCTAATATCCACCATATGGAGTTAGGGAGGCAAGAAAAATGAAAGGAAATGATGCACAATGAACATCTGGAAGTTCTGCACATAAACAGTGCTGTGACTGTTTTATTCCAAAGCTTTCAATGATATACACAAATTAATAGTGGCACCTAATCAATATAAGTAAAGGAAATGCAATAAGCAAGTCATTCCATTCTTAACAGAGGTCTGATGGTTTGAACATGTGTTCCCTGTTACAGAAACAGGGCTGAAATGATAAACCCTCTGGTTGTTGACATTTCATTGTGGAAGTACGAGTAAAAGGTTACTGCAGAGCATGATTCGAAAAAACTAGCAATTGCACCATGTCTAATCCTGAAATAGTGAAAAGTTTAACAACCTGGCCCCCAATTTTTTTGTCTTTTTATTTTGCCTCCACGGCTCGTCAGCCTCTGTTTACGGCCCATTCATTCTCCATCCACCAGAGGGAGACATATCTAAGAGGGGTCATCATTTAGGCAATCAGTGCGATTTTATTTTTTCCAGCCCTATCCCCACTACGCATGCTTAATACCATGCCAGGATCTCAGTGTGTGGTGGGCATCAGCGAGGGTGTGTCAATTACTTCCACAAGTAATGTAAACCCTGAGGACAGACCTGCCCCCACCCCTGAATTCAAGTGTTCCCACAGGGTTGCCAGTGTACACTATGGAAATCAGCCAATGGAAAGTGCAATCAGGCCATGCACTCCAACACCCATTTTCCCTTACAGGTGAGTGCATCTCCTTTGGTCTAGTGCGTGTGTGTGTGTGTGTGTGTGTGTGTGTGCGTGTGTGTGTGTGTGTGTGTGTGTGTGTGTGTGTGTGTGTGCGTGTGTGTGTGTGTGTGTGTGTGTGTGTGTGTGTGTGTGTGTGTGTGTGTGTGTGTGTGTGTGTGTGTGTGTGTCCTGTTCTACCTGGAAGCCAGTGTTTGTGTATTTACTGTGGTGTGGTAGGGTAATACTTAATGCAATTTTCCCAAAGGTACAGGTAATTCAGATGGGAGATGGAATGTGATCTTACTGAGTGGAACTGAAAATTCTGCTCTGCACTTCCTGATCACAACGAAGGAATATACAGCATTTAAAATAACTGTAAAAAGCAACATTCAGCACTGTACTACTAACTACAAAAAAGGAAGTGGAAGCCACTGTTAGCAAGGATGAAAATGGTAATGAGTTTGATTTCAGTTTCTGATTTACAACTTGCCTCATCAACACTGTTAATGAAATTCTAGCAGCCAGCACATTACTTTGAAAATTCAAGCATCTACACACAAGTTGCCTTCTTTTGTTGACCTATATATGTTTTTCCTTTGATGCATTCGGCCTGCAGAAGCAACTATACAACTGAAACAAGTTGTCTCTGCATGTGTGTAATCCAACACAAAACAAAGGCACTGAATATAACTAAGGCACTTTCACTACTGCTAGCAATTTGTGACAACTGACGTCACATCACCAAAACCAAATATGATGTTCTATGCAATGCTACAGCTATAAACAGTTGCTGCTATACCAGCTTTAAACAAACAAAAAATCTTCAGTGTGTGTGTGTGTGTGTGTGTGTGTGTGTGTGTGTGTGTGTGTGTGAATACAAATGTGTACATGAATTTATTTATTATTTTTATTTATTTTACATTTGTTGACCGGGCTAGTCCAGCTGGATATATGTCCATTTTCAGTGGAGGCCCGGGGAGAAAAGCTCCAACGATATTACAGATAATTCACAGCAACAGTCAATATAAGGTCAAACATAATAACACATTGAGTCAGAACATGTGATATACATGCAAGCAGGCATAGTCATCGCAGGAAATTACATAAACAAAGTTTAGTAGATATTTGCTATACAGATTCTAACAATAATTTTTTTTTTTTTTTTTACATATGTCCATAGGATGTTGTGTGAGGAGGAGTTAAGGAGGAAAGGAAAAAGAAAGGTTAATCTGGGTTGTTACAGGAACAGAGCCAGTGTTTATTGAGATGTGTTTTCAGCTGTTTTTAAAGAGTGGAAGACTAGTTAAAGATGAGATATCAGATGGCAGTTTGTTCCATATTTTTCCAACAGAGTTAGAAAAAAGGCTATCACCTGCGGAGTTATTGGGTATGGTAATATTAGCCATTAGTTTGTTTGATGAACGTAGGTGTTTCAAGTTATTATAAGGCGTGATGAGGTTAGAGAGAATTGGTGTTTTAGAAGGCTGGTATAGAATTTTGTGAGCAGTTAAGAGCTGTTGATAAATCAGCCTGTTAGGAAGTTCAAGCCAGCCAAGTTGTTTTAGGTTAAGACAGTGATGAGTTCTAAATAGGGATCCTGTGGCAAATCGTGCAATATTATGGTAAGATGTCGCAAGTTTCTTGAGGTTATTTTTAGAGATTGGTATAAATAGTAGAAGCATATAGAAGGGTAGAGATAAGGTGAGAACTAGCTAAGGTGGTCCGAGCTTCAGGTGTAAGGAATGGTTTGATTCTATAAAGGGAACCAATCCTTTTGTTTATTACTTTTATTGTGTTGTTAATATGAGAATCAAAACTGAGATTGTTGTCAATAGTTATTCCTAATAGTTTTGTAGTAGCATCAGGAGAAATTAGAGTGTTATCAGAGGAAGTAATAGAGAAATTAAGAGAGTTTGATTTGTGGGTAGGTGAGAACAATAGTAACTTTGTTTTCTTGGGGTTGAGGAGTAGGCAACGGTCAGAGAACCAGTGTTCAACAGTGGAAAAAGCTTCTTGGGTAAGTGACAGGAGTTCAGTCTGAGAGGAAGCAGTGCAGATTATAGTGGAATGATGTATATATATATACATATGATGTATTATAGTGGATTATAGTGAATGATGGACAATGGCTGGGACTCATGGCTGTTTTCTCACTTGCAGTAAATTTTTGTGATTCGCAGACTGATCTATCAACAAGGTTTCCCAGTAGCAGGTAAACATAGTGTGGGTGTGGAGGACAGTCTCACTGGCAGAACTGTCTGCTGATGTAGCAATATAAAGAGCAGCTAATGCTAATTAGACATATACTCAACCCCAGAAATACCATCAGCCATCAGCGCCTATTTTACTCTAGCAAGCAATTCAAAGAATCACTTGGCAGTGCAAAACCTAACTGTTGGAATGAACATAATCAAAAGACAGTGGTCACTCTCTCAATCTTATGGAAGCAGTCATTGGGCAAGTACATTCAGAGATGTATGGGGGGTGTATGCTACTGTGTGTATATGCAGGGATGCAGGAGTATGAATGAAGCTGCATGAATGTGTGCATTTGTGTCTGGCTGAGTGGTCAAACTAGGAGAGTTAGACAGGGAACTGAATCTGAATGAGTACATGTCTGTCAGAGGGTGCATGTGCATGAATGGGTGCTTGCTGTCATAAGTGTAATTGACTGTAGACAGAGGATTTGCTTGTTGATAAGTGGATGTTTGTGAATATGCGTCCATGTGTGTATGAGAGTATTGACTGTGTGTGCCCATGTAGGGGGTGCTTTTACCAATGCAATGGATGGGCAGCTAGATACAGCAAGCCACCTCTTTGTAGTCTGACAGCACTTGTGTTAGCTAAAGTGCAATTCAGACACATGCTAATAATGCCTTTCAAACTGCAACCATACCCATCTTTGAAATGCATATTCTTAGGTCATGGTAATTCACCTACCTGCAGTAGGCAATTACTACCAGCAATGAGGCTTCTTCCGAATCCTGAGGACTGACTCAGGTTAACAGAATCAGCCTAATCAGGAGCTTTTTCTAATATTTATCTCTTCACTTTATAACTCTTCTTCATTTTTATTAGTGTTCTGTTGGGGGCTCATTTCTGTAACTGAATAAGACACTCCAAGGTGCACTTAATTGTCCGATAAAACAAAGTTATGTAGCCAACATAAAGTTCTATCTGTGTTGTCAATCTTTGTTCTTGACAGCTGGGAATCGGTTCTGATTTTTGGATCAGGCTTGGACGTTATACAGCTCGCGTCAGCCAAAAACACTCGAGCCAAGTCTCTACCCACAATGACCCGATGTATGTTACCTCAGATAGAGTATGTAATTTACAGCAAGATGAAGTAAATATATAAAAATATGAGAGGAAGCCACGTCCAAGTTAAATACCCTTATGCCAGCCTAGGACAAGGGTATGAACCTCCAGGAAATCTTCAAGGAAAGTGGGACATCAAGAATGAATGAAGATCGACAACACAGATGGAATATTATGGTGAGTACATAACTTCTTTATCTGATGCTGTCAATCTTCGTTTATTCTTGACAGTTGGAACAGAGTCCACAGCTACTTATACCCTGGGTGGTCTTATGGAATGATATTCCTGAGAACCACAGAGCCAAAGGATGCTCTTCCCTTGCAGACCATAACCAATTTGTAATGAGTTTTAAAGGTATGAGGGGTTGCCCAAATTAAGGCCTCACATATTTCATCCAGATAGACCTTTGAATGAAAAGTAGCTGAAGTGGCAACAGATCTGGTTGAGTGAGCCCTTACAGGTGCAGGTATCTTACGGCTGTTTTGTTCATAAATAAAGGTAATGCAATCCCTTAACCATATAGATAGGGTCACAATAGAAACAGGTTTACCTATCCTTGATCCTGAAAAGGAGAGAAACAGTTGGTCTGAAGTTCTACAATCCTTAGTCCTGTCAAGATAAAATCTCAGCTGTCTGTGGACATCTAGCAGATGTAGACAGTATCCACCTTTGTTAGAGAAATTTGGAAAGAAAACTGGTAAATGAATGGATTGATTGATGTTTGCCATGGAGACCACCTTAGGAAGGAATGAAGGGTTAGCCCTCAAGGACCCACCGTCTTTACAGAAGATTATGTAAAGTGGTTTTCATACACAGTGCCTGCATTTCTGAAACCCTTCTGGCAGAAGTAATGACCACTAGAAAAAGAGTTTTCCAGGAAAGAAACTTGAGACGACAAGTAGCAGTTGGCTCGAAGGGAGGTAACACTAAATACTGCAAAATGAATGCAAGTTCCCATGGGAGTAATGGATCGCTGAATGAAGGTTTGATAAGTAGGATTACCTTAAGAAACACTTTGCATAAGCGATGGGAAATTAAGGATTGGTCATCGCAGCCACTGTGAAAATTTAAGACGGCTGTTAAGGTAACTAACGGTTGAAGCAGCTGCTCCTTGGTTAAAGAGGTTCACTAGAAAATCTAAAATTTTTTCAACCGGGATTGACAAAGGATCCAAATTATTCTTAGAAGCCAAAAGAAAAAATCTTTTCCATTTACTGGAATACAGTTTCCTGGTGGATGGTCTATGAGAAGCCAGAAGAATTTTTTTTTACAGTGGAAGTAATATTAGACTGCCTGGCAACTAATGGAATTGGAGGAACCAAGTTTCGAGCTTGAGAGATTGAAGGTCTGGGTGTGACAGCCCTTGGGGGGGGGTGTGATAGAAGATATGGAACTGGGTCCAGAATCCAAGGCTGATGAACCAAGTGAGGTCATAGGAAGGGAAACCAAACTTGCCTGGGCCAGAAAGGGGCAATGAGGATTACTCTGGATTGCAACCTCTGGGCTTTCTTCAGAAAAAGGGGAATGAAGGGAATGGGGGGAAATGAATAAAGGAAACCCAGGGGCCAATCTAGAGGACAACGTCTCTCGGTGACTCTCCCTGTGGAGAGAGTAGGGCAAAGTATGCGCTGCACTTGTTTACTGGGAAGGCAAACAGGTCACAGCAAGGCTCATCCCATCGGCAAAACATTTGTTTTGCCACTTTGGGATTTAGACACCACTCGTTCAACAGTAGGATGTGTTTGCTCAACTTGTCCCCTATCATAATGGAACTCCCCAAGATGTGCATTACCAGTAGAAAGCGGTTGGAAGATATCGCCTATTGTCAAACTCTGAGAGCTTCCCAGCAGAGTGGGTAGGACTTGTTTCCCCCTTATTTCTTGACATGTTGTCTGATTGGATTGCAACCATTCCTGGATGAAGAGCATTTTAAAAGGCTTACAACGCTAGGAGCACTGCTCTCATCTCCAGGACATTCATGTGCAAACTGTCTTCTTGAGGACACCAAGTGCCTTGGACTGTTTTTCCCCCAGATAATGCCCCTCCATCTGGGAGGCGTCTGTGGTCACTATGGCCTTGGGCTGAGGGGGAACAAAAGGTCGCCCCATAAGGATCTCTTTTGACTCCATCCACAGAGACAGAGCTTTCATGCAAGTTTCCGTTACCAAGATCAGATGACTTAATGAAATAGCAAGGATGGACCATTGCGAGGCAAGAAGCCACTGAAGTATTCTCATGTGAAACCATGTCATGGGAACTAGGGTGATAACTGCTGCCATGGAAACCAGAGTTTCAAAAACAAGAAGAGCGGGCATTTTCATTTCCGTAAAAGGGATTGGACTTGGCATCTTATTTTCTGTAGTCTGTGAAGGGGAAGAAAGGCTATGCAGGAGACTGTGTCGAGTCATGCCCCGATGTACTCAAAAGTCTAGTCTCAAGTGGGGGACAGCTGAGACACTCAGTTTACTGTGATGTGTAGGGACCTGAAGAGATGTATGATGAACTCTACATTTTGTGTCAGTCGATGCCTGGTGGGGGGGGGGCAGTCATCTAGATAAGGAAACACCCAGAATCCCTTTACTCTCACATGGGCCGTGATGGCTGCCATACATTTGGTGAACACCATGGGGGCCATGGTGAGACCAAATGGCAGCACTCTGAACTGATAATGACTGGCCCCTAGCTGAAAGCGGACAAATCTTCTTGAGAGCTTGTCTATTTTTATGCGATAGTACACATCTTAAAGGTCCATACAGCACATCCAATCATCTTTCTCTAGAAAGGGGAGGATAGGCTGAACTGTGACCATCCGGAATTTTGTCTGCTGGACAAACTTGTTTAGAAGGCTGAGGTCTAGTATTGGCTTCCAGTCCCCCACCTTTTTTTGGCACTAAAAAGAATCTTGAGTAAAACCCGGAACCTAACTGGTCTGGTGGGATTTCTTGGATGACTCTTCTGCAGCAGCCTTTATATTTCTTTGGTAGTTTGATCCCTCTGATGGGGTGGAACATCAGGACATTTTCTTCGAGAACATGGAATTATGATGAAAGGGATACTGTAGCCTCTGGCAATGATTTTCTGCACCCAAAAATCAGATGTTATTTGTCGCCAGGCTGACAGGTGCAGAGAAAGTCTTCCCTGACTGCTTCCAAAGGTAAGCAATTATGCCCCCCTTCAGAAGCACTGGTAGGGCTGTCCAGAGAAGAAATCCCTGGACCCCTGGTTTCGTGGGCACCTCTGCCTCAGGGTCAGAGTCTTCCATCTGAGCTCCCCCTCTACCTCAAGGGAAGCCGGTACCACATGTGTCATGGAAAGGCCCTTGGGACTTCTCGAACCACATTTTCCCACTCCTCTGATTCCTGCAGAAAGACTGTTGAGGGATGGAAAAACTAATGCCCAAGGCAGACATGGTATTACCATCCTTTTCACATTTGGCTTGTGTGTCCTTGACTTTAGGACTGAACAGTGAAGATCTGTCAAATAAAGCACTGAAGAAGGAAGACTTAAAGGGCTCCGCGAAGTCACAGAAGCGCATCCAGTCGCCTAATGGCAATGCCGGAGCCCACTGCTCTAGTTGTCCCTTCAAATGCATGGGTGATGAGTTGCATGGACAAGTTTGATGCAGACTCTAGGGTGGCTAGCTGCGAAACAACCTTATTTTGTACTTTGGTGGTCACAGCCCCAGCTAGAGTTTCTGATAATTCCTTAATCAGGTCTCTCTGGAGTTTAGTACTGTGTGCCATAAAGGTCTAGGACCCAAGTGCGAAGGTCGATGAATCGTAGACCTGCTTTCCAAACCTGTCCATCGTCCTAGACTCCCTGTTAGGAGGATGAACAGAAGGACCCTCAGTTGGTTCCTTTTTTTGGCAGTTGCCACCACCATGGCATCTACTGGCAAAACTTTCGCCCAATATTGGTGGTCTTCTGGTGTTGATAATATTCCGTTGGGTCTCCAGAGAATGGGCTCTATGGCGTCAAGAGTCTTCCAAACCCGCTGCATGATTAGCTTGTTGAGGTTGTCAGCAGGTGGAAACACCCAGGATGTAGATGGTCAGGCACCAAAGCCTTGCAAGTACACAATTTCCTCTGAGGATGGGTCTTGGGACTTCCAGTTACCCCTCTCTTTCAGAATTTCTAGGATGTCTCCAAAGGAGACATCCTTAGGGAGTGAACGTGGGGAACCCTCTTCTGCATTGAAATCCGTCTCCTCCCTGACGGATTCTTCAGGGAAATCCAGATGCTTCCTCTTGCATGTTCCCTTTCAGGGTGCTCCTCAGTGGAAATCTCTGGGGAGGACTCCTAAGAGGAGAGACCCTGTATCTGTGCAACTTGAAGCTTTGGTGTTCGCTGCTCTGTCATATAGAGGACTGGTGTCAACTCTGGACCAGATGATATGGAAATATGGCACTCTGATGCCAGGGGGGCCCAGCTAGGAGCCTGTGGATGCTAAGGCCCTCTCCATAACCTGAAAGGCAGTACCCCCTAAAGAGGAGTGGGAGCCCAGAACCGAGAAGGACCACCTTGGAAATAAGGTCACACCCTGCTCTGAGGGACCGCCATTCAAGGCTGAAGCTGGGGAAGGACCTAAAACCATCAAAGTTTCTGGAATTGAAATCAGCACCGTACCCAAACTAGGGGCTGAACTGGAGATCACAGAACTGACGGAGGGGTCTCAGCCCGAAGAGTCAGTTGGCTCCACAGGAGGAACAGACGATGTCAGAGCAACATCCGGTGCTGAGGTGAACACATCTAACAGCACCAAAACATATGGCACCGGGGGGGGGGGTATCATAGTACTTGGCTCATAAACTGCAGGTGGGGATAGGTAGACGTCCTGGGAGAAGAGGTCCCCAATTCAGATGGGATAGGGACCCAAGAAGGGGCAGGAATAACTGTCGCCAGCA